>NC_052629.1:118624172-119259672 GCF_016161935.1 Mauremys reevesii | reverse complement strand
AGGGGTGTTAGGCACATACGGGATGGAAAGGCAGAACTGATATCAGTTTTTGTATGGTTTGGGGTTTTTTAGTGTTCTGCTTTGCATTGTTTTATTTTCCAAAAAGAAAATAAATTTGTGAAATATTTGCAACTCTGCATTGCTGCAGACTTAAGTACATACTTCGCGAATCCCTGTAAGTGATTTGCTTCAAGCCCTCTTCAGTTCTTTCTCACTCCATCTGCTTGTTCGAGTACAAAAGTTCCTTGGGAAAAATCACTTATTACATCACTGAAAAATGCCACAAAAATAGCTTTTCACATGAGTTCCCATCTTTGGACTTAACTCACAGGGGGATCAGATAGATTCAAATGTTTAATAACTTCTTATTTTCCTTTCTCTTTAAACACAGGATCTCTGGTCATGGAAGCAGGGTCACGTGGTTGATTCTTGGCAGTCGGCAACCTGTGGAGCTTTTGCAGGTGCAAAGGATTATATGTTATACTGGGAAAGGCTCAAGAAGAAAGGAAAAAATGTGCAAATCTATTAAGTATAGCAGAACAACATTCCTTTGTAATTCTAGTTTGTTTAGAGGAAAATGGATCCAGTTGTTGTTTGGAAGAAGGAAAGTCCTTTACCGGGTGGTGGGGAGAGAACACTGAAAAAGGTGTCTGCTTGAAAGACAACCAATTTGTTTTTGACAAATTTCTGTTATTTAAAAACCGGGGGCCTGTCAGTCAGGCTTCCAGATTATCTTGGAGTTGATTTGTAAAATCCTCCACGAGGAGAGGCTTTGCTTGGGTGCGGGTCTGTGCAGCTGTCTGCCCCAAGCTGTTCTCCAGGGGTTGAAGTGATTGCAGGGAGAAGCCATGATTCACCATTCATGTGACAGCTGTGACAGCAGCGCAGATTAAGGAGAGTCAGGAGAGCAGAGGATAGCACTGCAACAGCCCGGAGGCAGGACGAAACATCTGGGCAATCTCCAGACGCTAACACAGGAATAAAGAATGGCAGAATACAATATCGCACTATTTATTACCAAACAAGCCAAAAGTTAATTGAATTCTTCAGTAGGCCTCTTGGCCTCGTTCAGCCTACTGTAGATGTTTAAAATAACTTTAAAAATGTCAATTAATTAATGACTCATCAATATATCTGACAAGTTACAGAGAAGAAAAACAACAAACTGTCTTAATAGAAAAACCAGATTAGTCGTTAAGAGATGAACGGCCAGAGCTTTTCCCAGAGGAAGTAAAATACAGTTTAAGATTCCAAATTGGTAACAGAATATATGGAAGGAATAAATCCTGTTTAAAAGCAATAATAGAGTTTCTGAAGCTGGAGATGAATAACAAATAGCTTTTGGCTTTGGTAATCTGCTGATTTACCAGAAAAGGGCCTTGAGATTGTCTTTAAATCATTAAAAAATAGGGGTCTAAATATCTCATATGTACATAATTGCATTTGAAGTTTCTGATCTCCACGTATTATTATTAGTAATGTTGCAATGGAAATCAGGTCACCAATCAAGCCTTCTCTTGCGGTATTAGGCACCGTACATATACATAGTAAGAGACAGTCCCTTTTCTGAATTGCTTACAGCTGAAATAGACCAGACAAAGATCGATTATCTGCATTTTACTGATTGGGATCTGAGAACTGGTCCACACTCAGATTTTGCACCGATTTAGCTAAATCAGTGCAAACCTTTGCATGGTTGCAGCTGTATTGACATAAAAGTGTTTACATCCAAAACCAGCTATACTAGTATTAAAACTTACAATGAATCAATATAACTCAGGCCTGAACATTTACATCAACCCAGCTACATCGTTCAGGGGTGTGAAAAATTCACAGCTCTCAGCACCATACTTAAGCCGACCTAACCTCTGATGTAGATGTGGCTAGGTTGACGGAAGAATGCTAGGGATTGTGTTGATGTAATGAGATCTGTTTCTAAACTGCTATAGTTAAATGGGTGCAAAAGCCCCTGAGACACAGAGGAATCATGTGATTTGTCCAAAAACTTCTCCCAGGAAGTCTCTGGGAGAGCTACGAATTGAATCCCAGTCTCCTCTGAGTCCCAGTCCAGTGTCTGAGCCACAATCCTCCTTCCTTGCCTTGTCCATTTGATTCTGCTCAGGGTGGTTGTGACTGGAATTGTCACCATCTACTGGCTTTTTGGTGATCTGTGTTCACCTCCTAGTGAACACGTGTGAAAGAAAAAACATCCAAGGACCTGGTCCTGTGAAGTGTCCCCAGTTCCCCCTGGGCTCATTGGCAGAGCCATAAATGTGAGTCCAGGACACTCAGCATTTCACAGTGGTCAGTCAGGACCTCACAGGTTTGGGTCTGACCGTCTGGACCGGCTCTGCAGAGGCGTCCTGTTTTGAACGAACTCCCGTCAGCATTCCGCATGGGGGTTTCAGTGCAATTGACTGCAGCCGAGCTATGCACTATGCATAAAGTTAAGCATGTGCATTAGTCTTTGCTGGGCAGGTGTCTAAAGTTTGTTGGATATGTTGTAGGAGGCGGCAAACTTCCCTTCTTTCACACTCTGCCTTTCCCTCCCTCCTGTTTTTTCCTCTTTTCTCCTTGTTCCTTCCCACCAACAATATTTCACACATCCCCTTGTTTTAAGACCAGCTCCAAAACTCATTCAGGTTAAGAGGATTCTTTCCCCTGACTTTGCTAGCTTTTGGATTAGGCCTTTGCTCTTTTATTTCCTCCCCCATCTATAGACATGTAATAGGAGGGCATCATATGGTGATCGAATAGACATTGCCTCCAATGTCAGCCCCTTTGCTACAACGAGTAGTTCCCTGATTCTGAAGTCTGTACATGATTCTGCAGCTAAAACATATCAGAATAAGCTGCCTGCTTAAATTGGTAAACGTAATCTATTTTATGAGGAGATCGGGGGGAGAAAACCCAAATCTAGCCACAGACGCAAACCCTCCATAAATAAAACTGTGTGTCTATATTGCACTAGAGTGATTGTAATTCACCACATTATAACCTTTGGAAAGGGAGAAAAAGGCTTTTTATGTGAGCAACAACTAACCCGTAATCACTGTGATGTTACCAATACCACAATGATAGTGTTGAGACACAGAGAGCATGTTGGACTTTACTTCCCTTGTGTTCTTTGCTTTGCCACAAAATTTGACCAAACATTTTAGAGGTCGGGAGAACAGGCGCGGTGATAAAACCAACAAGCTGAATACACAATCCTTTTTCGGCTTCTAGTTCTAGACAAATTGTTGGTTATATTTTCTACCTTAATCATAATGTACAGTTTGGTGGAGAGAAGACAGACAGCATCAATATAGTGAATTCCATCCAAAACACCTGTTGCATTAACGCCTGTGAAATTGCAGTGACTAAAGTCAAAGATCTTGAGAGACCTGACTGTCTTTCTTATTGTTTCCGCACATACACATTTTTACACATATGCAATCAATGCACTTATATATAGAAACACAGTAACCATGAGCATAAATGTAAATGAGACATTGAGTTCTTTCTCTGCCAGCTGTTAATAATCTAGTCCATAGGTGCCGTTTCTTGATTCATATAATTTCTTCTTCTTTTCTGGCCCCTTGGCCAGAGATACTGGTTAGAGCAGCCTGGGGGCTACTCTAATTTGTACCATTTGGCAAGGATCCCAACAGACCTTCTATCAGGTGAAGAAAGCCACAGTGCAACATACTCAGGTCAAACCTCAAACTCCTTCCACCCCCAACACATATTCTATACTAAGAAAGGCAGGGAATGTGGTGTAAGAGCCATCATAGGTGTCTCTGCCTTCTAGGGAACTAGCACAGGCCAGGGAAGTCTCTGTTTGAATAGAACAAAGGGAGTAGAGGGGACTGAGAGTCTGCCCCAGAATGTCAGGATGCAAAATCAATAGGATGCACAATAATACTAAAAGCTATTGTCCTGGCACCTGGCCTCCTGTTTCATTCTGGCGAGCTTGTCTTGCTGAAGATATAGCAGAAATAGAAGGGGAGATGTAGAGATGGGTGATGAAAATGTTTAGAATTATAGGCTTCCATCTGAGAGAAACTGAAAATACAGAGATTCTTTCGTTTAGAGAGGAAATGAATGAGGGGGGACATGATAGAGCTATACAAAACAGATAGGGAGGATGGACCACAATGGTTAGACCCAGTGTCCCATCTATAGCTGTGGCCATCTCTGATACTTCAGAGGAAGGAGACCAACACCCCTCCCATTACATTGGGGGTTCCTTCCTGACCCCTGCAGGTGGCCGACTGAAACCCTGAAGCATGAGCTTCTAGGAACATAGGATGTAAATCAGGAGTGAGCCCTGCCCGCTATCATCACAAGCATAGAACTGCAGTCATAAATTTGTCCAGCTCTCTCTTAAAACGAGTTACGTTGTTTGCCCCACATCTCCTATGAGGAGGCTGTTCCAGAACCTCGGCCCTCTGATGGTTAGAATCCTTTTTCTGAATCCAGCCTGAATTTGTTTATGGCCAGTTTATATCCACTTGTTGTTCTGCCTCCGAAGGTCTGAGCCTTAGATACTACGTTAACGGGGCTCTAGAAGTACCTTAGATGAACAAACTAAATCGGGGCTCCTATTTACCCTTTCCCGTGTCACAAGAACAAGAGGACACTCAGTTAAATGGAAAGCCAACAAGTCTGAAACTGATCAAAAGAAAGACCACAGAATTTAACCTGCGGCACTCAATGCAGTGGAAAAATTCTCTGATTAAATAGGCCCTCTTTCTCCAGGCCATAAAAAAAAATGTGGGGCTGCACATGAATGATTGATGTACTATAGTGACACAGGGACTGAGCGAGTCTTGTGAATAATGAAACACTAACGAGGGCTTTTTACATGTTAAGTGGAAGGTCGCTGTCACCTCCTTTTTGATCTAATTAACTCTGACAAGATTACGGGCTGGGCCTGAGAGCCTCCTTAACCAGACAAGGCAGAAAAAGCCGTGATGAAATCAGATTCGAAGACTTTCCTTTTGCAGGTACTCAGACCTCCAAATCTAAATGGATTAAATCATTACGGATGAGATCCAGGTTCCTGTATTCTGCCCTGGTTTGAGTCTTCCTTTAAAAGGCCATTTGGCTCTGCTCACCAGTACACGAGATTCACGGCTCTGCAGAGATCTAGCACCAGGCTCTGGGAGCACTGTACAGTATCAGTAAGGCATGCACTGAGTGGATTAAGAACAGGTTGACAGCTCTCAAAAAGTCCTTGTCAATGGGGAATTATCATTGAATGGGGGTGTTTCCAGAGGGTTCTGCACAGAGAGGGTGCTAGGCCTGATGCTATTTAGCATTTTCGTCAGTGATGAGGAAGTTGATATCAAACCGCTGCTGTTCAAAAGCGGCTGACACCAAGATCGGCAGCGTTGTAAGTGACGCAGACAGGGCGGTTGTGCAGAGTGATCTGGATCGCTTGGCAAGCTGGGCCTATTCAGTCAAAATGCATGTAAAACAGCCAAATGCAAAGCTGTCCGTCCAGGAACAAGGAATGCAGGCCACACATGCAGAAGGGACTCTGTGTCCTGCAAAGAGGTGACCGTAAAAAGGATTTAGGAGCCATAGTGAACAAGCCACTGAGCATGAGCTCCCTGTCAGATGATGCAGTAAAAGGGGCTCATGTAACTCGTGGGTGTATAGGCGGGATTGGTGAGCTGGAGCAGGGAGGTGATTTTTACCTCTGTACATGCCATTAGTGAGAACAGTCCTAGATAACGTGTACAGCTCTGGGGTTCACATTTGAGAAAGGGGGTTGAAAAATCAGAGAGGGGGGCCAAATAGAGCCACAAAAGATGATTTGAGGGCTGGAGAAAATGCTGTACAGCAAGAGCTATAAAGAACTCTGTCTGTTTAGCTTATCAAAAAGAAGACTATGGGCTTGTCTGTACTTAAAACACTGCAGCAGGACAGTAGACATAGTGCTGTCTACACTGCGAGTTAGGTTGGTATAACTGCCTTGCTCAGAGGTGTGGATTTTCCAGACATAAGTTGGTAGTGAAGACCAGATCTTAGGGTATGTCAACACTTACATTTTATAGCATTCTAACTTGCTGGCTCGGGGGTGAAAACTCACCCCCCTGAGCGCAGCAAGTCTGAGTGCTTTAAAGCGCTAGTGTGGACAGGCTCTGAGCCTTGGGAGCCGCGTTCCCAGCACTCGGAGCTATTCCCCTCTGGAGGTGGATTACCAGGAGTGCTGAGAGAGCTCTCCCAGCGCTCGCACGTGACCACATTCGCTCCCGCAGCAGCGCTTTGAAGTTTCTAGTGTAGACATACCCTTAGAAGTGACTTGGTTCCAGTGTACAAGTCTCTTTACAGGGAGAAAATCCCAAGATCTAGCCTCTTTGACCAAAGTAGTAGATTCTCCATCTCTTGATGTCTTCAAATCCAGACTGGCTGTGTTTCTAGAAGACACGCTTTAGCCAAGCACAAGTTACTGGGCTCACTACAGGGGTAACTGGGTGAAATGTTAATGGCCTGTGATGTACAAGAGGTCAGACTAGATGACATAATGGTCCTTTCTGGTCTTAAGCCCCATGAATCTATGAAAGATCCATGCTACACCTAAGCCCAGAGGACGCGTGTGCTTAACCAATAGGGCTGAACTGGGATTTAGGAATGAATTTCACCCATAATGTCCTTAGAGTTGCAGTGGTGTCACCTGCAGCTCTGTGAAAAATGAAGAACCGAGTGCTTGGTTGATCCTGGTTTGTTGAAGGGGCCAGCAAACTTTCTGGTGAACTTTGGGGACTTTTTCTCCTGATTCCCCCAGAGTCCTTTATGCTGGCCTCTCTCTCCAATGCTGCCTTACCCCTCAGCAGGCCCACAGATCTTCTCTGCACTCTACCTGCTGGTGTCTTGGGGCATAGTTTTCACCCCCTCTGGCCTCCAGGTATGTTGCAGGGTGAGAGGAGGGGAAGCATAAAACAAGTTGCCCTCTGTCCTATCCACAGGATGTGATTTTGCACAGTGCCTGCCAGAACCCGTGACACATGCGTGCACTTTGGACAGTCCAGTTTCTAATGCGCTTCTTTGAAATGGTCAGTCCTGTCTACAGTACAGCTTCCTTCCATTTATAAACCAGGGCCCCTGATGCAGTTATAGTTGTAATGCAGATAGGACCATTGCCTTATTAGCTGTAGCCTGTGAATGAAATTGTTCTTGGAAAGTAATAAACCTTATGAAGTTACCCTAACAATTATCTTTGGCATTTTGGAATACAGCTGGAGCAAACTGATTTTGTCAGACCCATTGCCTTATATAAAACATGTCTCCCATTACTGCCAGCTATAAATTTTAGTTCTAGTCAAGCATATGCAAACTTGCATTTAATTTAGCTGTTACGTTGCTGCATGTTGTGCTCATGAAGCACATTATTGGTGCTGTCATCATTCTAAATCAATTCTTAAATCTGTAAGAAATACTTCCTGGTGAGGGAAAAGGGAAAAATTGACATGCTAATGGCGAAAGAGCTGAAAAGATCCAGACGTTTGGGAAAATGGAGAACTACTCAGCCTAGATTAAACCACTAGATAAGAACGTTTGGAGACATTATATCCAAGAGTAATTTGTACACAATCCAGGCACTGTAGGAGCCTAGATTTATACCATTGCTAATGAGAAACTTTGCTAGGACTAAGAATGCTTTAAGAAACTGCCAGGCTCAGTTGAGAAAAATAATTTAACATTATGGGGACATTGGTAATACTCCATAATCTGCCCTGAGATTTGCAGTCCAAGCAGGACTAAAATCCCTGTTTCAGAGGTTTACACTAATCCTGTTCTGTGGGTAAAGGAAAGACTTCACTTTCCAGCCTTGTTAATTTGGAAGTGTTTATGAGTATTAGTTTAGCTACTTTAAAAATACAGCATTGACTTTAGCATGAAAGGTTCTAACCAAATTGTTCTCTCAAGGCCAGTTGGTCATTTAGTCCAGAACTGGCTTAGAATGGAAAGGAAGTCTGACCTTCAGTTAATATGGAGCAAGAATGGGCTGGCACATAGTCTAATTTGCTTAAGGTCTTCAGATTGGCTTCCTGAATGTAAACCCTTTTTCTGCTTCTTACAGGGGCATAGCCCCCTCCAAAGCAAAACTGATCAACCTACTGTGAGGAGAAGCTGGGCACCTTGATCCACTTATTGCTTGAAGTTCCCTGATCGGTTTGAGAACCACGGGCTCGCCCATAGATGTACCAGACAACGAATACCTAATTGTCACTGAATGTTCCTTTATGAACCATAAGAAGTTTCTCCCATGCAGCTGATCTAGAAAGCTACTAAAAGAGCCAGTTGGCCTTCTTTTTACATGAAGAATGATGTTGATATTGGAAAACTCAGAAGAGAGAGAGCGCAGAGTTAAAACACCGGCCAGTGGATAAATCTGATTTGCAATAGTTTACACATTTAAAGAGGTCCCATCCACCCCCTGGAGAAATAAGATCAATAAGGTGCCACAAGGACTCTTGTTTTTGCTGATACAGACTAACACGCCTACCACTCTGAGATCTGTCAGGTGTTGGGACTATTCCATTTTGTTTCTTTCTGAAGTAGCATTTGCCTATATTGTGAGAGAGATTACAGGAGAACCTTAGAGTTATGAACACTTTGGGAATGAGAGTTGTTTGTACCTCTGAAATGTTCATAACAAGACGTTCTGGTTGTTCTTTCGAAAGGTTACAGCTGAACATGGACTTAATACAGCTTTGAAACTTTACCATGCAGAAGAAAAATGCTGCTCTTCCTTTTTTTTTAGTAGTTTACATTTAACACTGTACTGTACTGTCTTTGCTTTGTATTTTCATTTTTTTGGGAGGTCTCTGCTGCTGCCTGATTGCGGACTTCTGGTTCCAAATGAGGTGTGTGATTGACTGGTCAGTTTGTAACTCATAACTCCGAGGTTCTACCGTATTATCAGTAGGGCCCATCCAACTGCTCCAAGACACCTGTTTCCTTTAACAGGGTAATTCCAGATCCAAACTCCCTGGATATGGAGTTCCAGATTGAGTGTCTTGTGGACATCACTAATCACCATATTTGCCTATTTATGGGGTGTAGCACCTTCTCACCCATACTACTTTACTAAATCTGCACAGCACCCCACACAATTAAGTCCTTACCCATGGCTGGTGCTCTTAGGTGCCACCATAATACAAATAAACTATACTAGATAGGTAGATATATTGTTATTGATCTGTCTGCTCAGAATTTCACTCTCAAAAGACAGAGCAAAATATGCTGTGCTTATTTCCTTTCTGTGTGCATGAGTGAGCAATTTAATTTGCTTTACAATATGTAGGGGTTTAAAATGGAAACTGTTTTCTTATCTTATCAGCTCTTTGGGTCAGGGACTGTCTCTTACTGTATATATGTACAGTGCCTTGCACAATGGAACTCCAGTGTCAGTTAGGGTTCCTGGGTACTACCATAATAGAGTAAAAATAACAATAATAATAAAAATAATTAATACTAAATTATTTTTCTGTAGATGCAAAATAATAAACTCTATCTACAGATACTGCAAACATCCCCAGATTTTGAACTTAGGACCAGGCTGTAAGCATGAATAATGAAATGGATTTGACCCAGGCTGTGGGAATTTATTGATGGGGTGGCAGACATGTTCTGCAAACAATGCCTCACTTGTGTTTGGTATTTTAATATGCTCAGGTGGATTTGCAGCTGCAGTCACCACACCTCTAGATGTAGCAAAGACAAGAATTATGTTGGCAAAGGTAAGAGATGGAAGAATGCTGAGCAAATGGACAGGTGCGTGGGCCGCACTGCCAACACTTCTGCATGGTAGCACCGACATGAAATGTAGCACCACACCGATCACTAGTGACTTCTGTTCTTGTAGTTGAAGCCAGGAACTGATGTGAATGTGCGTTACATGCATGGATAAAACTGGTGTTGCTTTACTTTGCCCTGTAATTGCTATTCTTGTTCTTTCACCTCCCTCCTCATGTCTCCCAAAGGGGCCATCTAAGACGTCACTGTGCTTTGTGCTAGGTTGTCCTGGGGATACGCTGAACTCTAGACTGCCAGTGGTTAATGCAGAAGTCTTAATGACGAGTTCTTTATAGGGTCAAACTCCCTCAATTAAAAATCCAGGCAGGGACTGATTCCTCTGTGAGTTTTTATAACAACAGGGGATTGTTTGCGTTGCTCTCCATAGGCTGGCTTGACACCAGACTTTGTTTCTTGGAATTTCAGACCATTGCTGCACCTCTGCCAGTGATGGCAAAAGCAGGAGTTCTAATGTAGGTGTGCCACTGTTGTTTTAATTAACGAGTCATCTAGCCTAGTCCCGAGCAGGTCTAGATTGTGGGACGGTTAAAATGCAAGCAGCTGGTACCCCCTGTTGGGATACGTTGTTATCCTTTAAGGAGCTGCGCTGATGGAGTCAGTCTCACCCCATATGGGTCAATTCTCTCCACCAGCCATGTCCCTGAGTAGAGTAATCAGCTATTTCTCACTGGCCGTTTGCATCTCATCTGATGACTGGTGCTGTGTTGTAGACACACATCACGTTATTAAAGAGTGTGCTTTGCATCTTTGTGTGCGTGTGTGTTTGTTCAGCAGACATAAGAAGAACATAAGAATGGCCATACTGGATCAGACCAAAGGTCCATCTAGCCCAGTATCCTGTCTACCGACAGTGACCAATGCCAGGTGCCCCAGAGGGAGTGGACTTAACAGGCAATGATCAAGTGATCTCTCTCCTGCCATCCAGCTCCACCCTCTGACAAACAGAGGCTAGGGCACCATTCCTTACCCATCCTGGCTAATAGCCATTAATGGACTTAACCACCATGAATTTATCCAGTTCTCTTTTAAACGCTGAGTTTAAACATGTATCAAGGAGGGGGCATGGCATGTTGGTTAAAGCATGTGACAAAGTCATAAGAGCTGGGTTTTTTTCAGAACTAGGCAGTCCCATTGCTCTGTTTCGCAGTGTAAATGGATAGGTAGCTTGATAAATAACTGGATCCAACTGGTGATTGATTGAATTATGGTCTCTCTGTTCTTGTGATACAGGCTGGTTCCAGCAATGCCAGTGGGAATGTACTCTCTGCCCTGCACAGTGTCTGGAGGTCACAAGGGCTACCTGGGTAAGGACTGTCTTGTGAGAGAATATCGATGAGACACATAAGTGTGTGTGCGCGCGCTTAATGCACTGTAAAAAACTATGAATTGACTCGCCATTCACAAGGCCAAGTAGCAGTCATTCAGGTATGTGTGTGTACAGCACTTGACACAACGGAGCCTCTAGGAGCTACTGCATTACAAATATTAACCAATAATAATCATTACCCCTTCCTAAGAGCCAGGCCAGCCTGGTTCAGGCACCTCCCTACAGCGCCAGCCAATCCTCCTACAGTTACCTAGGAACTTTCTTTGTGTAACGTCACCTCGGCCCCTTCTTGCCCTCTTTCCCCAGCAGGAAGCCTAGTGGGAGGAGGGGACACCAACAGCATCCGTCCCTAGAGGTCAGCCAAGAAAGCAGAGGAAGCTAAAAGCCAAGAAACTGAAGCTGGGATTTGCAGGTGTTTCCCTTCCTCTCCATGGGGTGCTGCAATTCTGCATTTCAGTCACCACGTGGCGCCGTGTAAGGCTATAAATCAGCAACTCCCAGTCCATCCACACAGCATTGCCCAGCAGGAAACAGGCCCAGAGCCCCAGAAAAATGCTTCAATGTGCAGAAATACAGAGGGCAGGAAAACGGAGGGAAGCGGCTTTGAAATGTGCACCCCACAGCTTGTTCTTCCTTTCTCTTGCCTTGCTCAGGTTTCTACACATGAGGTTTCATAGAATGAGGACATCTGTCGTGGGCTAACCCTTCAGGCCTCCCGCTCTCAGTGAGGTGCCAGACATGACTAGGTTAAGCCTCAGAGCAAATAGTAGCAGTGGGGAAACAGGTTATCGGAGAGAGGCTACGGGACTTGCCTGAGGTGACCTAGGACATCCATCGCAGAGCATTTCCATTGGATAACACATTAATTACATATGTACCTTTGTAATGTGTGTGTGTGCAATTATTTGTGTGGGAGCAGCATTTCCTGACTCTAAAGTGCATGATTAAATGTTGTGCATTGAAGAACAACAAAACACCTACTTGGATTTCATAGACTCATAGAATATCAGGGCTGGAAGGGACCTCAGGAGGTCATCTAGTCCAA
This sequence comes from Mauremys reevesii, assembly GCF_016161935.1. NCBI lineage: Eukaryota > Metazoa > Chordata > Testudines > Geoemydidae > Mauremys > Mauremys reevesii. Next base: position 119,247,487 of record NC_052629.1, on the reverse strand, counting down.
CCCCCTGCTCAAAGCAGGACCAGTCCCCAACTAAATCATTTTCCTAGTAAAAATGCTAATTTTTTTTTTTTTAAATCGGAATAGTGACACAGCTCAAAGCATCAGTCTGATCAGCTCAGGACTGTGCAGCCTTCTGCACAGCTCTGTCTCTCGAAATAATTAGCCACCTAATAGGCAAGAATATCAGTTGCAGCAATGTGGCAGCAGGACATATTTAGCTCATAAGAACACATCATGGTCTAGTATATAAGGCCCAAGTCAGATGGCCCTGGGTTTCCGCTCAGCTTTGGAAGGCACTTGTTGTGTGATGCTGAGTGAGTCACCTTGCCTCCTTGGGCCTCAGTTTACCCATCTGTAAGAATGGGAACAATGCTTCCTGGCCATACAGTGGAGTTGTGAGGACTCATTCATTCGTGTTTGTAGAACGTTTTGAAATCCTTGGACAAAAGATGCCACAGGCATGTAAATTAGTATTGATTTGCATGGATACTTGGTCAGTTCCTATTGGGCTGTGCTCTTTGTGTGGGAGAATCAGTGAGTCGTTCAGTAGTGGCTAGTTATAGCCTACGCAGAATACAAGTCCTAAAATAATTATAGCTAATGTAGATTGCCTCAGTCCATATGCGAGAGGCCAGTGGTTTTGGAACCGTAAATCCTAGAATCTACCTGCACCCAGTGGGTGTATGCGGTTCAGCTGGTAGTTGTGTTATTGTGCCTCTGGGCTTGTCGTCATACATACACTATGAGCTAATTAAGTCTGTAGTTACTGGAGTGACATGCGCAAAATCCACATGGAGCATTAACTAGACATTGGGGACAAATGCAGGGCTGGATGGGTGCAACAGGTGTTGCTGTTTTTTCCCCTTCCATAATAAGACTTATTTTGCAAATCTCTAGCTTCATTTCTCAAACCCTTCTAGATCAGCCTGTTTGCCCGTGCTACTCTTCGCTGTTTTCGAGTTTAGAAACCAACTCGATAATCAGTGCTGTGTTTGCGTGACACTGGATGTGTACTCTCCAGTCTAGTTACAGATCATTTTCCTGAACACCCAATCTCTGGTCACACAACTAGTAAAAGTTCAATATTCTTTTGACACATTTGGAAAATAATTCAAAACAAATTTCAGGAAGTTCCTGGACACTTATTCCCGGAAGCATTCCAGCTGTTATGCCCACACCAGACTGTGTGTTTTGTATTGTCTCAGGATGCACTGAGCTAGCATTTCTGGGTCCCCTGTCTGTGGGCCGATTTCATGCACTGTACAGCATTGTATATGCTTAGAAGACCATGGGATCTATTTTCAAATAGCAGTTAAGCATCCCACTCCTATTCGATGTCTAAATCCCCCCTTTCTGTTGCACGTAATTTGTGTTCTTTCAAGCCTGTTTCACAAGTGCCCATTTAGACAACCAGAATTCAAACTCTGTCCTCAGATTGTGCCACTGATGCAACAGAACCAAAGGGTAACCCAGCTCTCCTCAACACTGCACACCCAACAGAAAGCAAAATAATAAGCAATCCTGAGAACAGAAAAATGCAAAAATGGCCAAACTGTGTCAGCTGCGAGGAGAAGGAAGAAAGCCCTGGGAAAAATAAATGCAGAGACGGCCATGCCTGCTGCCAATTATAAATGTATTAATCAAAACCAGTAAAAGTGTTGGGCTTTTTGGCTGGCAGCAATGTAAAATAATCTATGGCTTCTCTACTAAATCTCAGATTTGAAGAGAAGGAATTCTGGGGAAGTGAAATCCCTGCAAGTTGCGTGGGCCCTTTTTAAAGACACCATAATAGAGGCCCAACTTCAATGTATACCCCAAATTAAGAAAAACAGTAAAAGAACTAAAAAAGAGCCACCGTGGCTTAACAACCATGTAAAAGAAGCAGTGAGAGATAAAAAGACTTCCTTTAAAAAGTGGAAGTCAAATCCCAGTGAGGCAAATAGAAAGGAGCACAAACACTGCCAACAAAACTCCAAAGGTAATAACAAAATGTTTTTAAGTACATCAGAAGCAGGAAGCCTGCTAAACAACCAAAGATGATAAAGTCATTGAGAAACTAAATGGATTCTTTGCTTCAGTCTTCACGGCTGAGGATGTTAGGAGATTCCCAAACCTGAGCTGACAAATCTGAGGAACTGTCACAGATTGAAGTGTCACTAGAGGAGGTTTTGGAATTAATTGATAAACTCAACATTAACAAGTCACGGGACCAGATGGCATTCACCCAAGAGTTCTGAAAGAACTCAAATGTGAACTATTAACCAAGGTTTGTAACCTGTCCTTTAAATCATATTTAAAAAGGGCTCTAGGGGTGATCCTGCAAATTAGTTGAAACAATAGTAAAGAATAAAATTGTCAGACACATAGAAAAACATAAACTCTTGAGCAATAGTCAACATGGTTTCTGTAAAGGAAATCGTGTCTTACTAATCTATTAGAGTTCTTTGAAGAGGTCAACAAACATGTGGACAAGGGGATCCGTAGACATAGTGTACTTAGATTTCCAGAAAGCCTTTGACAAGGTCCCTCACCAAAGGCTCTTACGTAAATTAAGCTGTCATGGGATAAAGGAAGGTCCTTTCATGGATTGAGAACTGGTTAAAGGACAGGGAACAAAGGGTAGGAATTAATGGTAAATTCTCAGAATGGAGAGGGTAACTAGTGGTGTTCCCCAAGGGTCAGTCCTAGGACCAATCCTATTCAATTTATTTATAAATGATCTGGAGAAAGGGGTAAACAGTGAGGTGGCAAAGTTTGCAGATGACACTAAACTACTCAAGATAGTTAAGACCAAAGCAGATTGTGAAGAACTTCAAAAGATCTCACAAAACTAAGTGATTGGGCAACAAAATGGCAAATGAAATTTAATGTGGATAAATGTAAAGTAATGCACATTGGAAAAAATAACCCCAACTATACATACAACATGATAAAGATCTTGGAGTTATCGTGGATAGTTCTCTGAAGATGTAAAAGCAAACAGGATGTTAGGAATCATTAAAAAGGGGATAGAGAATAAGACTGAGAATATATTATTGCATCTCGAATACTGTGTACAGATGTGGTCTCTCACCTCAAAAAAGATATTCTAGCACTAGAAAAGGTTCAGAAAAGAGCAACTAAAATGATTAGGGGTTTAGAGAGGGTCCCATATGAGGAAAGATTAAAGAGGCTAGGACTCTTCAGTTTGGAAAAGAGGAGACTAAGGGGGGACATGATAGAGGTATATAAAATCATGAGTGATGTTGAGAAAGTGGATAAGGAAAAGTTATTTACTTATTCCCATAATACAAGAACTAGGGGTCACCAAATGAAATTAATAGGCAGCAGGTTTAAAACAAATAAAAGGAAGTTCTTCTTCGGACTGGATAAATTCATGGTGGCTAAGTCCATAAATGGCTATTAGCCAGGATGGGTAAGAATGGTGTGAGGATGGAGATGGATGGCAGGAGAGAGATCACTTGATCATTGCCTGAGATGGACCTTCTTATGTTCTTATGTTCTTATGGGGCAGAGAGATGCATTACCTCTTGCCACATTATTAAAACCAGAGTGCAGGACTCGCTTCCTGTTTTGCACCTAGTAAATCCATCTGCTTCATGCCAACAAATTCACATCCTTTTCTGTCCAAAAGAGAGCGAGAGGGGCCTGCATTAATGGATATTTCTCAATGGATAGAATATGGGTGAGATTAAAGGAGCAATGTGCACGTAGCCACAGTTATTTGCACTTGCAAATGGGAGTTTAAGTGAGCAATTTCTGAGCTGCACGCACAGGGCAGACTTGTGCACGTATGCCTTGCACTTTTCCAGCACCTTTTCTCCAAGGAGCTTGTCGCACTTCACAGCCATCGATGACGCCTTACAACCCAGCTGGGACATTGGCAAGTGTTGTTGTTTTCCCCATAGGAAGAGTGAAGTGGAAGGAGTCACCTGAGCTTGCCCTCCTAGACGGGGGCACAGCAGGGCCCGCAAACCAGGGGTCGTAGCTCCCTAGTTTGACTGCTAAGCGAAGTGTCCCAATAGGTGCATGCGCACACACACTAGTGCACCCGCTGCTGTCTCCTTCCAGCGTTGGGCCCTAACCGCGCGACTCTTCCATACCGAGATCCCAAATGTGACTAGAGACTAGACATCAGCCTTTAAAGAGCTCTGCTTTAGGAAATGCAGAAAGATCGAACCTGTAGTGCTGAGTAAAGGGGCCTGTCCAGTGGGTTACTTTAAGCAGCGGCCTCTGATATTTTCTATTGAAATGGGGATTTGTTTCACATTACAAGAAGGATCCCTGTCCAGAATAGTGCCTCGCGGTTCTGACGGACTTTAGGAGCCAAGCCTTTGGGAATAAAGATTCCAGGGCTTGGAAAAACACTGGTGAAGAGTTGCATTCAAAATGGAAAATATGAGACTAGTGGGAATATGAATAATAGAAGCATGAGGCACTCTAAGTTGGGGGCGGCAGGCGGCATGGGATCAGAGCGCACACCCATAGCACAGAGGCATTATAACAGGGGTGGCCAACCCGGGCCTCCAGAACCACATGCAGATCTTCAGAAGTTAATGTGTCTCCTTGTCTAGGCACTGACTCCTGGGCTGCTGGGGGGTGCTCACTGCGCAACCCCTGGCTCTGCCCCCACTCCACCCTCCCCTGAGCCTACTGTGGCCTCGCTCCTCCTGCCCCCACCCCGAGCCTCCTGCTTGCCACGAAACAGCTGAGCGGGAGGAGTGAGGCGGGAGGGAGAGGCGCTGGTCGGTGAGGCTGCCAGCGGGCAGGAGGCGCTGGGAGCGGGGTAGGGGAGCTGATCAGGAGCTGCTGATGTATTACCGTGGCTCTTTGACAATGTACGTTGGTAAATTCTGGCTCCTTCTCAGGCTCAGGTTGGCCGCCCCTGCTGGCGATGATTCGCTTTGGAAATCAGACGGGGTGCTCCCGGTGAGCCGACAAGCCCATGGGATGCAGACTGTAGTTGGCTAAGCGGGAGTTCGGCTAGTCGAGAGGGCAGGTGCAGCAGCGCAGGAGCCCTCTGCAGCTCCGGTGTCACGGCTCCACTCCCTCGCGCCTTTGACCCCGCCCTGGTTATTCCTGTAGGAGCAAGGTGCAGGTGGGCAGCTGTGCTCCTGGGAGAGCAGAGAGAGACACGCCCCCCCTCCTCCCCCCGCTATCCAGGACTCTGCTGTGGCTGCAGCCTTCCCTGCACCTTGTGCCAGCAGGAGTTGGGTGTCACTCCCATGGCAGCGGGGCTCGGGGGGGGGGGGCTACCCCGAGTCTCTGCTCCACTAACCAAACCTCTGCATAACCCAAACCCTCTCTTGTCTCCAGGCTGGGGACTCGGCCAATGCAGAGGTTTGGATAAGGGGGTTTTGGAAAATCAGGAGCCGACCGTATCTGATTTCTGCTTTTGTGTTTTCTCCTAACCAGTTCAACACGCAGACTGGGAAAGTGCATCGGAGCCACTTGCACCTGGACCTCTTGGTAGTTAAAATGCTCGGCTTTGCTCTAGGCCCACTAACCAATCTTTTGTTGTCACTGTGTTACAGTGGTGGCTAGAGACGCCAACCAAGATCAGGGCCCTGCTGTCCAAACCCGTAGTGAGAGACAGTCCCTGCAGTCTAAATAGACAAAGCATGAAAGAAAGTGAGCGTGATTATCCCGTTTGCAGAAGGGGAAGTGGGGCAGAGACAGGTTAGCTGAGTAACTGACGGGCCAGGCTGGGACAAGAACCCAGCTCTCCAGAGTCAGCGCGGTGCCTTAACCAGCTGACCAGCTGTTCTCCCGCCATACAACGGAGGAAAAGCTGGTAGCTTGGTAAGCCAGGCCTGGGACTGCCACATGGTTAAAGGCAGATATGTGAGAGCAGAAGGAAATCAATAGGATGCTGAGGCCAGCATCACTGGTGGAGCTGAGGGGGATGCAATAAGAGATGAGGACAGAGATGCAGCTTCTAGTTAACACCCTCAAAGTTATCCAGCCTTGCTTATTTAAGAGCTGTGGCTGGGATGGACCGTACCGTAAACAAATGGCTGCAGTGCTTCAGTAATAGGCTGGGGTAATTCCACAGGAGAAGGATGATGTGTAGCTGGAGAACAATGCTGTACCACAGGATTTACCCTCTGAGTGCTCTGTCAGTATGGGCCTTGGACAAATGACTCTCTTTCAAAGCTATAATGATGGTAATCGCTCCAATGGCTGGCTAGGGCAGCCATAAAACGTTTCCATCTGCCTGTACGCTCCAGGCCCCGGAGCACAGATCATTATCACAAAAACCAAAGCAAGTGCAGTTGGAGGCCTACCAAGCCCAGCGTCTGACTAGCAGTGAGGACTGAGAGAGAAAGGGTCCCGGCCTATGCACTGCTTCCAGCTGATCTGACATGCCCCAGGACTAACAGCATTGCACAGGAGTTACTCACAATACTGGTGTAAAAGCTACACGGTTGAAACTCTGACTCGGGGAGATTAACGTTACTGGGCAGTCCAGCCCACAGACGCCAGGGACAGCAGAATCTCTACAATCCACCTCGGTGCATGTCACTTTTACATCGCACACACTGTGCGTAGGGCAAGATCACCCATTCCTTGTACTTACATGCTCACGAGGGGGTTAAAGGGACATAGGCCTTAACCTGCCCACCATTTAAAATCTTCCATACAGTGCAGCAGGGCCCATGTGTACAGTGGTCAGTCCTGAGCTTCATGAACCCAATAATGGATGAAGTGATTTATGGCCCACCTCGGCCAAGGGCTGCTCCTGCTACAGACGGGCTGTAGGAGCAGGCAGAACTACTTTGGCTACCTTGAGTGAGATCGGGTCGTGCTGTGATTGGTCTTCCTGCCGCTGCTCCACCTTGGTACCGTTTTTGAAATCAAATGCTGGAGGAGTGTCATTTGCTCAGCAGTGTGTCAGGGTGATTTGCTTGCTGAGGCAAAGGGACCCCCCTTCCCCGCTGGAGTTTACCGTGGTTTGGCTCTCCTGCTTCTACTAGACAGAGTGGGTAGTTTTTAACCATTCATGTTTTTGTTACTTTGCAGTGACTGTAGCGAGTTTATTACAGTTCTCCCAATCCTTGTGTGCGCCAGTCCCCTGCTAGTACTGCTGGTCGCGCCGGTTCTGCTTTCACTGAGAGCAGCACCGATACTGGCTCTGGTATCTGATTGTTCTCGCCTCTTTTTATAAAACACTGAATTACAGGCTGGGAACAGCCTGAAGTCTGCTTATGTGTGTGCTTGAGGGAAGTAGAGGGTGAGGATGGTGCAGAGGTTAGGGTGCTACCTTGGAAATCAGGTGATCTGGGTGCAATCGCCTGCCCTGTGTGAACTTTGGCAAGTCTCTTAGGCCCAGATTCTCAATGGAAGTTAAGCACCTAAATACGTTTAAGGGTCTAGGTTCCAGGCTATGGGTGGCGCAGTGTAGACTACGGGGATGTGACTTGCAGAGCACAAAGGGTTGTGCTGTGACTGCCCCGTGTGGACGCAGCTGGCGTGAACTAAAAGGGACCTAGTTCGCATGAACACGTCCTCTTTCAAACAGGACTGTGCTAATGTGAACGCTGCACCTTGTATCTTTGAGCTTGCGCTAGCGCTGTCCACGTGGGGCAGTTAGAGTAGCATCTCTTTGCATTCTGCCTTTCCCAGCGCCTTCCGCTGCATTTCAGCGCAGTGCAGACGAGCCTCTAGCCTCACTTTGTCGGTTTCTCCATTTGTAAAAGGGGGATCCCACCTCCCCGGGTTGTTGATGATAAATAGATTAAAGACTGGGAGGTGCTCAGATCTGACGCTAATAGAGGCTATATAAGTACCTTAGAGAGGAGGTAATTCTGCATGAACACACTCAAGAAATCGGCAAGATAAAGCTGGTGTATACAGCCCTGCTAAAAGGTTGTGTGTGGAGTGACGAAAAGGGTAACATCTCTCACTGCTAGTCCATGACAACATATGAAGCATTTTTTCCTTTCTCTTTCAGATTGTTTGCAGGTGTTGTCCCTCGAATGACAGCAATCAGTCTGGGAGGATTCATCTTTCTTGGGACATATGACAAAACTCGCCGCTTGCTGCTCTGATTTGGAATAGAGATTCCTGTGAATCATAGCAAAGAGCCAAAGATCTGCTGCTCTCCAGAAAGAATACACTCATCAAAGTACTCATCTCCTTCTCAGCCTTCTTTATGTGGCCGAGGAGCTGGTCAACAGCCTAAACTCGTATTTTCACTATTAAAAAAAAGTCCTTCAATAATCCAATTTCCCTAACTTGAAATTTCCCAGCATGGAAAGCAGTGAAGTCATAGAGAGACTTGTGCCAAAAAAGTAACTTGTGGGGGTAAACAGCTAATTATACCATCTGCAAACAGCATTATCAGAACTCAGGCAAGGAAAACGTTTTATAAACCAAAAGAACATGGTTTGAGCAGCAAAAATGAATTTTCATTAGATAGAGACAACTGGGCCTCAGCATCGGGGCTGCTTTTAGTTCAGTGGAGGGGTTGACATAGCTGCAATCAGCAGGCATTTAGAGACTCCAGAAAGTATTCTTAGTTGGGAGGCTGCTGGGGAAAAATAATGCCCATTTGTTTCTGATTTGAGCTGTATTTTGAAAGTGTATCCCACCGTTTATACCTGCAGGTGCATAGCAAGCACTCTTACGTGGTACCCAGTGTGGGGTTTTTAATTAGACTCAGCTTTCTCCAGGAAAAAGTACAATGCTGTATTATTTTACAGGTAGCCTGTCCAACAATGTTGCCTATGAAAAGAAATGCAGCTCTTGCCTTTTTTTCTCTTTCCCTACCAAAAGCTGAAGTGGATCTGGATTTGTGGTAGTAAAGCACAGAACAGGAGAGGTCGGGCTGCAGAATGCAAGTGACAAATAGAAAACACAGGTTCTTCTCCTTGATGAAATGGCAGATTGAGCGTAATAGTTCTGAAGGGTGATGCTAACCTGTTCTCAGCCTCTACTTAAATTCTTCCTTTAGCATGGAGACGCTATAGTTAAAATCAGTTCGTGGAATATGCGCAGGGCCAAAAAGCCATTATTTCAGCTCAATGAAAATTATCAATAGAAAGTCCAAGATTTTGAAAAATAAAAAAAAATCTTGTCAAATTTACAGCAGCAACTTGGCTTAGTTACACCTTTAACAAGCTATATTAAGAACCTGAAACGACCTTTCAGTTGAATTGACGGCACTTCCACAAGAAGGTTTTGTAGAAGCAGTGAGCAGAGAGGCAGGCATCCTAATAAAAATATATGCAAATATAATTGATAGAGCTAATACAGAGCCAGATTAAGATATGCAGTAACGGCAGCAGCTTGGTCTGTACTACAGCATAGGTTTTTTCCCTGAAGAAAACCCTTTAGCTGTTAAGCAAATACAGGGAGAAACTGGCTGCCTTTATGCATGGTACGGAAGTTTAGCACTTGCTCGGAAATGGGGAAAACTTGCAGAGCAAAAGGGACTAATTCTTGAAAACTGGAATTTCTACCCATCGTTGCCCACGCTCATCCCTAGGGCAATTTTTGTCCCAAACTGGCTGGCTGATTCTGCTCCCTGCCATGATGCTGTAGCAATACTGCAGGCTCCTTGGAGCACAACCCGTCAGGGCAATCTAGTTAATGACATTACACAATGTACTTTTCTCCATTGTACAGTTGATCCCTTTTTTCTGGAGTGGGGAGGCAGGGGCAGGTGCAGGAGAGGATTTAGAATTCATTCGGAAGAGCCAGCTACCGGCTCAGAGCTCTTTATGTGCCTGGGTTTTGTTTGCTTTTCAACAAGTACGCTGATACTGGAGCATTTATTATTGTCGCAACAGGACTCAAATTTCTCTTGGGTCCATATTTTGTGCTTTTGAAACATCAGTTCTGGAATCAGCCTTTTCTTATTATACATGTTTTACTACAACCAAAGTGAAGGATGGATGTCTAGATTTCTGTAATTACAATGGTCACATGTACCTCTTTCATAGTCCCAGCCCAAGCCGATGTTAAAATACACAGAGTGAGTATAGCAGTAAGTTAGAGTGAAATACATGTGCCTAGCCCACAGCCAAGCATTCAAAACCCAGGCAATTCAGAGTTAAGATTAAGCACACAACATAGCCAAACAGGTTAAGCTATGGCTATGCAAAGATGCTTAACGCTGCTCTGTAGTGATGCCATGCACTAACCACAGTAACAATCAGTGCATGAATGAGTTTGAACATCTTTAAAAATCTGGACTACTGTTTCTTCATATATTGTCCCTCCTGCTGTGTGCCCATCTCTCACACTGCACCCAATGGAAACTGGAAGTGCTTTCACAGTGGAGGAACCTCTCCACAGGTCGGTCGGTCTCACTTCCTTCTCGCCAGGGTTCTTGCTGTGGACCACAGTCTACGATGAAGGCCCATGAAAACCCGAAGACAGGTACAGCTCTTTTCCTTTATCTACCACTGATCATGCTGCTACGGCCCCTGGTTTCTGAGGACCGATCTAAGGGACATGCCAGCCTCCCCAGATGATGCAACCCTGCACAGAGTGGAAGAATGGAGGGGGGCTGATATGGAGGCTACTTTCTCTGCAGGTAAAAAGCATGAAGGTGGAGCATGACAAAGACTTATACTCTGTTTACCACAAACTTTCTAGGACAGCATCCCACCTAATGGCCCAGCACTTCTTTCAGCAACTGGCTGGCTCTGTACAGTGAACCATTGGAATCAAAGTAAGTCCCCAAGGTACCAAACTGAGGACATCTGTGGCTTGAGCACAGTTGGTGATGGCAGCTATAAGGGAGGAGGGCAGTCCGTGGTAGAATTCAGTTCTCTCTAGCAGAACACTATTCATCATGCCCTGCTGAAGGAGAAACTTTCCTCATTATTCATCACTGAAAGAGACCATTAATCCTTAAAAAACAAAAAAGGTCTTCAATGACAGCCTATGCACAAGATACAACTGAGATTTAACTATATGTAAAGTTTGGAAAGTTTGTTATTCCATAATTGAGGGGCAAAAAAAAAAAGTCAGATGCTAGACACTACATTCCTTAAAGACCACATTTTTATTGTATATTTTCAGAGAACTCTCTTCTCAAAGAGCTGTATTTTTGGAGAGGCTACACTTAAAAAAACCACAACCCCCCCCCCCCCACACACACACACACAACGAAGATTGAATACTTGCTTTAAATACAAAATTAAGCTCATCCTTAACTCTGAAGCTGACACTGAAGCCTCTATCATAGGTAGTGATGGTGTTACGAGTGGGACTAAGGTAGGTTGAAGGGTTCAAAAATGTAGCTGAAGCTGTCCTGTATGTAGCCCATCTGGTTTTTGGCGAGCAATGGAGAGGTGTTTGCGAGACGTTTAGATTTTTTATATTAGAAATTTACTTCATATGAATTCTTCACTGTGTATTTCAGCTACAATTCCCAACTCTCCCACCCCAGGGTCATGTTTCTAGTACCCATTGTTGGTCTATCGTACAGAACTCTCTGTCTGTTTAATGCAGTTTGACAAATAGATGTTTCGAAAAGGTTATGTCCTGATATTAACGCATTTTCATTAGAAACAGAGAAGCATGTAGGCAACTGCTTGGGTTTTATTTTTTTCAGCTGAAACTCTGCAAAGCTCACTCCCAACAAAAAAGCTGTCATATTATAAATGAACCTTTATTAAAGACACTTCAATGCCATTTGTTAGACACTTCAATATTTAACATTTTTTTCAACATACAATATTGTACCAAATTTCTAATAAATAACTTTGTACACAAAAGAAATACTTCCTCTTTCACATTGCCTCTCAGAAGCAGCAGATTCACATATTTAGTGGAAGTAACAACATGAAACAGTTAACGTTATTAAAAATACATTATTTTCAAATGCTAATGTGGCAAATGTGCTTAATATATGCAACGGTGATGACATTTCTGCCAGCAAAATTGGTCAATGACGTCATTTGCATCTTCCTTGTGTATGTCCCACTGTTGTTTTCACTTTCAGAGTTAGTTCTAAAGTATATTTTTCTCAGTTCATGGGACAAATACATGTTGGTTTATTTATTTACTATTGTCCATCTCTTTCGCTTTTGATTTGTTGAATAGTTAAAAGTTGGCACTCAACATAATTAGTCACCTGCCACAAAGTGCACATGTGTCTACAGTTAGAAACTGGGCTAGACAGGTCGCTGGTTAAATTATGCCTTATTCATAAAAGCCAGGGTTGGTGATAATGTGGTTTAGGCCACCCCTCAAAGGACTGAGAAATCCGATTATTAAGGGTGGCAGTCTTTGAATGGAGGTGGAATTTGGGACTAGCGTGGGATAATATGGGTGGGTCTCATTGGCCCTCATTTAAAAAAGGTCTTTAGCATTGTTCTGAACACAGCTGCTTTTCTGACTCAAGGCCTTGATAAGGTCTCACTGCCCGGACTTCTGAAACCCGCGGTGAGTTAGTGTAGTGACGTGAGCAGGATTTCCACCACACCCTGCTCTGATGAAACTGGCCTTTAGTTGCTTCTAAGAAAAAGAAAAAAAACCAACCAACCAACCTTCCCCCAGAGTAGTCATCACCAAACTCTAGTAAACTTGTATTAGCAGAACTGAAAACAAACCAACCCATCCATCCACAGGTACCAACAGAAGCAGCTTCAGACTGAAGTTATAAATGACAGAACCATTTGTCCAGGGTTTTTTTTTTAATTCATGGATGAACATAAAGACCCTGTACTGACACATCGTACTCATCCCTTCAAACCAGCAAGACCACCTACCCACACCTACTCTTGCTTCTAAACCAGTATATTTCTGACGAGCTTGGAACTGTGGCACAAAGGGGTAATCCTGGGCCTGAAGTCCCTGTTCACGTACAAGGAGATAGCAATTACTGTCTGTGTGTACACGGATGTGCTGCAGATCAAGGGATCTATGTGCAGCAAAGAGACAGCACAGGGAAAATGGCTCATGTACCTCAGGCATAGTCTGCACACAGCCAGCATAATGGTAAATTAGGGGTGTGATTTTTATTATGGAGACAATAATATAGCTACAAGCCCAGTATGGATGCACTTATACTTCTGTAAAGTTGTCTGATACTAGTGTGGCTTATTCCCCTTTCCATACAGGAATAAGCTGTGTTCACAGAATCACCTTTCGAGCAGTTTAACTGCATTCACACTGGGAAGGGCTGTACCACTTTAAGTATACTACTATAGTTACAATGGTACAACTTGTGGGTGTAGACAAGGCCATTTCCTTTAAGTTTGTGACAGATCCAAAAAGAAAAAAAACCATCCTTTAACTGCCTGTATTTTTGTTGTTAGCAATGATTTTAGCTTTCCTTTTTGCAAGTGTGCACAGTAGTTTAATTCAACTTTGTGCCTCTGTGCTGTTCTGCTGTAATTTGCAGACTATCACAGCTAATATTTAACCTTTAGCTCCTCACTGCAATTCTGAAGGGTAATGAATTTTAAGTTCTTCCATAAAGAAGAAAAAAAGTCAGGTTGCTATGTATTACTTTTTCTTTTTTGGTAATTGCTTGGCTCTTCCTATAAACTCTATTTAGCGTTTCTTTGAAATAATTTAAGATCTCAGTTTAAACCTGCTAAGTGCAATCAATTTCAGGGGGAAGGGGATTTGTGCTAACCAACCCAATCAATGTTTGATCAAAAGGAATTTCCACAGCAAAGCATGACAATTCCTTTGAAACAGCCTGGGTTTTTAAAGGTCTGCTTATGCATTAAGGCACCAGAATTCTCTCTCTTGAAAAATTTAACAGCAACCTGATACTGAAAACAATATTGCCAAAACTTTGTGAAGTTTCACTCAGTTATCCATGCACTAAGATTAAAATAGCCTCTGTAAAAGATATATATATATTTATATATAATATGAAAACTCTTATGTACAACTGTATCAAATACTTTTCTTTTCTCTACACAATTGTCCCTTGCATTTTTATGTGCTTCATATGCAAGTTAACTTTTGAACTAGTAATACTTCTCATTGAAGTTTTAAACTATGTACAAACAGGTGACGCTCGAGTAGGAGTCTGTTCCCCACACAAGCTTGTTTCTCATACCTCATGTGTTTTCCTTTTCCTTGGAGAGGCTGTCAGTTCAAGAGCTGAGGTAGAAGTAAGTAGCCTAGGTATTCTGTGCAAAAAATTAAGGTCAATAGTAGGTTTGTTCATTTGCACACGGCAGTTTCTCCCCCCCTCAGTCCATTGATCTTATGGGTGGCTTAAACTCATGAGTGGAGTCCTGTAATTTGGGTAGGTGTCCATTGGAAAGAAGAGTTTGTTTAGCTTCAGCTTCACCCTGTATATCCAGTGATGTCGGTGAAATTTCAGGAGTCCCTTTTAGCTGCTTCACTGAGTCTTCTGAAGGTGAAGCTTTTAAGTGAAGCTTACTATGCTCTGAAGCATTTACCAAAGGTTGTGAAGGGCCTGTGAGAAAATAAGGATAGTACAATGCTCAATTGGCTGATGCTCAGAATGCCACCATTACCGCAACGCACATAATAAATCATCAGAATTCAAAACCAACCACCAAATAGCTGACGTTTAATACTGAAGATTACTGATGCTTTCTAAAAGCAAGGCATGGCAATGAGAGGACACAGGACATTAATATGAATGGTACAAGGAAAGAGACCCAAGCAAAACACGTACCTTGTCTGTCCACATGCAGTGGTTGATTCATGCAGGACGACGGTGGCATTCTGTCATGGTTGCTGGGATACAGAGTACTATCGGTGTCCATTCTCTGACTGCTGGTAATCCCAACACACTGAGGGTGAAGAGGATTGTTACCTCTGCTCTTGCTCCTACTTGGCTCTTTTCCGCTGAATGCATTTTGATGTGCATTATCCATAGTCTTAGTTGGCTGAGAATAGTATTCCGGATCCTGGGGGTAAATGTTGACGTTCATGCTATCTGTACTTCCGCTGCAGTCAGTGCTCACAACTGGCAGGCCATACCCTTTGTGGAGGGCGAGAAAAAGGCAATAACTGAAGTTAAGTACAGTCAGTTTGAAGCCGTCATCATAGCATCATGCAAGTTGGAGTAGGGTAAGACATCTCAGGCCACCTCTCTGCCACACGGGAGTCACTTTTACAATATATTGTTCTTTGGTTTCCTATAAATCTAGTTAACGCCTAGTTAGACTTCCCAGTATCCTAACGGCAGCTGAAACGACTGGATCTGTCCCTCTATCCCACTCCACATATTTATTTCTATTGCAGCTCGAAAGACACCTTATAGGTGTTATTTATTTATCCTCCATGGTTAGTTCCTGCTTCATGGCTGACCAGACAGTGCAGAAGAGGAAGGTGGAATTCTGCAGTAGCTGTTGCTGAAAAGGACTATGTTGCCTTTTGCGTGTCGTTTTTAAAGGAACATCGTCACTTTAAATCACATTTCTATCTGAAAATATTTTGCTTATGGTTGGTAGGAATAACAGCCAAGATGGCTAGAGGTGAAAGAGGGCAGAGGAGGAAGTCTGTCCCCCCCCCGGTTTATTTTAGCTGCACTCGGTCAGTTAACTGGGTTTCACCATTTCCCCCTAGAGAATCAGACAGTTTCCCGTGCTGTCTGAGTGGCTCTTATATACAGTATGATGAGAGAGAAAAGATTTTTTTAAAATAGGAAAATGTGACTGGAAAACCACACACACTGGCAAAGAGACCGAGGAGCAGGGGTACTGCCCAAAACCACTTGTAACTTCATTTTTGAACTTCTGATTACTTTCAAGTTGACAGTCCCTTTATGATGCCTCTGATGCAAATGTCTAACACGTTCAGTTTGAAACAGCTCTTACATGTTAGGAATGGCTTAAAAACACCCAATCAGCTGCAGTGATGCCGATCAGAGTCAACAGTCTGCCCTTTTTTTAAGCTCAAACTACTGTGATGAAGACATAAGCCAGAGAAAAATATAAATGCCACATCTGCATCTGAGAATCACTCTTGGCAGTTTTTTAGGCAAGATTTCTTCTCAGTCTTAATAACACTCTGACTCTCAGATGATTTCTGATCTGTACTAACATGAAATGTCATTGCAGATTAATGCGTTTTGTACCTGTCTTATCTGGAACAAGCATTCCATCAGCTGCGTCTTCAGTTTTCCAAGTGTCTTTATTATATCCTACACATAGCTTTGGCTGTCTACAAGCTACAGTGGGCGCTTCAACATCTGGACCTCTTCCAGCATCAGTCTGACACATACCTATAACAAAAGAACCAGCTGGCTAAAGATTACAACCATCTGCTCTTTCAATCAAAACATTCAGTCATTTATCATACTGTAAAAACAGCATAAGGGATTGCAATGGAAAGAGTGGATAATTCTGAGTCAATTTTTCAAGGAACAAATGCTTTATAGACTAATGATAATCTTAATCCAGAAATTTAACCTTTCCACCCAACATGTTCTTTTAAAATATTGTCGGATGATGGCATTTAATTTGTAAGCCTGAAGGTGGGGTTTGGCAATGCCAGTGGATTTTGTATTAGAATTTAGTTGTCAGTAATTCTGGAGCCACAGAACTAGACCAATATTGGCAAAACCTCCCAGGCCTGATGAAGGAGTAGTCACTAAAGGAATCTGTTTTCATGAGTGATATTATTACTGGGAAAAGTGTTCCTTCTGTATCCGCCAAGTGAGAGGCATGTCCCTGCCTGTGTCCCCAATACAGTGTAGTAGCTAGGTGTACAGATCTTGCAAAAAGCTCACAATAAAAGCAGAAGAGTAGCGGGCACTAATATTTTTAGTTACCCCTTTTCACACCAAGAGTGGATACAGCTTTTTAAATGTTAGAATCCAATTCCTACCATTGTTCTCTATGTGGCCATTAGGCTGTTGGCTGTCAACTCTGATGACCACTTCCTGTCGGTCAGAAAGAGTCCCCTGGGAGGACAGGTAGCTTGGTACATCAGGTGGTACAATGGTCTCATCTGCAACAAGAGGTAAAGACAAATGTGAACCTCCAGTACTTCTACACAAGGAGTTACGCTGTCAAAAATGACTTAGGAGCATCAGTACCAGTGACTTTGGATGTCTACATTGTTGGGTGACAACTTAAAGCAGCCTGGTTCTTCAGAACACACAGAGCAGCCGCCCCCTGAGGGCCCCTTTAAGGTGGCACTAGTTGAGTGTCTCAAAATTTAGGCATCGCCAATCCCTAGGGACTTGTGATAATCCTGGTCTTCTGAAAATGGGCCATGGGTTCCTACATTATTTAGGAGACTGACCCAACGGCTTTCATAACTGCGTTAATAGAGAAGACTGTGGCCTGCATGCTTCCTATGGTCAAACAGAGAGAGCAGTTACAGCCTCCGTGTCTCTTCAAACACGCCTGCCAGGATTCCTCCAGTCAGTCAGAGGGGAACGTGCAGAATAATAAATGTCGCTTTCTGAATTTTTAAGAAGGGTTGTCGGTGGCTCAGTAGCAACAAACTCCTTTTGTACCAGGCCCTGCCCCCTGAAAACACCAGGCCGAAAGTAAACTTCAAAACTGGAGATGAACGATAACAACCGGCCAGGGGGCTGCTGCTCGGGGTGTCAGCTTCAGCCTGATTTTACTTCAGCCACTCTGATAAATATGTAATTGCCATAACATTATGCTGGCTCATCACCCAGCACAAAGCAAACATGTTCAGGCAAATGCTCTGGGAGAGAAAAGCGGATTTACGAGTCCTGCACACTGCAGCTCCTCTGGGTTTATTTTTAATTCTATGGAAAGGAACCAGAAAGGCAGAAAGATTTTAGGGGGGCGGGAAGAGAGCAAAAAACTGCTACTTTCCCTCCACTGCAAGTGTCCTATTAAAATTACTGCTCCCTGAATTTACGAGGAGTATCCCCACGTTTTAATACATTTACTATTTTACCACAGCAACTGGCCTTGTTTTTCAAACAGCCTTCACCCAGACGGCAGCCCCAGGGCTAGTCCGGGGTCACGAGGCAGGTTCCGGTCTTAGACTGTTCTACCGCTGGCCAGTCCTGTCCCCCTCCCCTACCACAAGCTATGCCAAATGTAAACTCAATTCTATTGGGCACTGAGCCCCTCCTTTTCCAGAACTGCCCCTGTAACGAACTGACCAGACACCATTCAGAAAGGGGAAGAGAGAAGCGCTGCAGCGTCCTGCAGAAACGACTAGATTTACAGCATGCAAACGACATTCCATCCGAACCTTCCCTTCGGCCACGGCTTTGAAAACCTCATATGTACTGCACCTGTTTCCTGAGAAGATTAAAGGGGCATAGTGGAAGGCAGCAAATCCCAGGAAGGGATCAGACTGGGGCGCTCAGCAGCATTGGCTCAGAGTCCAGGAAGCTGGTCCAACAGGCTGAAACGGTGCTTCCACTGATTGTTCCTCCTGACCTCAGTAGGGCCCATCCTCAAGCTCTCAACCCAATGCCATGAGTTTGGCACCAGGGTGGCATTTTTGGAAGGCCGCTAGGCCCCAGAAAACTTCCTCTAGAAGATGCTGCACTTTGTCCAAAGGAACTGCTGGAGGTATCTCACTGCATGAGTTATATGTGGGCGGATGGAGGGGCAGTACCCAGGGTGGAAACTGGGGTTTCCTCTATCACAAATGAGGCCTGGTTAACCCTGGAGGGTTAACCCAGATTGCAACACAGCTTCCGACAGTGGGCAGAGAAAACCTGTCAGGCTCTGAATCAGGAGAGGCTGTCTGCAGCTGGATGGGAGAGAACCTGATGAGCCAGGCAAGCCGTAAATCAAAGCACTGAACATTCTGCAACAGCAAGTGACAGCTAGTGCAGCTGGGTGCAGCTTCCTGAGCAGAGGCAGATGATACGGGGAATCAAATCACTGAGATAAGCCTTTTAAGTAGGAGTTATGGCTGGCTGGCACAGCTGTTCAGCCGCAGCAGAATGTTCTGGCACGCAAAGGTTTCCGCTGGCCCAAGAGCTCTTAGCCAGGGTTTTGGAGCCTACCTGTGTTGGTGACGCTGTATTCTTCACTCTTCTTTCTGGTCTGATAGATGATGCACACCCAGACCAAAGACGTCAGCACAATGCTGCACACCACTGCAATGGTGATTATCCCCACTGTCATCCTGTCCTTCCTGCAGCCAAGGGATTGCAAGATGCTTACGTGGCTGTGCGCACGCTCCGTTCCAAGGGTATTGGACATTTCACAGGTGTATTTCCCAGCATCCTCCAGCACAACATTCCGAACGATCAGCAGCTGGTTGCCAGGGGTGAAATGATGCCTGTCAGTCACTACTAGGGGCTGGTCGCCTTTCAGCCAGGTGATGCGTGGAGGTGGGCTTCCTGTTGCTTTGCACTGAAGGGCGACTGTTTCACCTACAGACACTACGTGGTCTTCCAGTGGATGGATCAAGGACGGTGTCTCTACAGGGGTT
This sequence comes from Mauremys reevesii, assembly GCF_016161935.1. Taxonomy (NCBI): domain Eukaryota; kingdom Metazoa; phylum Chordata; order Testudines; family Geoemydidae; genus Mauremys; species Mauremys reevesii. The sequence continues at coordinate 119,228,143 of NC_052629.1, read as the reverse complement.
TAAGTACAGACATTAAGTTTCTAGAGGGTTTGTGATGACTCATCATCTAGAGTCGGCAAACCAACAGACCTTTCTGAAGACACAATTAGCAAAGTACTAGAGATTGGCTAAGCGATACAGGGTCTCGTATGCCAGCTTCCCCAGGGACACCCCACTGCACACCCATGTCTAATTGGCATAATCTGGGCCTTTACTATTAGTTCTGCTTTAGTTTTCTTTCTATATCCTACACAAGAAACCCATGCTCCAGGCTAATCGTCTCCCACTTTGGAGAAGGAATAACAACTGTCAGATACCAATAACTTGTAGGGCAGGAAGGCAGAGTTTAGTTTCCTCCTGCATATTTCTCCTTAGCAGGGGAGGCAAACAGCATGGCTTAACGGGTTTCTCCTATAGACTGACTTCCAACAGAAACAGGACTCATTTTCTCAGGTATCTGGGTCCTTTTGTAGTACCCAGAACCTACTGACGTCACCCCACCTCCATTGTCCCATGAGTATGTCAATGGCTTCTGACAACTCAAGCATTCCCTTCTAAAACCCATTTTGGAAACTCAAAATGGTTCCTTTGCCTGCACTGCCTGGATCCCCAAGGAAAAAAAGCTTCTTACCTAGTACAGTCAGGGTGGCATTGGCCAGCACGGAGCCCGCGGAGTTCTGCGCCGTGCAGCTGTAAACACCCATGTCCTCTATCTTCACATCCATGATGAAGAAGACATCATCGTCTGGCATGACGTGCATGCGGCGCTCTCGGGCTGCTGGGAAGTCGGTGCCCCCGTCCTTCTGCCAAGCAATTTGTGGGATGGGAAAGCCATTGGCCGCACATTCCAGCCGTGCTGTCGTTCCTGTCCGGCTGGTGATGTCATGGGGGGTTTTGATAAATGAAGGCAACACTGTGAAGAGAAGGGAGGGGAGGGGTAGAGTGACAAATAGCCTTAGGGAAATGAGACCAGCCTTCCTGATGCCTGAGAACCCCCCGTTAAACTGATTTCACTTGCTTCTGGGTTATAGAACAGGTTCTAGGGCTAAATCATAGAATATCAGGTTGGAAGGGACCTCAGGAGGTCATCTAGTCCAACCCTCTGCTCAAAGCAGGACCAATCCCCAGACAGATTTTTACCCCAGTTCCCTAAATGGCCCCCTCAAGGATTGAACTCACAACCCTGGGTTTAGCAGGCCAATGCTCAAACCACTGAGCTATCCCTCCCCCCTTCAGGCTATGAAACAAATAAAAACCATCCTCCCTCTAAAAGGAAATGTTATTCGAGATGTTCCCTCTTTCTAGACCTTTCAGACTTTCATGCCTGCTGACAGAGACCCTACTGGAGCGGCTGAAACCAATGGGATGAGGCCCGTGTTTAGCGATGACTTGAAGTTAAGCATGTACTTAAGTGTCTGGCCAGAACAGGGTCATCACAGCAGGTGTGCACCTATAACACGGGGCCTCCCAACACTCCAGGGGATACGTATGGCTGGATGACCTTTTTACCGACAAGAAAAGAATCTGAACCCAGCCTGGCGCTCACCGTTAACAGTGAGCCGGGCCTTGCTGGAGTAGGTGGAGCCAAAGTGGTTGGTGATGATGCACTGGTAGCGTCCCTCGTGGGCAAAGGTGACGTGCCGCAGGTGCAGGATGGTGGTGTACTCCATCACCTCGCCGTTCTTGGCCCGCGCATGGGCAAAGTTCTCGATCTCAGCATTGTGCAGGACCTCGTTGTCCTTCTTCCAGGCAAATGTCATAGGGGAGCTGCTGCTGCTTGCGGCCGAGCAGGTGAAGCGGATATCCTTGCCAAGAACGGCCATGGTCGTCTCCGGCTGAATAATAATCTGGGGTTTGGGGAAATCATCTGAAAAACAACGACAGCGACTCAGCCCCGAACTAGGACACTGTGACCACTGTTCCCGGTCACAATTCTTGCCATTTTCACCTATAATATTATTTTAGCAGCGGATCCAGAGTCAGTCTAGATTTAATTAACAACGAGTACATTTAACTGGAGGAATTGACATGTCTACACGTTTGCCTTTATGTACCGTCGATGGGAAGATAAATGATCTCTGTGCAACAGAGTATCTGCTTGCTCTTGCAAAATGCTTAGTTTGTAGGGGCATGCACCATGTTTTCAGTGTGTACGCGTGCCTGCAGGTAGTGCCTAGTGCAATGAGGGACTGGTCCACTGACTCGGGGCCCAGGTGCTACCAGAATACTTACACCACTCCCGTACAAAATGTCAATTCAAACAAGAAGAGCAAATCTGAAGTTCAAGAGTAAGTTGCAGCCCCTAAGATTTCACCTCTAAACCACCACCCCTCAAGGTCTTGCATTAACCTGAGTGGAGGGCGAAGAGGGTTAAAGTCACTGTTGCAACCGACAAGCACTCACAAGCAGGGGAAGGATGGTACAAGATGTCTATGCACAGCAGCTGTATTTGCCTGTCACCCTTCCAAAGCGGAGGCCTGTGTATGCACCCCTCTGCCCTGGGCGACTGTGGGTTTTAGCAGAGTTCCAAGCAGTGTGGTTTATTAGATTTCGACAAACAGTGTAACTGACTATTGGAGTAATGTTTAATTAAACAGCGATGCCTCTGGAGCTGGGGAGGACTGGTGGCTGGATGGCTTGGCAGTCGTCTGAGATGTAAAGCTGTCCTTCCTAGAAAGATTGATTTTGCAACTTTGGGATGACTTGCCATGGGGACAGAGCATTTGAAAACTCGTCTCTTCTCCTTTTAGACGGAAACAGCAACCCCAACAAGCCCATTCAGAGGCAGGCCATCTCCACTCTGATGCCATGTGCGTTAAGCATGCGTGTGTATATTTGTGCTCATCTGGATGTGGATGGAACGTTGGGTGAACTTTCACCAATGAGACGTGCAAGTTATGCTTTCAACTGAGGAAAGGGAACTTTCAAAAGCTACTCTGCTCTCCCTAAACTAGCACTGTAAAGAAGTAAGACTAAAATCCACATCAGTTAACAGGACAAACCACACAGAGGGTTCCAAAACCCGTGCCCTGTTTAGTTTCAAAGGAGGAAAGCGTGAGCAACCGTGACTTTGGCCCATTCTCCTACCACAGCTTTCTCTTGATCACTTTTAATTGTTCCCGATTAAAAGCTAGGTTGTGTGTGTATGTGTTCAGCTGTTCTGCATTTGCCAGGCTGGTTTGCAGCCACACTTAGATGTAACGGCAGCGAGCAGTTGGATGAAAGGAAAGCAGTAGTTATGATCCAAGCAAATAAAAATTAATCACAAACACACAAATGCAAATTTTAGTAATTGGCTGTTTCAGATTTAATGGATAAAACATCCATAAAAAGAGCTTATATTTAAAGACCCCTCTCGCCACAATTTTTTTAAAAAAACAAACCTTTTGTTCTTACGATTGAGGGGCAGCAATGGGGGGAGGAGGAGGGGAAATCCCAAACCCAACAACAGACGCTCACAGTGCTATCACTCAGTGTGCAAATCCACAGCTGAAATCCTGCCCATATTAGCTCGCTAGGACCGGAGCTGTCTTCCTATAACAGTGGCTGGATTTATAACTGAACCAACTGTTAGTCCCCTTTGATTTAATACTCAGAACGCCTGGTAAAGGAATACACTAGATGCAAGCAATGTGATGTGTGGTTTTGGTGGGAAATAAATTGTAGCCAGTGACTAATTTTTAAAATGTAGGCTTGGGTTGGCTTTGATGACACAAAACCCCCACCAACCCCAACATAATCACACAGTCTAGCAGTAAAAGGAAATTTTGGCCGAAACAAGACCTGCCATTCACACAGCCTCACACCCAGACCCCACTTACCGCACACAAAACTTTCTGTGGGCACAGCAAAAATGCTCTTGCTCTTGAGCGACTCGGGATGGGCGCAGGTGGCTACCACAAAAGGCTGCTGCTCCTTCTCGGCTAACCACTGCGGCAACCATTTCAGCTGGCAATCGCACAGGAAGCTGTCGCTGTTAATGTGGCTGGAGGGAAATAGAAACGAAAGCACCTACTTATGACCCTTTCAAGGGAAAGGCTGCAAAGCTCAGAGCCCTGTAAAGCCACTCGGCAGTCCTCCCTTTCCCTCAGCACGAGCAAAAAGGGAGAGGATGGCTGTTGTGCTAAATTCATCACACTTGTATAGCACCTTTCCTCTCCCTCTCGCCCCAAAAAAATCTCCTTAACACTTTATAAGCACTAATTTAACCCTTGCAACAACCCTGAGAGGCTGGCAAGTGGTGATTTACAGTTAGGCAAACCAAGGCAGAGAGAGATCTCAATGGAAGTGAGGAGCCGAAATACACCCGAGGATCTGGACCTCAGTAACCTTACCAAGGAGGCATGTATCAGGGGCAGAGCCAGGCACGGAACCCAGGAGTCCTGAACCCCGCGTGTACAATTCCTACACATGCGCCTCCTCTGCCCACCAGAGTGTCAAAAGACGTCAAGGTTCAATCGCTGAATGCTGACAGCGTTCCGTGAAGCTCTCTACTTACAGCCGTTAGTAACCTATTTGGCCAATGCTAATCTTTAGTGCATTTCCGATTCAGTCCAAGCCAACATGTCTCTTTCCCTCTTTCTGTTTGTGCACCAGTACGACTAGGGGGTTCAGAAGGCACGTGCTCAGCTCAGTGAATTGTGTTTGTTGGTTAACTACTGATACACAGGGGGAGAGGAGGACAAACAGATCACTGGTTTTGCATACGTCCAACAAAAACAGTGACTAATTCAAACAACAACAACAATTTCTCAGCATTCTACTGGGAATTTAGTGGCTACTGTTAAGAAGCAATCTTGGAACTCAGAAGATACTTCACCTGTGTAACTAGCTGAAGGCCATCAAAGATGGGGCATAAGCTAACTAGACACAATCACTTCAAACTCTGCAGAACTACTTGAGTAAAGCTAGGCCTGGGTTTTATGTGTTGATGAGAGATGTTCTCTACATAATTTTTAAAACACGCCAGGCCAAATTCTCTGCTGGTTTAACTTGTCACGGCCCTAAAACCAATGGTGCTCTGAAAATGTGCGTCGGCAGAGAATCTGGCCCTTGTGTTGGTTTAGAAACCTCTTACTAAGCGCCACGTAGACAAGTGACCATTAAAGTTCCCCCTCTACAGCATATCATACAACAGCAATTTTTAGGCAAGGGCATTTTCTATGAAACTTCACTATCAGCGAAGATGCGATACAGGTTTGACCTAAAGGAGTAGCACCAAAGCTCAAGCAGAGGTCGTGAACCACACATTAACTATACAGCGACTGGGGGCAGGATTTGAGATAATCAAATATTACAGCTTAACCTTTAGAACGCTGTGAGATGACGCTATGCATCTGTGTGTATGTCTAGAACAAGAGAGAGCCCTAGCATTGAGCGAAAGTAGCAGTTCTGATAACACGGCCACGTTTTTACAGCTGACACTAGATGATGTACAACTCAAATCCACTGAAATGTCAGCACTGGGCGCAGACCCTAAACATAGGTATAATGGAAATGCAGGTCGGCCACCAGGAATTAAATAGCTCTTAGAGCACTGTGTGAGAACAAGAGATGGCTAACGGAACTGGATTTTCTGAGCGGAGATGGATAATTGCACACATGCTACCCACGGTTACTATGATCTAATTTCACTCACTACTAAGTGTGAGATGTGTCTGGACATCTGCTCAAGTGTAAAAATAACCTGTAGGGAAGGTTGAGAGAGGGGGGAATTGTTTCCAATGGCATGTTATACAAATGACCAATGTGGTATGACTCACATACAGTACAAGAAAGATCAGTGCCGGCTTAATGGTACATACGGTCCAAATACTTACAGCTGCTTCAGGTTTTTCATCTTAGCAAATGCTTCTGGTTGGACAGACCTGATTGCATTGTCCCTGAGGTTCCTGCAGAACAAAACCAGAGGCACTTTTAAAAAAAATTAATGCGCCAGTAACATCAAGAGACCAACATCTTTTCTCCAAGCTAGATAGTGGACCACACATTTTGTGGGATGCAAGCTCCACATTCAGGGAGAGCACGATGGTTTGTATTGGTACCATTGCGGATCTATGCTACACAAAACACTTATTAACTCTGAGCTTAGACTGCACAGCCCACCAATGCAAGCCACAAGAAGCAAAGAAACGAGCAACTAATCATTCAGCGCCTTTACCATCTCAGCCTAGACTACCTCCACCAGTCATTGCTCACACATCTACACATCTCCACCCTCTTCTTGAGCACCCAGCTTTGACTTCCGAGCAGGTTTATTGGTCATGGACCAAATCCTCAGCAGGTGGAAATCTGCTGTGTTGCTCCATTACCTTGAAAATAGTTATCCTGAATAAGAGGACTATATCCATCTATGTGCTTAATTATAAATGTTCCAAAGGGACATATATCTGAGAAGATACTAGAACGTGTTTGGGGGGAACGTGCTTGTTCAGGTTTTCTAAAGCTAGTTGGAGGAAAAGGGGGCAAACATTTCCAAAAAGGAGTATTTTTAAATGCTTCCCTTTGCAGAAGTTCATCAATATTTTACTAAAAAACCACTTGTCCTTTGAAGAGGGATTATGCCAAAATTTGGACTCAAATCTCAGTCACTGAAGTGTGAAACAATAGGAGTTTAGTGTTGCTTTAAGTGCAAATCTCAGTACAACTGCAACCACAGCCATTACTGACCCCTCCAAAACACACTTTCTCCTCACTGTTTGTTTTGGTGCCAGTGGCCTAAGAATCAACATGATCAGCATCCAATAAATCACACAGAGCAACAAAATATTTAAACCTGGCTGAATTCGTAAGAGGAAACTAATGATGAATCACTGCTAGAGGCATCGGCCCTGGGAGGAGACGGGAAGAACTGCTTAGCTATAGCCAAATTGGTTTCCTGCGAACAGCTCAAAAAGTGGTTATGCTGAATGAGAGGTTTTGTTTCTGTATCGGAAGCTCGTCATTTTCAACATGTCTCGTCACGGAGTTTGGAGGAATGCTGAGTGGGGGAGCGACAGCCAGGGCTGAAACACGGCTTCGCTGCAAACAGCCTGCAGAGTAACCGTATTATGAGTCAAGGAGATATTTATCCCAATACAAATCAAAAAATTAAGGGCATGCAAATTTGCCATATGTGCTGTAACTTTGTTCCTGGCACAAAGAAAGGCCAAACTTGAAGCTGACTTGTAATGAGAAGGAAGCAGCTGGCCCCCACAAATGGACCGGCTTCTCAGTTTACAAAGACGCTATTAAATTGCTAGCAGACCTCCTCAGCCATTTTTGGCAGGCCCCGTTCCAAACGGCAAAGGATGGTGGGTTACTCACAGGTGCTCCAGAGCCTCCAGGCCTGAGAACGCTTTCTTGGCCACTGACTTGATCTTGTTTCCAAACAGAGTTCTGCAGTTTCCAAACATCCAGTGCCAGATAAACAGAAAGAAAAGGCAAAAGAAAGAACACAATTAGCGTGACTGTATCTGATAAAGTGTCCAGTGTAAGGCACTGGAAATCTGAACTGCACAGAGATTAAGGGGCTGAAGCGTGCACATCTTCCCCTCCTGAAATGAAATGCTTTTATCTGTATTACAATTTAATAGTGATGACAGTATGAAACAGAATGCGCCCTATCACATCAAGAGGCAGGTTTGCGATGGTACTTGGAAATTGGCTTGTTGAGTAACAGAAGGTCTCCTGTATTCTGCGATGGCTGGTTGTGGACAGAATTAAGTGCAGTGCCAATTTAACAAGGTATTGGACTATCGCTGCAACACTTTCCACTTCTGACCTTTAGCAGAAGAGGAATAATTTATTCACTGCTGTTTGTCCTGTAGGACAAGCTGAACTTCAGCACATACAGGAGCTGCAAGATCTTTAAAGGGGGCAGGTCTCTTTATGCATGTTTGTAAATTGCCTAATACAACAGGGTCCTGAACAAAACATCACTTGGTGAGCCCTGTCCCAAGGGACAATGAATATATTTTCGAACTTCCATGAACGATCAGCATTCCTGTGGATCAGCATTCAGTGCTAATAAGCAGGAGATAATTGGCAGTGTTCTGCAAAGAACACAAATCATGATGCTCACAGCACAATCTGATATTTACAAAGTACCAATTTTCTATAAATATTCACAATTGGCAATTATCAGTAGGATTTCAACAATTTCCACCCCACCATCAACCTCAGGCTAGACCAGTCCACACAAGAAATCCACTTCCTAGACACTACAGTACTAATAAGCGATGGTCACATAACCACCACCCTATACTGGAAACCTACTGACCGCTACACTTACCTGTGTGCCTCTAGCTTTCATCCAGACCACATACACGATCTACTGTCTACAGCCAAGCTCTAAAATACAACCGCATTTGCTCCATCCCTCAGACAGAGACAAACACCTACAAGATCTCTATCAAGCGTTTTTAAAACTACAGTACTTACCTGGTGAAGTGAAGAAACAGACCGACAGAACCTTAAGGGTACCCAGTAGTCACCTACTACAGGACAGGCCCAACAAAGAAAATAACAGAACGCCACTATCAGAGGGGTAGCTGTGTTAGTCTGGATCTGTAAAAGCAGCCAAGAGTCTTGTGGCACCTTATAGACTAACAGACGTTTTGGAGCATGAGCTTTCGTGGGTGAATGCCCACTTCGTCGGATGCATCCACGAAAGCTCATGCTCCAAAACGTCTGTTAGTCTATAAGGTGCCACAAGACTCTTTGCTGCTTTTACAGAACGCCACTAGCCATCACCCACAGCCCTCAACTAAAACCTCTCCCGTGCATCATCTAGGATCTACAACCTATCCTGAAGGATGATCCCTCATTCTCACAGACCTTGGGAGACAGGCCAGTCCTCGCTTACAGACAGCTCTCCAACCCAAAGCAAATACTCACCAGCAACTACACACCACAAAACTAACCCAGGAACCAATCCCTACAACAAACCCAGTTGCCAACTCTGTCCGTGTATCTATTCAAGGGACACCATCACAGAACCTAACCACATCAGCCACACCATCAGGGGCTCATTCACCTGCACATCTATCAATGTGAAATCAATTCTTCCATCATGTGCCAGCAATGCCCCTCTGCCATGTATATTGGCCAAACCAGTTTCTATGCAAAAGAATAAATGGACACAAATGAGACATCAAGAATTGTAACATTCAAAAACCAGTAGGAGAGCACTTCGATCTCCCTGGACACTCAATAACAGACTTAAAAGTGGCAATTCTTCAACAAAAAAACTCCAAGAACAGACTTCAATGAGAAACTGCAGAACTGGAACTAATTTGCAAACTGGACACCATCAAATTAGGCCTGAATAAAGACTGGGAGTGGATGGGTCACTACAAAAAGTAATTTTTCCTCTGCTGATACTCACACCTTCTTGTCAACTGTTGAGAATAGGCCACTTCCACCTTAACTGATTTGGCCTCGTTAGCACTGACCCCCTACTTGGCAAAGCAACTCCCATCGTTTCATGTGCTGTAATATATACTGCTTACTGTATTTTTCACTCCATGCATCTGATGAAGTGGGTTTTAGCCCATGAAAACTGATGCCCAAATAAATTTGTTAGTCACTAAGGTGCCCCAAGGACTCCTCGTTTTTTTGCTGATACAGACTAACACGGCTACCCCTCTGAAATCAGTAGAAGGGTTCACTTAAAAAACTGAATGCCTTTAATAAACATCAGTAAGGGTCAATATTTAGAAGGTTTCTTCCAAGCTCTTGCTATGCAAGGTACATCTTTCAGATACACCTTTTCTTACAGTTTGGTTCTCAACTGCATCCAATCCAGCTGATTATTGATTGGTCAGTTGAAAAGTCTATCAAACTCAGGTAATTTGCAGGAGTTCCAGAAAACAATCTTCAAAACGTGTTTGGGTAGTTCTGAAGAATCCCATCAAGTTGTGTAAATAGCACCCTGGAGACCCCAGACCATTTAGCGGATAACACTATACAAAACTGATGGCACACTGAAAATCTGCAAAAATTAGAGCTCACTGCACTGGCTGGGTGATTAAGCAAGGAGACAGAATAAACTGCAGTGATGCAATTACTTGGAGTGAAATTTGCAGGTCTTGCACCAGCCTGAGTATAGAACCGTGCATGGCTTGAGGATACAGAATCCACCACTGTAATGGTGGGCAGGGAATGGCGCAGCCAACACTCCAACCCCTGGACTGGCGTGCAGGTCATGACCCTTTCTGTACCCATACACAGAGGTCTGTGGCCCCTGGAGCCATGAATCATGGACACAGTAAAGTTTGAGTGGAAATCTGTTGGAAGACAGAGGCAAGCCCCCTGTTCCTTAGGGCCAGTGAGTGAATTCTTGAGAGTATTGGTTTGCTTTTGCTTGCTGGTTTGTCGTCTCTGTTTTCAGTTTGCAGAGGCCAGTAGGGGGCAGCGTGCTGTGAGAGCTGCAGAGCCGCTGATCCCAGCGGAGTCTTCCCTAGTCAGCAGGGCTCTGAAGGCAGCCAAGAGGCCAGCCAGCAGCACACAGAGCTGAAAACAGAGACTTTGAATGGGAATTTGGGGGAGGGGGGAGGAGCTACGACAGCTACAGAAGCAGCAGTGGTAGTGACCCAAGGAATGGAAGAGACAAGGAAGATGATTAGATGTGGAAGCTGAAGGATGTACATTATTCTGGAGCAGGCACCTGAAAGGTGCTTCTTCGTATGAGGTGCTGCCTGATACATCTGATGGAAGAGACGATCCAAGGTTTGGAGATGCAGGTAGAAACTGTGGTTGAGTTTTGAAAGGGATCTGAATGGATAACAGAGGGGAGAAGAGAGGAGCCTGAAGAGAAAACTCAAGTTTTGCTGATGCAAGCTTAACTGGAGAACTCCGAGAGTAGACTGGTGGATGAGGAAAGCGGCCAGAGGAAGCATGCAACCCTGAGAACAAAGTGGAGGAAAAGACAGGCTAGCAAAGGAGAAACAGAGCTGAGGAACAGGTTCATCAAGTTGAGAAATGAAGAGGTGCAGCAGGCAGTACCAGAAGGTAAGAGGACAAGGAAGAAGAGAAGAGCCGATAGTCCTACAAGAGGGAAAGAGTTAATGGAGACAGCCAGAGTTCAGAGCCCCAGGAGGATACAGGGTGACTCATAGAAGGCTGAAAGTGAGAACAGAAGAGATTAAAGATAATCTATGCATGGCCCAACACCTAAAGGAGTACTTTGCCTAAATTTTTAACGAGGGTAAAGAGGAGCTTTAGGGTAGTGGCAGGTTGACTAATGGGAACAAGGATGTGGAAGTAGAAATGACCACATCCCAGACAGAATTCACATAGTTTAATGAGACCAAATTGGGGGCCCCAGATAATCTCCATCCAAGAATATTAAAGGAACTGGCACATGAAATTGCAAGCCCAAAAGCAAGTATTTTTAATGAATCTGTAAACTCTGAGGTCATATCCGATGACTGGAGAATTGCTAATATAGTACCTATTTTGAAGAAAAGAAAAAAATGATCCCATAAGCTACAGGCCCGTTCGTTTTACCTCAGTTGCATGCAAGGTCTTGGAACAAATTTTGTAGAGAAAGTAGATAAGAAAATACAGGTAAATGGTAATTGGGATAAAATACAACGTGGTTTTACAGAAGATAGATTATGCCAGACCAATCTGATCTCTTTCTTTGAGAAGATAACTGATTTTCCCAATAAAGGAACTGCAGCAAGGCATTTGATACAGTTCCACATGATAAATTATTAATTAAATTGGAGAAGATGGGGATTAACAGGAGAGTGAAAAGGTGGATAAAGAACTGGTTAAAGGGGAGACTACAACGGGTCATAATGAAAGGTGAACTGTCAGGCTGGAAGGAGGTTACTAGTGGAGTTCCTGGAGGATCAGTCTTGGCACCAATCTTATTTAACATTTTCATCACAGACCCTGGCACAAAAAGTGGGAGTGTGCTAATAAAATCTGCAGATGACACAAAGTTGGGTGGTGTTGCCAATACAAAGGAGGACTGGAATATCATACAACATTTGGATGACCTTGAAAACTGGAGTAATAGAAATGGGATGAAATTTAATAGTTCAAAATGTAAGGTCATGTAAGGTAGGAACGAACAACAAGAATTTTGGGTAAATAAATTGGGGACATTTTAGTTAGAAGTGACAGAGGAGAAAAAAAAGACCTGTGTTTGTTGTTTGATCACAGAATGACTATGAGCCACCAATGTGATGCAACCATGAAAAGGTTAATGCAATCCTAGGATGCCTCAGGGGAGGTGTTTCCAGTAGGGATAGGAAAGTATTACTACCATTATACAAGGCGCTGGTGAGACCTCATCAGGAATACTGTGTCAGTTCTGGTCTCCCTTGCTTAAGAGAAATTAATTCAAACTGGAACAGGTGCAGAGAAGGGCTACCAGAATGATCAGCGGAATGGAGAACCTACTTTTACAAGAGGAGACTTAAGGGGCTTGGCCTGTTTAGCCTAACCAAATGAAAGCTGAGGGGAGATATGATTGCTCTCTATACTTCAGAGGGATAAATAGGGAGGGAGAGGAGTTATTTAAGTTAAGGGCCAACGCTGGCGTAAGAACAAATGGATATAAACTGGTCAACTAGTTTAGGCTCGAAATTAGATGAAGTTTCTAACCATCAGAGGAATGAAGTTATGGAACAGCCTTCCAAGGGGAGCAGTGGGGGCAAAAAACCTAACTGGCTTCAAAACTGAGTTTGATAAGTTTATGGAGGGGATGGTATGATGAGATTGCCTTCAATGGCATGTAGCCAACTTGATTTATGACTGCTATTTTCAGCGACCAGTGATACGACACTCGATGGGGATTCCCTGGGGTTTGGCTGTTGGGTCTTGCCAACATGCTCAGGGTTTAACTGATCATCATATTTGGGGTCAGGAAGGAATTTCTCCCTGGGTCAGATTGACAGAGACCGGGGAGGGGAAGGGGTTTGCCTTTTTCGGGGGCACAGATCACTTGCTGGTTTGAACTAGAGTAAATGGTGGAGTCTCTTTGTAACCTGAAGTCTATAAATCATGATTTGAAGCCTTCAGTAGCTCAGCCAGAGTTTAGGGGTCTTTCACAGGATTGGTGGGTGAGGTTCTGTGGTCTGCGATGTGCAGAAGGTCAGACTGAATGATCAGAATGGCTCTTTCAGGCCTTAAAGTCTATGACTATCATCCTTACAGAGCAAATGCAGCTAATTATAGTTTACAACAACGATTTAAAAAGGGAAAACTGCACACAACTAGCCAAAACTACATTACCCTCCAAACCATGCACCTCCTCAGCTCACTAGCTCATGCCTTCCCCGTTCCAGGGCCCCAACAATGGGTAATCTTGTCTCCTCCCGGGTGAGATATCCCATAATTCTTTTCTACTACAGGCACGCCAGCAAGAGTTGGCTATTGTCATCCAATTTTCATGGTAAATTTCTGTGTCACACATTTAATGGAAAACCAATTACTGTTCTTAGTCTTTCTTTGTACAACACGTACAACCAAACCTTAGGTTTCTGGCAAAGTTATTTCCCATCTTCCACAGGGAAACAAACACACACACACACACACACACCCCTACCTACCTACCTTCCTTCCTTTATGGTCAAAATTAGTTTAGCATAAAACCATAGTTGCATCTTCAGAGAGTTTGAGGCCATTCCCTAGATTGTCTTTTCTTCTCTCTTTTTTTTTTTTAATCAGAAGAATAAAAGACAGCTGCCATAGGCTGTCCCTAATGGCTGATAAAAGGCATACTCATTTGCAAGCCACTTTGCAGAAGTTCCTATTTGGTGAAAATATTTTGTAATCTTTATTGAGCTCCTTAAATTAGGAGCAATCCATCAGAATTTAGATGTTAGTGTTCAAAATAAAGTTGATCGCTTAGTTAGGTCATTTTGGGGAATCCTGCTCACCATTCACAGTGAATCTTGGTCCTTAAAAATCAGAGGTGGAGATTTTTACCCACCTTTACATATATAGTGTATATGTGTGTGTGTGCTGTTTAAATGCAACTATTGTATGTGCATCTAACTGGATGCAACTATTCTGCATAGCCATGTACATGAGAAATACACAGAAAAGTTGTAATAAGAAGCTGGTGTATACTCCTGCAAACTCTCATTCAAATACATATTCCTATTTCCTTACAGACCCTAGATAACCACTTTTCTGATTATGAAATGATTATAAACCCAGTGACCCTCTTCAAAGGGGTCTGGTCTTTTGGAGTGGGAGCACCGTGGCATGTAGCCCTGCAATCAGCCAGCTTGCTCTCCCACTGTCAAACAAGTTGGCAACAGTACCTCCACACTGCAATTAAAGAAGTATAATGACACCCTGCACAAGCAGTTCATTAGAAAGTAGCATTTTCCCCCTTTGCCAGCTTTGCACCTGCACAAAGGTCTTTAAGTGAGTGAGCCATCAAAAAACGGTTAAATTTAGCAGCTTGAATAATTAGGGAACGGGTGGCTCCCCAGCGACTCCACTGATGCTTTTTATGCTTCAGTGGTTCTCGGCTCCCTTTTCTGAGGCAATGTTTTAATTTAGCCCTGCCTTCTCCATTCTGGAGAGCTTCATCTATAATTCAGGGAAGGCTACAGTGACTGGCCTCCCCCCCTCCCAATTTAACACCTTCATTATGCTGAACAACACACCCTCATGGCTAAATCCTTTCAGAGACTAATCCATGCCAGATCAAAGGGGAGCAGCTTTTAAGGCAATCTCCACAGAGCTGTGATTATTAATGCACTGGAAGGTTTCCTCTGAAGTGCCATTTTTTTTTGTATGCTAATGCGTTTAAAGCCTATTGACGGGTTAAGAGGAGGAAGGGGGGGGGGGGAGAGAAGGCTATACCAGACAGTTCAATACTTAGCACACAGGCTGGTATTTAAAAAAAAAAAAAAAAAGTTTGGGAGTCGGAATGACACTTAATTGAAGCACGAGACAAAATTCAAACTCCCGGCTTGAGTGATGATGAATGAAATTAGGCCCTTTTGGAGCTGAAAGGCCCCGAATGTGACCAAAGTGCCTCAAGAAAGGTTATCTGCACATCATGTTTCCTTTACATTTTAAAGCAAAATGGATAACCCAAGCAGAGACCCAATAACCCGTCCACCCCTTCACCCACATGTAAGCCCCACTCCAGCAACATTCACGTGACTTCTCTGCCCCTCGGCTGTGACTCCCGCCACTCCCCTCCCTTCTTCCACTCTGAGTCCTTTGGCCCCTCTTCAGGCCTTAACCTTTCTTATCCCCTAACCCCGACACCCACATCCCGAGCAGCTGCTGCTCTACTCCAGCTCCTGTGCCAATGCCTCTGAAGGAAGCCCACCAACCATGAAGACTTCCTGGGCTCTTCTCTGTTCCTACTGTTCTACCATCTTCCCTGCCAAGCGTGCAGCCTTCCCACTCTCATCTACTCCCTTGCCCACAATCCCATCCGCTAAAATACGCCCTTTGACTCCCTCCTTGAACTTTCCCACTGCCCCCATTTGACTCCTACCACATATAGGACGTCACCTGCTTCTTCCGATAAAAGGTGACTATCAACAAGACGAGCCAAGAAGTTCCCTCACCCACCACTGGCACCTCCTCCCTGCTTTCTCCAGGGACTGAATTTCCTGCCTGCCCGCCTCATCTCCAACCAGTATTCACCCGCCTCCTTATCTCCCGCACTCCTGTTCTCAACCTCTCCCTCACCATCTGATTCATTCTACACTCTGGTCTTTGCCCATCCTCGCCCACCTGCATCTCCATCGACCCCACCTCCCCTTCTCCTTTAAATTGATCAAATTACTTCTACACCCACGATGGCAAGTCCCTCTTCTCCAACCCCAACCTAGGTCCCAACCACTCCACTGAAGCCTCTCTCCCAAACAGCTCTAATGACAGAGTGATAATGCACCACCTGCTGAGATTCAAACCAGCCGCCTACCATCATACAGTGCACCCCTGGCATATCAGCATCAGAGACAGTGATGAAGGGAGTGAAAACTCAAACAGAGGCAAGAAATAATAATTAAAAAAGAGACTCCCAATTAGTCACAAACTGTCAGAAACTTGCCCGACGGGATTGATTATAGGTAGCTGATTTCAAATATCCTTCTCCATGCAATCCCTCCAAAAGAGAAAAGGAACAATCTAACAAGGAATTCAGAAATCAACAGTGGGCTGAATACCTGCAAAGCTCGAGCCATCTACAAATATCTGCAATAGATATTTTCTTGCACATTCCTCTGAAACAGAATCAGTTTTCTTTTTATCCCTTTGACAGTTCTGGCCCAATACAGATGCGTATCATTACCACCCACGTGAGCGCTAAAAAGTAATCACAAGATCACTCGTAAATAAAACTGCACAAAGACTGCATCACTAATGAAACTGGTGGGTCATATCCTGGGGTGGGGGGGAAACTAGCAGCAAAACCCTTAAGAGACAGATGTTTGTCCAATTCACTTAGACTCTGAAGTGTAAGATGGATTAAGCCTAACCCTGAGATTTTCTCTCATTTATTATTGCCTTTTGATTAGAGGCTGAGCATCACTCAGTGATTTTGTGAAAGGAAGCTTTTTCCCTTGAGTTTTGTGGACAAAGTGCAACTGAGGTGTGCTAAATCTGACAGAGAACAAATCCATGAGCTTGTTTCTACCACCATTAAGTGAGTGAACATTCAACTGTTCTAACAGCATGGGGTTCTATGCAACAGAAACATATGCTCCTAGGAATGGCGTTTACTCCCATTTAGTGAGTCTAGGGGCTGTCACGTCTCACACTTTCTTCAGATTTTTCCCTGTTCCCAAAGTCTGTATACGAACCCCTCCCCACCCACCCTCACCTCCTTCACGTAAGGAGCTCAACAGAACTTCTAAAGCTGGGCTACTCACAGCTTGCTTAGGTTTTCGAGGCCTGTAAAAGCCCCATTGGTGTCTTCTATTGTGCCTGAAATCTCGTTATGGTCCAGGTCCCTGGGGAGAAGACAAAAGAAAGCTCACAATCAATTTCTCAGTCCTGGGCTCGCCATTAAAGAACTAAAGGAAAAAGTTTGGGAACAGCTTACAAAGAGCTTCCCATTCTGCCCTTGCTGTACATCTCTGTGATCAGTAAGCCTGGCACTGCAGCGAAGCAGACTTTGTCTGAGCAGAGCCAACTACTTTTACATGACTTTTCTTGCGCTAAAGAAAGTAACTGATGCTTTCCAATCTGATCCCCTTTGCCACTTTAAAGGTGACCTGCAGTGGATTTTTAAAATCTGGGTTTATGCTCTTTTCTAATTCTTTGTGCTATATGAAGAAGTCCTGGAGGAGAAAAGTTCCCCTCAAACAAAGAGAAGCTTGTTTTGCCTTTTAAAACAACAAAAATAGGGGTCATAAGAATTGTCACATGCAAGGTCCATTTAGCTGAATATTGTTTTAAATAGTGGCTAGTACCAGATCCTTTGGAGGAAGGTGTAAGAATCGCACAGTACACAGATGTGGGATAATCTGTGCTCCAAGTTAGGTCTCATCTCATCCTGATGTCTAATAGTCAGCTATACGAGCTTAAGCCATGAAACATGAGGCTTAACAGACTTTCCAGAACTTTGTTATAATTAGTGTGGTAACTCTGGATTTTCTTGTCATCCACATAAACGTTCAGTCCCTTTTTGAATCCTGTTAAATTTTTGGCCTCAACGACTTCCACAGTCTAAGGTCTCATCTATACAGAGAAATTTAGCAGCATAACTATACTGGCATAATTATACGGTTGTATCTCCCCATGTCATTCTTATTCTTGACTAAAGAGGGCCTTTTTCCAGTTTAATTTTCAAAATGTTCATCAGTTACTGGAGTTGCATGGATCTTAATAAAAACAAGCAAACCAGAAACCATCAAAGATTTTTAAAGAATCTCCAGGCAGTAAAGTGCCTTTCAGCAGACAGAACTTCAGAATTTCTAATATTCATTTTAAAAATAAAATTAAAAAAACTAACACACTTTTTAAGCCTTTTAACAGGGAAGGCAAAAACCCCACAAAACAACCCCCCGTCCCCCACAAATCCATTATTTTCTTTGCACCTTAAAAGATTATTAGAACAGCAAGCGTTTCAATGGGGTTTCTTTTTCTTTTAATTTGTGCGTTATACATTAACACATGCCACAGGTACCCAAATTAACTGCAGTCTTTGTTGCTAGCAATGATTTCTTGGGTTTTTCAACATGAACTAAGGTTGTGAAAAGAAATGGCCCATGGACACAATGCCCATTTCTCAGCTGGCGTCATTATCAGACCCGAGTCCCATGTCTCAGCGTGACACCAGCCCAGGCAGCGTCATAGTGGCTGTCAGTATGATCTGTGGATAGACCCATGCCAAGCGGATGGCAGAATAACAATGCAGTAGGGCGTGGGCGCAAACAATGCTCCAGTGGCAGTTGGGGAGAGACAAGTGAGAACAGAGAAAAGAAGCAGGGCCTGGGAGACTCGCCACAGTGCATTGCAGGACGTTGGGAAGACAGGGTTCCATAAAATGGATTATAAACGTTTCACGTCTTAGGGGCCACGTGTTTTAATTCCTGCCAGTTTCACACTGTATATCAACTAACCCGCCTGCTTGCAACTTAGGTTCTCTTTTCTGGGACACATGAATAAACCCTCTATTCCTGGAGATTTGTCCTGAGGCCAATTCCACCCCCATCCAGCCCTGCCACAGTACTCTGGACCACTAGCCTTCTGGCCTCTTCACAGTATGAGAGGAGACAGGAGGGAGGTGTTGAGAATGTTTGAGATCTGGCACATACTTTTATTGAGTGAGTGTCACAGGGTGTTTTCTTAAAAAGGGAAAAGAAAATAGCCTGGCTTGTTGCTAGCTTGTTCTCCTAAAGGAAGCTGAAAGGCTTAGTGTTGGGGGAGGGAAGGAAATGTGTTGGGTTTTTTTCAAATGGACAAAAAAATAGAGAGCGTGGGTATTCTGGCCTGGCTCTCTTTGTATTCAACTCCTCTTCTCTCCCAGCCCCTGTTGCCAATTTCCTATTGTTTCTGGCTGGCTGAGCCTGAATGCTTGCTGCCTTGTTAATCATTATGCTGTGAGGTCCCCAGGCCTGACCTCTGTTTGAATAGCTCCACATTTCAGCAGTTTCACACCCACCAAAGGCTCGTCAACAATAGGCCATAATTAAAGCATGCTCGGGTCTTTTTCACCAGGTGCAGGACCCAATAGCCTTCCTCTTTATTCAATTAGAGCTCACTCTCTCTCTCCCCTTGCACTGGACACAAAAGAGGCTCCGCATTTGCTGCAAAGGGCACAGATCTACCCATTCCCGCTCCCCTATTTGTTCTTTGGGAAGCCTTTAGTCCCTGCACTGACAGCTGCCTTGGAGAAGGCCTTCTCTGAATGCCAGTGGTTGAAAGGCTTTGGCTTTAAGGAATCACTTTTCAGTCACTTCCTCCCGTGTGAAACTCAATAAAAGAATAAATAAGATGTGTCCAGTACAGTAAGCAGGGAAGGGAAAGCTCCTCTGTTCTGACTTCCTTTTCATTAATCGAAGCATAATGGGGCTCAGTGAAGGGGAATAAAAGTACCACGCTGTATTTCTTTTTAAAAACCAGAATAAAAATCCAATGAACACAACTCGCCTTGAAGGCTGAGCTGTTATACCCGTCCCGTCCAAGGGATTTCATGGCAGCTGAGATGAAAGAACCGTGCAGGCCAAATCCTCGTCTGGTGCAAATGGAAGGATCTGCCCAGAGGACACTGGAACAAGCTGTCCAGGGAAGTGGTGGGTTCTTCCTCTCAAGACTAGCTGCCTTTCCAGTCCTACACAAGTTACTGGACAGCGGTGACATTCCATGGCTCATATCACGCGGGAGGTCAGACTAGAGGATCTAATGGTCCCTACTGGCCTTAAAATCCAGGAAACTAGGATAGTGAATCCATTTACACCAGCTTGAGGATCAGGGCCAGACGCTCTTTTCCAATGCCACCTTGTTCGATCCCATATACTTTGTTCTTCCCTTGTCTGGTCAATTTGCAGGAATACTCCCTGAAACATACGTCATCAGCTAAACAGGACAGAACAATGACTCCAAGGGTCATTTCCCATGCCATGCCAGGGCATTTTGAAGCTCTCACTTTATAACATGGCAGTTGATTTTTTTTTCACTTGTGTTACAGATTGTGTTGATTTGACTCCCTAAGTTTCACAACCAAAAAGGGGACCCCTTTTCCCCCCAATATCAGGCCCAAGTCTGCTCCCACGGAAGTCAAAGGGAAGATTCCCAGTGACTTTAATGGGACTGGGACTCATAAGAGATGCAGGCTGCCACCATCAAATTGGCTAATCAGGCAATTCTTCTCCATCTCATGCTGACTAGTAAGCATGTCACTTGCAGCATCCATTGTCTTGTCAGTCTTACTGTCTGGGCCCAGGGCTGAGTGCAGCTTTGTGTACGATTCTCCTCCATGTCAGCAAGCCGTCATCTCTCTAGCCCTAACTCAATCTCATTGGTTTTGCCAGTCAGTCAGGCTTTCGATGTTATTTTAGGATAGATTTTTATATTACATTTATTGGTTAATAAGAGGGAAAAAGGAAAGCATGTAAAAACACTTGGGCGATGGAAAGATTCTTCTTCATGTGTATTGGATTTAAAGTGGAACTTAAACTGGTTTCTTAAGATTCAGTCCTTTTATGAGGTGCTTCAACTAACACTGAACCAGATGCACAGCCCCATCGAACTCAAAGGACAGTATGCGAAATGCTGCCATTAGAGCTCTGCCAGGCCTAAATCTGAAAGGGGAACCACAAAAACATCTAATGAATCTAAAATAGGCCACTCATGAAAAATTTTGCCCCCTGACCAGCAAAGAAATTTATCTTATCCAAGTGCAGAGCTATCAACTAATTCTGAATACTAATAATTTTACTCTGCACTTTTAAAGCTCCTATCAGGCTAGGATCTGACACAAACATTCACGAGTCCAGGCACTGATGATAAAGGATACACAGGGATCCCTTCCCTCCTCAGCAGTGAAATACGGGCACTTCTGGAGTGAAACAAAACAGCTGCTTAACAGCACACAGGAACATGCACAGGAACACTTAGAAGAATTTAAAACTGTAAAGTAAGGAAGAATGCTGCATCCAAATGAAAGTGCGGAGGGAGGTAGGTAGGGGTGTGTGTGTGTGTGTGTGTGTGTGTGTGTGCGCGTGTGTAAAAAGTGGAGGGAGCAGCCAGGTAACTTACAGAACACGCAGGTTTTTGAGTCCTTTGAAAGCTCCCTCTGCAATATGGTTGATGGAATTGTGGCTGAGTCGCAGTATATGCAGTCCTCCCAGCTCTGCCAAGCTCCCCTCATCCAGTCTGGTTAGGTTGTTATAGGACAATATTCTAAAGAGAAAACCAAAGAGAAATCCAATCACTCTACCCGGCATTGCCTGAGCCGCTCTGCAATATCCATGTTGTCTCCAGACACATCTATGCCTCACCTGCAGCTCCTACAAAACACAGTTACCGTAGGGAGGCAGAACAGGTTAGTTAGGTGAAAACCAGAGGAGCAGTTTGCAAATATCACCAAGGGGAGAGGGGATGACCTGGAGCATAACAATGAGGAACAGATCAGGTAGTGCGAAGTGTAAGTCAATCTCTGGTTATGATTCCATGACACCAGCCATCAGCATCAACCCCAGCTGGGCCCAATCTCGCCTCACAGCCGAACTCAAGGAGGTAAGAGTAGAGACGATCCCCCTTCCCTCCTCGCTTTGAGGCTGCGAGATGCTGGCACCTTCGGAAAGGAAGATTCTGAAATCGATGCAGATTCTTTGCATGGCCCTGGCTAGGTGCGGGTGTCTCCACCGCTTGCCCAATGCCAGTCGAAAGTGCAGGCCAAAGCAATTGCACCACATAGCAACTCAGTGTGTAGCAATGCACATTTTAATATTTCCCCTTTGTGCAAAGTAAAGGTCACCCATTGCAGCCCTCCTCCAGTCCCTGTGCCCTTTATCCCAGAGTGCAAAGCACGCTGGAGATCCCCTGGACCAACAGCAGTGACCAACACTGGAGGGCTTTCATCCGTCCTTTTCCCATCGCATGTGCTCTGTCTGGCACTAAGAAAAGCTAACAGGCAGGCAGTGCAACGGAGTCAAGGAGGCTCCTTGGACCAGCCAACCGGAGGAAAAGTAGGGGAATGCTGCTAGCAATCAGCAACTCCTCAGGCAACGAATAGCCCCACCCTTATAGGAAAATGCTACAGCATTGCCACAAACACCACAGCACGGCTACTGCAAAGGGGCTGTGACAACTGGCCAATCAAGGACCGTCCTGGTGAGGGAATTCCCTGGTGGTATAACACAGGCAAAGCCATCACTTACTAGCCCAGGGAGCAGAGTGCATGGCTGGTTTTAGTCAGATTTCCCCTGGGCTCGGTCTACTCCCAGTTGTTGGAGTGGCCCGTTGGGACTGCTGGCAGTTGGGTACAAATCAGAGTAGCCTCTGAGCTGCTCTAAGTTGCCCTGGTGACTAAATAAGGCCCAGCATTGGGGTGGAGTGCACAAGTGGTGTACGTTTCCTCCCCGCAAAGGTCTGGCACCGACCCAAGCTGAGCAGGACCAGAAAGTTGGCCCACAGTGTGGGTGACTCAGGAGTTCAAGACCCAATGGAAGTCACTGGAACTTGTGATCCTAAGTCACTTAGGCACCTTTGAAAATCTCACCCATTTTACTCTGGCCAAATACTGAAGCCCTTTGTAATACAGGCAATGAAAACAATCTCTCAACTCTTTCCAAACCTCCAGATTCCTCGTATAGCTCTGCTTCTTAACCAGCCCACTTAAAAATGTGTCTAGGGCACACATGAAAGTCACTGCACAAGACAAAACCTAAGTCAAAACAGACATATATTCTTAAGCACAGCAAGTGTCATTTACTTGGCAAATGAGCCGTCGGTCTTTTAAATGTGGGAGCAGGAAGGCGTTGGAAGAAATTCAGCAGAGATTAATGAGTTTCAAAAAGGCACAGGACAACATACTTTAGTTTCCAGAGAAGCTGTAGTGTTAGTTATGAAGAACTGGCAGCTGATCAAAATTATGTCCTCACCTGTGATTAAAGAATTTGGCTTAACCCTCCCCCTGACACACACACACAAAAACCCACTGCTAGAAAGTAATCCTAAACCTGGCTAGGGAAAAAAACAGTTCCCTTTGATATTACCCAGAAGGGTTTCTGCTACAATCGGTAAAGGCATGTTCCCTCCAGTTTTTCCTGACGTCACTTGAAGATGGACAGCAGCAAGCTTTAGAATATCTGTGGGTATGGTGCAATCAGCCGGAGAGTTTCAGATGCTTAGCATCTGGTATTCAGCATGCTCATGTCTCAGCCTCCCGCTCACAGAACAGGGTGGTTTACAAAACAGCCCATTTTCCTCCTCAGTACTTTACATTAGCCAGGCTGTGAGAGAAGTAGGCAGGTCTGCACTGCTTGCCCTACATTTCTGTCACTCTACCTGTGAGAAACTATTAGCATTCTGCTTCTGCAGCATGATATTTTGTAACGGCCGGTCTAAATAGCTCTTCTCGGCTGGTGTCAAGCTGGGTGCGTGGAGCAGAGAGAGTGATGATAATAAGGAAGCCAAAAGGGGTAACTGGTACCCTGTTAAACAGCCAGAAGTTCTATTTCTGATCTACATTTAAGTTACATTTTCCCTGACGTTTCATTCCCATGAAATCAAACTGTGGATAATGGACTTTGTTTGTTTAAAAAAAAAAAAAAAAAAAAAAGGTCCCAATCTAGCTCCCCATTTTTATTTGGTGTATTTATACCAGCATTTTAGGTCTGAAATTTGGGGTTTATTCCACTATATAGATGTCCAAGTACCTGATTTGCTGGCACAATCAAGCATTTAAGACACCTCCACGGTGGCATAGGTTTTCCTTGCTTTGACATCTTCTATACCAGTCCAAAAGCTTGGGCTATATTTCCTCCCAACCAGAAGATGAAGACAAACACAAACAACCTTTTATTGGCATCATACTCCCCTTCCCTCCCATGAAAGGGTCTCCCCATCTCATGTGCTTCGGATGAGTCTACAAAAATATAGACAGAAAACATTCTCTGATAACTGAAGATCAACAGCTTTAAAAATAAGAAACAAAATCTGAATGAGACTCTTCCAATAAGTCCTGAAGCTATGTCTGCAAAACCCTGTAATATTTTGCAAAGGCGTGTGCTAACGTCCAGGTGGCCACCTTACAAATCTAAACCAAATAGGGTTCCCCCCACTTTCAGAACCAATCCCATTCAGACCGAGCATGTCTTACTGGCCCTGGCACCTTTTCCGCAGCAGCAACGTAGGCCACTGATCATTTCCTTAATCTCCTTCCAGATCCGTGACTTGGCTGACGACAGTATTCTCCTTAGTGCAGGATCAACACCCTCTGTGACTCCAAATTTGGCAATTCTGCCCAGCTAGAGCTACACTTCCCTAGACATGCCCAGAGAATGAAGACTTCCTTCCCTTTGATTCTTTAGGTTTGAGCAGGACGTGGGTGAGGCAATGTGCTGACTCACAGAGAAGGCCATTGGGCCTCAGCTCTGAAGTCTGGGGAAGTTCTTAGCACCATCCTGAGCTAGTGAAATACCAAACACAGCTCTTTATGTCAAGTAGCCTGTGGTTATCAGGCTACATGCCAAGCATATCGCTGCCTTTCAAGGCAGCCAGTCTCAGACACGTCTGAAAATTAGATGAATTGTTCATGAACATTTTCTCCAGACAATATTTCTTCTCCCATCATCAAAACATTTCTGAATTTGAGATCTAGTATCTTTCTCAATGGAAAGGGGAACTCCTAAAAATGTTTAGCTTGAGAAGATCTGCTCTAGGAATTATTCTGGGGGCAGTTCTCTGGCCTGTGATAACAGGAGGTCAGACTAGATGATCACAATGGTCCCTTCTGGCCTTGGAATCTATGAATCTCATAGCAGGATGAGATCTGAAAGCAGGAGCTACAGTTCCATAATAAAACTGAACTTGTCACATTTTTCTTTTAAACACAAATCTATATTGTGTTTTCTAACCAGACACCTTAGCATGTTTAGGGAGTGACTGCTAGTCTTGTCAATATTGCAAGCATCCCAAATGTCTCTCCTTCATCGGAACATTAGCAATGACAGAGATGCCGACATCTCTCCCCCAAGGCAGCATACATTTTTATTTATCAAAGAGATCGTAAATGAAATGTTCATAGCTGGGAATCTCAGGAGAACGAGGCAAACGTGTTTACCTTCCAACAGATGAGCCCTATAGTAAGAGTAATATAGAAACAGAAGAGACAAGAGTAAAACACTTCACTTATTGCTTTTCAGGTAGCCAGAT
Source organism: Mauremys reevesii (assembly GCF_016161935.1). Lineage (NCBI taxonomy): Eukaryota > Metazoa > Chordata > Testudines > Geoemydidae > Mauremys > Mauremys reevesii. The sequence goes on along the minus strand of NC_052629.1, from coordinate 119,202,862 downwards.
GTTAGGTGGTTTAAATGTGATTATTTATTATGTCAACTGTAAAATACAGACTAATAAAGCAAAGTTTCCTCTGAGCTGTATAGTTGATTCAGTGCAAGAGAAAACACAAGTCTTGCAACTAGATAACCTAAAAGGAGCCGCAAACTGTGACCTCAATCTGCCTGTTAGTCCCTGTAAACGAATGTATATATTTTTTAAGCAGGATCTATTCCTTATGCCCAGCACAAACACTTTTCGAGCAGGTACCGTAATAACGAACAAAGTCGTTATGACTATCAGGAAGCAACTTACAGCTCGTGCAGCTTCTGACAGAACTTCCAGCTCTCGGGGTTGATGTAGGATATCAAGTTGTTACTGAGGTGAAGTTGGTGGAGAGATGAGAGGCCGTAGAGAGAGCCGCTGTTCACTTGTGTCAGGCTGTTATACTCCAGGTGCCTATGAAGACAAGCAGGGTAAATGATAGACTATCCACACCGTCAGGCAGCACCAGTCACATTTTGACGCCGTTTAGGACTTCCAAAAAGAACTGAGAAACTTTCTATAAAATGTTCACTTTTCTTTTAAGCCCAGTTCTGTACATCTCGACACACACCCAAGCATGCACGCACACCTGCTGAGTAGGCAAATACAAGAACACGCAAGAGAAAAAAAAATATGGAGCTATTTAATCATCCTTTGTTCAGATGGGAAAAATTCCTCCCAGATACACTTCACGCCTTCTCCCAGCGTCAAACCAGGAGTTAGTTCCCAGAGCTCTCTTGCAACAAAGGCTAAATGGTATTGCCCAAACACTTTTATATTCTCCTAAAGAATTGGATAAAGCTAATCATTGTGTATCCACAAGCTTCAAAAAGTCTCTGGCACTGTTATTTTATCTATCTTAGGGTTTTATACTGCTGCTCACCATCACAGCATTTGAGTGCCTTCCATGTAAAATCAACAGCAAAGTTTACTGGACCTCATGGAGTTTCTGGCACATCTCCCTTTTGGGGATCAACAGTATGTTGGTTTAGGATTTGGGTGTTTTTGGGGAGTGGGGGTGTTGGGGAATTGATAAGGGTTTGAGAATAAAAAGGCGTTTGAATTGTGAGTGTCATTTATGCTGGAGAGGCCTTGCAATGTTTCCTAAAGATTTCTAAAGAATACATAAATATATTTCAAGAGGATTCTACCATGTACATAAGGCATAAATGGTCAATTTGAAATCTTACTAGAGGAGCTCTGGTTGACCATGCTGTGGAAGGGGAGTGAGACTGTTGTTAAATCCTTCTGTCCAGTGTCCACTCCAAATCAATTCCATAGATGGTCGCCTAATTACACTGGTAATGGAAGGAGATTCTGCAATGTGAGGCAGCACGTGGCTATGTCCCCGTGCAGAGCCTCTTTGAAGTCAATGGGGCCCTGAGAGGCACACTGCAAGATCAGGGCTTTAGTTTGCACACAAATATACATGAGGTCTCTGAAATAATCCCTGCTGGAGTATGTGGACTGAACAGCTGGCTGGCAGTGGTCAGAAGACAGGGATCTCTGGGATCTGCATATTCTAAGCAGTGTTGGATATATGGGTGTCGTATCTCCACGTAGGAGGAAGTGTTTCTCAGGACACTAAATGAGGGCAGCGTCCAAGAGATGAGAGCAGTGGGAATTTACCTGGAAACAGTAATTTATTCAACTCATGTAATCTGGTCAGAACCACCAGCCAAACTCAATACACTGACACAGGGATACAGGTTGCTGGAGAAAGGGGAAGGGTTATGTGTGGCAGCACCCTGGAATCCAGTGCACCCATGGCACAGAAAGCGGCACCAGTAATGGCATTACACCTTCCCTTCCTTTTACAATCGCCGCAAGTAAAGCATTGTGGAGGTGACAGAGCAGAGACTGGGTATCTAGTGGACGAGAGGCAGAATCGAAGATCTCAGAGCACAAACATCCTCCACCTGCTGTTGTGTGACGGCAGGTCATATGTCAAGAGTGCCCACCAGTCCCTGGCAGAACTGTGGGGGAAAGGAGGCGATCACAGGAGAAGTCCACACTGCACAGAGAAAATAAATCTTTCCCCCAACTTACAGAACTTGCATCTTGGCCAGACCCCAGAAGGCCCCGTCGGTCAGTTTGCTGATGTTGTTGCGCTGCAGCTTCAGAATGTCTAAGCTGTCCAATCCATGGAACGTCAGGCCTTCAATCAGGCGGATGCGATTCCGGTTTAACTCCCTAAAATCATCAACACCGTAGAAATGCATTAAATCCCAGTCCTTTGTCATGAAATCATCTGTGTGACACACAATGGGGAGGAGGAATGCCAACAACGTCTCCATGAACTGTTCCCAGGAGACAGCAGAAGGGCATCGGAAACGGGCCAGGAAAGTCACCGGGGCCCATTTCCTCTTAAACAAACTCCTTCTTTAGCAAACTCAGGGCTTAAATTTTCAGAGTATTTCCCAGAGCCCCGACCCAACCATTCATGGCTCGAGGCTTCAGCCCCGCGGATCTGAAAATATTTACCAGAGCTCTGCTCCAGCTGAATTTAAGCCCTGAGAAAACTCCAATATAAGGCAATAAGTAAAATGGATGTAGAATAGTATTCCCCCCCCATATGCTTTTCAGATAAGCTATTTATACTTTTCATCAACTGAGTTCAATCTTCACACTTCCTCTGTTCCAACACAGAAGAACCATTCAAACGCATACAATTAGGGATCAGCATTATATCCTTGTAACAGGCCTGTAAAAATTTACTCTGACAAACATATGTCAAGTGTGACCCCAGATGCAAGTTTTATTACTAGTTTGGAAGGATAACCTTCAGTTTCCTTGACAACTGAAGCCTTTTTCCCCCTCTGTTAAGAAAGTAAAAAAGAAAGAAACAAGACATTTCCGATGAAACCTCCAAAATGTTTTCTTTATTAAGCATTTTTTTAAAACTAAGGAAAGTTTAAATAAAATTTAGGCGAGCCAATTATTTCTGTGCACGATACTCACCAATACTACGTGAGTATAACTGGTGACTTGCCTTAACCTGTACCAAGGGCATTAGAATAGGCAGTTACAGATCAAGCCATGAGTTAGGTCTAGGCACCAGGGTGAAATGCCAGCCCCACTAAAGTTGGTGGCAAAACTCCCACTGACTTCAATAGGGGCAGGATTTCATCCAGCCTGGTATACTAAGAACAGATGTATCGATTTAAACAGGAAGGTCAAACTTTCATACTACATTCAAATCTGCCTCCAATTTTGCACCTGCAAAAATGCCTGTGCTCCTACATTGTGTGTGTACAGCAGTTACCTGGACCCCAGCTTGCTGGGTGCAAAACCAACCCAATGGAGGCGCCTTCTCCACTTCCCAGTGGGAGCCAAGGTAGCAGCTGTCACAGGGCAATACACAGGGCTGTTTTGTTTTGTTTGTTTGTTTGGGAGGTGTGGGGGTGGAAGCAGCTGCTTTCTGGGGATTAAAACTCAGCTTTAATGCTATCCTAACATCCTTTCTGAGCACGACTGAACGACTACTTCAGGCTTGCCACTTCCGGCTCTGCAGCATTGCTAGCGATACTACTCAACCATACTTCACCTGAGAAGTTATAGAGGATTAATTCTAAAACTCCAGCTACAGCATCAATACCACTTTGTGTGCAGTTCTATATGGGTAGATGTTCATTCCTATATCCATACAGGGGAAAATTAGACTCATTTGAAAACCTTCCTCCTAAGGGGCTTAGGAGCTCAAATACCACTGACTCTCCACGGAAAGCGCTCCTAAATCAGTGTTTCTCAAACGGGGGTCACCGCTTGTGTAGGGAAAGCCCCTGGTGGGCCGAGCCGGTTTGTTTACCTGCCCCGTCCGCAGGTCCGGCCCATCGCGGCTCCCACTGGCCGCAGTCCCTCAGCCCGAACCACCAGGGCCGGCTTTATGACCCGCGGGGCCCGATTAGAATACTTGGCAGCGGGGCGTCCGCTCTGGGTTTTCCGCGGCACCGAAGGACCCCCCGCCACTGAAGACCCCCGGAGCGGGGCCCCCTTAGGCGCGGGCGCAGGGCCCGATTCCGGGGAATCAGATGAATCGGCTTAAAGCTGGCCCTATGCACCGCTTCCAGCAGCTTCCATTGGCCCGGAGCAGCGAACCACGGCCAGTGGGAGCTGCGATCAGCCGGACCTGTAGATGGGGCAGGTGGACAAACCGGCCCAGCCTGCCAGGGGCTTTCCCTGCACAAGCGGCGACCCCAGTTTGAGAAACACTGTCCTAAATAGCTTAGGTGTTCTTCAAAACTTCCTGGTAGATGTTCAGTGCTGACGGAAACGTGAATCCTGTATGCATCCAAGGGCAAATTTACACCCATGGTTGTACGCAGTCAAGCATCTCATAAGCAAGCTTCCCAAGGGACAAGCAAAATGTGGCTGGGTAGTAGGAGGAGTCACGGGCGGTGGGTGAACCCCCCACTTCAGGGAGGCTAGTCTCCCAGCCCTGCCCCCACCTGCTGGAGTTCTAAACCCCTCCACCCCACAGCCAGAGCCCTGGCTGGCCCGCCCCAGCTTCCCCGAGCTGCCTGACCCCCTGGTCACCCTAGCCGCTCTGGCCAGCCCCACCCCCGGGCCGCCCCGAGCCACCACAGCCCCTGGCCTGAGCCCCGAGCTCCAAGCCACCAGCCAGCCTCAGGGGGGAAGCAAAGTGAGAGCAGGGCCTCAGGGCAGGGCATGGGCAAGGTCTCCCCTGACCTTCGATACCCACTGACCATGACTAAAGTTTGAACAAAACTAGGCTCTTTGGGTTTACTTAATAGAGTGGTGATGATTTGCCATTTAGAGGGACTGGTTTCAAGCTTATCTATGGTGTTTTGTGCAAACAGAGCTTGATCCTAAGCCTATCAAACTCAGCGAAAAGACTGCAGCAGGCTTTAGATCTGCCCTGTAAAGGGGAAAAGCTAAAACTATTAGACTGACTGTTTGCACATAAGGCACATTTATAGATGCACGTGTAGATCTCTGCCTATGTAGCTCCCGCTGTACCGCAGCCAAGACAACAGCAACGTGTGTGTTAGCTCATCGAAAGTACTATTTTGTCCGCTCAAATATCACTGCACAGTTTAACAACCTTCCTTTGTTGCATTTTTACTGCCACATAAAGATACCTGTGTGGTCTCGAAAACATAAGCTGTCACTCAGCTCTTTTTGCCCACTTGCAAAACACATATTTTTCCCCAACCAAAAATTTTTACTGGCTGCTTTAAGGGAAAGAGATATATTTGATACTGTAAAGAGCTGAGAGGCTGAGCAGTTGCATTATTTTCATCTAAAAAGAGTGACCTAAATAAGTGACAAACACCCCATCCCCCACTCTCTTAATTTGTTTTATTAGGTGTCGCCATAGGACTATTAAATATAGCTTATTCCAAGTTTTATAGATTCAGGGTGAGGAAGGGTTACATTTGGTGTGTATGTCCTCAGGGAAATTTTGTCTCCATAAAGCTTGGTTAACCTTAATTAAAGTGCACATTTCTACTCACAGTTGTGTTAGCCTGGGTAACTTGAATGCCTTAACAGGAAGCAGGGTGATCCTGTTTTTACTCAGTCGAAGTGTTAGCAGGGACCGTGACAGACTATCAAAAGCACCAGGCTCCAGGGTGCTGATTCTGTTGCTCCCCAGGTTGCTGTAATAAATCAGCACAGAAAACGTAACGGTTGTGTCAGAGGCCTTCGTTGTTAGTTATCAGCCTTTGCTTGGCCTCCACACGGGCTGGTGAAATTAGACACATTACATTGGAACCGAGCAGGTTTGGGGACAAATAAAAACAAAACACACTTTCCCAAAGCACGTTGCCAGCGCCTAGCAACGGACGGTGCTCAGTGCCCCTTCAGAGATGCTCAGCACCACCTACTCCAATGAAGGAGACAGTCGGTGGGCTCACTGTCAGACCCACAGCATACAGGGGCCATTGCTGTCACCCCACTCTGATGGCCTCCAGTCAGAGGAGTAGGATCAAACCCACAGCATACACACGCCTATGCACAAACACGGCTTAGGAGCAGAACCTGTGGAGGCGGTTTTAAACGTATGCTGAAGCATCATTATTTTGCGCCTTCTAGAAAACACCTAACGTAGTATCACTGACCACATACACATTAGGATTACGCTGTATTTTCCCTGCATGGCTCCAGGGAAGCTCGTTTGGCTCCCACTGACTGCTGGTATATATGGCTATAAAAACAAGGGTTACCCAACGTCCATTTTAACATGACTACGTGATCACAAGGAAAACAGACACTTTCCCCCAGATGCAGATGTCTGATTTCAGAAGCAAGGCACAGACCTCAAGGTAGACAAACACCTGTCCGGGATGGTCTAGGCTAGGTATGCTTAATCCTGCCTCAGCCTGGGGGTGGACTAGCCACCCTCTCTTCCAGCCTTATGTTTCTAGGGTTCCCATTATGGAAGAGCTGTCCCTGCTCTGGATAGTTGTTTTGGCTTCCGATTTCCATAGCAATGCAGGATGCCTGCACCTGAAGGGCACACGTGCCTTTCTCTGTCACTGTACACCACTCCCAGTGCAGCTGGCAAAATGACGTCCCGGCATTATTCACAGATACATCAGATAACATAAAGACAAGGCTGGAGTGGGGTGGGGGTGGGGAACAGGGACACAACTGGCTGAGTTTTAATTCACTGTTGCATTTAGAACCCACAATTATAATGCTCTATTTGAAATGTTTGTTAGCAACCCTTTTTTAAACGCAATTTTAAAGGCCTCCCTTTTGCTGCGGTAACTCGACTCATGCTGTTCTGAACAAGAAGAACTTACAGCTCCTTTATGGGAAGTCCCTGTGGAAAGCAGCTGCTTCGTATTTCCGTGATGTCATTGGAACTCAGGTCCAACGTTTCCAGGGCAACGTAAGGCTTCAGTTGACTTGCTTCAATGCTGCGGATCCTGTTGTGATGCCTGAAACAGACAGGATGAGAATTGGAGAGAATCGAGTTTCCTTAAAGAAAAAAATATAACCAGAGAGAACAATTGATTCCATCACTCGCCAGTTAGCTTTCCACGCTGGTATTTAATGTATTTCTGAAACAACAGTCCAATCAGAAACCAATGTCAGAGATACATACGCTGGCTGGCCCCCTGCTGCTTCTCTGGCTAGTCAGACTGTAGTAAATCACAAACATTTGGAGATTTTTCTATTTTGGTAGAAGACTTTCTTTGCTAACTACCGAGTCCACTGATGCATTTTCCTTCCAGAGATTTGGGCCCAATTCTGGATCCCTTCCATATCCTTAACTCCCAAGATAAATGTATTATTAAGAGAGACTGCAGGATTGGGATTGTCACAGGAATTCTCCCAGTGTAAACCTGATGATCTAGCAAATTGCCAAAATTCCAACATAACACACACAGGCTGGGATTTTTCAAAGGGAGATAAAGAGAAACCCAAATCCCAGTGAAAGCCTCTGGGGGTTGTTTGCCTAGTTGTGAGGCCCTCTTCAAAAGTCCCAGCTCTAAGCTACAATTACAATGATTTCTAACACATAGAAACAGTATCCAGGGGCTTGATCCTGCAATCACTTCCTAGCATATTGTTTACTACCCTAGACCAAACAGTGAGCTTAGAATAACTCTCGGCACTAAACATTGCACTCAGCAGTGTTTGTAGGATCTGGCCCCAAAGTAATGATTCAAGCCAGCTGCATTTTCATCAATAGTCTGGAGATTTAACATTGGAATTGTTTTGCTCACAGAAAGCATTACAAATCACTCACTGGATTTCCACAGCTGTCAAACAACTGAAGAGCTCCAAATCTGTTTGCACCTGGAGAGTTTAGTTTTAAAATAAAAAGCTCTCTCTTTTCTTTCTAACTCCTTTTTGGCCTGACTCAGAAGGAAGAACAGCAACCAAACTTTAAAATCTCTCTCAGTATGCTGGGCATTAGACACAAACAGTAAAGCAGATGACTGACATGAATTTAGATCAGCATGAACAGTCATTGCTATTACCGGCAAGGCTGAAACAGACAGCTCTAAATAGAGACATTCACAGACACTTGAGAACCTGCTGAATAATAAGAGATAGTAAAGTGATTTCAGACAAAGACTACAGCTTAATCACACCAGCTACCCTCTAAGTAAAAGGAGAGGGGTGGGGAGCCAGCAGCCAGCCAAAGCATTCTTGAATGCAAAATGGGAACACTAGGCTCTCCAGATCCAGAGGAATCTCTTTTAAACAAACACTTGGGATCCAATATTCACATGTAGGGATTTATCTTTGAACATGTCCTTGCCATCTCCCTCTCTCTGTTTCCAGACCTTCCCCGGCTTTTATAAATCCAGACAAAACCCTTTAAAAGAAGCCCAGCTCAGTGAATTGAAAATGTTTTTCACGAATGGTGAGGAAAGGTAAGAGCACAATGTCCTCTTTCCCTCTCGTTAATAAAAAACTGATTGCTTCTCCACAGATTAAACTGGTGGTTTAAAGAGACACGGTGTCAAATTTAAATTAGTCAGTTTCAAACATTCCACTGTCTGATGAATCACCCTTGGAATAGGATAGGCCTGATTCTCATTTATGCCTAGGGTAAAATTAGCAAAAGGTGTCTCAATGGTTTAGGAGTCTAAATCTCATTGAAAGTCAGTGGCATTTAGGATCCCAAGTCACTTAGCCACTTTTGAACATTTTATCCTAAGGCCCTTTTTGCACCATCCTGGCCATGAAAAGGGGTCTAACGGTGAGGAAAGCCCCTTTATATGCTGCCAAAGTGGCATAAATAGGCCTTAGAATAAATGAGAGTCAAGCCCTGCATCCTGAAATTAAAAAAAAAAAAATCCTTAAAAACATTTGAAATAACTTATTTTTGCTCTCCTTGTTGATATATGTAAAGGTCATTTTAGCAAAGAAGAAAAACTTCAGCCTTCTCATTCCTGCAATGAATTCTACATGAGAGGGATCCCTGAGCCTCGACGGAGCTCCAGAGGGTATGTCTACACTGCAATAAAAGCCCCACAGCTGGAGCCTGAGCGTCTTCACAGCAATTTTTAACCCTGAGCTCCTGAGCCTCAATCAGCGGACCTGAACCAGCCACAGGTTTTTTAATCCCCATGTAGACATACCCTGATACTGTATATTCTCATTGTATGCCTAAGGGAAAACAGTGAAATTGACTATGCAAAAGGGGCTGTCATATTCATAAATTAAACACCCGGAAAAAAGAATTTCTCTTACACCAACTGTCCTGTGTTAATAATATGAATTTGTCACTTCAGCAAACTCCAGTTTTCAGACAGAAATATGATTTTTCGAGCTGATAGGTTCCCTTTCAAATGAGTGCAACAAGAGGTAATGTTAAAACAAACTGTGGCTAAGAGCCCAATTCAGGAAGCACCTAAGCACATGCCTATCTTTAAGCAACGCACTTAAAACCATTTCTGTTCAGCAAAGCATATAATTAAAAGATAAGCACATTCTTAAGTGCTTTGCTAAATAGGAATGAACTTAAGCGTGCGTTTCAAAGCTGTGCTGAATCAGGGACTATGCGTTCAACTCTGATCTCAGACCTACTGTTGGAACCACAATCAGAATCTAGCTGTAAATTACCAGGAATTGTAGATTCATACAAAAGAACACCAAGAATCTATAAATTACCTGCTGATTACTAAACACAAAAAGCAGCAACTCTAAGGGATCGAAAGCATGAAACGGCTTCAGACGTGCAGAGCAGTTTAGAAGTAGAAACAGATGTCATTTATTGGAATATTAATATTACTGTATGTATATCATGCATCAAAAGCACAATGTCCCAGAGTTTACCACAGGGCCCAGTTTAAGAAGGAAAGGAAAAGATGGGTGAAGTGTAAGATACTATTTTGACCTGAGCCATGTTCAAGCAGTTTCCAGGTGACTTCTGTCCATTCAGCTGTTACTTTTTCTTGTGCTGCAGCTGGTGGATTAAGGGGTGTGCATTATTTCACATAGGAAAGCCAGGCTTCTCTCTCTCTCTCTCTCTCTCTCTCTCTCAAAAATGGGCCAACGGCAAGGAATGACTCTCAGCACCACCTCCAGCCAGTTCCAGCTGGGGAACGTCAGACAGCTTGCTGCAAGCGCTGCGCCATCTCAGAACAGCGCACTTCAAACAAACCCAGCCCCGATGACTTTTCCTATACACAGCGTGTGATATAAATACAACTTATTCCAAACCTTCACCAGCTTGATTACATTTTCTTTTTCGTGCTTTCAATAGACACTGAAACACTGTTTAACCCTTCCCATTATTGCTTGGGGCTTTTTTGTTCAGTTTCCTTCGTTACCATTCCCCAGGCAATTTGAAAGCAGAGTAAATTGTGAGGACATTATGCCCCTCTCTCTCCCCCTTTGCAATGCCTGGGAAAGAGGGGAATTTTACTGGGTACCTGTTATCTTAACTTCCTAGACTGCACAGGTTACAGATGAAATTTTAATGAAAATACTTGATCAGCCTTGAAACACAAATAAACGGTGCTTTACTGTCTCATTTCAGCCATTGTTACCATAAGAGTACAAGATGACTATGTGTTTGCTGTGATGACTATGCTTAATATGAGATCCAGTAATTAGAGCCAGGACTGGCAGCCAAGTCTCTGACCACCTAGCTTCCAGCTCTGGTACTGACTCATGCCTGGGGCATGTCACTTGACTCTTTTGTACCTTCAGTTTATTCATCTGGCTTGACCAGGATGCTGTGAGGCTAAATTCATTCAGGTCTGTAATGACTGTAAAAGACTTTCACCTGAAAGATGCTAAATGAGCAAAATATTCTAAGTGCAAAGTAAATCCTACATGCTGCGCTATGTTAGCTTTACTAGTCTTTGTACAGCTGTGGAACGTGCCTACCGGTATTCCAAACTATTCAGATGAACCTCCCAAACCATCCACTCCCCAACCCAGCCAAAAGCTGAGAACCCGTTTCCAACAAGTAGTGAATACTTCCTTGGCACTCTTCGGCACTGCTCAATTGCTTAAAATTTAAAAAGCAAATGGAATGTTCAAAGGAAACAAAGAGAAGGGTTTGGGGAGAGGGAGTTGTTTTTAAGTGGGGGGAAAAGACAGGTGGTGCAAGTTCAAAAGATCACAGCATTTCCAGGAATCCAGGACTGTGTTTTAGAAGTAAAGTTACACCTTAATCCCCGGGGGTATCCCTAGTGCTAAATGTTTCAGTGACTATTTATTGATAAACAGGCTGGTGAGGCATTTCCCACTGGTACTAACTGAAAGAAAATTCACCTTTCACTGCTACAAAGGGCTTTTTTTTATAAAATAAAGGTGCACTGGCCAATTCAACTTAGGGTGTAGTTAGGATGACCAGATAGCAAGTATGAAAAATTGGGACAGAGTGTGGGGGGTACCAGGCACCTATATAAGAAAAATCCCCAAATATCGGGACTGTCCCTATAAAATCAGGACATCTGGTCACCCTAGTGTAGTTAAACCAGTGCGGAAAGTTGTGTGGACTTCCTTATTTAGGATTTAATCAGGCTTATTTCAGTTTAGATTCACTCTATTAGGAACCAGTTTAAGTTAAGCAGAAGCAAGCCACTCTTCAATGAAAAATAAGAGGGTTTGCACACGTTTAAATCAGTTAAAATGGGTTTAAATTAGATCAGTGCAAATTTCTCAAAGAGACAAGGCCTGAGTCGATGCTGTCTGGGCTCTATTAGTGTGCAGTGCAAATGTTTAATGTGAGAGAAGAGTGGGGAGGCAGGGAGAAATCGCATGTTTAGCCTTCATCTAGTGTCAGTTTACAGTGCTGGCTGGGCTCTCGGGAGAAAAAAATCGAATACAGCAAACCTATTAAACCAACACCTGTTATAAGCATCAAAAATAAAATCAAGCTTCAAAAGAGAGAGAGACTTGAGCGAATATACATTTCAGCTACAGTTCTAGTAACGTTCAAACCCATTGTCAGAATGAGCATAAAGTGGGAGTTTAGGAACAACTAGAGGGTAGAAAAATCTAGGGATAAAAAGTCACTTTTTATTCTTGGGTAATATTTTCAAAATGGTCAAGTACCAAAGGAGCCAGACCTCCCGGGCAAGGAGAATTATAGGCGCTTGCTACTGAAGGACACCCAAGGGCTGATGTCAGGGAAAGGCCAGGCAAAGAGGGCATGGTCAAGAGTTAGATCAAAGACAGTGTTACATGAGATGGATCAAATATACCGTGACTAACTGATGCCTGGAATTACACGCCATCATTCTGCCCACTCTCTGGCAGCGACCCCCACCCCAATTCCCAGGGAGGTTAGAAGAGGCTGACAGCATTAAGACCCGCTTCCCTTAGAAACAGGGGAGAAGATTCATGGCACAGGTCCCCGCTGCTGTCACCTCAGACAAAAGTGCCATCTGTTCAGCCCACATTTTCCATACCTGTCCTATAAGTAGAGCATAAAAGCCACCCTTTCCAACTAGCCTCTGCTAGATGGGCAGATTTCTTCACAAGTATGAAGAGGGCCTAAACAACCCATATCTGTAGATTTGTGCTTTAATTTAAAATAAAAAATTACATTTCTAAAACACTGTCATGAAGAAAAGTTTCCACAGGTGAGCTGAATGCAAAGCAAATCTGCCATTAACTTCCTGAGTCTGCAGTCAGGCATCTCTGGTGCCTCAGCTGCTGCTGTTAGCTTTGCCAAATAGCAACAGAGTGAAAGTGAAACTCTGGTTAGTCTCATTGTGCTATTCAGCACCCTGAGGGCTGCAGAGCATAATGGTCAAGAATAATTCTGGTTTCACACTGCTGCTGCTTGGCATAGCTGTGAGCATCGGCAGAGGCTACAGCTAATCACAAGGGAGGAGGTATCCAAAAAACCATTAAGTTGGGTAGAGTAACAGAGACCTTTCATTTCTCCCCTTCCCACAGCAGCCATGATGCTGAAGGAAGCGAGGAGAGAGAGTGACCGAGACAGATACCTTCCCCAAGGCTCCCCCTTGCAGACAGGAGGCTTAGAGCAGGGAGGAGAGACAGGTTGCTCTCCCTTCCAGCAATGGGAGAGTGGAGGCAGTAGAGTTTCACATTCATCACATAACTGAATCAGAGGCTGGTATGAAAACAATGGAGTCCTCAAGCAGGATAAAGTGACTGCAGCACATGGGTAGAAATCTCAGCCTCCTCCTTCTGCACATGAGCTTTGGGTAGCTGGGAGATGGCCAGGCTTTCACTAAGGCACTATCTCTGGACCTTGATGGTACCTCCACCTGCCCTGCACCTACCTCTAGATACTATACGTCCAGGAAGTTTTTCAAGCCCTGAGCCCTGGATCGAGTATAATTAGATATGGTGCGTTTTCAGTTTGGTTGGATTGCATCTAACTGCTGCAAAATGAGGAACATGAAAAGCATCACCTTCCCCTCCACCACATCTTTAAAGCTAATTTAACCTGAATCGTGGGGTTACATTTTCCATCCTCAGAAAATTACGGGGCAGAGACCTAGCTGGTGCACATGGATACAACGCCACTGAAGTCAGCTGAAGATATGCCCCTGGACAATTATTTGTGGTGTATGTCTGTATCTCTTTAAAGGAAAGAAAAAAGCCCTGAGAAAACTATAAATCAACTCAATGGCAATGGGGAACAGAGGGAGAATGTGTTTGTAAGTCAGTTCATATGTTTTGAACTACGCAATAAACCAGGAGGATAAAGCTTCTCATGTGACCCTAAAAATATTACTATTCAAAGCTTTGTTCTTTAAAAGTATGTTATTCCAGCAGAACTCCACCACTTTATTGGAGGCAAAATATTACCCCTGGAATGAAATCAGGTTAGTTATATGAAGGGAAGCGGATGAGAGATTAACTGATTTGCCAAAGGATGTGCAGAAAGCCTGTAGCGGGGTTGGGCAGAGAGCCCAATGCTTTAGACTCCTAATCCCATGCTTTAGCCACGAGATCATCCTTCTCCCTGCAAACTTAAATGGCTAAGTATTTATGAATAATAAATATCATTGGTCACGCTATACAAATAATCCTTTGCAGCCCAATTCTGCCGGCAGGTGCGTCTAACTTGCATGCACTACATCAACGTTTCTCAACGACCAGTCTGGGGACTGGTGCCAATCCCTGAGATCTCCCTGGCACCATTTAGGAAGGCAGCAAGCTGGTCTCTGGTATCAAAAAGGCTGAGAAATACTGCACTACATCATATCACTCTGCACATCATCACCTATAAGGTTTAGTGTCTTTTACCATCAGAACAAATTGTACGTCTGTCAGTAGTCCAACCTCCCCATATTGAACACGTGCTGTACGTATTTAAAGAAACAGGGCCGTTGTCATTTTGGAGCAAAATTGCGTGGGTTAGTCTCCGGGCAGGAAGCGAGTATCCATATAAGCAACCCCCACTTTTCTCAGATGTTCTAAATCATCAGTTCCCTGGGGAATTTTGGCAGATTCTCGTGCTGCTGCAGATATAGCCCCAGCTCTGTTTGTTCAGGTGGAGATCACACGCACAACAAGAGTAGACCACTTGCAAAACTAGCAGACATTGCACTCTAGGGCCCTGCACAAGTTGTGTCAACCAGCTTCCTAACTAGATAGTACTCTCCAATACTCACAATCTGCAATCCCCAGAAGTCAAACTGCCTTTCACCGCAGAGGTATTCCACGGCCTCCTCTCTCCTCAGGGCTCCTTCCAGCTTGGACTTTATAATGTGCATAATACAAAAAGTCTCCCCATTTTCTGTTGGGTTCTTACAGCCATCATGTAATAAGCACAAAGCAAGGAACACAAGTGGTAGATCCACTCAAGCTAAATTCAACTTACTACATGTGTAACCATGGCAGAAGGTCTATTCCAGGGGTGGCCAACCCGTGGCTCTTCAGAAGTTAATATGTGGCTCCTTGTACAGGCACTGACTCCCGGGCTGGAGCTACAGGCGCCAACTTTCTAAATGTGCTACAGGGTGCTCCCTGCTCAACCCCTGGCTCTGCCCCAGGACCCGTCCCCACTCCACGACTTCCCCCCGGCCCCGCTCCTTCCCCTGAGCTTGCCGTGCCCTCACTCCTCCCCCCCAGAGCCTCCTGCACACCACAAAACAGCTGATCGCGCGGGCGGGAGGTGCAGGGATGGAGGGTTAGGTGTTGATCGGCGGTGCTGCTGGCGGGTGGGAGACACTGGGGGCGGGAGCTGACGGGGGGCTGCTGACGTGTTACTGTGACTCTTTGGTAACGTACATTGGTAAATTCTGGCTCCTTCTTAGGCGCAGGTTGGCCACCCCTGGTCTATTCTATGCCCTGTACATCCTCTCCATTGACAATGGTACATTGTAGTGATCCCTAAGCAACTGTGCTCACTAGCTTTTGGGTTTTCCTTCGTCAGGCTACGTTTGGCCATCGCAACAGCAGTTGAGGACGGACGTGTGTTAAGTAAACTCTCCCCAGCTATAAGCAGGCCGCGGCAGGAGGGTGTGAGGAAAGTCACAAAAGACACCCCCAGTTTGGGAGTAGAGTCAGAACACTGCTCACAAAACTCTGGTGAGTTTATTGCATCCCCTGATGAATAATCCAAGGGGGCCACTACCCAGAAGGTTTATTCTCCTTTCCGAGAGTGGGCATGAGGTTTTGTGCCAAGCAAGCAGAGGGCAGCTGAACCCCCCCAGAAGTCTCAGACATATCTTAGAGCAGTTCTGGGGGGGAAACAGAGACAGACATGGAAGCTTCAGATTTAACACTTTCTTACTATGAGCTGTGGATACTTGATGCTTTTGTTAGGAGCAAACAGTCCTCCACAGTCCTCTTGTGCTAACACAAGTGTGAAAGGAGTAGGACAAGCCATGGTGATGGCACGCACACCTCTCATGTGCCACATGCGGCTCTGCAGTGGGCGTTTGGGGATGTAGTCACTGGATGCAGACATATGGATCCATGTGCACAGGCAGGACACAAGCTAATTCAGCTGCCCCGGAGTAGCCTTGAGGGTTGGGGAATTCCTTCTTCAGCCCTCCCCCACTGCCTCAGCTCCAAAGGACACAGGCTATCTACATGCTGGGGCCAGGTGTAAGGCCTGAGGCAGACACAGCTCTATCACTGAATGCTCTCCATGTGCCGAGGCAGGAAAACTACACTGCTTCGCTGTCCCATTTGGAATGTTGCTTTTGCAACAATAAGGGTGAGATATTTACTCACTTCGACCCAAAACCCCAATGGGGCATTAAATATCACAGACTCTCATAAGTCGGACCCCCTAGCATCATCTGTCTTACACTTCATTGGTAAGTGGCACTTTGTACCCCTGTCTTGCTGCACTCTGGTAATTCCCCTGCGCATTTCCGAGAGTGGCATGGACACCCAAGGTTCTGGCAGCTGCTAACTGATGTAAAAAGCAAGTAAAAAACAAATGCCAACCAACCCAAAAATACCCAGGAGGAAGAGCAGGAGACAAGTTCCTTGCTGGGCTGTTGTCCACGGGAGATTTGGGCACCCAACACTTCAGAAAATTAGGTTGGGGAAATTTAGCGCCAGGAAGCAGCTGGGGAGATGGGATTTTCCTGGTTGTCCCCTTGCACATAGCCTGGCAGCTGCCTTCAAGTAGAAAGCACATTGGCTATTTTGGCAAGATTATGGAGGGCCAGGGTACGAGCTCCCAACCCCGTTGGAAGGAAGTGCCACACAAACTGTTCCAGGGGAGTCAATGGGTCTACTTGTGTGAGACCAGTGTGACTAAAGCGTTCCTCATCCGGCCCCGCGTGACTTGAAAGAAAGATGATGAACTGGGGTTTGTTGAGCTGAAGATGGAAAACTCCCCCAGGTTGAAAAGGTTTTGCTCCCACACAACTGAGCTCTCCGTATTACAGGATTCAGAGAAACACAACCCGCTACCAAACCACCACATCTGCAGGATATCCCTTTCCAGCTCATTTCCATAGGCCCAGACAGGTTCTTGTCTAAATCCCCACCTCCAGCAGCTAACGAGCCCTGGCTCATCAGCCCCACGGATGTGCGTGCACACATGCGCGTAGAGATTACTTCGTCTAAGAGTTGCAATACCTCAGCTTCTGCCATGAGCCAAACAGTTTCACAGGGAGCCTCCAATGTCCGACTGATGATGGGGGGCCCACATGTTTTCCCACAGTCAAAAGGGAGGGTCCAGAGAAGAGCAACAAGAATGATTAAAGGTCTTGAGAACATGACCTATGAAGGAAGGCTGAAAGAATTGGGTTTGTTTAGTTTGGAAAAGAGGAGACTGAGAGGGGACATGACAGCAGTTTTCAGGTATCTAAAAGGGTGTCATAAGGAGGAGGGAGAAAACTTGTTCATCTTAGCCTCTAAGGATAGAGCAAGAAGCAATGGGCTTAAACTGCAGCAAGGGAGATTTAGGCTGGACATTAGGAAAAAGTTTCTAACTGTCAGGGTTGTTAAACACTGGAATAAATTGCTTAGGGAGGCTGTGGAATCTCCATCTCTGGAGATATTTAAGAGTAGGTTAGATAAATGTCTATCCGGGATGGTCTAGACAGTATTTGGTCCTGCCATGAGGACAGGGAACTGGACACAATGACCTCTCGAGGTCCCTTCCAGTCCTAGAATCTATGAATAACCACAGGGAAGGGCACATTTATTCATCTCACAGCCCCACTGGGTTGCCAACATCTCGACAGGTGGAATCTGTAGCGCTTCCCACCAACTTGAAAAGCGTGCCTGGTTCTAAGAGGTGATCAGAGAATGCTGCACTTCTAGCTTTAAATCATTAACATCGGGCTACAGGAACTGTACACAATTGCCAGGGCTTAAGACACTGATTGATTAAATAGCTCAGTGAAGGTGGCCGGTAATTATTCTAACACTGCCTTTGTAATGTTCATAATGCTCGACTTTCAAACTAAAGAGCAGGAAATAACGTTAAAATGGCAGAGCCACTGGAAGGCCACACATGGTAATAACAGAACAAATCCCCTTGTGGGAAAAGAAAGTATAGAATTTAATAGACAATAGCTTTTTGATGGAAAACATTCCCCTACAGAATTACCAGGCCTCTATAGTATTCCATAGATTGGGTTAAAAATTCAGCAGAAAAACCACTGTTCTCTACAGAACTCAGAGAAATCCTCCTGGTGTCATCTCTAATAAATCTGATAAATTTTCAGGGCACAGTAACAGACCCAACCAGACTCCAGCCAAATACTCTACACCTTTTTGTTGACCTTCAGCAAATACCTTAGGCGTGGTCTACACTTGGGGTGAGCAGACAGCAAATGTGAAAAATCGGGACGGGGTGGGGGGTAATAGGAGCCTATATAAGAAAAAGACCCCAAAATCAGGACTGACCCTATAAAATTGGGACATCTGGTCATCTTATCTACACTACCTACTTACTTCAGTATAACTACGTCACTCCGGGTGTGAAAAATCCACCCCCCTGAGTGACGTAGTTATACGGACCTTAACCCCGCTGTGTAGACAGCACTATGTCGGTAGAAGAGCGGAGGTGGAATCAATAAGCTGACAGAAGAGCTCTCTGTCGTCTCCTGGACTCTGCCTGCACCTCATTGCATATGATTCCTCTAGCTCTTCAGTGAATTCACACGTCACTTGATATCATTTAATCCTCACACCCCGACGCTGGCATTCTGAAGTACCCCACAACAACCCCTTGGACGTAACCCCAACACGCTGTGTGTATGCTGTTGCCTGATCCTTTAAAGGGTAATAATAACTGTATTGGTTGCTAATGGATACTAATTAATGAGCTGAGAGTAACAGGGCTCTTGTCCTAGAATCAGGCTCCACAGAGCTAAAATCGACAAGTTCAATATCTTGTAGGGAACCTCAGATTGCATGGCAAGGACACGCACTGAGGGAAAAGCAAAAGCCTTTATGATTTTTATTAAAACTATTAGTAAAGACAAAAAAGCTCCGAACCATCTAACCAGATAGGAATAGTACAGTACTGGGGATATCCGTAGTATCATTCCTTGCATATGCTCATACTTACGCCTTTCTTGAGGATCTGGCGGTGAGAGACAAAGGATCAGCCCTGTCTCTGGCACCCTGAATGAGTCCAATGATCCAGATTCCCCCAAACCCAAAGATTGGTGGTAGATAACAATAAAGAGCTGAAGGGTCAATTATGGGAAACGAACCCATGGTGGTTTGCCCTATTACTGGACGAGAGCACTATCATGAATACTCATTCTGATGCCCAGGCTTCAATGTCCAAATCCAACTTTCTCACCCTCATGATATCGGGGTGCTCTTATCCTGTAAGTTACCATATTAATGCCATTTAACTCATTATCATATGTGTCACCTATTGCTCAAGCAGGTTTGTAGTTAGACATCTGTCCACAATTCTATCCTAAAATACCCAAATCTAGTATCAGTTCAGTGTTCTTTCGGCTGCCTGGTACCATTACATACCAATGCCTTCTTATTGAGCAAGCTATTCCAAGTTCCCCAAACTCTAGGATAACTTTCGCACCATTTTATCTGTGCTGACGGTCACAGGCCTACTATACTTATGCTAACTTGCTTAAGCTGATGTTTTACAGGATACAGGCCAGTAGATTCTTTGTGTTACTGTGAAGTAAAATATAAATAAAAAGCTACGGTAGCTTGATGAAAACTTAGATGACACAAAATCTTTCACAAGTAAATGAGAAGAACTCAAAGGGTCTTTACTCCCTGGATCCTTCGCATTTTCAGCATTCATTTAAGTTTTTTTGGTACTTTGATATCTCAGAGCACAAGGTCTTTTCCTGAGCACATTGATACAACTGATGTAGTTTTAAAAAATGTTCCCCCCTCCCCAGTTTTGATCTGTATTTATTCAGAGCAGACTTTTGATCTAGCCATCATGTGATTTTTGATATCTTTTACAACATACAATTTCCTCCGCCTTCAGCATTTGATCCTGCTGCTCCCTTTAAGAGAGTAAAACATGTGGGATAGGCAGGATTAGGGTATTAGTCTCTCAACACACAGACTGTCTTATCTGCCCCAGCAGATCACAAAACCTGTTATGACATCAAAGCAAATTAAGATGTCTCAAGACAAGGCAGCCTCTGTCACACATGCAACTGTGCCACTAGTCACAGAGCTGTTCCATAAGCACCGGACACTTGTCGCTGTCTTTCAGATACCTTATATATTGTGGTTTCAGTCCCCTGGTCTCTTTTAAAGTTACACGTTCACAAAGGCCATGTAAAATGCCCTTCGTCCTTGGTGAGGGTCACATCTCCACAAACCGCTTGAGCCCAACCTCTGGGCACCATCCTATCAGTGGCTTCCAAGTGCAGTTCACAAGGTTTTGGAAACGATCTACAAAGCTGTGAGACTTCTCCCTGGGACCCTCTTAAGAGGGGCTGGACTGCTTCTCCCACTGGTTCCCAGGACTGCTCGTGGGACATCTTGGCCAGAGGCTACTCATCTGTGGAACTTCCTTGGTTTGTCACAGTTTGGCCGGCTTCAGGGCATAGCTTGAGGTGAGGCGGGCAGAGGTCTAGGTAGCCGCTGGGCTAAAGCAACGGTGCGTCTTTGATACAGATGATACTGTTTACAGCTGAAGAGAGTCACCCATGTGCTACGTTGTTGAGGACCACACAGGGGTCTCCTGGCCTCACTTTGGGGCGTGATATGAAATTCCCAAGTTCCTCAGAGCTCCTCCTTCAGCAGCTGAGGGTGCAGGGAGTAAGTTAAGGCTTCCTGGCCCAATTCCCGTCTCTCTTCATGATCGTGCTGTGGCACTAGACCCAACAGCTTCCTCTCTTCCATATGGAGAACGGCAGCCTGGGAGAGCCTTCACAGCATCGCTCACTCAAGTCAGAGGACTGGCCTTCACATTTCTTTCCCCCGCCCTCCTCCCTTTCCTGGCTGTATTGCTATTAGTGGTTGTTCCCCCCTCATCCTGCCCCTTCTCTTCTCATTGCAGCCCCTCAACGGCCCACCCCCACTCTCCCTGCCCACTGCCCGTCTCACTTTTCTCTTTCCCATCTCTCTCTTCCCGCCCCGACCCGCTCCCCTTTTACTTCAACAATCCCTTCCCCCAGTTCAAACCTGAGTGCCCCGTCCCCTGAAAACTCCCACAAGATGAAGGCTTTGTAATATAAATGAAAAATATAAACAAATACATGCAAATAGCCTGGACTGCCCTGATCGGTTTGCTCCTACATCAAATCCCTGTCCCCACCTGTTGTCTTTATGGACTGTAAGCTCCTGGAGGCAGGGACTGTCTCCTTGAATGTGTTTTCCCAGTGCCTAGCAAGAAAGGGGCCCTGATCAGCCCTGGGGCCTTTGGGCGCCCACTGTGACACCAACAACAATCATCATCATCATCATTCTCCTCAAAGACAACGTGGATTTGTGAAAAGGAGTAGAGCGGGTTGAGAGTTGATAAGAACTAGTCCAAGTGAAAAGACAAAACTAAACATCCCCAGGTGATGTTCTGAGCAGAAGGAAGCCACCACATCCCACTCCAAAGCTGGCAAGGCTGCATCATCCTCTTGATCCTCTCACAGGAGAGTTTTGTAACCCCAGGTCAGATAGGGTAAAGTTTTCAATTGAAAGTCATTGGGCCGTAGGCGCTTTTGAAAACAGTACCCTTAAATCGTGACACTGGTTTCGGTTTTACTTTACATAGCAAAGCAATGAGCAAATTTGAGAAGTTTAGGCCCCCTGCGATTTATTGTCAGAATAGTCAATGTGTGTGTTTGGGGGCTTGCATTGTTTTGCTTTTGCTCTTCCTCCTCTGCAGGGTTGGGGAGGCGGAAATCAAGGGCAAACGAGTAACTTTTTAAGCACAAACCAAATGTAACAGCTCTGCTAGAGATTCTGGGACATTAATCCAAACGCTAATTACAAGCAGATTGCTTGAAATCACACACCGTGTCTGCCTGCAAGCTACAGTTGACTCACTGGCCTAGCACATTTACTAACGTCTTTGATTGGATTACAATAAAAACACGTGGCTTTAATGAGGATTCTGTCACCCCGGCTCAGGAACAGGTTGAGACAGCGATGACATGTTGGTACCACAAAATTTTGTCTAGTCTCCTAGGGACTGATGCAGCTCCTGCTGACTCCAGTCAGCCTTGGATCTTCCCTTGAAGGTGGGAAATTAGTTATTGACAAACATCCCTATTTCAAGGCTCCCGTTAACACATTAGAAACCCAGAAGATAGGATGCCGGCCGGCTAGTCTGTCCTGACACAACGCACACTCATGCTCTGCTGAAAGGGCTTATCTGTGTTGTCAGCAAGCCCCTGAGGCAGGCGGATAGGCTCTGGGCAGACCTCCCTGGTGGGCTTTCTACAGCCCAGCTGAGACGTTCAGCCTTCAACAGGAAAAGCGCCTGCTCGAAGAGCAATGTTCACATTCGTTTTCTTGGCTAATGAAATCGCCCCAAACTGACAAATCCATGCATCCTGCCTTCTAATAACACACTGACATGGGAAAGGTAAGGGCAAGGATTCTGCAAAAAAGTAGGTCCAAAAGATTCAGTGAATTCAAAACTAGACCAAACAAAACCAAATCGGTGTTGTACTAACTCAGGGTTCTAGCAGAGATATGCCTCCATCCACTTCCTAGACACACGACCAGGGAGCGCGGAAGTCACCGTGCACACTTAACTTGCAACTAATCCAATACAATTGTTCACCTTCTTTAAAAGAAACGTTTACTTCTTCGGTTCCTCTTATTTTGAAAAGGAAGTAGGTTAACTGTTTCAAGATTATGGCTTGGAGAAATCCTCAAGTTCAACATGACCAAGGAGTGTTTCCAGCTAGTGGTACCCTACTGATTTCAGAAAGAAACACCTTATTTCGCTTACACTGACGTTAAGAGTCATTCCATTGAGTAATTTCATCAGGGCAATCTATGGACTACAATAAATGGGATAGTGCAGACAAGTTATTCTTTTAAGCCTGAACGGCATTACTCGTACATACATTTTCTGTTTTGTCTGCTGTCCCATATTTTTTACATATATATAGCAAGGGAATGCTGGCCACCACTTCCCGCAGCTCCCATTGGCTGGGAACGGCAAACCACGGTCACTGGGAGCTGAGGGGCTCCATGCCTGCCAACGGTCCAGGTAAGCAAAACATCTCGGCCCGCTAGCGGCTTACCCTGATGGGCCGGGAGCCTGAAATATAGGGTCGGCTTATGAAAGGGTCATACAGTTTTTGCTATTTTTACCTATCCATCTTGGGGGGTTGGCTTATAAACAAATGGGCCAACGAATAAGTATATACGGTATATATTTTATATTTACTCCTAAATGCTCAGATCTTTTACAGTTAAAAACAACAGATTTCTTTTCACACACATGCCTATTTACTTGCTGGATTTTCTGACTGCGTTCATTACCTTCCCCAATACACAACTGAACATTAACAGGCAGAACGTGTATTCTACTAACCTCTTTCTCCCAATCAATACTTGTTGTGTAACTCCCGCTAACAGTGAGAGTTATGTACAGTCTTGGATGAGAGAATGGTCTCTTAAACGATCATTTCATCTATACTCACAAAGGATCATTTTTTTCCTTAATAACCGGCTCTCAGATGTTTTTCCCCCCAGAGGATTATTTGTATAATGGCAAGATCGTAACATTTAATACGATCATCTCTTGTTTTTCTCTGCAATTATTTGGGGAATTTAACGGAAGTAAAATGTGCCAGACTACTTAGTATGGAGCATCAATTCCTGTTTAGCTACAAAACAGAGACTTTCCCAGACTGCCTTGCTAATATAGCACAACCATTTACGGCTAGGTCTACACTAGGGTTCTTCCTTCCCAGTTCTCCCACCACGGCTAATGCTGCCAGTAGTAATAATGGTACAAGCACTCATGTAAACAAAGTTAAATACTAGGGGGTACCTTCCAACCTTTGTGTCCTTAAAGAATGTGAGCAGGACTTCTGAAGTGGTTTTATCCCTGTTGTAAACACAGAGCCTCAAGCATATTGCCTATTGGTTGAGTTCTTGAGCCTTTCGCAATACTTTCAGGCAGCCAAAAGCCTGGCGTTTCCAAAATGTTGACAAGTCAAGATGTCAGGGGTGCTAGTAAAGGCATCAGGGTGTTACTGTGTTCTGCAAATAATGGTGATCTATCAACTCTTGCTTTAACCTCTCTAGTCCATGCCTGAATATAGGATAGATAAATACTATACCTTTCTGTCTCTCTTTCCCCCCCAAAACTAGTTTTGTTACTACAAAAAAAAAAGTGAATTAATATCATCTAGCACTTGAAGGCTGAAAATTAGAACCATCTGGAAAAAAAATGTTGACTAGCTCTCTTGAAAATACTCACATCCTGCAATCCTAAAGTAGACTATTTGCTAGAAATATATACACCGATAGACTTAAAGATCTTTTGTAAAAGGCAGGAACCACACTAAGTATGTATCTAGACAGCATTTAATCTGCTTTCATTGCTCTCGTTCCCCTAGAGCAAACTAGTTTGGGGTTACCTCAGTCTCAAACTGGCAATTTGAATGTGCTAAAGGACAACAAAAAAAGCAACTTTTGGTTTTACTCAACAGCTATTTATGGTTTAAATCTGTCCAACCATTGAGCAACTAACACAAGAATTCTCTTTGTAGTCATGTGTTTTACTTGATATTTACTTGATATATTAGACAGACAATGTACTGGCAGATATTAATTGTAGTAAGTTTTGGCTACCCCAAGATCCAAGTATGAGGTTATTTTTACCAGAAGACTATGACTACAAATTATTCCTACAATTAATCTATGTCTGATTTGCAAGGGACAGAATCTGGGAGACATCCTGTGCAATGTCATCATGGACAAATAACTTGCACTTCTGCAGAGCACCTACCTTTTGAGCATCTGGAAGTACTTCATAAACGTTCATGAATTAATTCTACCCTGAAACAGAAGTAGATACTATCCTCATTTCATAGATGGGGGACACTGAGTCTCAGTTAAGTGGCCTGGTCCTAGATCACAGCGAGTAGCAAGGAAAACAACTCCAGTGTCCTGACTCCAATCTTATGCTTTACCCCACAAGATCATCGCCTCTCCATCCAAAACAAGAAGGAAGCTAACCTGGCCTGCATTGTAAGGCACTGCACTGAGATCAGACCTAGTCCAACATAAAATAAATAGCCTACTCAAAATGGTTTTCCATTTGCAGAAAACTAAGTTCCCATTGTTCTATACGATGGTGATCCTCCCCTTAGAAGAGGAGCATTCACCATAAAAATTTACTCGAGCAACATTAAGAGTTAAACAGAACTCCAGGAAACACCCTCATCTCGGTCTTTCTCCTTCTAGCCTGCACATCACTTTAAGTTTGTCCAGATTTCTTTCTGCTGCTCTGTTTGCCGAACCTCAGGAAGATCTGTTTCACTGCTGCTGCTTTTCTAAAAAGGAAGGATTACTCATTTCCCTGGAATAGACTCAGCTCCTTTGCCGTTTCCATGTGTCCGTGTTATATTTACAATCTTGAAGAGGACATGCAAATGATCAGAACGGTTCCAACAACCAAACAGAAAAGTCAAAACAGCGTCTCTTCTCGTGGTGTCTGGGAGAACATGATTAATGACAACTTCCTCTACTGGGAAAGGCTCTTGCAATCATTGGCCTGAACAACCAGCAGACTTTACACACCAGATTCCTAGTATGAACTCCGAATAAAACAAACAGAAGAGGTGGGTTTAAGAATATATTATGTTACTCCTGTAAGAAGTGTGCATAATAAACAGCCTGATTTTCCTACATTCATTTTTATTAGTCTTTAAACGTTGATGAAGCAAAAATAAGTGGAGTGTAACAGACTATACGGATAGGATCAAACCCGGCAGTCCATACAGAAGCAACTCTCCCTCCCCTAATGAGATGGGGGAGAGGGCGGAACCATCTGAATAAAGACTGCAGAATTGGCCCTCAGTCACTGAGCCAAGTTTGGACCTGGTGCAACTGGGTGTAAATCCAGTCATTTCAATGGAACCTCATGCACTTACCCAAGGCAAATTATTATGCATCGTGGTCCCCAGTATTGCATTCTGAGATGCAGGGGCAGAGTCCTGCATGTATGCTGAGTCCGGTGACTTCAACTGGACTCTGGGTGCATGCAGGGGCCCACCCACATGAATAAGATGAGGGCCCAAAGAAGTTGCCCCTTAACAAGGATAATTGTTCTCCCAGCTGTTTTGGGGGGGGAGAGCACTAGAAGGCCAGTGCAACCATGGATACAGAAGCAACGTGTTTAAAAGTTCATGATTTCAGTTTACCTCTGAACGTTTAGCAGAGAAACAGAGAAAGAAATGGAACTTCAGAGTGACACTAGAACAGGAATTGTCTCAGCAACAATATAGTCACAGGGAGAAGCCGCAGGATTTAGGATAGTGGAATACGGCACTGTCCTGTGCACATCTGGCCTTCTCATCACTCAGACAGCAGATGTACAGACTTAAATCTACTCCCAATGCAAGAGCTATTTCTGTGTGTAACTCAGAGTTTGGCTGGGAAGCAACAAGGCCACTTCTGTTCCTATGTCAGTGCAAACCCTTTGCATTTCAAAAGCGGGGGGAGATTCTCTTCAGCTGCTCTTTATTAAACTGGAAGAAATACAAACTGTTCCTCCTGTGAATAGATTTCTCTTTAGAGCTATCCTCAAAAGGAAATCAAAATCTCTGGCCTGCAGAAGGATCACAGCGAAGGCATATGGATACTCTTTGCCCAACACATGCAAATCATGGGTCTGATCCAGAGCCCACTGAGCACAATGGAAACACTGCCCCCTCCCCGACTTCAATGGGCTTTGAATCAGGCCATATGAGAGAATATTAAATTCTCTAAGGATTTTGTTTATCCGTTGTAGTGTTACTTTTAAGCAGTGCCAGAAACAAAATCTTTAACTCCTCTTTTATTGTTCTTGACACAACATTGGGTCCCTTTGAGCTGCCCATGCCAGAACCTAGACGTCTTGGCCTCAAACTTCACATCTGAAGAAGTCATGGGATCTTGTCACTACCACTTCTTGCAGGCAGAAGCTCTAAAAGTTCCTGCACTAATGGGTCCATTTTCTTGTTATATTGGTATAATAAAAATAAATAATAATTGGAGATATACCAATCTCCTAAAACTGGAAGAGACCTTGAAAGGTCATTGAGTCCAGCCCCCTGCCTTCACTAGCAGGACCAATTTTTGCCCCAGATCCCTAAGTGGCCCCCTCAAGGATTGAACTCACAACCCTGGGTTTAGCAGGCCAATGCTCAAACCACTGAGCTATCCCTCCCCCACAACATGGTGTGTGTCATGTTTGAGGCTGCCAACCATGGTTAAGTTTGAGAACATGAAGGCCACAGTGTCAGGAATACTTTTATCAATCCTGGTTTTGATGTTTGGCACCTAGGATCTCAGATTAACCCTGGACTCTGGCATAGTCAAATCAACTCCTCCACCCCCCAAAAATGTCCAGTACTGGGTACCACCATCATCACTGGGCAAGCATATCCCGTGGGAAAAGACATTTTCCTTGCAGAACGAGGGAATTACTCTGATTACATCATTTTAAAAATGGATGAAAAACTCACTTCTGATTTTACAATCTCTACTGAACTAGAGGGGGATGGCAGGCGAAGTGCAAAAAGACCTAGCTTTGTACAAGAGCAGGATCAAATGGTTTTAAATGATTTTCCAGTACTCTCATTTGAGAAAACGTAATTCATTGCAAAACAGAAAATGCTAAGGAGTAAGTCTCGTATGGTCAATCTTTGAGTCTGAGGTTTAAAAAAGAGGTTAGAGATGTAGCCTCTACTTAACCTGTTTTGTTGGGAAGAATTTTAGATTTCAATGTGATCTGCCTTTAATTAGTTAAAAGGCATTTTGTCACATAAAGCTTTAAAGTTTTAGTGAAGGCTATAATGGACAATGCAGGCAATTACTCTGTTGTACACTTAATAGTTTTTCATTTGTAATATAATTCAATCAGCTACCTAAGAAATATATTCTTTCATGGTAAAAGTATCTTAGGGTACGTCTATACTACCCGCCAGATCGGAGGGTAGTGTTCAATGTATTGGGGATCGACGCCCATACTCCACCTCAGCAGGAGGAATAAGCGGAGTCGACAGGGGAGCCGCGGCAGTCGACTCGCTACCGTGAGGCCCGCCAGGTAAGTCGAACTAAGATACTTCGACTTCAGCTCCACGAATAGCGTAGCTGAAGTTGAGTATCTTAGTTCGAACCCCCCCCCCGCTAGTGTAGCCCAGGCCTTAATGTTGCAAAGCAAACACAAACTCAGGGATTTAAACTCTGGAGAGATGATTCTATACAAGCAAATGATGTCGGGGGGGAAAAAATCTGAGAAAATTACAAGCAATAGTAAGTTGAAAGCAGTAGTTATTTTCTGACTTTTGACATACACAAAGAACTTTGTCATCCAAATTATCTTATTTCTTAATTCTGAGTACAAAGCTGCTGGCAGTGATGAAGACTGAGCTGACAGAGTTTTTCCCCATAGTCTGGCTTTCTAATTATTTGATCATTCTTTTTTACCCATGGAAAGATGACTTGCAGATTGTAAACTCTTCGTCACAGCTGCCTAATGAGTCATGATTTGACTAATTTTAGAATGTATGCTCTCCGGGGCAAAGTCTGTGTCATCTGTTACCCTCAAACTCCCGGGTAGCTGTCTGTACCCATCTGCTGCCTCTTGTTTTACACTTAGATTAGAAGCTTTTTGAGGCTGGGAATGTCTTTTTGTTCTGTTTGTACAGCACCTAGCACAATGGGGTCCTGGCCCATGATAAGGCTCTAGGATCCACCATGATGCAAACTCAAAAAAAGCAAAAAAACTGGGCTTGTGTGCTGGATTTTTTCCTTCTTTATGATGTATAAAGGCAAAGGGGTTTTCTTTTTAAGCGTTTTTTCCTGCTTGGTTTTTGCCATAAGAAACGTGTGTCTTATATGCACTGGATGACGGTAGGATTAGTGGAATGGCGACCTCACAAGAGTCAAGAGAAAGTTGAACAATGGAGAAGGGAAGGAGGTTTAGTCACACTGTTAAAAATTCTGCATGTTAACTCAATTAACAACTGGAATAATAAACGTTTGCTAAAGATTCATCACCCTCCCCCGCCAGTTAAGGTTAGAACTCACTATATACAACTCTTGAGACCTCTCGGGATATGTCTACCCTGCATATTAAGCATGGGCACTGACTCAGCCTAACCCCCACTTCCATCCACACACAAATTAGTCTGACTCAGGTCAGCAAGCACTCAGGACCCAGATCCTAGGAACCTGCTAGGGGAAGGGGTCAGAGCCTGAGTCATGCTGATATTCAGGTCCAAGACCTGTCATTTTGCAGCGTAGACACAGGTCAAGCTGCAGACCTAAGTCAGAAGGTCTGTGCGGTGCAGCATGGACATGATAGCACAGCTCTGAGACCAGGGTCCAACACCTGTAAACCTAGGTTTACAATGCAGTATGGATTTGGGAACACAGAAGCCCGGGTCCCACAGACCCAAGTTTACAATGCAGTGTGGACACACCCTAAGAAATATCTGATGAAAACAGGAAGACCAAACTTCCATTTATCCAGGTACTTACATAGCTTCACCATAAAGGTATCTGAGCGTCTCGCAAACATTAATTCATTTATCTTCACAGAGCCCCAGAAAGTAGGGAAATGGAGTTATCCCTGTTCACATATGGGGGAAACTGAGGCACCAAGATTAAATGACTTGCCTAAGGTCACCACTGGGAGTCTGTGACAGAGCCAGGAATTGAACGCAAGGTTCTTAACACCCAGCACCTTACCCACAAGGTCATCCTTCCCCACCTTAGCTAGCACAGCTAAGTAGTGTCAGAATCATTTGCCTCAATGATTATTAAGTATTTGTATTATCATAGCCCCAGCCACAGACCAGAACCTCATTGTGTTAGGCACTCAGTGACATCAAGTACTCGGAAGAGCTGAATAAAATGAAAGAATTTTGGAAATTTTTTATTAAGTGATTATGTTTGGCTCCTGCAAACAGGATAGTACAGTGCTTGCCTGCACCACTTCTGTTAAGGCCAACTAAAGTTTAGGTGACGTTAGAAACAAGTATTTGATTTTACAAATTGCATGACAAGACAGCAGAGAAGCAGGCAGTAAAAATAGTGTTAATATAACCATTGCCACTTTCATAAGTATTCAGCTAAGACAGAAAGAGAACAGGAGCTGGGGGTGGGGGGTAATACTTCAATATCCTCCCCAGTAATCCATGATGGAGATTTCTGATGGTAGAGGGTTCTTTAATCTAGCAGAGAGAGGCATAACAAAGTTCCAAAGGCTGGAAGATGAAGCCAGACAAATTCAGACTGAAAATAAAGACACAAATTTTTAGCAGTAAGGGCAATTAACCAGTAGAACAGCTTATCGAGGGACATGGTGGATTCTCCGTCCCTCTGAGACTTTAAATCAAGACTGGAGATCCTTCTAAAAGATATGCTCTGGCTCAAACAGAAGTTATGGGCTTGATGCAGAAATTATTGGGTGAGGTTTTCTGGCCTGTGCTATGCAGGAGGTCAGACCAAAGTGTTGCAACGGTCCCCTCTGGCCTTACAAATCTATGAATCTTTTCACTATGAACCTTAGTGACTGTCTTGGTGCTCAGAGACACTCTTGAACGAGCAAGCCATTTCATAGGTCTAATTTGTCCCCTAT
This sequence comes from Mauremys reevesii, assembly GCF_016161935.1. NCBI lineage: Eukaryota > Metazoa > Chordata > Testudines > Geoemydidae > Mauremys > Mauremys reevesii. The sequence continues at coordinate 119,172,234 of NC_052629.1, read as the reverse complement.
CAATCCCAATTGCCAATTATTTGCCCTCCTTTATTCGGAGCTTTATTTTACAGGATATATCTTGCCCATGGTACAGCAGATAAGTTTACCTTCCTCTATTAGGCCTCTCTGTTTAATTACAGTTTAAGATGAATTGATCTTTCCATTAATGAGCCTGTAAAGCAAATTGATTTTTCAAGAAAGTTTTATGCTCAGATTGGCAGCAGAGAAATTCAAGTGATGTCCTTTCACTCGTCAATGCAGTGTAGAGCACTGCTGCGTCCTTTATGAACCAGCTAATCCTATTTTCCACTCTTCTGCTCCAAGAAATCCTCGCGCTGGTTTCCTTGTCCTCCGTGCTTACTCTGAGCAAGGTCGAGGGGCCAGATTAGCTCAAACAGCTTTATTTTTGTCAACAGACAGCTGAATGGTCCGGGTCACGGCCCACTTCTGTTTCGAGACATTTAGGGGTTTAGATGAGTTACAGTGGGGAAAATGAAAGTTATTTTAATGTATTTAATCTGTGAGCCTCCTTGATTCTTAGCCAGCTGAGGATGAATATAACCACCACAGGCAGTGCCACAGGAGTACACTACATTTACTGCACTTGTTTAAGCCCTTATTTTCAGGCTATCCATTTGTACTCGTATGGCCTCCCATCACGGTCTTACATTAAAGATTGTGAGGTGTTCAGGCGTTTATCTTCACAGCACCCCTGTGAGGCAGGCACATACTACTACTCCCAGTGTACAGATGGGGGAACTGAAGAAGAGAGAGACTCAGGGTATGTCTTCACTACCCACCGGATTGGCAGGCAGCAATCGATCCAGTGGGGGTCGATTTATCGTGTCTAGTCTAGACACAATAAATTGACCCCCGAGTGCTCTCCCGTCGCATCCTGAACTCCAGCTCGGCAAGGGGAGTGGCAGCAGTCGACTCACCGCGGTGAAGACATCACGGTAAATCGATCTAAGTACGTCAACCTCAGCTATGTTATTCACGTAGCTGAAGTTGCATAACTTAGATCGACCCTTCCCCCCAAGTGTAGACCAGGGCTAAGTGACTTGCCCGGGTCACACAAGACTTTTTAGTCTGTGGCAGAGGAGGGAATTGATCTGAGGAGTCTCCCTCAGCCCAGATTAGTACTGTAACCAGGGGACCACCCTTCCTCTCGACCAATCCGAACTTTTCAGAAAAAATCATCATCATCTGTGCTAACGTTATTCTGTTAGGCTGCTTTGAGTTTCTGAGGGAAAATTCTGCATATTCTTTCTTTGCACTCCAGTACCTCAAAAATGGTTTTGTTCTAGACCAGGGGTTCTCAGACTTTTGTAGTGGTGACCCCTTTCACACAGCAAGCCTCTGAGTGCAACCCCCCCTTATACATTAAAAACACTTTTTCATATATTTAACACCATTATAAAACCTGGAGGCAAAGCAAGGTTTGGTGTGGAGGCTGACAGCTTGCGACCCCCCATGTAATAACCTCATGGCCTCTTGAGTGGTCCCAACCCCCCAGTTTGAGAACCCCTGTTCTAGACCATCGGTCTCAACATCCAGTGTAATCACAGTGATTTCTGTGTTCTCTATCATCCGTCCCCCGCCCCGTGACTTCATCAAAAGGACTCACCTGATGCTGAAAACTAGCTCTGTCACACAGCTATGTACCCATCAACTCACACAGAGAAACATCAAGTGAAAGCCTGAGGCCAAAGGTCTTACACAGGGACCAGAGAGTTTTAACACACTTGGTTACAGCAGAACATTGGCCTGGGCATTCCACAACTAAGAGCACACTGATGAGCACAGCCTGCCATCATCTCTCAACGTTTGATCTAGAAACTGTGGCAGGAATTACGGGACAGATTCTGCTCTCAGTTACTCCAATGTCATTTCAGTATAAGTTCAGACTTATATCAGACTCTGGCCCTGATTTTTCTGGCTCTGGAGTTATAATGTAACAGATGTTTGCACTTAATGTCTGGTGCTGTCTTTATTTGGTAACTCATACAGAGATATTTTCCCCCCACCCTATTCTATTAAAAGCTTTACCAAGTCCCTTATGTTTGCTGTTGTTGGAGATGAACTGCTTTGGCGACATTTTCAAAGTGCAAGACAAATGAATTGGCTGTTCTATGAATAATTCAACCATATTACAATTTATCTTCACCACCACAATTATGGGCATCACTGATTTGTTGCGTGTGATTTGTATCACTGCTACCAGCCTGCAGTATCTGAAGGTTTGCAGCATGGTTTCAGAATCATCCTGCCAATAAAAGCTTTTCATGTAATACCATGGGTCACAAGGGGACAAGGTAACAAGAATACCACAGGTCCCTAGGGGTGGTTCTCAATGAACTACAGCCCTCTCTATAGTCTGGTGAAGTTCAGGTTTGTTACAAAGGAGAGAGATGCTGTGATTAAAGTTAGGGTTGCAAAGCCAAAAGTTAGGAAATGCCAGTATTAAGGCTACCCTAAGACTAATTAACTACACATTTACTTAATGATATAGAAGTCCTGGGGGGAAAAAGCTATGTGATTGAATAATGTTTCATAGTGCACACACACAAGGGACAACCTTAATTCAGACATTTGCTCACTTTCCAGTGCTTGATTCTTCCAGAGCAGCGGTTCTCAACCTGTGGCCCACATGCGGCTCAATTAGCACACGGCTGCAGCCCAGATCAGCTGTGTGCTAAAGGCCACGGGCTCCCAAACAGAAGGCTCAAGGTCCCGGCAGCCAGTGGATTCTGGGCAGGCTGCCGCATGGCAGGCTCTGGGTCCTGGCTGCCCCCCGGCCCCACACTGCAGGGTCAGGGTCCCTACCCCATGCCCGACTCTCCACTCCTGGCCCCATTCTGTGAAGGGGTCTCTGGTTGGAGGGTGCTGGGAATAGGGTTGGTGGGGAGGATTAGGTGGAGGGCACTGTGGTTCTCAATTTGTGGCCCAGGTAATACTTTGTGGGCTGCATATGCAGCCAACAATGATAAATAGGTTGAGAACCACTGTGCTAGGGTAATAAAAGGGGTTCCATCCTTTTATCCTGTCCCACCCACGCTCACGTTTCTAAAAGATGCCAAGTACCAGCCTGGATAAACCTTCCTGAGGCAGAAGACTGTAACAGGTCCAGCAGAAATAGTCCACATCAGAAGAAAACAGAGAGAAAGCTGTCCTTGGTGTCCATCCTGTACCAAGTGAGAAGCCAGCCAGATAAACTTAACAAGCCTGTGTAAACTATCAAAGGTTTGGGATGAGGTCCTTGGAGAGAACATATTGATGGGATAGACACATACGGGGGGCAAAGTTCATTCTAATCATTTCAAGTTCTGCCACAAAGTACATAGGCGAAGCCTGTCAGAGGTGACAAGTGATTCCAGATGCTCAATCTGAGACATGTGAGGAACCTGATTTTCAGAAAGTGCTGAGCCCACCCTCTGGAAATTGGGTTGGGCACCAAAATCTGGAGACACCCAAAATCCGTAGTCACTTTTATAAATTCTTGGCCATGGGCAGTTTTAGCCACCGCTTTAGTTCTGTGATGAGTTTCTTAGTGACATTCACAGGGTTAAGGGTGGTTATATTCTCCTGCTCCCCCACTCCCCCAAATTCAGGCAGGGAGAGAGGCACAGATTAGCTGCTTAATCCATTCAAAAGGGTTGTTAGAATGACAGCACTGCTCTTATAATACATTCATGTGCTTCTGGAAAATACTCAGACTGATGCAATGCACAATCTACTTGAGAGGTTTCTGAGGTAAACACACTTCAAACATTTGCAAACATTTAAAAAAACAGGAATATATTTATTTTTCTTTAAAAGAAGGGATACGCGGCTATGCCACACACTTAAGCATAATCCAGTTTCTCTCTTACAGGACAAAATGACCATCTTCATTCTGAATTTTCGCTCTGGGTTTGACCTGTGCAACATTCCCAATTATAGATTTACAGATTTTAAGACTAGAAGAGACCACTATGATCATCTAGTCTGACTTCCTACATAACACTGGCCAATGTTTTAATCCAGTAATTCCTACATGAAGTCCAATAATTTGTGGCTGAACTAAAGCATATCTTTCATTTAAAGATTCCAAGTGATGGAGAATGTCTCTCTTCCTTTGGTAATCTATTCTAATGGTTAATCAACTGGTTAGTAACGTCAATTAACACAGGTCATTTAAAACATCGTTTTAGATCATTTATTGCCTGTGATAAAAACTTAAAACGAAATGCAACTGCCTGCAGGATTCTCCTAAATGGACTAAACAATAAGATCCTTATTGCAGAGAGGCAGCATAACTCTAACTATTGGGAGTAATTTATGTATGGCAGCTAAAGAAAGCTGGCAATTTATATGCAAACTTTCAATCCACAACTTCTGAGGTATAAACCAGCCAGCACCTTCTCATGCTTCCTGTAACCAGAAGTGATTGCTGACCCATTTCGTTGACGGTCTCTCTACAGATCCAGGACTGGTGATAACAGCAGAGTGCTTTGCCCCTACATAGTATGTGCAAACGTGCACTAAACCCGAATATGAGATCTTAGTATCCACATTTCAAAGGAACCATATCTCAAATAAAAACTAAACTCACCTCATGCCAAAAAAGAGAGATGTGGCTGCCAATTTTAAGCTAAGTTACTCAAACTGAATTGAGACCGGGAGGAAGCTCTTCTGCTTTACATATTTTTTACACAGCCTAATGGAAGGGCAGGAACAGAGCCAACTTGTTTCACTTTATTCTGCACTTGCTTTAAGTAATACAAATGTAATTTTTGTCAGCAGAGCAAGGTTGCTTCAAAGCCTTCACAGTTGCCTTGGCCCTGGAGGGGAAATCACCTAGTGGTACAGACACTGGTGGAAAAGGCAGAGCAGCAGCTAGTGTGAAGGGGGAAGAGATACACACCAGTGTTTACAAATGCAAGGTAATGCACAATGGAAGCTGCTGCTCATGAACATTGCTGGTTCTACATTAACTGTAACCATCTGAGAGTCACTGTGGGTAACTCCTGTTCCATATACAGCACAAGCAAAAAAAAGCCCAAATCTTAAGGCGTCTACAGAACTCAGAGATTCATAGATTCTGAGACCAGAAGGAACCACTGTGATCAACTAGACTGACCTGCTGCATTACACAGGCCACGGAACTTCCCCAAAGTAATTCCTAGAGCAGATCTTTTAGATAGGATAGGAAATAACATTGATAACTTGTTATAATGGCATTATAATGTTATCTCCCATCCCCACCTGGTCCAATAAACAGAAGAGATCCGCAGATGGCCAACGAAAAGGATTAGAGGCCTAGAAAGACTTTCATGAGAACAGAGATTAAAATACTGTACCCCAATATAACGCTGTCCTCGGGAGCCAAAAAATCTTACTGCATTATAGGTGAAACCGCGTTATATTAAGCTTGCTTTGATCCACCGGAGTGCGCAGCCCCACTCCCCCCGCCCCCCTCCGGAGCACTGCTTTTCCACGTTATATCCAAATTCATGTTATATCGGGTCATGTTATATCGGGGTAGAGGTGTATAAAGAGTCCCACTCTTTAAAAAAACAAAAAAAAAAGAAGAGCGAACATGATACAGGAATAGAAAATAATAAATTGTACAGAGAAGATAAAATCAGGTGCTTGTATTTACCCTCTCCTAATACAACAGCAAAGAACAGTCAATGAAATCGAATGAAAGGCAGCTGATGGAAAGAAATGATTTTTATCCAACACATAATTAACCTGTGGAATTTATGGCCACAGGATATCAATGAGGCCAAAAACTTGCAAAGATAAAAGCGTTAGACATTTATATGGATAATGAGAACATCCACATTAAAAAAAAAAGAAAGGGCTGGGGGTATAAACCTTCATGTCTATGGGCACATACCAACCCACCAACTGATAGGGTTAGGAATAAATTTCTGCTATGGGTAGGTTATTCCATGATTGTTCTGCCATGAGTGCAGGGGACTGGACTAGATGACCTCTCAAGGTTCCTTCCAGTCCTATGATTCTATGATGAGAGGGATTACCAGATCTCTTAATGAAGCATCTTGTCATTATCAGGCAGAGATGAAGCACCGGGGGTGGGGGGGGAGAGAAATGAGGTTCAGGCTATTACTCGGGCTCCAGCCCGAGCCCAAACATTTACATCGCAATTAAACAGTCCTTTAGCCTGAACATCCTGACCCCGAGTCGGCTCACACAGGCCAGCCATCTGTTTTTAACTGCAGTGTAGACAGACCCTCAGAGACAGAATGGGCCACTCGTCTAAGCCGGTTCCAGTCTAGCAACTCCTCTATAGGTGTCAGGATGAAGGAAGGGAAACAGTCCGAAGTAGCAACCAAAGCTTCGAGTCTCACTGTCAAATTCTGCTCAGCCACAGCCACTGAAATCCAGAGCAGCTCCACTGCTGAGCAGAACTGGGCCATTGAGCCCTCTGGTAAATTGGAGGCATCTCCATAGGCTCTGTTGAGATGCTAAAGGGAGGCTGCCTATTTTGGATGACTCCATAAGATAATATTTCTGAGAGGTAATTCACCCTAGCATTGCAAGGTTTTCATTTGGCCTTTGAATGCTACACCAATGCTAACACAAGCTACCTCATGCTTCATTTACACAAAGTAGGGGTGTGTTAGAGCCACACCATCCTTCTACAATACTGTCTTTCTAGTCCATGCTCAGCCAAGAGTCACAGCTCCTTCTTGACCTTGGAAAGAGTTAACGTAAAAAGGGAGACGGGGCATTCAGCAGGCGTGCTTTGCCTTCAGAACCCAGGGCTCACTGCCAGCACAAATCTCAGAGCTACAGACTCAAGCAGCAATCTGATTAACAGCATTTTAAAACCAAGTCCCCTCAGCGCTGCCTATTGATTCTGTTTCGTTTTTTAAAAGTAAACACAGGAGAGGCAAACCCAAGGTTAAAGCGTAAGACACAAAGGTATCGATAAAGGATGCTGCTGGGTTTACTGCTGATTTAGCTGGCTGGATCGCTCCCTGGGCAAATTTTAGAGTTGACTTAGGATGCAGGAAGCAGGTTTTGGGCAGCGGGCTAAGTTTCTCTTTACACAGCCTTTAAGATGTGTAATCCCAGCCGTCGCTAGTGGGACACAGAAATACCTCCACGCCTGAGAAGTTACGTTTCAGACTTTCATACCAATGTTTGCTAACTGAAGATGCATGTCCAGTTTAGTTACATAAATGCTCATAAAAAGGCAGCTGTTCTGAATGCTCCTACTCATCATTCTTCTCTCTCCAGTGACTCAGGGGCTGAAAGCTTTGGGGAGCTCCACCTTATTTGAAATCGGTCTTACTACACAGAGCGATTGTGACAATCCTGCATGATGCTTACAGCTCCCAAAATGCTTTCTTCCATGCCTCTGAATTGCAGTATTACTGCCATCCCCAGGGTCAAAAGTCAGGCCTCTCAAAATCACGAGTGGCTCAAACAAATGAGATTTCTTTAAATAAATTAATTAATTTTGGTTTCTTTTTATTTGCCTTCTGGATTTTAGCCTTTAGGGTGCAATTCAGGTCACATCTTCCAGCATTTCTCTGCAATCACGCAGGCTAGAGATTTGCTTTAATAAGAGCTGAGGTTCTCCTAACTCCTGGAGTTTGGGCTTTAAGTAGAACCACCACATTATCATGAGACTCACCATAAAAGCACAAGAGCTGGCAGCATTGGAACTGGCGTTCCGTCAGTAACACTTTAAACCACCCTGTAAATGACAGCCGATTGCTGAAAGCAAAAAGAACAGGCATGCTGGAGCAATGACTTACAGGTAGAGGGAGACGATGTGGGAAGAAGGAGATCTCAGGGATGGAATTGCTGTCAGCTCATTGTTACTCAGGCGTCTGGAACAAACAAAAATTAAATTGTTTAAACAAGCAGCTCACAATGAAGTATGTACTAGCTTGATCTGGCCTGAGTTAGGTGTTTTGTATGAATGCCCAGCTAAATACCTGTCATCAGGAGCGTAACTTGCCTTCAAGTCTGATCATTGGGCAAATGTTTCCACGTTCAGGTGTTTGCTGTATCTGCCGTTCCTATCTCAAAGTCACTACCAAAAGCACGTCAGGTTAAACCCCCTTCTACACACTCGAGAGCCACCATGCTGAAAAGCATTTGTTGAACACCATACCAACCTGTGAGCGCTTAATGGAGCAGCCCCCACCCACCCGGCTCAGCTTCCACGGAAGCTAATGGGAGCTGACCTTGAGGGAGGATAATTATATGTGCACCTTTTTGTGCTAGGCGGTGCACAACCACCTACTATGGTGAAATTCAACCTTGTGACACCTCAGGTGAGTTATGCATCGTTAGCTGCATTTTACAATGGGAAACCAGAGGCACGGAGAGATGGAGTCTGTGGCACAGCTGGGAACAGAAGCCTGACCTCATGACCATCAGCAGCATTTCATAGAGTCATAGAATATCAGGGTTGGAAGGGACCTCAGGAGGTCATCTAGTCCAACCCCCTGCTGAAAGCAGGACCAATCCCCAGACAGATTTTTGCCCCAAATCCCTAAATGGCCCCTTCAAGGATTGAACTCACAATCCTGGATTTAACAGGCCAATGCTCAAACCACTGAGCTATCCCTCCCCCCTACTCATCCAGCAGAAGCACCCATAGGCCTCAGTTGTGATCAGCATCCACGTGATACACACACATAGTAGGAGAAGCCCCTACCCCCAAAGAGCTCGTCTATACACAATTTTTATACCATTTTAACTATACTGGTTCAAAACTAGTACAAGTATAGGCCGCTAGTGTGGGTGCAGTTATATTGGTGATTATACTGGTGAAACTCATTCCTGTACATTTAGGGGAATGAATTATAGTATAAGGCACTTCTATGCCAGTAGGATTGTGACCGCACCAGTGGCTGTACCACTTTAGCCATTTCGATAAAAAAATTAGTTTGGATAAATTCATAAAAACTTTGTGTGGACCAGGTGTAAGCACCAGAGCCTCCTCGAGATTAAGTGGGAGAAGCTCCATCCAAGATGAGGATCAGAGGGAGAGAGAAAGAGTCAGGCCGCAGTCCTACGAACACTTATATACCCAGTGACTAGTAATGTGTTCATGGTCACACAGGAAGTCCATGGCAGAGCCAGGAATTAATCCTAGATCTCCTGGCTCCCAGGCCAGCTCTCCTACCACACCTGTAGGCTTCATCTCTGCTACAAACATTGAGTTCCTCCCCACACTGACGTGTCACCTTGATTCTTACTCTCAGGCAGGAAGCAGGATACTGGCTGCTTTAGAAACTGAAGAGCACGACTAGCTCTTATCTGGCACTTTTCATCCACAGATCTCACAGCGCTTTCCAAAGGGGGTCAGTATCATTATCCTGATTTCACAGATGGGGTCTCAGAGGTACAGGAAGGGGGAAGTGACATGCCTAAGGTCTCCCAGAAAGTCAGTACCAGAGCTGGGAGTAAAAGTCAGGTCTCCTGAAACCTAGTGCTCAGTGCTCTGTCCACTAGGCCTCTCTGCAGGGACACACCTAGGAAAAGCCAGGATGGTATGTTAAAAGTGTCATGCAAGTAGTTCAAAAAAGGCCCACAAGCCACCATTTTGTTGCCTTAATCCCATTAATTAAAAAAAAACAACGTTGAATACAATAACTTTAAATAATTCAAAACAGGTAACTAACTATTTACACATCTGTCACATGTCTAGCGAACATTTGCTCTGATCAGGATACCTGCACTCTTTCTGAAGAACATTACCCATCAGCTACTGTTCTACAGAGCCAACAACAATTAAGGAGGAGGTTTTGCTACTACTGCACTACTGAGCTATCAGATACAGAAATGTCTCTTCCATAGCCTAATATCTGAAGCATTTCTCTGAGTGAAAGCAGATCCGTGTCTTGTGACCAGCTCTTCCTCAATTTAAAGAGCCCTTCTTTGTATGGTGAATTAGTCAATTAATTACTATAACAGCCGCTTGTCTGGCTGCTGCAAAATTACCTAATTTCTTGGCCATCTTGTTTGCTTCCCCCTGACCATGCTGAAGCAATTACAGCCATGCCACTGCCAAGACAGAGCAAGGGGTAGCACTCATTGCAAGAGTGACACCCCCTGGGGGTCCAGGAGCCCCCTCCATGATGCAGAATTTCACAGGGTCTCTTGTTACAATCTTTCTAGATTCCTATTTATACAATCCCACCCTGCCCCTCCTAAAACTATTCCTCTGCATGGACTGAAGGACTCTGCTATAATGTGAAGTTAAAAGGCCAATGCACGGCTGCACTTAGCAAAAAATCCTTTCTGAAAACATGCAGAAGGGTCCTTACGATGGCTGCTGAAAATTAATAATAATGCAACACAAATACCTGACACCCCCCACTAGGCAAAAGGTGGACCCCTCCAAAGGAATGAGAGGAGCAATCTTTCTTGCAGCTGCTTCAAAACTACACCTGACCTAGACTCAAATATCAGAAGTCTACCAGAAGGAGCAAAGCAACTTGTAATGAGCAGAGGGTGTAGAAGAGAAGTGGACCGGTGCCATCCTTTGTGCAGGATGGGAAGAGATAGAGGAAATTTAAATTAATCCTGTTTTGTAAACAATTTTTTTTTTGCTGACTTGTAACAACAATATGCAAACAGTTCTCTCACTTCAGTGTGATTTTTAATTTGGCAACACTCTTTTATGTCTATCCCAGCAAAGTGGCTCAATCAGAGATAACGCTCCCAGATCTCAATTATTGTCTTGATTCACTGAGAGACCACTGAGAGATGGGCTGAGGCATGCGAAGGGTCTTCCTTCACTTTGCTTGTGTGCTGCATCCCTTCCCCCCTTCTAGGTGGTAAACTCTTCGGGGCAGAGACTCTCTTACTCTGTATTGGTACAGCGCCTAGCGCAATGGAGCCCCATCCTCACCGGGTGCAATATAAGCAGTAAGAATTGAGGTGCCAAGCTTCCAATCTTCACAACCCCAGCCAGCCCCTGAGGTCATATGTCTTCAGGTACTTTCATATATAAAACCACCACCAAGCCACTATCGTGTTAGGGTAACATTCAGTGACACAAGACCAGTGGGACTGGCTCTGTGGCTCTATTCTCTACACCCTGAGCAATTTAAGGCTTTCCAGAGTTTAATTAAGTCGGAAAGTGTAATTATATAGAAACCATTACTGCTCATCTGTATCTCTTTCTTTTTCTCATTGTTGCTCTTATAAATAATCATGCTTGTTTCAGAGCACTCCAGCTCCTCTTGCTGCATATTCCTCACCTAAAATCACAAACCTGTTACTTAATAACTGACTGCTCTGTAATTAGGAGAGCCCCAGAAGATTAGGCAGGAGAAGTAGCAGGTTCATCTGTAAGGTCCAATCCTGCAGGCATCAGTCAGACAAGACTCCAGCTGATGTAAATTGTTTTGGCAGTCTGAAGACATCAGGATCAGGCACAAGAGCTAATGCTTAATGAAAAGGGATGAAGGACAAGAAGAAACACATAATTCCTACAGTGCGCAGTGACATTTCTAAAAGGAAATGTTTCCCCAGCTTCCCAGGGGGCATCAGTAGCTTTTCCAACAGAAACCAAACCTCAAGTATGCCAGTAATTTAACATTCTAATGAAAGACCATTACCTCAACCTACCACTGAAGACATTGAGTCACTTTCATTTTTCACTACCCCAAGTCAGAGCCCATGGACGTGCTAATAACATCTGACAATCAGAGCAGCAACCTGGGCATTAACCAGTTGAATGTTTACAGAGATCGGAGTTACGAGAGCTTGCAAGTCCAGGGTCGAAATTCCTTCTGATAATATCATCTGTGAAGAGGGGATCTCTTTTACTAGTACTCTGTCCTTCACCAGTCCCTCCCCTCCCCCCCAAAACATGAAACAAAACCCATCGTTTTAGGTTCTCAAAGCAGACTGCAAACAAAATTTGTACTGGTTCCAAAAGCAATACAAACTCCAGAGGCAGGAAGAGACAGAGTTAAGTGCTTTCTTGTCCATTACACTACACCTTTGTTTCCTGGGAGATTTGGGTTAGGCTGGCATCAGATGTCACGGCTCAGTCTGTTCTGCCTTGCTGCAGGGATAGTCTTTCAGCAGAGTCGTGTGTGCGCTCAGGTGCGTTAACTGAACTACTCCCACAGAGCCATGCATGAAGTAGAGAGTGAGGCAAACACCAATGATTTCCAATAGCTGCACGCCAGTTTAATTGAGATGTTGTGTTCTACTAATTGACTGATTTACAGAAAAGGTAGCACACAGGTACAGTACGAAAAATACACCAAGTCCGATCTGCTGATGCAAGTCAACTAAGGGGTGTCTTGGGAAACTGTATACAGTTTCCTATTGCTCCATGAGCCATCCTGGCAAGAATGCAATTAAAGCCTTGGAAAAAATACTTACACTTCCCGTAAGTTCGGCAGCTCTGCAAAGGCAGAAGGATCGATCTCCGTCAACTTGTTGTAGCTCAGGTTTCTGTTAAAATAAGAGACAGTGGGATCAGCAAACTACAGTCACTGTGCTCAGCAAAACCGGGTCATCTTTATTATTCTGGATTGCATTGTGAGATGATCTGCTGTTTTACAAGAGCACTTAAGAAATCGGGTGGAGGGGGAAGGGAAACTTTCTGCTGAGTAATAGAGCCAAATATTTTGTGTCTACTAGCAGAACATACACAGGTATTCCCTAGGTTTTCCTCCATTCATATTAATATATGCAGTTAATTTGTCTTAATAGGATACATTTAAGTTTATTGTTTTCTTATTGGTTATTCATAACCAAGCTACTGATCGCAGATAAACAGGTCATTTCCCTGTGCATTATATTAGTGAATCATCGTCTCAGTACGTACAATACATTTTCTAACAAGGCTACATCCATCAATATGTCTGAATGGTTCCTTTTTACCATAGACTTCGGCCTGGAACTCACTACATGGTGCTGCATGTACTTCATCCACAATTGTGCCAAATTATTGGGAATATGGTTGCGCAAACACTCACCACCATTGCAGTGAATAACCCTTGGGCAGACTAGAACAATTAATGAACAACATCGTGTGAGAAAACAAATACATGGCACCAGTTCTAAAGAACTACGCTTTGCTACAGCTTTGTGAAACCCTCAACTCCCCAAGTTCCATTCCCACAGCTGCATGATCAGCAAACCCCACATTACAGGTAAAACCTGCCTGAATTCAGGTAAGGAGGACTTACTGGTAGAGTAAATGCTGATTAAAACCCAATCAACTAACCATGTGCAAGACTCAAATGGGGGCTAAATAATATGATGCAGGTGGTGTTGGTAAATTGTTACAAGCATAACATACAAAAGGAAGAGGCAGATAGGTGGGGTTGTAGCAGGAAAAAAGCAAGTGCCCGGAGATATAAGATAAATATGAGGGGGCCTGTTTTAGTTTTACATCATTCAACAGCCTGCTTTAGGCTATTACTCCTGTTACAACCCAGGCCTTTTGCCTCCTCTGCATGGAGGTTACATCCTCGCTGGTCTGGAGTTTGTACTGTCCATATCCCGCCTCTGAATCTGACCCAAAAAGGTTGATGCCTTAGGTTTAGATAACCCCCCCAAAATTCAGCTGCTCAGAATGCTCAATTGCTCACTGGGAACTGTGTAATTTGCCCCTCACACATGGAAAAGTTGCACTACTTCGAAAGTCTTCTTTGGCTAGCATGAAACATGCAATCTTCTGCAAATACCTGCTGTGAAAGAGGACAATGCCTATCAACAGCACAGTGTAGATCCTTAATAGCTACACTAGTATCTAGGTCTGAAATATCATATAAGCATCTATTTTAAAAATATGCTGTCCTGTACGCTCCTACCGTCTTTTAAAACACTCAGGAGACCTTTAAATCAATACTAGCCTAGCGCAGATATCCATTTCACTATGAACTCAACGACGTTTATCTAAATAAAAGTCAAACTACAGTTTAAACTAAGAGTAACATTTGAAAGCCAAGTCCATATTCATAGCACAACTACAATTAAAGTGCAATTTGTCCAGAGATTATATTACAACCTTTTTTTAAAAAAAACCACAAGGCAAAAATCAGGTTTGAGCTTGTCTGTGCCCTGAGTACAGACCAAAAAGGAGCGTTCAATAGAGAACATCCTACAGGCCTCACACAGAAAAAGAAAGCCATCTGAGGCATGTTCTACACTAGGGAATTTTGGGGAAACATTCCTATTGGTGCTACCACTGGGTTAGCAGAAACACAGTCTAAGGGAAACCTTCTTGGGGTGGATGGCAATGTACACTAAGACCACTTTACCCTCTTCTGACAGAATAAAGGGCTTGGTATAAATGAGAATATATCTTTCTACCATGGCCCCCGCCCCATTGCTGTATTATCTGAACACCTCACAATATAGTATATTTATCTTTACAACCCCCTGGGAGGTAGGGACATGCCATTAGCCCCAATGTACAGATGGAGAACTGAGGCACAGAGAGGCTAAGTGACATGCCCAAGGTCACACCAGAAATCTGTGGCAGAGTAAGGAATTAAACTCAGGTTACCCACTGGCTAGTGCCCTAGCTACTGGACCATCCTTCCTCTGTAGCCAGTATCAGGACCTTGGGTAGATGAAGATCTGACATTGCAGAGCTAGAGACTGATACAGATACAAAAGGTCTATGGAACTTTATTGTCAATTCTTCAGAAGGCAAGGGTTGAAATAGACTCATGGTAAAGCATTTGCTTCTAAGGGCGTGTCTTCACTGCAGAAGTAGCCTGCGTAATCAGCGTCCAGGTCTGCATGCCGGGGTTAGCGTAGACCGGGGGTGAGCATCCACCCTGCCAAGCCACAGTTGAGTTACCACGTCCTCACTGGCGGTGCTAGGGCTCCAGGGTTCTTTGCTTTGCAGTAAGCTGCGCTGCTCTCTGATTCCTTCCCAGTGAGTTGCAAGAGAACGTGTCTGCCCTTTGGGGCATACGGAAGGGGGGCAGGAAGATGGTAGGAAGGCACTGGAAGATTATCAGCACTGGAGTTATTTAGCCTGCATCCTCATTCCAGTTGGTGAGTTACCAGCTCATCTGAAAGTTCCACTAAGCTCAGGTGGGAGTGATGTGTGTGGATGGGTGGGCTAGGGGCAACACCTGAGTAACAGGCTGGACTAATTTTGCAGTCAAGACATACACTAAGGCTCAATCCTTAAAGTTGCTCCATGCAAGCAGACCTCTGCACCCCTCCCCAAGCAGCATACAGATTCGGGGACAAAGCCTGCAATCCTCCTAATTCCTATGAACTTGTTTTTGCAGCTAAGCAGCTTCTAAATTCATGAACGCAGCCAGCCAGCATAGTTTCATTCTATACCCATTATTAGTGTGCTGTGTATTACAAAAATCACATTCTGCAAAGAGACAAAATCATAAAAATCAATGTTCTAATACTTTCTACTTATAACGTACCTTCTGTGCAAGGATCTCAAAGCTCTCTGCAAACATGAAACCACCCCTCTGACACAAGGAAGTATCATCTCCATATTACAGATGGGGAAAGCAGGCCGAAAACATTACAGAGGAATATCACATGGAAAAGGCAGGGGCTTTCTTGTTTAGCTGAAGCATCATTTTCACTATGTGACACATTTTGTTTTCCCAACAGCGGTTAAAGGGTAATTCTGTGATCGCAACATTTTAGTCTTTAGTCGTGAATGCAAAATATCTCCTCCCTGTGAGTGTACCTGGCCTTTAAAAACTCGGATACTCAGCACACCTGGGAAGGGAAAGGAGCTTCTGCTGCCTCTATCAGTGCTTCAAACACTTAATCATGATGACACGAAAGCAAAGATCTCAGCAGGTTAAAGCTTCTCAGGCTCACAGGTTAAGGTGACTAAGGGTAATCTTATCAGGGATCCGCAACCTTTGCAACGTGGCCCACCAGGGTAAGCCCTGTGGTAGGCCGAGCCAGTTTGTTTACCTGCCACGTCCACAGGTTTGGCCGATCGTAGCTCCCACTGGCCATGGATCGTTGCTCCGGGCCAGTGGGGGCTGCGGGAAGCGGCGCGGGCTGAGGGACGTACTGGCCACCGCTTCCTGCAGCTCCCATTGGCCTGGAGCAGCGAACCGTGGCCAGAGGGAGCTGCGATCGGCCAAACCTGCAGACAGGGCAGGTAAACAAACCGGCCCGGCTTACCCTGGCAGGCTGTGTGCCAAAGGTTGCCGATCCCTGTTTTACATTGTTGTTATGGTTCCAGAGATCTGAAGACTCTCAGAGCCATCACACAAATTTCTGGCTATTCTTGTGTCATAACAGTTTTTTGCCTATTCCAACCACAGCCATGGAATTTACCAACTCCACCCCGCACTGCCGAATTCAGGCACCAATATCTAAATTTGTTGTTTGGTTGGTTTTCACAGGCTATGAAATACAATTTGAAAAACAGGAACCAAGGGTAAATCAAGGCAGTGCTATCTTCTTGAGTCTCCAGACAACCTGAAACAACACATGTGAACCATCCATGTTCAATACTTTCGGCTTCCAATTTTGAAATCTACAAGACAACTGAAATGTCAACTTTGTTAACTATTTTACTGCTGGTCACTAGCAGAAACATTCAGTTAATGGTAATGTCTGATTATCCCAGCTTTGCATGCCTCCCTAGGTGCCCAAGACTCAATTCACCCTACCCTACCTACCCAAACCTCCATCTTCCTGCTGACCTCATCTATACGATGCAGTTCTGCATTATCGATACAGAAACCTGCAGCCCATTAAACACTGAAAATATGAGGTCAGCGTAAAATAAATGGAATATATCAAACTAAATAACACAGGAGTTCCTGCTCCAATTGTACTACTCATTTTCATATGCTGTATTCCAGCAAGATCATCACTGTTTTAATTTATGTTAAGATACCGGAGACTTTCTAGTCTGCAGCATCAATAGCCCAAGGGGGCTTGGTTCCAAAATTCAGCTCCTTGATACAGAGTATATGGCACTTCGGTCAGAACATGCGAATGCTAAAGAGACGCAGTATGATTCAGTAGGTAGGGGCACTACATTAGGAGTCAGGACACCTGGGTTCTGTTCTTGGCTCTGCCCTGCTGTGTAACCAAGCCGTTTCGCCTCTCTGCTCCTGTTCCCTCTGCCACCCTTCGCTTGTCTTGTCTATTTAGATTGTAAATAAAATCAAGGTAGGGACTGTCTCAGTTTGTTCCGTGCCTAGCGCAATTAGGCTCCAAGCTTGGTAGGGAGCTTCTAGGTGCTCCTGGAATGCAAATAAAGGAAGAGGAAGACAATGTTCCCTGCAGTTTAAAGATCAGTTTAAATGCAAAAAAACAAACAAACAAAAAAAAGCCCAGGCTACTGTTTGTTAATTCACCATTAGCTTTGATCCTCTCCAAATCAACTTCACACAGAGCAGCAGGAGAATATGAGTGGCATGGGGTGCCAGGATCAGAAACACTGGTCCTAAGTGCCAGAGAAACAGTTCTCCAATTAGTATAAATGATCAAGTTTCTAATATACCACAGCTGGGAGGGAGCAAGCAGGGTTTTTTTCCCCATGAGGAATTCCTTTGTCTAATGCAGTGCCCGAACTATGCAATTGCTAAATGGCTTTTGTGTTGCGCAAATATTTCTGCCTTATGTTTTAAGATTTCTTATTACTAAAAAAATCTGCACCCAGCATGCCCCTAAAGCACTAGCCAAGTTACCTGTCAGCTCTGGATCAAGCAGCTGCAACACACTAGCCTTATGTGAATATCATCTACAGTTACACTGTTTCATGTATCCCCAAGAAGCCAGAACCCGGTGGCCACAAACTCCAGAATATTGTCTGGAGAATGAGTTCAACCACTGTGATTAGTCAGTGGGTTGCTACTAAAATTCAACTTGTTGATGACTTAGTCTCCTGTTGGAATCGAAACAGGAATCTTAGCAACCGAACTAAGAAAAGCTAGCTTGGCTTTATGTAAGCCTCGTGCAGTGCTCTGCAACCGTTTTATGCTTTAGATTTAACTATTACAAGTTCTTCATTTCTTCCTTTTATCGGCTAATCCAGCGATGTGCTGGTATGTAAACTTTGTCCATACCTGTCACTAAAGGAGGCATGATCAAGAATTGGGACTATGTTCAATTGACGCAGGAGGGGCCTTCTATGTGTATTTGTCCACTTTGTCTTTGAACCATCCAGTAGTGTTTGCCTTTATTTGGGACTGTAAAATAGCACTGCGGGCCACTGAACTTTGTAAACGTGACTAAAAAGATGACAGTGTATATCTGAGTTGGGGCGCGGAATCCTGGCTAAATAATCAGGTACACATCCTGATTCTCAACCTCCTCCCATGCTCTTTAAGTGCCATAATAACGCTGCACATTCCAAAGTCAGTTTTACCAATGAAGGCCTCCTTTAAAGGAGACCAAATTCCATGGAGCTGCACGACTTTGCTCAGCCGGAGAATGCTATATAAATTCTCTTTCCACACATCCCAAGGGGCAATCAAGGTGCTAACGCAGCAGCATTCATAGTGTGCTTTGTTCACACTGCTTACATGTAAAAAACAAAAACAAAACAAAAAAAAACCCCTTCCTTTCAAAATAGAAATTATTGGCTTGTTTGCTGAACAAATTAACAAACACACAAATGATTTCCAGCCTGTACAATCCACAGCGGCATCAGAATTTTGCTCAGTGCGGTTAGAGCTTCAGATTCTTAAGTCAAAACCATTTATCTGTCAGTGAAGCAGATTGGGTCCAAACTATATCTGCACCTTGCAGTGATAGGCAGGAGAGAAAGGGAGAATGTCTGGGAACTCTGTTACTGCCAGCTGCGGCTTTCATTAAACATTTGGTCAACCGTTGTCATAACACAACTTTTCACTGTTCACGCACAAAAGGAGCGGAGAGCCTTAAACAATTGAGCCCTGCAATAGAAATTCCTCTTGCTAATCTGTTGAAAGATAGCTGCCTAGTCCACAGTATATTCAACAGACACCCCCCACCCCATTCCCAAATGTCTCTAGATGCTTTACCGCACAACACACAATTGGTTGGATATGAAAAGCAAAAGAAGCAGATTTACTGGGGACAGGCTGGGGGAGGGGTTCCTGTTTCTGAAGACAAGCAACTGTAGAACAGAGCCTGCTTGAATTTAAACCAGTTCATAAATTCCAGGAAAGGCTGTAGAATCCCCTGCACTGGAGAAACTCAAAGTTCAACTTACTACCCATCTAGCCAGGATAATGAGGGGTAACAATACTTTTTCCAGCCCCCTAAAAATGTCAACAGCTGATAAGGCCTAAAAGCATCTCGGGGGTGTTCTGGGGTGGAGGATTTTTCAAATGTAGCTTTAGAAGACCACTTTTGTGCTCCCCCAACCCAGGCAAGCCAAGCATCCAGTTCGCTCCCCTGCTATAAATTAAAGCAGCCTAGAGGCTGTTGTAACTCGTGCAGATCCTGACAGCAGCACTGCATGGGAGAATGTGCAACTGAGCCAGATTTACCCATCTACCTCTAGAGATAGTGGTAACTCGAGGGAGCCACATAAGCCATCCTCCAGGGTTGGGAAGAACTTTTTATTCCTTAACTGCTTTCTGCAGCAGAGATTGAGGCAAAAAATGAAGCGTCTTGTATTGTCAGAACCAGGATATTGGAACATATGGACCACTGGTCCAACCCATTCTGGAAATTCCTATCTTCTAAACTTTTTAAATAATCATTACATTACAACCTTAGGGCACCCTCAATTCCAGGGATAAAATAAGTCAAGCTCCTTCAAAAGTTGTAATTGACACAGCCATGTGTATATATAGCAGTTTTTCTTTATTGACTTTTCAATGGTAACTAAGTTTTTCAATCTTTCAAATGGCTTCTGTCAAGTTAAGTCCCAGGCCCACGTATTAAAATAAAATACACTGTGTAAATGAACTGTATCATTCCCAAGTGTCTATAGTCTACTGTGTTCGTATAAATAAGCATCACTATACAAAGCATGTCACGTTGATGTCTTTTGATCCACAGCTAAGCATTCTGTAAGCCAGGTCAGCACTGACAAGTCACTGTTCTAAAATTCAGGCTTGTCCCATAATAGTCTTTAAACTCTATTCAGGAAGGAAAAATACTAAGGGTTTGTCTTTGCTGCGAAGTTAACTCAACTGACCTGCACTCCAGTTATTTCCCTCATGTTAGCCTTCCTCGAGTGAGAACAGCCACAATGCAAAACAACACTCAAGCTGCCATCCTTGCCCTGGTTCTTAGCACTGCAGTAAACTGAGCCACTCCGTGAATTATTTTGCAGTCTCTTATGGGGGAAATTATTAATAACTGTATGAAGGTAGAGCCTAGGAGCCCTGGTCATACATCAAGACCCCACTGTGATAGGCACTGTAGAAACACAGAAAAAGCTAGCCCCTGCCCCAAAGAGCTTCCAGTCAAAGTTTGCCTGTCTTTTCTGGGTACGTGCCTGGAAGTGGGGTTAGTCTGGCAACTCTCCATTCAAACTGGTCTGTGCCAAATGCTGGCATTAGCACAATCCATGTGACCCTCATTCTGGAAAAAAAAGGAGGCTGATACAGAACAGGTGAGGCAGGGACACGTATTTCAGCAGAGGCTTGTTGCCATGACAAGCATACTATGCTTTGCTAAGAGCACGCCAGCTGTACCTAGAGATCGAGGAGTGGGAACAGCTGGGGAATTGTGGGAAGACATTGGAAGTCTAGCAGCATCTGAGTGGCATTAACCTGCATCCACAACTAAGAGCATTTGGAATAGCAGCTGACGAGTTGTGCTCACCTGAGCGTTAGCCTATACCCCCCTGCCCCCCATGACAGCCAACTCGACTAAATAGCAGCACCACACTTGAATGAAAGTTTTTGTGAATCAACTTAAAGTCAATGCTTGAGTTATAATCACAAGTTAACCTTGCAGTGAAGACAAACCATTAGAAGCCATCCAGCTACCAAACAAGTGCTCTGTGAATCCTTCTGAGCAATGACTAACAATAATACTGATTAAATGGAAATTAATGTAGAATGATTACCAAAGAAGCAATACCTGTTGCAGTTATATTCAGTCACTAATGAAAATCTTCAAATGCAAATTATTATAAATTAAAAAAACACACAGCTGGAATCCAATGTACTGTACTACAATTTAACTTAACACAGTTGATACTCACAATTTAAGAAAATATGAAATATCTTCAGCATATTTAAACAACTTTAGGGGACAAGTCTCGGCCTGAGTTTTTCCCCTGCCACTTTGCAAGTGCAACTGTTTTCACCCACAAGAGAAGGACAGCACATATTTGGCATGCAAAGACATTGGTGCATGCAAATCCGGTAAACAATCACCAGCACTGTGCGATCCACTTGCACAATGCTTGAGGCAGCTGGAAATTTTAAAGAATCTATGAGCTATCAATTCTCCCAGAGAGAAGGGGAAAATAAAATTTTCAGTGACTTACAAAGACAAAAAAAACAAAAACCTTTTGTTAAATAATATCAAACTATATTTGCATAGAACCCAAGATCTCGAAATTCATTCATTTTTAACAGTCTTAAGCAAACTAGTATGGATTTGTTTTCATGGATATGATTTTTAGAAGTGTCCCATTAAGTGATTCCCCAAGTATTTTAAGGAACATTCTTTTAAAAAGAATTAGCACTGACATAAAAATAAGCTTCAATCTATGTGCAAAGTTTCTGAGGATCTCTGAGGATTACAAACAGCTACACTACAGAATTAGGTTGGCTTAATTAACATTGCTCAGGGCTGTGAAAAATTTCACATCCTGTGTGATGTAATTAAGCTGACCTAAACCCCAGCGTAACCCTGCTAGGTGGGCAGAAGATTCTTCCGCTGACCTAACTACTGTCTCTCGGATTTGCTAGGGCAACAGAAAAACACTTTCCATCACTGTAGTAAGTGTATCCGTTACAGCTGTGGTGAGTTTAGACATACCCTGAATTTCAACTTTCCAATGAGCGAGGTGAATATATTCTACTTATTTCACAAAGGCTCGATCCTATTCCATTGAAATCAATGGGAGTTTTGTCATTCATTTTGAATGGGAGCAGAATCAAGTGCCAAATGAGAAAACTGAGGCCTGGTCTACACTAAAAAGTTAGGTCGACTCAGCTATCGCTTAGGAATGTGAAAAATCCACCCCCAAGTGGTGCAGTTAAACTAACCTAACCCCCAGCATAGACAGCACTGAATTCTTCCACTGACCTGGCTACCACCTCTCTTGCAGAGGTGGAGTACGTATGCTAACGGGAGAATCCCTCCTGGGGCACAGGCAGCGTCTACACTACAGTGCTACAGCAGAGTCGCTGTAGTATTTCAAGTATAGACCTGAGATATAGAGACATTATACCTGAAAGGGGGTTCCAAAGAGGATGGATCTAGACTGTTCTCAGTGGTACCAGATGACAGAACAAGGACTAATGGTCTCAAGTTGCAGTGGGGGAGCTTTAGGTTCGATATTAAGAAAAACTTTTTCACTAGGAGGGTGGTGAAGCACTGGAATGGGTTACCGAGGGAGGTGGTGGAATCTCCTTCCTTAGAGGTTTTTAAGGTCAGGCTTGACAAAGCCCTGGCTGGGATGATTTAGCTGGTGTTGGTCCTGCTTTGAGCAGGGGGTTGGACTAGGCGACCTTCTGATTTCCCTTCCAACCCTGATATTCTGATATACCATTGCTCCTTGTTCCATCATCTGCTACCACTGAGAACAGTCTAGGCCAGTGGTCCCCAACCTTTTTGTGGCCAGTAGCACATTCATGTTTTCAGAAGAGCGTGGCGGGCGCCAACAATTTTTCAAGGCTTATTTTGTAATACAAAAAAACATATTTAATATCACAGAATCGATGAATCCAGAGAGAAGCCGGAGAAAAGCCGCAAGGACAGAGAACACCGGTGCCCGCAGCCCTGGAGTACTCTGTCCCCAGCCGGCGCGGGGCCCCAGATTCTCTTCTCTGCTGGGCACTAGGTGGGGCCCCGCACCAGCCAGGGACCGAGAACACCAGTGCCTGCAGCCCCGGAGTTCTGTGTCCCCGGCAGGCGCGGGGCCTCGGCTTCTCTCCCCTGCTGGGCAGGCCCCGCACCTGCTGGGAACAGAGAACACTGCGCCCGAAGCCTGAGTTCTCTGTCCCCGGCAGGTCCCCTGCTGGGCACTAGGCGGGTGCATATAAATGCCCCAGCGGGCGCCATGGCACCCGCGGGCACCACATTGGGGACCACTGGTCTAGATCCATCCTCTTTGGAACCCCCTTTCAGGTAGCTGAAAGCAGCTATCAAATCCCCTCTCATTCTTCTCTTCTGTACCCTTACAGGCTGCTAGTTTTGCCACGCGTGACTAGCTGGGAAATGGGGGAAGGAAATGGGATGAGGAGGATTTTTTAATCCACAAATGAACTTGAAATTCCATTTTTCATCTACCCTCTGTACCTACATGGAATGCTCTATGTGTGTTGTTTTGTGACATTAAGTGGCATTTTAATTAGCAAAACAAGGCATGTCCTAAAACCATAACGTGCTTACCATATATAAACAAACTTGTCATGTTGATCAGACAAGAGATTTTTTTTCTCCCCACAGAGATTTCTAAAAGAATATTCTACCTCTAGAAGACAGAAAGTGCAGTCTGGTTGGTGGTTGTTGTTTTTTAATTATATTACATAAATTAGTCCTAGTTCCACTGGCATGTTTCTTATGTGGATCAATGTGAGGGAAGACTTTTCTAGCAACATTTTCAATTAAGGATCCCAACTGTGTATTTAACATACTAACTCAATTTATTAAGGATTAAAAACTATGTAATATACTGTACTTGTCTGTCTTTGAGCATAATTGCTAAACCTCCATTAACCAATATATAATACACCAGGGCACTGATAAATCAACATTAAATATGATTTACTGGACTACAGGTTAAAACTCTGCACTTCAGCAAAGCAAATATTTTCATCTGTAAAATTGCGCAACTCCATGGCTGCTTATTGAAGATAAATGATGTTAAACCTTTTGTTTTTTTAAGATGTGCAGGGGGTTGGAGGAATCAATAATGATTAAGTTCAATTGCAGAGATCCCAAAGCTCGTATCATAACCTTTCCAAAATCCAGCTGCAGGATTATTGGTCGAATGCAGATGGGGAGAGTTCAGCACACCCTGAACACTGTTCTGAACGTGAGTGTTCGTGGTTTAAGATAAACATCCCAGGTCAGCAGCCCTGCACTAACATCCAACAGCCATATTCTAAAATAAGCCTTCTGCTAGAAAATGATGTGTCCTGCACTTCCCAGAGATTCAAATGCTTTCATAATGCCAATAAAGCCCAAGCATTTCTGTTAACTTCGGAATGTTTAACTAAAGTTTTCCCCCCATTCCACACCTCCGTTTATTTCTTGGAAACATGCATTTAATAAAGGAGGTCACAGGGTCCAACTTCCAGGATGCAGTTAATAAGTGCCACCACTGGTGCATACACAGTCTCCCAGCATGTAGGAAGCTGCGGAATGGGTTTATAATATTCACTGCTCACTCCAGGTGCCTTTCAGTTGGCCAAAACCAAAAAAAGAAGAACAAGTTTGCAACATTAAACCAATCGAGCAAATGACAAATTCTCAGTATGCTTTTCTGATCCCACCTTCCAATAAAGACGGGGGGAAATTGGTCATCATAAGCACCGTGTGACGCTCTCATGGGCTCCTTAGGAAGGAGACTGCACCAACCTGAGGTGTGAGGCATTCTTGATTATCAGCAGGAGCTGTGAAAATATGCCCCTTTCACTTTGGGAGGGCTGCCCCATATCTAAACTGCAAACTACTACTTCTGGGCATGAATAGCCACTGATGAAATTCAAGTGAGGACGAGGCATTCAACACAGTAGTTTAAAGACACTGTTCTCCATGCTAAACAGGACCTCTCACCCCAAGAGCCATTAACATTGTAACTAAATCTACAATCTAGTAGAGCATGGATTACTCCTGAGCAATATTACTCTTGTACTCACTTTGGCCAAGCAGAGCTGAAGCTACTACCTACGGGCTCAGTGAGCGCTTGTGGGACACGACTGTACGTTAGCCAATCCCTTTTCCAGTCCCCGAGTCTGAAAGGCTCCGCCTGGTTCTGTGAAAGCCAGACCAATCAATCATTAATTCTTTGGAGAGGGCAGAGAACTTGTTAAGAAGGTGTTTACTCATCCTTTCATTCTCTCTCTGTTCTTATTAATAGTTAATCTGCCCCCTGCCCCCCCCAAAACACATGCGACTTGGAAAGAGCACAAAGGGATATGTATGCGCTGGTTAAAACTAGTCAGGCAAAAACCAAATCTTATAAAAACAGCAGGCGGATATTTCTACTACAGCTTCAGAATACAAGTGCTGCCAGTTTGCTGTGCCTCTCCTGCGCTTGACACTTGCTTTTTTAAAATAGCAGACTAGTTTTACATCACTTCCTGTCCCCCTAAAGCTGAAGGGAATAAAACATAATGGGTCACCATGTCCCAGAGCCAGACATTATTCGCTTTCAGCACCAACCAAGGCCAGGCATGCCAAGTTATTTAGCAAATTAATGCTTTCTCTCATGCATGCTTCCAACGCTCAGCTAAGAATGTCAGACACCCATCTCAGTGTGAATTAGTTTTCATTTTTAGTTGCACCACCATCTTATTGGCTCCTCTACAACAACTGCTATTAAGAGATCAGACAAAACAGCCATCTCTGCAAATATCTCCCGATGCAGAAATTTGCTTAATCCGACCCTTAAGCGCATCCTGGTGTTCCTGAAAAAGGTGCCTGGAGCGGGGAAATAATACAAGTCTCAAAACGTGCCTGGCTAATTGTACAGCTATGTCTGTGGAGGACAAATCCATTCCTGACTCCAGGAGGGATCGGCTTATACCCAGAAACGTAAGTTTTAGTTACTCCTCAACATTAGCTTGCATCTTACAACTACCCATCTTAAAATCAAGCTAGACAGCTGGACTTTCCGCAGTACTCCACTGCACAGCCCGTCAGAAAGATTTTTGAGGAATGTGAAGCTCTTGCTGGCTGATTTGAGAGAGACGGTGTCTATGTTCTTAAGCAATGAGGGTGAAGGACTCATATGCATGGCATAAATCACAAATCAAGAGCACTGCAGGACACAAAGTCTGGATCTAACCCTCTAGACAGTCCCCGAACTGTGGCGTGTGAAGGAACATCCGGGTGCATGGCGGGGCCTGGGCTAGCCCCCACAGGGGGGCAGGGAGGGGCCGCCACCTGGCCCCTCCCCAGCTCTGCTCCAGTCCCACCCCCAGCTGCATCCCTTGCACCTGGTCCTGACCCCAGCCTTGGCGCAGCACTGCTCCCGCCCAACCCACAGCATTGGCCCCTGGCCGCGGCCCCGCTACCAGCCCCAGACCCACCCCCAATGTCAGCCCTCTTACCCCTGCCGCATTCCCCCTCCCCCGGGGCCACGGCCCCATTCCTGACCCCGGGGCGGGGGGGAGGGCACAGACGGGGCAAGGGGGAGCATGACCCTCAAAAGTTTGGGGGACCACTGCCCTAGACGTATGAAATCTACAGCAGAGAGCTCTCCATGTTTGGTTTTAAAATTGTACTTTTTTAAAATTTTGCAACAACAAAACAGCATTTTATGGGCGAAACATGCACATTTTGTGCTAAAAAAATTGTAAACTGGCAACCTTCAGTAAAGGTATGTGATTTATGTAGGCGCACACCCTCTCTTCTTTTGAGTAATCAATGTCCAATCGTAATGCACTTTCATTTCAAGCAGTTTTATAATAGCAATAAAGCACCAGGCAAATTTAATGGATTTCTAACCCCAAATTGGTAGCTGTCATGCGTCCAACTGATTCAATCTGTTCATTTTTAGAGGAAGCTCGGGAACAGAATGCTAGAAATAAAACCAACAGCACTACAGAAATAGACAGAGAGAATCAAATGCTCTGCCCTTTTATTTTAAACTGACCTTCGATGGGTTTTATTGACCTTCACTATGGAGCAGTTGCTTTATAAAGAAAATGCTTCCATACAGATCACGAGAGAGAAAAATAAAGGCCAGATACGTTAGTTTATCTTCCAGCACAAGCAAAACAAACCTATCACGAAGTTATCTTTAGCAAGACATGGAAAAAAGCAGCCTTTTAGAGTCAGCTGAAACTAAAACGAATACATATTATACTTTAGGTTCCAAGCAAAACTTTCCTATTAGATAAAAATACTTTCCTTGCAAGTGCGCCGGTACAATAGTTTCAATTTCTCCCATACTTTCCAACATCACAAACTATAATTGCAGCCTATAGCGCCTGGTAACGGATAATTATAATGCACTTCAGGCAATCAAGAGGCAACGGCTTGCATCACATAAGCTCAAGGATGCACTGCAGAGGTTTCCAAAGGGTGGTCCACAGAGCACATGCTGATGGCCAGAGAGGCCTAGCTTGTCATATATTGCTTGACACATATTAAAATACTTCCCATACATTTCTTCTCATGTAAACAATTGCTCTAGTTACCACAGATGTGATATGGAACTGCAAATGGAGAGGACATTCATCCATCAGACAATTTCTGCACTAAGATGTGCCCCTCGCCCACCTCTATGCCAGCTGGTGTCCTCGATACTTTGAATGAAGTCTGCAGTAAGACTGACAAAACACTGGAAAATTATATCGCCTGTTATCCAAAAACAGTGCACCTGATGAATGCTAGCAACAGTGCAAGCACTAATATCGATAGGGCTCAGTTGTCTTCTGCAGCTTGGCAGAGCAGATGTGAGTGAAGTTTCTGAACCTCTTTTGCACTAGTGATAGTACACCACACGCTGCTGGGAGACTGGTACAAAGATTTCTAATGCAGAGGCAGCCAGAGTCCAAGCATATGACATACAAAATCCACAGAAGGTTTAAGTCTACTGGTGATTTCCAGTCCTCCCATCACTGCCAGAAACTGGGATTGAACGACTGGGGATGGATCACTTGACAAATTGCCCTGTTCTGTTCATTCCTTCTGAAGCATCTGACACCAGCCACAGCCAGAACACAGGATACTAAGCTAGATGGACACTGGATCTGACACAGTATGGCTGTTCTTATAGTGTGTGTGTGTGTGTGTGTGTGATGGTAGAAAGTTTTTATCACCTGATTTTGGACACCTGTATTGCTCATGATCGGGTTATGTAGATGATCCCAGAACAGTGCCAATAAAAACCTTTATAACATTATATCATTACATAATGCCACATACTTTACAGAAAAACTATTTTAGAAATGTTTGAGAGTTTTAAAGTTTTTACTGGTACTATTTTTAACTCCTTCCTCATATAAAGCCAGGCTCCTTTAGTAGTGTGAGTCAAACTGTAATGGACTCAGGAGGAGAGAAAAAATATAGCTAATAACATTTTAGAAAATTCGAAGAATGTGCTTTTCTATTTCTATTAAGATCTGGTATCTCAGGGGCTCTCAGGACTAGAAGCAAGAGCTGTATGCATCTGTTTCCAATGGCACAAATCTGCAACTTCTAGCTCTCGTGTGTCACAACCTCCTACCCTGAAGCAGTTCAGACATTTGGATTGTTAGGAGGAGGTAGACATGGATTAGTGGGGCAGGATGAAGTTAGAATCATAGTGTTTAAGGCCAGAAGAGACCACCAGATCAGAGTCTGACCTCCTGTATATCACAGGCCACCAACACCCACACACTAAACCCAACAACCAAAACGAGACCAAAATATTACAGCCCACAGGAGGCTGAACTATTGTGTGCTCTGGGCAAAGAACAGGAGGAACCAAGGTGCACCAGTGCCCGAGTGCCAGGGAAATGATTAGTGAAATAACATTGGCAAGTGACCCACACCCACACACTGCAGAGGAAGGCAAAAAAAAGCCTTTGCCTGCAATTGTGACCTGGGGAGAATCCCTTCCCGACCCCACATATGACGATCAGTTAGACGCTATGTGACCAAGAACCAGCCAGCGATGCTGAGCAGCTGAAGTGGTCAAAGATTCATGATGGATGCACTTTATCACAAGGTTATCCTCACAACAGGTACTTACAATCTAGACCCCCATCCTGCAGAGCACTTAAGCATGTGCTTAACTTCTCTTCCATGGACACCTTTCTGTGTGACCTCAAGCAAGTCAGTTAAGCCAGAACCATTCCCTAATTTTAGCCACCCTAGTCCTGATTTTCACAGGTGCTGAGCATCTGCAGCTCTCACTACTTTCAGCTGAAGCCATGAGTGCTCAGCACTTCTGGAAAAAAATAGTCCCAAAGTGTGTAAATGAGGACATTCAAAAACTGAGGAAGCCAAAATTCAGAGGTCACTTTTGAAAACATAAGCTTTAACCTCTACATATTTAAATTTTCACACCTGTCAAATGGGGAAGATCCTTCTCAGAGGCATCATGAGACTCAAGACATTAATATTTGTGAAGCACCTTGATTGGCTGCAGTACAGAAGTGTAAAGAAAAAAGAACCACCTATGGAACTCTTTGCCACATGATATCATTGAGAGCACAAACTTAAGAGGACTTAAAAACAAAAGATTAGACATTTTTATAGAAAAAGAAAAAAAAAAGACATCCACATACTTTAGGGCATAACCAACCAATAACCTCCTGGGGTAAAAACAAAACGTTTCCTTCAGGCAAGATATTACACAGTCATCCACTATAGGGTTTTCTTCGACCTTCCTCTGAAGCTTTTGATACCAACCACTGTCAGAAACAGGATACTGGGCAAGACGGGCCACTGGCTCAGCTGAATATGGCAATTTGTACGTTCTACTATATTTTACATCTAATTTCCAAGCCTGTTTCGTAGTGCAGCAATGTCCAATTAAAAACATTATTTTTTCAATCTGTCACTGTGAGTGGCATATCAGATGAGAAGTTTCCAGGATACTCTGAATAATCAGTGGTTCTCCAACTTTTGTACTGGTGACCCCTTTCACATAGCAAGCCTCTGAGTACGACCCTCATTACATTATATTAAAAACACTTTTTTATATATTTAACACCATTATAAATGCTGGAGGCAAAGCAGGGTTTGGGGTGCAGGCTGACAGCTCGCGACCCCCCATGTAATAACCTCACGACCCCCAGTTTGAAAACCCCTGGAATAGGTGGACTCTCACTACAAAGTGTTTTGTGACCCAATGTGTGAAAGAAGCTGTGTAAAAATAAACTGCATTGCATTTTAGAGGGTATGGGGGCAGGGGAGAAACAGACTGCAAAGGGACCATATAATACAGCATTTCTCTAACAAATCTACAACAAATGGCTCTTTAACACTAACTAAGTGACACTGAACTTTCTCCAGAGTATTGTATAGGAAACAACACTGCAGAAATGACTGCTTAATTTAACCTTTTGTCCACACTATAGTAAGAAACAATACTACTGAAGTATTTGGCTGATGTTAACAATTCTCCAGTGTATTCTGCAATAGAACTGAAGGAGGGAGATCAGCTAATGTGCAGGTTCTTGCAAGTGCTTTTGGAGAAATACTTGCCACAGTGGCAAACCTAACTAATGTAACTAGTCTCTATAAGACAATAGCACTTTACAATAGTTTGCCTCTCTGCTCCCAGACATGAAGCAAGTTAAGAGGCCACATCTCAGCAGTTTGTCAGATTGGTACCAGCCTATGCACTTAGCTATAACGACGACTTCTTTTACGAACAGAACATTATCACTGAAGGAAAGAAAAATACCCAGGCTCTACGCTAGAAAGTGCTGCATCATGCAAGGGTGACTGTGAAACTACCCTGTGGCACCTGTATTGTTTCAAGCATCACATTCAAAACATCATTAACAGGCTAGTTGTATTTTAACAGTATTGCTGTGTGCACCACCTGTACTAACTTGTTAGGGGGGTTGCATAAATGCAGTATGTGCCAATGAAAAGATCTTTTATTCCCAGGGGCATTTTACAAATGGCAAACCTGCCAAGATCTCTAGTGTCAATATTTGTCTGGGGCTGTGCAATCATGATTGCATAAACTGAGGCAGGTTCTTCCCCCCTCTTTCTCCTGTTTGGGTAACTTGTCATTGCAAAGCCCTGAAACAGATTTATCTGCAGCTTGAATGTCTTTCCTTCTGTTATATCCAGAGGGAGCGGTCTACTATATCATCTGCATACTTTGGCATCAGGAATCCCAATATCTCAATCTTAATAGGGCTCAATGCATTTCACTCTATGCTATGTCAAACAGGCAAAGACAGGAAATGAAAGTTCCTTAATCCTCAGTTTTCCCTTAAAGCTAAACTCTAGGTAAATAACCTAAAACTTAGAATCATTCACAAGCATTATCAAACATCCCATATGTGTGATCTGATTAACCCAGGCTCAAGAATCTCGACAGGGAGATGGGTAGAAATACACCCCGAGAAATCTGTTGCATATCTGGCACATCCACATTAGGTTTTTAATGAAAAAACAAAGAGACAAGCCTTAAAAATCATCTGTCCCAGAGCAACAAATCCATTGCTTATGTAAACAAGCCAAAATAAAATAGTACTACTCTTCAGATGACCCTGAAATATTTTGATTTAAATATGCTGAGCGAGAGACTGAGATGCAATGTCAACACCTGTGACGCTGTCACAATCAACCTTGTTAATCCAAACAGGTATTTTGCCATTTCCTCATTTAACTCAGATCATGCTAACATAGTTCAATGAACTGCAGCTTTCCCGCAAATAACCAAACCCTGATAAAGGTTTCCATTTTACTATAAACAGACAGCGTACTGGGCATGTTTATGGCTTTTAATTGCTATGAGAACACATAAAAGTGTCCAAACAGGGCGGCCTATTTACATGGTTACACATTAACTATCATACACCCGGGCTCATTGCAACCCTTATAACCAACCTTATAAAGCTGTTGCTTAAAAATGTGCCATTCCCAATGATCAATTACTGTATGCAATTAATTACAAAGCCCTACATAAACAAAGGTTTTCTATGTAGTTTCTGTAGAAAAGAGTAAGCTCCTTTTTAGCATGTAGTCTTTAAATTTTCAGATCTTTATTTTCTCTCTACCCCTTGTTAATAATTGGACACCTGCCCATAAGGTAATGCAAAAGTGGTGTAATGCCACACCGGGGAAGACAGATACACATTTTTCCTTAGCCAGTGAGAGAGAGTGAGAAAGAAAGAACGGGGAGAGGAGGAGTGTAAGTAAATGCTGACAGGAAGTTTTGGTGATTCAGTCTTTATGGAGATGGTGGGAGGAAATTTTAGCAAGGTTCACAGGGAATTGTGTGTGCACAAAACCCTTAACAACAGGATTTCCATGTACAATTCTCAGTGTACGCCCACTGTGAACCCACTCCTCTGACAGTGACCAGAAATCGAGCCCTTCTCTCATCACAAGGCACTTTTATTACCTCTCAGATACAAAACAGGTATTAAAAATAGGCTTGCTTGACATGAACATGAGATATTGGCACTGGACCGATACTCAGAAGACTCGCCCGCTACATTACTGTGGACAATCCCTTCAACTCTCTGCCCCTGAGTTTCCCCATCTGCAAAATGGGGCTTTGTAAAGTGCTTTGAGACCTACTGATGAAAGAGGGACATAGAGCTGGTATTATGTATTATATTATTATTACTCTTAAAAACAAGCAGAACTTGTCTGTAAATTGCACTTGAAAATAACAACTAGGACAGCTCAATGTGCAGAACATTAGATATTCCACACATCATGAAGGGAAAGGCCTGGGCAGGGAGGGAGAGAACAATCTACTATCCGGTACCCAAAGGTAATTGACATGGCATGACTCTGTTTTACTGACATTACCATAATGCACTAAAGTGACTGCTACATTTTTTTCTCATCTACTTGTAGATGCTCATTTTTCCCAGCTGTTGATCCTGTATGGGTTCATAAAAAAGCAGTACATGCATGGGTGGAGAGGAAAGAAAGATGTACAAACAGAAATGCTGTCCAGCAGGCGTGGGGAGATGTGGGGGGAGAAGTTAAACTGAAGGCCACAGAGTCTAAGAATAGTTAAGAGTTGATCAAATCCAACTATTTCATAAAGTTTCTGGTATGTCAAACTAGCTTAAACAGTCTCTGTTCTTTGCTCTGAAATCCCTACATTCATGGTAAAGTTACAAAAATTAAAAACAAAACTTAACAAAAAACCCACCGCTGAAATTCTCTGAAAGAGGCACCAGGATTTCAGTCCTCAAATGGGGAAGCTCGGATTAATTTTTTTCATGCATGCACTAAAGCGGATGCACAAATATGTATGCAAATGTAGGGCCCAATTCTGCAACTGCTGATCACCCTACTAGAGTGCCCTCACAAGGAGTCTCAAGCACTTAGTAAATCCTAGACGGTGTCCTTGAGGGCTGCAGAATCAGACCCCTTGTGACTCGTGTCCTCCTGGAGACAGATAATGCTGTCGCTTTGTGCTCTGCCATAAAGTCTCTCTCGAAAGAGATTTCCCTCTTCCACACTCGCTCCTAAGCCACGGTTTCCCCACGGCATGGACCAGTTTCAAAACAGGCTTGAAAATCCATTCACAGAGCTTTTGACCCACCACCTCTGCTTCCCTTCTCATTATGTCACACAGGAACAAACAGCTTTCAATTAGTTACCTCAGACCAGCGCTCCCCGCCTCCCCCCCCCCCCAGCCTGCCCATGTTTAACAACCCTTTCCCCTGCCCCCTACCCATCCCCCACCTCCTCTTCCTGCCTCCGCACAGTTCAGACAGACAGCAGGCCCTTCACACCTCCCTACTGTAAACCTGTCCAGAGCAATTACCCTGTCTCAGTTTAGATAGGCCTGAGAACACATTTCTGCCTAATTTATAGCTGCACAGCCATAACAGCAACAGCAGGCTGGCCTTGGGGCTGGGAGGGGGAAAAGCTGCGGCTACAGTGGAACAACATAGGAAGCACAAGCGACACATGTACAGCTACTTACTGGGCTGAAGGGCCATAGCCAAAATTCCCCCACAGCCCTTAAATATATAGATATATGCGCTGTAAAAGGCTGGTCACAAGTCAACTCAACGGGGAGGGCCGAGGGGACTATATTTCCTTGGAAATCTATATAAATCAGGAATTGCTTTACTGCTTTGAGGGAGAAAGATTATAAAGTCCATTAAAAAAACAACAACATTCCATTTTTCAAGCACATCAGCCAAACTCCCATGTGTTTATCTGTACCCCGTATGCAAAACAATTCTGCGCTCTGCACTGTTTCCCAATCTGCGCGCTCTGACCCTTACCCTACGTGAGGAATTAGAAATCATTGCCTTTTTTTTTTTTTTGAAGCTTGGTTTCAAAGTTCAAATCTTTGCTTGGCCTGGGAGGAACCAGGTGCAGCCCACTGAGCAGCGGGTGCTGTGTCCCCTCTGACTCCTACCCACTCTTGATGTGAGCCTTACAACTCCCAAGCTTGAAAGCCTGCCTCTTGATATTAGCTCTGAAGCTGCGCGGTTGCAAACCCGATGGCAACCATCGTACAGGCTGCTAAAACGTATTGCTGAGAGATAGAACTGTCCGTCTTTATCCAGTGGAGGATCAACAAAAACTCCTCAGGGGCAGGAGGAACTGGGGGGTGGAAAGGGGTAAGGAGTGTTTCATCTTGATGAATCCTGGGGCATTTCTGTCACTGGGACATTGTCCAACTCAGGATAGGGAAAAGAAAATGCCATTCGAATAAAATGCATTCTTTAACCTAAATCTGCACCTATCACGGTTATTTCACTTATAAGGGGGGAAAATGGGTTTGTGTGTGTGGATTTTTTATAATGTAAGAAGGAAGCATGAAAACGTTTGGCCTAAAATGTTCAAAATAAACCAAAACAAAATCAACCTTCCTGCTCGCCATCTTTTTAAAAAAACAACAACAACCCCAAAACATTTTCTCATTACACATTCAGATCTTGTCGGCTGCGGAAGACACTGCAATGACTGCAGAGGTAGCTTATATCATGCTATCATTTCACTAAGAGAGTGAACGCTGAACAACTGAGAGAGACTTTTAGTCAGATATACCTCCCCCCCCCCCCTTCTTTTTTGGCTATGCCTATTTTACTGCAATGACTAGTTAACATTACGGATAACTGAAGCTTTTCTTAAACTGCACACCATTAGTGAAGGTTTGAAACACATAAAAACACATCTTGAGTTCCCCAAGAGATTCTTCAGAAAAGCCAGGATTGACCAGACTTTACATCTGACATTTTTAAAGGGGGAGCATACTTTTCAAAGCACTGGATACATAAAAAAGAAACAAAAGCCCAATTTCTGAAAATTATTTGCAGGTCACCTATAACAGCTTTTCCAGATGAAGAATCCATTGCTGCAGGCCTGATACAGACCCCCATGCCAGATCATGCACATTTCAGGAAGGAGCTCCAAAGCAAAAAGAGCTAATTGAATCGTCCATTGGCCACAGCAGTGACCTCCTAGGCGCTTCTGAAAGTGCCCCATTTCAAATTATGGCCAATTGATGCCAGTTCAGGGTGCCTGGCACTACACTGCCACCCGAAATTCGAGTTAGCACATCCTTCACGCGAGGAGTGTTAGAAAACAAAACGTAGTCTATTCACACGCTGACAATTTCAGACTCTGAAATGAGACCACGGTGGGAAGTTAACAGGAACTAGCCCTAATCCACTCCAAGCTGACGCGAATCTTTGTAAAATCATTATGCTATAGGTACTTAATAAGGCTTGTATAAAAACCACGCGAACAAATAGCCAAGAGCTGAGAAACTGAAGTGCAGTCATAGATTAGGAAAAGGGGACCATTCCGGGTAGCAAGCCATGCTGTTATATTAATTAATGGCTCTACACTAAACTATTTCGTAGATTTTCCAGGCTGATTTTATTCTATGTGATATATCTGGACAGGCCTCTAAAGGCGAAAAGGGTCCTAGCAGAAAATTACAGCTCTGTAATAAAATTTGCTTAAGGTGATCCAAACCAGGTGTCCAAGGTAAGTACATACACTCTAAAAGTGGCTTTGTATGCTAGGCATGTGCTCAGAGAGCACCAGGAATAGAGACGACGTCAGGATGTAACCCGGTCAGCACAGAACTGGTTAACTGGAAAGCCTTATGTTCTACTGGCTGATTATTCTATGGTTTGGTTTACGAGGGAAGAAATTCAGGCATCAAAGAGGGCCGCGGTGTTCCTCTTGTGCAATAAACTCCTTTCACCAACATCACTTCACACTTTCCAGAGTGCAAAGTTCACACTGATTTTGTTGGCTTTCTCACTTGCTGCTTTTTGGCAATGACCCTCCTGCTTGGCTCTTTATTAATATACAATCAGTACATTAAAGGCTTTGGTCCACCTTTCTAGCTATGTTACAGGCAGTCTATCCAGCTAGTGCGGTTCTTCTGGGTGAGACAGCAGAACACTCAAAAAACGCTCTTAGCACAGAAGGGACGGAGAGGTTAAGAAACTAACACCAACCTACACTGGCATTATAGGTGCCTTTGAACTTGGAAGGAAGTTCTTATCCGAGTTCAGGCCCATCTCTGCGTTAAACACAACACAGCCCAGGAAAATGTTTACGTCCGTGTTTCTCACGGAAGCTCTGTTCTGTCCTCAGCATGCGAGGCATTTCCATCTCACGCTCAGCAGTGAGATTACATTAAATCAGCCAAACATGCACACGCTGGAAGAGAGAGACTGGGGAACAAACACCACTTGAAAAACCCAAGAATATTTTACTTTTATAAATAGCTCACATTTTGGGCTCCAGCCGTGGACAACACGCTCAGTCTGTGCCGAAACCAAAGAAACAACATGTGTGAGTACTAACCACAGTGTAACAGAAATAACAAACAACAGTGAGACATATGCTAAGGGGCTTGGTAGGGGAGGCAGAGGAAAACAAAAAGAAAACCAAACTGATTGCTATGATGAATTTATTCAGCTACCATCATGCATCCAGTTGGACTGGATGGACCAGTAGGATTTTAGGAACCCCATCCTGCAAACGCTGACGCACATGGGCACCTTTATACAGGAGAGCTGTCATATTGAACTGAACTGCTTACAAGACTCTTTTTGAGGCACTCACTTGGTTCCACCCCTGCAGTACATGAGCACCTCAGTCTTTAATGCATTGATCCTTACCATGTCCCTGTGAGGGACAGCAGTGCAATTATCCCCACTGCACAGAGAACCTAGGCACAGAGAAGTTAAGTGATTTGCTCAAGGTCACATAGAAAGTCTGTGACAGAACAGGGAATTCAGCCTGGCTCCCTGAGTCCTTAGCTAGCACCCTAACCACGGACCAGGGGCGGCCAACCTGAGCCTGAGAAGGAGCCAGAATTTACCAATGTACCGTGCCAAAGAGCCACACTAATAAGTCAGCAGCCCCGCCCCCATCAGCTCCCCTCGCTCCAACCTGCAGTGTCTCCTGCACACCGGCAGCCCCACCAATCAGTGCTTCCCACTCCCTTCACACACCTCCCACCCGCAGCAATCAGCTGTTATGCAGGAGGCTCTGGTGGGGGAGGGAGAACGAGGGCACAGCAGGCTCGGGGGTAGGGGTGGAGTGGGGGCAGGGTCTGGGTGGAGCAGAGGTTGAGCACTGAGCACTCCCCGGCACATTGGAAAGTTAGCGTCTGTAGTTCCAGCCCCAGAGTCAGTGCCTGTACAAGGAGCTGCATATTAACCTATGAAGGGCCACATGCGGCTCCGGAGCCATAGGTTGGCCACCCCTGCACCAGACCATCCTTCCTTCTCCTACTTACTTACTTACCGGGGCCTACATTCTTAACCAGTGCTTTACAGCTGCATATCCTCCGAAGGGGTCTATCCACCACTGCTCATACTTGAGGATAGCTGCTGAAGTTTATTCAAGTTGGCCCTAAAATCCAGCAGGAGACTAGAGTTCTGATCCCCTAAGTTACCTCGCCACTGCAAAAAAAAAAAGCGTGTTCTTAACTGGGTTAGCTAACCCATGTTAGCTAACTCGAGCTAAAATAGTAAAGAGACACGGCAACTCTGCTTTTAATTCAGTTTAGCAGCTCAAGTTCTACCCCAGGCTATCCTGTGGACTTTAGCCTGAGCTTCTAACGCTCATTAAAAACTGACTTGCCATATCTTCATCGTTATTTTAATCTGAGTTAACATGGGTTATATACAGTAATCCATGTTAGCTAAGAATATACCTTTTTTAGCATTGTAGACATACCCTTAGTGACAGAATTGAAATCTTCTAATTTACGCATGGGAAATAGCTGTTAGAAGTGCTCAGTTAGCGTCTACAGGTTCTCAAAGCACTTTATATTTAAGTGCCACACACCTTTACCCTATTTCTCCTGCCCCAGGAGATAGGTTCATAGTATCAACTGTACAAAAGGGGAAACAGAGGCACAAAGAGCCAAAGCAATGTACGTGAGGTAAACCTCTTTGAAAAGTCAGTGACTTGCCCAACGAACAGCCAAGAACACAACAAAATAGGTCCGTCTCCCTACCCTCCAAAACTGTTTATAACACATATCAAAACAAAGGCTAAAATGAATGCTGACATCAAAATCACACTTGATCTGACTTATGTTTTAGACATTATGATATTATGTCAAACAATATCCAATGTCAAAGGGAAAAGAAAAATCTTAAAAGAAAAGCAACTAGGATCACCCAGAGTTTGCCAAAGAAAAACTCCGACTTTAGGGCTCTGAGCATCTCTACTCAAATTATTCTGCCAGCTTCAATTTGATCTGTTTTATTACCAAAAAGAATTCTGAAAATATGCTTGTAACTTTAAGCCTTATTGTACAGGGGAAGGAGGGAGTCTTTAAACCTTTTAAAATATGCAATTTCTAGATTTGCAAACAGTTACCAGATGTAAAAGAATTCACAGATGATCCCTTCTGCCAGGACAAGTGTGTAGACATTGAATCTGGAGGAAAACGATCTGAGAAATCATCTTTCTCTTGAGGAAAAGCTTAGCCAGATATGCTCTGTCGAACAAAGGTTTGTTTTCAATTATATTTCAGCTTCTTCTAACAATAACTGTGGCGTCTGGCACCAACACATCTGAGCCTTTGAAGTGGTTCTAAACTTATGGGGGGGAGGGGAAAGAGAAGAAAAAAAAACAATCAGCAATTTTAGTTTAAGTCAGACCATCTCTCTGCAAAGAAAACAGCCCAGCGTTTCTGACTTTCCATCTTAATTTTTATACCTAAAATTTAAAAAAAAAAACTTTTTGAAGTTCTGTCCAGACTGCAGCTGGGCCCATGATGCAAAGTTCTGTCATATTTGGTTCTGCCCATTGCAGAGATAGGGACTGGCTGAAAAGTTTATATCCAATTTTCCAGGTTATTCAGATTCACAATTGCACTGGGTTTGGGTTGATTTTTTAACTATTTTCAATCAAAAATATGTTTATTATAAAACAGATGGACTGACAGTTTTGGACCCCAGAACCTATCTCCTGAATGCCTACAGCATGCATAGCAACACTGCAGGTACATCACCGTCACCATGCAATTCAACCGTGATTTCCCAAAATCACCCCTCAGTGCAAGACAATACTTCATTTCCCAGTCTCATTCACTCTTGGGTCTCTTTGTCTCTGGTTATTAAATACATGTCTAATAATACCCCGATCCCCTTGCAATTAACACACATAAACCACAGGTACAATCAGGCCTAAGTAGACACATCATATAAGCAGACGGTAGAGCTGCTCACAATTTTTTAAGGTGTGTGTGTGTGTGTGTGTGTGTGTGTGTGTGTGTGCGTGTGTGTGTGTGTGTGTGTGTGCTTTTTCAAAAAATGGCTTTTTTGTCAAAATGGACATTTCCATGGGAAATATGCAAATTTGATTAAATTTTGGAGGTTTCATTGACAAGACAAAAAAAATGTAAATTTTGGGCCAAAAATACAAAAACCGTTAAAGAAACATTTGTATGAGAACAAAGCCTTTGTCACGAAATGTTTGCACAGGAACAGTACATCTTTCCCAACCAGCAACTGGGTTGTAAAGCTTTATGTCCCATCCATCATTATGGTGTCAGAACATCTGCACAGAGATTTGAGAGTAAGCTGTCTATGGGAGCTGTCTTTATCTGCAGGTGTTCTCTTTATTTTAAACTACCTCGCCTGCCTTCTGACTGTGAGAAGTTAAGCAGACTCTTGCACTTGCTAAAAACCACCTCCATTTTTGCATGGAGCGTTGTTGTGGCCATGTCTCTCACCAACAGAAGTTGGTCCAATAAAAGACATTACCTCAATCACCTTGGGCTTGACTACATTAAATGCAGCAGCGCAGCAGCAGGGTGTGAAACACCTGCGCTGCAGCGCGCGCCCGCTGCTAAAAGCGCGCGCCAGTCAGTGTAGCAGCAGCCAGCGCGCTCCCGCTCCTGTCCCAGGTTCCCCACCTCAGGACAGCGAGACAGGACAGCGCTGAGAGTTTCTGCGCTGGGGCTTTGACTACACTTACTTTAGCGCGCTTGCTGCCTGCTGGCAGCGCTGCCGCAGCGTGCAGCCAAAGCCCTTGTCTCTCTAACCTCCACTGGTGGCAAGTTCTCCACCAGTGGGAAAATTCAGGTCTACCTGTGCAATTCACACCTGAAAAGGTTCCCACAGTATTTCTCAGCAGATGAAGCTAGTACGTGACAAACATTTCAGTTAGGCTACCAAAGTCCTTTTGCTTGTTTTCTTTGTCCATACAGACATGTTTTGTTATCATTTTTACAGCATTTATGTACATGGATCTCCCAAAGCATTAATCTTACTTTTTAAAATAAAGATTTCCACCCAAGTGGTTGACTCCCCCGTGGACAGTTTAGCTGTAATCCACATTCTCTCTTAGGGACTTACATGGCCCTAATTATGACAGTATCTCGGCACCTAATCATATGTAATATATTTATCCTCACAACACCCCCTGGAGATAGGGACGTGCTATTATTTCCATTTTGCAAATGGGAAACTGAGGCATAGAACAACTAAGTGACTTGTCCAAGGTCATACAGGAAGTCAGTAGCAGAGCAAGAAGTTAAACCTGGGTCTTCCAAGCCTTGGCTACCACCCTAACCACTGGGTCATCCTTCCTCTCCTCTTCCTTCATCTAGTATATAATTTGTTTGCATCAATACATTTGTGTCTTACCACTAATAGTATATGAGGACACAACTGCGCCATGGGTCAAGCAAATAAGACGGGTTTAGTTCAGACCCCTCTCCCCTTTTGCAAAGGTTCTGGCTGTTCTGTTTATAACAGAGTTGGTACAAGTCCAATATAAAGCTATTTCAAATCTGTAAGATACATATTAAAATAAAGGTCTTCTTCATTCTTCTTGCGCTATGGACAAGTTGTATCAACAACTTTTGTTGTGTTGAGCAGTTTCTGGAAGCATCTCATGGCTAGAGACATTCACAGAATTTCAAGAATTTGCTTGACATTTCTAGTCTCTCACTATTTTATTAAGGAATGTTCAGAATGTGGGCAAAAGAAAACCAAACATTTTCCTTGAACACAGCAGAAAACTTGACTATTTTCATCTGGACAGGCTTTAAAGACAAGATGTGAAAGAAGTTAGGCTTTTCTGTTTAGTAAGATGGCTTCACAAGTAGCTAGGACCTCAAATATCACCCAAAATGTACTTTTCCAGCTGGGGTTTGGTTATGGGGTTTTTTGTTTTGTTTTGTTTTGCGCCAGACCAGGAAAGTCCGTGTTCCTATCAAGGCTGGTGGGCTTGGATGTTCCGTTCAGGGAAGAGCTAGGAAAAAAATGAATAAAATATACTTGCAGCTCCAATTTTCTTGGCCTTTAAGACGGATGTGAATGGTGCTCTGAAAGTGCTTACTCGCCAAACCTTTAAGAAGAGCATTCATCTCTCAGTTGGGGTACAGCCCTCTCAGTGGCCAAAACTCCTCTTTAAGCTCTCTGGGGTAGGGTCTGTCTTTGTACAGCACCTAACACAATAGATCCTGGTTCAGGCCTGGGACTCCTAGGTTCTACTGCAAAGCAAATAATACATAGGTCTTTGAGAGGTGCATGAGTGTTCCCCACACTGCTCAAACCCTTCACAAGCGCCAGCTGGCTTGCATGACTAACTTTTTAAGCTACTTAAACACTCCAGATATAGGTTTAATATTATTGCACCCGGACCCTTTTGACGAATGGATAGAAAAGAAGGAACGTTCCCTTTACTTTTTGTAAGTGTTTCAGTCATATTAATATTCAACACTTACCTACAGCTTTGCTATAGTGGATAGTGATTATTATCCCTGCTTTACAGGTGGGGAAACTGAGGAAGGGAAAGGTTAACCTCTCCGTCCACTTGGTTTGTGTGCTTCTGTTTGTGGGTGCCCAACTTGAGGTAGCTGGGATCTTATCTTCAAAAGCTGCTTAGCATCCTCAATTCCAATTAAGATGAATGGGATCCACCAGCGTTCAGCACTTCTGAAAAGTCAGATTTTGGAGTCTCAAGTTGGCCCAAAACCAGTAGATTTTTTTTTTTAAAGTGTGGACTTAAGTGACTTGCGCCTAACAGGCAGTTAGTGGCAGGGCCAAAAATAGAACCTAGGCCTGACTCCTAGTCTTCTGCCCGATGCAACTAGTAGCCCCTGCTGTCATGTTATTTTGTAACTTATTACAAGCACTCTTCAGTGAATCACAGGTGGATTCTACATGAACAGCACACGAGAGAAACTGTATGTTCCATTCTATGCATCCGAAGAAGTGAGCTGTAGCTCACGAAAGCTCATGCTAAAATAAATTTGTTAGTCTTTAAGGTGCCACAAGTACTCCTGTTCTGTTTCCTTCCTGTTCTCCTGGAACATACATCACACAAAACTGAGCTAAATAAGGGCACTGGATGGAAACCAATAGATTCTGCAGTTAAAACACATGGCTTAAGTTTTCAGGTATTGGACCAAAAAAATCCGTCTCTCTGCATGTTTCTTCCCTTCCACACAAAAAGTTGACACGGTTCACTCACCTTGAATTACAAGGCCTAAATTCAGCCTGCAGCTCAGATCAGGAAATGCAGAAAATTATGGCATGTGAACAACAAAAAAGGGACAAAGAATTAAATGGTATAGCAATTTAGGGCAGTGCCCCTACCAATATGGAGTGCTTATTCCTTTCCTGTTCTTAGTCTTAGATCTTAGTCTGTTGAGAACAAACAAGGAATCTTTTATATCACACTTCCAAAACAAATGAATTGCATGCAAAGTAATAACTTTCCTCCTCTTCACTGGAGGAAATAAGTGGAAGCAGAAGAATCTTGCATTAGAAAACAACCCCTCCACCCCCTAAAAAAAGTTAGGAAGAATTTCAGATGCCGCTGACCATAACATTTACAAAACATTTCAGAGCACATTTTCCAATTAAAAAAAACAATCTAACAAGCACTACTGTTTTTTCTGGCTAGAATATCTATTTCCTGGAGAGGACAATAGCTTTTTGCTGTTGATAAACGTTGCAATTAGGCTCTGAAAGAGGAGGCCTGATCTAAGAGGGACAAGGTAGCCCATTTTGGGAAGGATGGGAATATTTTGGGATGGGGGGTGAGGAAAAGGAAAAAATCTGATGGAGACGGTGTTTGTTCTTATGCTATAAAGGAGACAGTTTTATAACCCTTGGCCGGAATTATTCAGGAAACCCATAGAGGAAGTAATTGGAAATTGTTGGACAGGGAAACTTCCACATTGTGTTTCCAAACATACAGGATTGCAGTCTGCGCTGAATTCCTCTTTTTATTTTAACTGTGTGTCTCACTCAGAAACCAATAGACTTGTGGTTTAATTAACACGCAGCCTTGAAAAGTTCAACTGCTGTCAAAAAAAAAAAATTTTTTTTTTTTGGACATTTACAACAAGTCTAAATGGCTTAATCAAGCACAGTCTGTTCCCGGGTAAGCCTTGGTCCCGGTGTTAGCCGATATGCACTCAGGGTGCCTTCCAGCCAGCTGAAGTATTCACAGCTGGAGGGTGAACCAAACAAAGTAAACAATGGTAACCAGATTCAGTCTGGGAGCCTGCTACAAACCACAGGCTAATTATCAGCCCAATGATTGTGTTAGGGAGAAAAAAATACCTGAGGCGAAAGAGAGATGGACTGGGGTGTAATTGTGGGGTTGGGTTTTCGGGGGGGTATTTTTGTTTGTTTTGTTGTTGTACATTTTTGGGGGGAGGGGTAAAGTAACCCAAATACCTTAAAATAATAATGCTGCAATAGGAAGAGTAAATCTATTATTTAGCATCTGCTTATAGTGACACTGTGCCCCTGAAAAAAGACATGGACCCTGCCCCAACAGCTTTGAAATTAAGGCCCCCACCCAGCAAAAGACTAGAGCAGATCCCTGCATCTGCAAGGAATTCCATTAACCTGGGTCTGCCCACATCTCTCGCAGGAGGGAGCCACTGTGAATCCACAGAGGGTTGTGGGGTTGCCTGAAGGCATGCACTGGGTTAGCAGGAAATCCCTTATCTAACATCTGCCCATGTCCCTGCTCTCCTCACTGTGCCAAGTGCTTACTCCTTAAGCTCCCTGCTGAGAAAGGAGCGCCTCAACATGGGGATGGGATATTTAATAATGGGAGTGGAGAGGGAGAAATTACCCACAGGTTCACATGCAACAAGTCCCTTATGTACATGGATCTCCCTGTCTCGCACCTAGGATTTGGTGGGATGGGATAGTGAAGCCTCTCCACAACATCGCCCTCTCTGGACTGGCCCTCGGGTCCACTCACATCCAGAGGTGCACTCAGCAGAGCACAGTTCCCGGGGGACAGGCATCATTCCCCACTCCTTACCCCACATGGAAACA
This sequence comes from Mauremys reevesii, assembly GCF_016161935.1. NCBI lineage: Eukaryota > Metazoa > Chordata > Testudines > Geoemydidae > Mauremys > Mauremys reevesii. The sequence continues at coordinate 119,127,523 of NC_052629.1, read as the reverse complement.
AAAGCTTGGACAAAAGGTGAAACCACCCCCAGCTGAATTATTGCAGAACCTTCTTCCCCTTCCCAGGATTTCCAGGGGCATTCGCCTGTCTGGGATTCCCTGGCACAGTGGCATCCATGGCAATATGCTACTAGAGAGCTGGAGGAGAGAGAACACAACAAACAGAACTTGACCTGGTGCCCACCACGTAGGCCACCTTCTGTCTGCAGCAGATCACCCAAGATCCACAGGACTTTGAAGTATGATCCACTGTTTCTTGCAGGCCCCTCTCCCAAACGGGAAAAAGCTGGAGGAATCAGTGGGAGGTCCCCAGAACCACCCCCATGGGTGAATATGATCTAAGAAGATCATAATAATAACCACCTACTCTACAATGAAGTGCAATACAAACTAACCATCTCAATGCTCCTACAAGATAAGCAGCATCATTAGCCCTATTTTACGGATGAAGCAATGGAAGCAGACAGAACTCATCTGGGGTCCCAGATGGCGTCAATATTTGGGATGCGGACGCCTTGTCCCATAATCTAAAAGACTCCAAAAACTTGCAGCCCCTTCCATGCAAATGCTGACGGTGCAACAACATGCCTTTACACTGACAATACATGAAGCACTGAATCCCATTCTGCTGTTACTAATATTATTGGTATTGGAAGTAGCAAAGAGCCCAATTCTATAGTGCTAGGTGCTGTACACACAGAACAAATAGGTAGGCCCTGTCCTAAAGAGCTTAGCATACCAATAGGTACCATTACAAAACCTATGAGAAAAACAATTACTTCAATCTGTTTAAAGTCTATTATCTGAACAGACTTTAACAAATCCATATAAGCTTTTGTCCCAGGCAGCAAAATCACAAACTAGTACAAAATATGGTTTGTAACCGATCAGGCAAGAATGATATCAGATCCACTTGAATGGGGCCTGATCTAATTCCCAGTGAAATCAATGGAACAGCTCCCAGTGATTTCACTGGGATCAAATCATGCCGCTCAGAGATAAACATATGTGATCTCCAAAACACCAGGAGATGAGGTTGGTCCAGTACAGGTCTCTGCTCGCTGAAAAGACAGCTTGTCAGTTTCTTGTTAAATAGGACACAAAGTGCTAACACTTGAGATACAAGTGCTGGGAAACTAGGAGTGATGATTCTCAGCTTTAGAGCAGCTTTGCAGCCCACCTCCCAAATCAGAAAAGGCTTTTCCCTCTCCCCACTCGCACAGAAGACAGAAAGTTCCCTGGGTTCGGCTTTATCAGCCTAATGTAACGTTTTTAACCTAGCAGATCAAAGAGAAAAACAACAGGCATTCATTCCCCACTAGAACGCAGGGTCTGGTCGAAAGCCCACTGAAGTCAATGGAGGGTCTTTACATGGGCTTTCGATTGCACAGAGTAAAAGATGAGATGCTGTTTTTCTGGGGTTGTGCTTGTCTACAGCTTGCAAGGTTGCGTGAAACAAACCAAACATCTTGAGCCAAACTGCTAGAAAGGGGGGTGGTTGGATGGAAAAAGAGAGTCTTTACATCACTGTAAAATTTAAAAAAAACATGCAACTCCTGGTTTATAATATTCCCAAGCCACAGGGCGTCCAACCAATTTATTTTTCTTCTTTATTGTTTAGTTCATGTGTTCGCTCCTTGCAATAGATATGATCTAAAAGATCATAAAAAACAACTGCATTTTACAGAAAGGTTTAAACCCACTCGGGTAGTTAATATCTGCCTGTGTCAAGAGACAGTGAACATCCCAGCATTGTTTACAGATTATACAGATAGGAACAGCACTAAAATATGCTTAGCACAAAAAAATATGGCACATATTTCAAAGTGAAATATCATGTGGTTTGTTTAAATCCTCTGAAATGGGCCAAATCTTCCCGCTTTGCCAAAACAAACGAAACACGAGGCTGATCTGAATCTGCATCCTGGTTCATAAGGAGAGGAAGGTTTATTGTGACTTACATGCATAAACATAGCATTCTGGACAATGTACAAGCCTCACCAGTTATGCCAGACAATAAGTAAGAGAGACAAGCACAATCCAACTCGTTCACGTAAGCAGAGGTCAAAATTCATGCTCTGGACCATGCCCATGAAACTACCTCCACAAAACAGGTGCAAGAATGATAAAGTGCTTGTGGGAGGAGGGGAAGAAAAGGAGGAAGATGAGATTTTTTTCAGGACACATAATGCTGCTCTGTTCCTCTTCTAGTGACATCCTTCCCTTTGCAAACAACAAGTAATCCGTTCATGCCAGCTGTCGCAGCATCCACTTGGGAACTTACTGTGTAGCAAGCTGGTGCACTGCAGACTCACCCCCGGGCTTGCGGGTGCAGTAACTCAATGCGTGCACAAGTGCATTTGCTCCCCTATGCTTCAAAACATGTTACTTCTCTAGACTGATGAACCTAAAGGAGCTAGGCACCCAGGAGCCATTGAAACCGTCTGCAATTAGACACCCAGCTGCCTTGGGCTCTTCTACTCCAGTGCCAATGCAGCCTTTAAGTAAGCATCCTGAGGCTTAGGAGAATCATACCCTGGCATCAGCCTACCACGCCTGTTACCCAACAACTGCGCCCTGGGAAAGATTTACCTGTGTTCTTTCACGGCTCCCAAAGTCTGAACAGACTGCAGCCTGGCTAAGGCAGTTTAAATGAAACCATGGAAAATACAGAAACCCCACAGGTCCATGGCTTCTCTGCTACTGAGGGGCTGCGAGCTAATTTCTACTTAAACCAGTTTTCTCCTGTATCTCCTACTAACCAAACTAGCTCCATGCACACGCAGAAAAGGAGGAAGAGTCAGCAGTGTTTGGACAACTGGAATAGATTTAAGGGACCATTTTTCACAGGCCTTCCAGCCAGGCAGTTTCCTCTGCTTTCCATTTTATTACCCATGATAGAATTCACAGACCAGCAGTCCTCTAATCCATTACCTCTTCTGAGGAGGTGGTGCGTGAGCACAGGAGCAAAGCCTTCAGTCAGTAATGTCACCCCTAACTCCCTCCTCCCCCACCCCCGTCAACTCTTAAACGTCACACACGCAGAAAAAAGCAATCCGTCACCAGCAGGCAGAAACGGTTAGCATGTTTCAGACATGACCCAGCTAACACAGCCTTCCTGCTCCGTGGCCAGACACAACCTGAATAACTTTTACTAACTTCTGGTCAAGTGCAATTTATCACAAGAGTTCTCGACCCCTCTGCCATTCCTGCTCTCGGAGGAAGTATACAGTTTCATTTTAGATATCTGTCTGGGCTACAGATCTAACTGCATCAGCTGAACTGGTTTTAAATATTGTATAAATACAGTCTAATTGGCCAAGCATAAAACTTTTTAGATCTATATTCTAGATGACAGATAACACAGCAAACCTCTGTTTATATTGGCCAAAGACAACCTAAAACATGATATTTAACCGTCTTTATAAAATGGCCTAATCTACATTGGCTGGGCGAAACATGTTCAGAATTGCAGGAGCTGTATTTCAAAACAGGTTCATTAAGGGTTTTATTTCTAGTGTTGATGGTAAACTCTCTAGGGCAGATGTGTACATACAATGTCTAACACAATGGGCTCCAATCTCATTTGGTAACTATAAAACAAATACAAACAGTTGGGGGACCCAAATTATTTGCCCAGTACTTGATTTGGGCCCAACTAGAACACTGAATCTAAGGCACTTTGAATCTGGGAGAAGCGCAAATCTGGATTTCATGTTTTAAGATAAGTTCACACTCCCTTTTCCTACCCACCTGGAAGACCTTCAACAATTCTTCTCTGAACAAAACTGCACTGGTGGAGTGGGGTCTCAGAGGTGGTGTGGTGTTTGCTTTGACATTTGAAACACAATTTCCAATTGAACTCAAAACATGGGATATGCTCTAAATTTTAGACAAGATTTACGTTTTCTAATCTGAAATAATTAATCTAAAAATACATTCTTTCATTTAAAGTGAAGCCTTTACTACAAACTGATTATATTTAACAAAAGATTGTTTATAACAGCTGGTCGGCAGCCTTCCAAACTTAGTTTTTATTACATCAATGGAGCACAAAATATTTTTGATTTGTAGATTAAACAAATCATAATCTCTTTACAAATAGCAACAGTAAACTAACCACCCAAAAACTGAGGCTTTGGCTACACTTGCATTTCAAAGCGCTGCCGCGGCAGCGCTTTGAAGCGCTAAGTGTAGTCAAAGCGCCAGCGCTGGGAGAAAACTCTCCCAGCGCTGTCCGTACTCCACCTCCCTGTGGGGAATAACGGACAGCGCTGGGAGCGCGGCCCCCAGCGCTGGGGCTTTGACTACACTGGCGCTTTGTAGCGCCGCAATTTGCAGCGCTGCAGAGGGTGTGTTTTCACACCCTGCTGCAGCGCTGCAAATTTGTAAGTGTAGCCAAGCCCTGAGACACAAAGAACCTAACAGCTAAAACGCTGGCTCAGATTTTCAGCCAGCCACTACAAGTAGCACAGCATTTTATAAATGCAACCAATGCATGGCACTAACGAGTGCTTTATAAAACCTGTAACTCAGTGTAAAAGCTGTTCAGTACATAAAGAATCTCTTTGAAACTTTTCTACTGAAATTTTCATTGAGCAGTCTCAGCTAACCACCAACATATACGGAGTGAAAAGCAGCTCATGGCACAAGCGCAAATAACCAGTAATTTCACTCCAGAGTCCAATTTGATTAACACTTTAAAAAAATCAAACAGACAGATGACGACAGTTCAAAGGGCACATTCTCAAATTCCTCCTCAAATTGAGAATACAACCATACAAATGCAATCATAATACCTGGATACATTCACCAGAACACAAGAAAGGGACTATGAAAATATTAAAGCACACTTGTAGACTTCTCAAAAATTACAGACTGATGGGCGGACAGTATACTGAAGAAATATTTTAAAAAGAAAACATAATGTGCTCATATTCTTCAGTGATATTATGATATGATTGACATAATTATAATATTTTACTCAAAATAGGCCACGTGAGGTGTCATTGGAAAGGTTATGAATTGCTGAATATGATTATCCTATTTCTATGCATGTATCATTTTTGGATCTGACGTTATGACTATTGACTATGTACCTGTATTTCAAATGTAGTTACACCTGGGTAACACCCACTAGACAAGATGCTTTCATTCTAGATCAGTGGTTCTCAAACTGCCGCTTGGGACCTCATTTTAATGGCTGGCAAAGACTTGCTGAAGCCCAAGCCCCAACACCCACAGCTGAAGCCGAAGCCCGAGGGGGCAGGGCTCAGGTCACAGCCCCCCTGCCTGGGGCCCCCCCAACCCAGAGCGGGCACCCCAGTTCAGATCTGGGCAGGCTCAGGCTTCTGTCCTCCCTCCTAGGGTCATGCAGTAATTTTTTGTCAGAAGGCGGGTTGAGATGCAATGAACTTTGAGACGCCCTGATGTTCATAGTGGGTGGGGAAGGGCCTATTCACAGCAATGGGCTGTTAGGAAATAACAAAAGGCCTTAGGAGAAGCTTATCTCCCACCTGAGGCGCCTTCCTGAGAACGCTACAGACAGCCTCCGAGTAATGGCTGCTATGACTCTACAAGGACATGTGAGGAGACCACGAGTCTCTAGACTCCATCTTGGGACGTCAGTACTTTTCCACAAACTGGTATGGGAACCAAGTTGTGGGAACAAAGGGTTCCCGCCCTACTCAAAAGCTATATGAGGCAGGAAGTGACATCATCTGGTGTTCTGCACTTCCCACACAAGACTCCTGTAAACACCTGAGGAACAAAGACTGAACTGGGGGAAGTGCTGGACCCAGGCTAAAGGGATTTTTAGCCTGTGAATGAAACCCCTGGGGATTCCAAGCTGTAAAGCAAGTGTAGCTTGCCCCGTACCAATATACAGCCTGCTTGTATCATCCCTTAGAGAATCCAATCGATTTAGCATATTACGCTTAGTTTGCATTTTTTATTTATTTGCTAGGTAATCTGCTTTGATCTGTTTGCTATCACTTGTAATCACTTAAAATCTATCTTCTGTAGTTAATAAAACTTGTTTTTGCTTTATCTAAACCAGTCAGTTGGAGTGAAGTGTGTGGGGATCATAACTCAGGGGCAGAAGGCTATTGCATATTCCTCTCCACATGGAGGGAGGGGGCAAATTTTATGAGCTTACATTGTACAGTTCCCTATGCAGTGCAAGACGGTATAATTCTGGGTTTATACTCCAGAGGGGGTGCGTGCCTGAAGAGCTGAGAGTAGCCTTTGCATGCAGGGGCTGGTCAGAGAGCTTGCTTGTAACGGCAGCTGGGTGTGTCCCTACCTGTACGAATGCTGGTGTAAGTGCAGGCTGGAGGGCTTTGCAGCTTGTCACAGCAGTACAGTGTGAGAGGGAGCCCAGGCTCGTGGGTCAGTGGGCTCAGTGGTACCCCAGTTCCAGGCAGGACCCTGGAGGGAACACATCACATACAGCTCCAAAGCTGGAAGAGTCTTGGGTGAAGGACTCAATATGCTCAAACTGCAATGCAGACTTCAGTTAACCCTCAACAGGATGACTTAATAATGGGAACTACTAAGAGAGGAGTCATGACAAAGGAAGATGTATGACATTGTTCTTGCTTTTCTGTTTGCTTGGTCAGTTGCCAACCTGTAAAATTCAGTAATTTGGGAATGGATCTGCCAGTCAGGAATGTGAATTCAAAAACGTCTACTGTATATAAATTTGCTTCTGGTGTAAATACTTATTGCCTGATCTTGCATTCCTTTTGCACCCAAAACTCCTACTGACCTCAGTAGGGGATCTGGATGCATAAAGAATGCACAAGCCAGTCTACAGAGCTGCATTCAGGAGCAAATTCTGCCCTTTCATGCACAGCTGGATTGTGCAGTATTGCTGGTTAAGGAGAGGGGGCAAGGCAGGCTATGAAGGAGGAGTGCAACCCCAGCTGTGCATCTACAGGGGATCCCTGTGCAAATGTACACTCCAGATGAAGGAAGCAGAAGCCACCGTTACAGGAGTCTGGGGAAGCAGCAAGGCTGCAAAGTCCTTAGGCTGAAGTAACAGCTACACAGCAGCTCCATCTTTAAAGGTAGGGAGAAATCGTGCCCCTTTCCAAAGCATATTTCTCCAGCCCCCAGTTACCTGAAACATTTTGGCACAATAGAAGCAGTTTGCCCCTGGATACGTGAGGCTACATGCCTCAGTGCATTTCATTGATCTGGATGGATCTCCAAGTTCTGAGCCATTCATGAAATGTTTCTTCCTTGTTTTATATGTAATCACGAGCAGGACACTGACTATTTTACTTCCCCACTTCTCTTTCGCCCCCCACCCCACCCTCCAACTGATTTGGAGAGGAGCCTTTCATATAGATACATTTTGTGTAACAGCTGGATTTTAAGGCGAGAAAGAGTGCAGGTATGGGAGAAAGAAAATGATGTCATCACTAAGGCCACAGCGTATCCCAGATGCTGCATCCAGTTATGGTATGAAACCAAAATCCATGAAAACAGAGTAGCATTCAGTGTATTTACAGTTCAGTCACGCTTTAAAAGTGACACTAAGGGTAGGTCTACACTGGCAAAGTTACAACGCCACTCAGAGAGCACTGAAGGGAAACCGCTGTTGTGTGTTCACACTGTCAGCTGCCTGCACAACAGCGTGTTCACACTTGCAGCGGTATTCGGAGCGGTGCACTCTGGGCAGCTATCCCACAGAGCATCTCTTCCTCTTCTGCCGCTAAGGGTTGTGGGAAGGCGGAGGGGATCGCAGGGCATCCTGTCCCAAATTCCCCATGATGCATTGCTTCGCATCTCAGCAATCCCTGTGCTTCTGTCCACATTTGGCGCCATCTTTCAACGGTTTGCGTACTGTGCGCTCTGCCTCTTCAGTCTGCAGGAATGGATCCCGCACTGTTGACCAATATGCTGCTCGCTCTCAGTAACACGTCACGAGTGGCAGTGGAGTTATTCCTTAAACTCCAAAGGCAAGAGGAGTGTGACATTGATCTCGCCACGCGTACTAGCTATGACAAGATTGCTTGTGGCAGTCACAGAGGTGCTCACCACAGCGCAACACCACTTTTGGGCTTGGGACACAGGCACTGAGCGGTGGGATCACATCGTCATGCACGTCTGGAATGATAAGCAGTGGCTGCAGAACGGATGAGGAAACCCACATTCATGGGACTGTGTGATGAGCTCACCCCAGCCCTGCGGTGCAAGGACACGAGAATGAGAGCTGCCCTGCCGCTGGAGAAGCGCATGGCGATTGCGCTGTGGAAGCTGGCTACTCCAGACTGTTACCAATCAGTTGCCAACCACATCAGAGTGGGAAAGTCGAGCGTTGAACTCATGTTGACAGAAGTATGGAAGGTCATTAATTGCATCCTGCTCCAAAAGACCGTGACTCTGGGCAATGTGCATGACACTATGGATGGCTTTTTACAAATGGGCTTCCCTAACTGCGGAGGGGCGATAGATGGCATGCATACCCCAATTCTGGCACCAGACCACCTAGCCACTGAGTACATTAATCGCCAGGGGTATTTCTCAATGGTTCTCCAGGCACTTATGGATCATCGTGGGCGTTTCACAGACATTAACGCAGGCTGGTCCGGATGATTCTCACATCTTTCGGAACACTGGCCTGTTCAGAAAGCTGCAAGCAGGGACTTTCTTCTTGGACCAGAAGATCACCTTCAGGGATGTCAAAATGCCAATTATGATCCTGGGAGACCCCACGTACCCCTTAACACCATGGCTTATAAAGCCATACATGGAGCACCTTGACAGCAGCAAGGAGCAGTTCAACCACAGACTGAGCAAGTGCAGAATGACTGTTGAGTGTGCTTTTGGCCGTTTAAAGGCCCGCTGGTGCTGCCTATATGGGAGGTTGGACCTGGCCAATGACAACATTCCTATGCTTATAGGTGTGTGCTGTACACTCCATAATATTTGTGAAGGGAAGGGTACAAGTTTCACTCAGAGCTGGACCGCCGAGGTTCAGTGCCTGGAGGTTGAATTGGAACAGCCAGAGACCAGGGCTATTAGAGGGGCGCAGCGCAGGGCCATAAAGATCAGGGATGCCATGAGGCAGCAATCTGAAGATGAAAGCCACTAATATTTGTTGCTATGCTCAGGAGTGCAATGCTTGTAATATTAGGAGGTGATTATGGTTGATGCAGACGATGTAATATGAAGGTTTAAGAAAATTGCCTATTGCTTTAAAGGGCTCTGTTTGCTTTCAGTTAATAGAATAAAGATTGCTTTCAAACCAACACAATTATTTTATTAAAAAAGAACAACCGGAGGAGAGCGACAAACAAACAAATAAAAACACATCAATGCTGAGCGGGATGGGGGAAGGAAGGGAGTCCCAGGACAGTTAAAGATTTGTGTATGTCCAGGTATCATATCCAACCTTCTCCTTTGGAGTACAGTGCCGCGGGCACTATACTTCAGCAAAGCAAAACTGCAGAGGGACGGGGGTTGAGTGCAGTGGGTACTGGGAGTCCACAGTGCTGGACTGTGACGGGGCAGGAGTGAAATGCAGCAGATACAGACTGGAACCAGGAGGCTGATAAGAGCATGATGGTGGCATCGGGGAGGATGGGAAGGAGTTTTGCGATATCAGCTACAGGGGAGGGCGGGCGCGGATCTGCTTGGTTTGCAGTGCTAGTATCACAGGGAACGTGTCCGCTTGGTGCTCCATAACGTTTAAAAGCCGCTCCGTGACTTTGTTCTGGTGCGCCGCGATCTCCTTCTGGTCCCTCTTCTCGCTGTCCCACCACTCCTTCAATTCCTGTTTCTCGGCCGCGGAGTGCATCGTGACCTCACACAGAAAGTCCTCTTTAGTACTCCATGGTCGCTTTCTAATTCTGCACAGCCGTTCAGCTGGTGATAACAAAGAGGGAGGCTGGGCTCCCAAGGTCATACCTGTGAAGCCAAAATGCAACATTTTACAGAAGCAGTATTGTTGGCAACACACAGACCACTGATTCAGTGATTTAAAACACAGCCACTATTCACACACCTGTCACTAACTGGCTGACCCCAGGCAAGCACATGTGCCACAAAACCCCCAAAGTGGTGAGTAACTGCAGGGGCAGGGGAAATCAGTGTTCCAGGACCACACTGTACACTGGGCACGTGGCTCCTGGGGAGAGCCAGCACTGTAGGGAGCAGCCTTATAATCATTCCTGTCCCCACATTTTCCAGAAGCCGTGTCTTCTCCAAGACTGAGGCTTCCGCCCTGGCCCTTATGCAACTCGCCTGTGTGCAGCAATGGGTCCCCTCCACCCCCCCACCAGTGACAGCAGAGTGGTGCGGGGAAGTTACCCTTAATGGGGCAAGAAACAAAGCAGCTCTGCCAAAGAACCTGTGGCAGCAGATTGCCCAGTATCTCCATGAGAGTTTCGTGAAGATCTCTCGGCCAGATTCCCGTGAAGTGAGGGAGTAATCAACACCCTGATCCACCACTCAGACTAGACATTTGGTGGTAAACGCATCATACAGACACAAGCCTCCTTTCTGCAACCCTCCTGCCCCCAACAACTCACTTCAGCGATTCCCAAAATCAAAGCCACTTACCAGGGGCCTCCTCTCCTGTTTGCGCTTCGCCAAGATCTGACAGCTGTGACTGGCTAGCCTCCTCCGGGGTAGAGAAGACCTCCTGGCTGCATGCAGCTCTGACCTCCTGGCTGCATGCAGCTCTGACCTCCAAGTCGTCCTCTGCCTCTGGGTCCCCCTCCCTCTCCACATCCTCGTCCAAGATTTCCTCCTCCTGGCTCGGTCCAGTCTCGACTGGTATGCGAGCCACCGGAGTAGCCACAGTGACCTTCGCAGTGGAGGTGGGGTCACCACCGAGTATTGCATCCAGCTCTTTGTAGAACCAGCAGCTCGTGCGCACAGCACCAGAGCAGCAGATTCCCTCCCATGCCTTGTGGTAGGCATTCCGCAGCTCCTTCACTCTGACCCTGTACTGCACTGTGTCCCGGTTATGGCCCCTTTCTGTCACATATCGTGAAATCTGTCTATAGATATCATATTCCTATGGCTGGAGCGCAGCTGGGACTGGACAGCCTCCTGTCCCCAAATGCTGATGAGGTCCAGCAGCTCGGCATTGCTCCAAGTGGATCGCCTGGTGCATGGAACAGGTATGGCCACCTGGAAAGATGCGCTCAGACCACTGCATGCATCACTGAGCAAACAGGAAGGGGACTTTCAAAATTCCCAAGGAATGTAAGGGGTGGGGATGACGGTTGGTCGCTTATGGGCAGGGCAGTAGAGTTCAAACTGATGACCAGAGAAGCGAGACCAGGCATTGTAGGACACCTCCCGGAGGCCAATCGCAGCACTGTAATCGACCAGGGTGTCTACACTGGCACTGCGGTGCTGTAGTCCCGGCGCAGACAGCTGTATGCCTCTCGTTGGGGTGGGTTTTTTACAGCGCTGCAACTGCGCAGTTTCTGCACACTAAGTGGCTTAGTAGAGTGTACACCTCAGGAGTTACAATGAAAAAAGGTGCTTTCCTGTGCAGAAACTTGCCAGTGTAGACAAGGCCTAAGTGAAATCCCTCCTCTTATTCCCAGCCAGGTGCTAATAGTCTTCTCTACCCCATTCCTATCAGGTTGATAAATAAGAAGAGTGAACTTCCCTCAGGCTACAGCTTCATTCTTGCGTTGGCCTCATGTGAGGGCGGCCATGCTGTGAAACAGCACTAGTGCTGCAGAGCAATTGCGTAAGCAGCTGACCAGTTATGCTAGCTCACAGTGCAGTTTATATCCCCTGATAGGTCACCTAATTCATGTTAAAAGCACCAGCGCGCTGGAGTTAAGAGGTTTGGTGGTGAACCTGACCCAAGTTTCAGGAACCACTCAAATTATATCTCAAGTCAACCCTGCAGTGAAGACAGGAAGACATCCAGGAAATGAACCAGTACCGAACTGAGACATCAATAAAGATTATCTACCCCACCTGGAGGTACAAAGCAGCTGGAAACCAAATTAATCTGCTACCAGGGACCGTGGCATATTGGGGAGCAGGGGAGGCATGGTCCAGGGAAAAGGGCATGGCTGCACTCAGAAATCCACAGCTGCCATAAATGCCTCTTATGGGATTTAAGCATGTGCTTAAATGCCTTCCGGAATAGGGATGGGATTTTACTCACTTCCTTACAGTTAAACATGTGCTGAAGTGCTTTGCTGAATTGGTGCCCAAGATCCCAATCAATACAATTCACCGGGGCATATGGTTTTCCCCTCGTTTCCATGAGGCTAAGAGAGACAGCAACATACCTCCAGATTTGCTCCCTGTTCAGTCATTCTAGCAATAACTCATCTGAGATTAAGCAGTTTTCCCGATGCAGAACCTTAGAACAGTTTGCACAAGCTAAGAAAATAATATATTTTTTCTGAGAACAACTGACACCGTTTTCACTTCTCCAGTGCCCACTGGGATGCTTGTTTCCCTGCTCTGGGGATTTTTCCTTAGTCTCTCTTCCTCTCATCTCCCAAACCATTCATTCTCCCCCTTTCAAAGTGCGCCCATTGTAAATGGCACTGAATATTAACAAAGCCATTGAGCTCTGGCTCCCTTTTTATGGGACTCTTGCCTTTTGAATTGCAGTGGCTGTGGAGAGGGAAAGCCCAGAGTGATTAAAGGCCATGAAGTTTCTCAGAAAGAGGGAGGAGTACTCTGGGCATTTCTCACAGGGTCCTAAAGTCCTTTGACTTGTAATAGATTTAAAAGAGCATTTCTTAGAATATCAGGGTTAGAACGGACTTCATCTAGTCCAACCCCCTGCTCAAAGCAGGGCCAATCCCCAGACAGATTTTTACCCCAGTTCCCTAAATGGCCCCCTCAAGGACTGAACTCACAACCCTGGATTTAGCAGGCCAATGCTCAAACCACTGAGCTAGGAGACATCTTCAATAGCTGGGATTAGAATTGCCCTTTAATCGCTGTGTTCCAGTCATTAGGCTTTGTTCCTAGTCTCATATATAAAATTTTACATCCCTCCCCACACACATCCAATCCTAGAATTACTGAGTTTAAACTGCTTCGTACCCCACTTATTGGTGCAGGGTAGGCATTCAGACCTTGGGGAAAGCTCCGCTGGACCAGCAGCAGGCTCATGCTAAGCATGGTCTCTCGGTAATAGCAAAATCTGTCCAAAGCATGCTGAGTGTGGTCAATGAAGCCAAAAGACGACACACACATTCAAATGAACTAAGACTGGTAATTAAAACAAAAATGATTACAGAGCATTCTAACCACACTAGTCTCAATACAGTTAAGCTCATGAAAGGGTTTCCACTGCAGACCCCAACTTTAAAGGGGGTTAGAGCTATCATTTAAAAGTGTGTTTCCTTGCTGTGCATCAGAAGTATCCACCTACCAGGCGGGAGAGGAGGAATTGTTTTGAAAGTCTGGTTAAGATAGTCATTCCGTTATTCTAGTGGGCAAGCGACATCTATAAAACAAAGTCTGTAGGACACTGATCGACAAAATGGATTAGGCTAGAGGCATTCCACAACACAGGGATTGTCATGAAAACTGCAAACACGCAGATCTCATCTACAATAGTCTTAACACCCCACACACAAAATGGCTAGTCAGTGGAGAACACCATCCTTTAGAGGTTACATTTCTGAGTAAACTATTTCAGGGGAACTAGATGCTTTATTCAAATCAGAGTATGTATAGTCTTACCACAGGCCTTTCATCCACTGGAGTCTGTACTTCTGTTAATAAAAGTCAATCAAGATTTTCTCGTAAGATCTATTCATGACAAACCCATGCTGTATATTGATTACAGTTCCTTCATTCTCCAGAAAGGTTAGAACATAACTGTGGAATTTAGCCACCGGCCTGCACTGGGGTCAGTGAACACGGCCCAGCGTGGAGCATTCTGCCTCAGGCAATTTGTTAAGGGATGCAGCGTATTCCCCACTGGTGCCCCTACTCCCCAACCCCCTCTGCTCCCAGAAGATAGTTATTTCCACACCCCCGAAAGCTGCAATTCTGGATGATTTACACAAAGGAAGGGAGCGGAGGGAAGACAGAGTTTCTTACTGCCTACCCTGACCCCATACAGCTGCATAAGGGCTGAGCACAAATGAGCTGTCAGATTTTCTTAATCGTTGCTCCATTATTTCAGCAAGGACAGGAGTTAGACATAGGAGGCAAGAATTGCCAGGATCTCTCTCTTCTCCCTTGGTCAAATCAGCAGCACAAACTCTTCCCCTCACCCCCACCTCTCCTGACATTTCCAAAGGAGACAGAATTTTAGTTGAGAGCAACTGAAGTCCAGAAAGCAAGTAACCCACTGGCAATGGCAGAGCAGTTTTCCACACCCAGCACCATTCACCGAGGACTTCAAACAGGTAGCTCAGGATCCACACATATCAAGGCCCAATTCAACAAGGACTACATGTGCTTAAGTGCCTATTGACTTGAACAGGATTACTCCATGCTGGAAGATATGCAAATGCTTGAGCACATTTGATTTCAGGCAGCCAGGCATTTTTGAAAATCCCACTAAGCACTTATCTGCATCTTTAGGAACCTAATACCTAAAAATCTGGCCCTAAGTGACCCAGGCATTTAGGCACCTAAGTCCCATTGATTTTCAATGAGATTTAGGCTCCTAAGCACCTATATCACTTTTGTTACTATCATCCTTGGCTGATAAATAGCTATGAGATAAAAGGCTCCAAAATGAGCCATACAGTTCCTTTGAAATCCAGGCACATCATTACACGACTGATCAAAATATACTTGCCTCAGTAGAGCTGGTCAAAATCTGAACATTTTAAAAACCTGTGAAAATTTGAACCTGAATAAAAATATGCAGTTATGTATTCTGCGTTTTTAAACTCCTGAAATTCATGGGCGGTAGATCTTCAACTAGTGTAAACGGTCATAGCTCCACGGATGGCAATAGAACTAACACCCCCTAATACTCTGCCCTGGCTATCCATGTAACTTTCATGCACACCTGGATACGCAGGCATAAGTGCCCAACTGTAAAGCTGAATTTCATTCTTTGCACCACAACCATAATGTTACACTGACACATTTAAGACAGAAGAGATAAAAACGTGATTTTTTTTAAACACTCAAGAAACTGCATGAGACTGTGTACTAGATCACGTACATATTGATACAGTTGTAATGGCTCAATGAACTACAAAGTCTGGGCTATTATATTCTGCCCTATAAACTACCCCTGGGGAAGTCTGTGCCACTGCGCAGGTGCAGAATTAATGACCCCTGAAGATTTTTTTCCCCCACCACAAAAAATACATTCTGCCGGAGAGGCACTGCAGTTACGCCTTTTGCCCACCAGGGGCTGCTGTGTAAGGTGAGCTGAGACACATGGGTCAGGGCAGATGTGCCTGACTGAATGGGAGAAGCTAGGGGTCAGCTAGGTTCTGCATGGGGGAGGCTCCCCAACTCCTTAACAATCCCTTCCCCCCAAAAGAACCTGTTCCATACTTCTCCCACCCCCACGCAACAACCCTCCAGGTTCACTTCCAGGCTCCTTCCCAGCAATTACTTCCCTCAGCTCCTCTGTTACCCTGACTCCTCCAAAGCCCTTGCACTGCTTCTGAGGGGTGCGGGAAATACAGTTCTGTATTGTAGTTTAAATGAATTATTACTCAAAGTTATGTATTGATATGCCCAATACGGAATCTATTTGTCAAAAACATTTCCTGAATCTTTTTTCAGTGTCTGTCTGTATTGTTACAGACATACTTGCTGACAGGTATTATGAAATAAATTACCAAAATAATGGAAACTGAAATGATCATGTTGTGTTATTTTGACAAATAAAATAAGTAGAATTTTAAAATATTGTGCACAGAATGTTTAATATTTTGGTGAAGAATTCACCCAGGAGTAATAAACCAAAGGACCAAATTCTTCTTCCATGTAACCCAGTGTAACTATGGAGGAAATTCACTGGAATTATTGGAGTTACTCCATATTCAACTGGGAAAAGAATTGTGGGTGTCTCTGAGCAGGGCAGTAACTAACCAGGGAATTAATAAAACAAAGTTATTAAAAGTAGTTTCCTTTCCTGGCTTCTTATGACTGTTATCATTGATGTTTGTCATAAATGTGCCAATATTTCAACTTAAATAGATTTTCATTTACACGCAGGACCCCTTTAAACTAATCTGGCAGCAAATTACACACACACACACACTAAAAGGCACCTTTACATTCTCAGAGCCTTACTGTAAATAAGAACCAGGACCAAAACATCACCCCTAAATAGGAGAAAAAAGTATCTTTTACTCATCTATGAAAAAAAATTAATCAACTTCTTTACTATTCTTTATGAAAAAGGGAGATCACTTTGTTTTAATGGCCATAATGCTTTGCTTGATCTCCAAAGTTATTTTTGATGTTCTCAGAGCTCTGCACCTGGCATTTCTGAGCACGAAGCATTTTGTTCCTAAGCTTGGCACTGAAGTTTGTGCCACGGATAATATTCTAATGTAAATCAGACTTCAGACTTATTTTGCGTCTTTTGATGTCTAACCAGCTCAAGAGGCTTCAAAGCAAGACACTGGTAAGCAGAGATATCAATCGATCACCCAGTGGATTTAGATTTTTTTCACCTCCTTCCAGAGATGCTGAACTTTTCAGAGCTGCAACTGGTTAATTGCAAGGTTTGCATGGTGGCTCACTGATGTGGTTTATTAAACAGACTTCAGGGGTTATGCTGAACTGTTTCAACTTACTCTTGGGCTCAATTGCTGTTCCCAGTTAGAAGCTCAAAACTGTGGTGAGAAAGAACATGGTCCTTTCATATGTACGAGTGTACAAAATATCACTGACCATTTTTTAAACACTTAACTATAAGTGGCCACAGTTTATTACTCTTCTTCAAATCAGTTATTGCTTTTGAACAAAAAAAAAACACCTCTTAATACTACAGTAGCTAAAGGCAACAAAAACAACAAATGATGGCCATACATTTTTCCAATACTGACAGTCCTGTTAAGCAAATATACAACTTAATAAAGTTGGTTTCAAAACTATCACAAGCCAACCCTGACAGGTTATTTGTTTAAACTGTTATAAATCTATCTGTAATGCAGTAGAAATGAACTCCAAGGATTGCTTAGCCACAAGGGCACTAATTAAAGAGTAAGCTTTTAGAAGGATATCTCCGAAGGTACCTACATGGATTTAAGAGCCCAAGCCCCTTTGAAAGTCCATAGGATTTGTGCTCCTAAATCTCTTGGATGCTTTTTAAAATCTTCCCTCCCTTAATGCTTTTTTTAAGTGTTAAAATGAAATGAGGTATTGCATTTGTATATAATACAATTACTGTTTCCAACATTCAGTGCTATTTTAAAGAAGAAATCAAATATAAATTAAATGCCAGTTGATAATTAACTAGCACTTTAGAACCGAGCTTTCATTATTGTTTATTTGTATTATGATAGTAGCACCTATCATAGAAATCATAAAAGAAAAGAAAGGTGGCTTTGTTTTGTTACAAATCTAGATAAGTAAATAAATGTAATTCTTTTAGTTAGAAACCACATAACTTTTAGAGCAAAGCATTTAAGTTTCTCAGCTTCTTTGGCTGCTTTTTCATATTTTACAGGGACAGCAAAAAAGAAAAAATGATATATTATTAAGTACAAAAATCATTGCTAAATCCCACTTTATAAATTCTAAATTAACCAAAGAATTAGCTGAACTGACAAATCAGATTTTGTGTAAATTGTTAAAAGATCAACAACCCACAGATCTGTAGCAGTAGATTTATGAATGTGATTACTTCACCAATAAAATTTAAACTGAACTCAAAACACACAAAAATCTGTTCCATATGAATGACACTCCTGGGCATTAGCATGTCTGTAAAAACAGACTAGTAAATTCAATTAAACTGAGTTATTAATACACTTTTTATGCAGACAAGTCACTGTCTTGTTTAAAAAGAAACATGGAGATTCTGAAATTATGCTCAGGAGATTAGAAGCCATCATAATCACTTTTGGCTGAATTGAGAACTCTTCACCATACAAATGTACAACTAATAACAGGTGTACATGAGGAGTTATTTTGCTTTTGAAAATAAAGGGCCAAATTCTGCACTCAGTAAGACCAGGGTAACTGAGAATAACTCCCAATAATCTCATCTAAAACAGGTACTTTGACTATAGTCAAAAGTGCATAATGATAACAAACCTCTAACAAAATAATTCTACTTCAGAACAAATTGAATGATCTCCACAAAAACATCAATGACCATTTTCTTTCCTGGTAGATGTACAGTATATCTACATAACCAGAAGTATTATATAGTCAACCATTTATACATCTCTTCAGATCCTAAAAGCCCCAATGACAGAAGCATCAAGGTTCTCTTTTTCCCCCTCCTCCCTAGTCTTCATTTCGGAAAGGTTAGGTAACAGTTAAGGATATTTATTTATGTAAGTATACACACATACACTTTAGGTTCTTCTGCATTCTGATAGCCAAATGAAATGAATAAATTGTCAAAGTTGACCTCAACTTTCCCCTTAGGTTTCCTGAACCTTTTAATCATTTCAGATTTAAGATAGTCTACCAAGTTAAATTATAGTTAATGACGTTGCTGAAATTACAAAATAAGCTGCAAAGAAACGGCACCTATTCGAATTTGAAATATCATTCTTCCCTCATTTTTTACCTTTAAGTACTATTTCAGTAAAAACTCAGACACACCATATTACCTATTCTCTCTTCCACTGTAAATGGTGGTTGATATGCCAATTACTCATGATCTGAAGCATTAACCTTCTAGATTGATTTGAGAGAGAGAAGCAGAATTCTGATTTCAAGTTAACATGACATTACTTTCAAGTTGTACTTGAAATCAACATATAAAACAGCTACTCTAAAACTCTAGTAAAGCTATGTATCCACCCCCCCCCCCAACAATACAGGATATAAAAATCACTTTTGTGTAACTTTGTTTCCAATTAAAAATATCTAATGGTTGAGTGTTAAAGTGTAACAGCTTCAGCCAAAATGTCCTAATCTGAATACTTGAACTCAAGCACCTAGATCCATGTATGGACTGATTTTCAGAAACGGTGAGGTGAGCTGGAGGTGTTCAGCACTTTTGAAAATCAGGCCATTCGTTGAGGTGCCCAAATATGGATTCAGGGCCCTAAGTTTAGCACCCAAGTTAGAAAATTTGGCCTTCATCTACACCAGGTCATAGTGTTTAAAAAAATTCCTCTCACCTACCCTTTCCATCCAGTATTAAAAACTATAGCTACAAAAACATGAAGAGGGAGCAGTTCAGATTGAGAAGAATTCTACTTATCCAGGCACACTATAATACAGAGAACTACACAGCAACTTTTTCATTGTCTCCATCCCTCTCTTCAATGTTCAATTTGAATTAGGGAGAAACATGAGATCTGTACAGTAACTTCACACTGTGCAGCAAAAAAGCACAAGAGCCAATTTTAAACGTGTATGGTAGGAAGAGGCCTGTGTCATTAAACTGGAAGAAAAAGATTTTTTGTTTTAATATATAAAGAATCCAGCATACCAAACTAACAGTTAAAAAAAATTCAATGAGTTCAAGACCATATGGCCTAGTCGGATTATTGTACACCTTTCATACAGTGCAAAGTCTTTAATAACTAAACTACCCTGTGCAAACCCTGTTCTACTTGATAGTGCTGTGTCATTTTTACAACAGTCACTCTTATCTTTAACACCTTCACACTCCTATGTGTAGGAAACACCGCTGACCAGTTTTTGAACACTCTCTGTGGAAACGCTGAAAGTTTTTAAAATCAACACAAAGGGAGTACACAGTCTGTTTCTTTCACAAGCTGGTCCAGTAACAATGCAGCAAAAAAAAAAAAAAAAAAAGTAATAAGCACATCAACTAAAAGGAACACTGTTAACTAAGGACGTTTTTTCCAGGCCTTACGCAACTGTAAAATCAGCAGCTGAAATGTTGCAGATTTGCAAAGTAAAATACCTAAGAACTACAATTTATTGGACCAATTTGTGTGTGAGAGGCACAAGCTTTGGAACCGCACCTAGCTCTGTATCACCAACAGAAGTTGGTCCAATAAAAGATATTACCTCACCCACCTTGTCTCTAAATCCTGGGACCCACAGGGCTACAACTACTACGCTGCGCACAACAACTACAATGACTAGATAAGGAAAAGCGGCCCCAGTCAATGGCTGACAGCAAACTCTAATTATTATCATTCATCACTGGCACAAAAACAGCACAGATCGCCAAACGAATACACTGATCCTGCAGGGAGGTATGTGCTTAACCTCAAGCCTGGACGTCAACAGACTCACAAAAAATAAAGCACCTGTATAACTGTTTACAGGTGGAGGGCCTAAAGGATGGATGGGGGGGGGGGAGGATATGAACTGGGACACTTCAAGGGCTCGATCCTGTGATTTGCTGAGGACCTACTGCCAGGTCCCCCAACCCTCAAATCCCACTGGGTTCTCGAGAGGGGCTCAGCATTTTGCAGGATTAGGCCCGCTCCTGCTTCCCGCTGAAGTCCACGGCAAGCGGGACCGTACCGTGAAGGAAAAGGAAGAGCCCGTGAATTCACCACCTACTGAGCAGGCAAAGGAGCAAGAACCCAGGGGAGGGAGGAACCTCAGGCACCGCAGAAAGGGAGCGAACAGGATTTGACCCTCCCTTCCCTCCCCCCCCCCCCCCAAAAAAAAACAACAGAGGAACCAGGAAAGCTTGAGGTGAGCCCAGCTCCCACCCCGGGGAGATCGACGGACTTACACATAGACGGGCCAGGCGGGGAGGTCCCTGGGGAGCTCCGTCAGCCCCCGATGGCTGCAGTCCAGCAGCTCCCCGGTGCAAGCGCAGCTCGCGGCGCAGCGCGGCTCGGAGCCGGAGCCGGGGCGCATCAGGACCAGCAAAAGGAAAGTCAAACGAGGAGCGGACCGCAGCAGCGGGGCCCCCACGACCGGCCGCGCCATTTTGTTCCGCTGCCCCCCGGGGGCCAAAGCGGAGTGAGCGGCACGAAAGCAGGCCAGTCCCAGGCAGCGCTAAGCGGAGCGTGTCCAGCAAGCGGTCCGGGATCGGCGGTGCCCCGCGCTAGGCTCCCCGCGCCACCAGTTGCGCCATGGCCGACTGGCTTCTCCGCTGCACAAGTCCTGCCGGAGGGGGGGAGGCGGCGTGACCGGGAGTCGCTGCTACGGCTGTTTCGGAAGGCAGGCGGCTGGGCAGGGGTGCATCCCCCGCGCGTGGAGTCACTGCAGCACCCGGGGCGCCCCGGGACGGCGCCTGTCAGCGCCCTGCCGCCCCCCGGGGCGCTTGCATGGCAGAGTCCGGCTCCGCTCCCGAGGCGGGGGTGGGGAAATCAAGGCACCGACGTGTTCCCCGCTAAAGAGCCGCCGGCAACAGCACAAGCCCCCACCCGCGGGTCCGCCAAAGCTCAGCTCAGTCCCCGCGGCCGGGCCACGTCCCGCTCCCCGCCGGTCTCTCGCTCGCTCCTCGAGCCCAGGGCACGGGGCTCAGTCCCGCAGCCGCCCCGCCACCGCCGGGGGCTGCATCGCCGCCCGCCCTGCCCGCGTGGGCCGATGCCGCGCTCTCAGGCAGCTTCCCCGCACGGGCAGCGCCGCCTCCTCCACCGCGGGGCAGCTCCCCCTGCTCGCGCTCCCGGGCCCCCTTCCTGCCGGCCCCGGGCCGGGGACGAGCCCTGCCAGCCAGCCACACCGATCCCCGCGAGCCTCCCCCGGGCCGCTGCCGCCCGAGCCCCCCGCAGCCGCGATCGCGTTCCCGGCCCCCGAGCGCAGCTCTAGTCTCAAGCCCACGTTGGATACATCGCAACATTCCCCCCCTTCGCTCCGCTCCCATTGGCCGCCCGGCGTTCTAGAGCGTGCCCGCGCGCCGCTGGATTGGACAGCCGGCCCCCCCGGTTTGGATACACAACGTTCCATTGATGTTGGCGGCCCGTCAATCAGAGGTGAGAGGTCCCGCCTCCCTTTCCCACCCAAGGTGTGAAAGCTGGACGGGAGACTCCCACCGCTAGCACCGCTTCTTAAAGGGGACGCTGAGAGAAGGGGTGAGCCAGATTCTTTCTTTCTTTCATTCAGGACACCTTTCTCACTACTCACTACTTTAGCATTGTAAAGTGAAATAGAGCCAGGCCCCCAACCAACTGTGGTTTTGCAAAGCTCAAACTCAACTAACCAAGTTTGTCAAAAACCAACAGAGGGAATCCAGAGTTCATCTCCAATATAATATAATTAATAGACATAATTACAATTAATTATACTATATATTTTGCACATATATAGCACTTTTTTTTAGCATAGGTATCAAAAGTGCCTTGCGAATATGGGTAAGTATTATAATCCCCATTCTACAGAGACGAGCAGAGGAAAGAATTATCTTCTTCCTAAGCCAGTGCTGAACTCTAAAGCCAATAATTGGAGAAGGAGGGCAGCTTTAACATTTTTATTTTTATTTTTTTGCTATGCCTACTATTTGCATGTGGGTAATAATAATAATTAATAACAAGAAGTGCTTGATAGCCCTAGTCATGCACTAGAAGAACCCCATTGTACAAGGGGCTATAAAAACATAGACAAAAAAGATGATCCCTACCCTAAGAGTTTATGATCTGGGTATAATACAAGAGACAACAGATGGATACAGACAGATAGGGGAGTCCATGCCTAATGGATGATATGTTCCAAAGAGCCTGCATTCCAAAATTAGTCAAATCATGACCCATTAGACAGTTGTTACAAAAGTGTTACAGAAAAGTTGATAAAAGCAGCAATACGCGCCACACATGCTTTTAAGGCCTGACCAAAGCTCATTAAAGTCAATAGAAACACTCCAGCTGACTTTGGATCAGGCCCATACACTGTTTCGTTGGAAGGCAGTACTCGGCCATCTCAGAACAGCAGGCTATGAGGGTACACTGTATAACCACTCACATGAGCCCTGATCCTGCAGCTAGATCTGTGTGAAGGGATGAATTTATCTTTAAGAAGAGAAGCAACTAATATGGGCCTGATTCTGCTTCCACTGACTCCAACAAAATTTCCATGGCCCAGTCCTGCATGGGCAGCCCCTTGAACTTGCAGTCAGTTGCAGCATTGCTGGAACAGAGCCCCATTGACTTAACGGGATTGGGCACTGTACCTATATACAGTTTAAATGCTCTGTTTATCTTCTAAGAGACACCTGTTCTTGTTTTTTTAACATAAAATAGTGGCAAAATTCTTTATTCAGATTTGTTCATAAAGGTTGCCCTGGACGCATAAAAATGCTGCCACTTGAAATGTTGCTATTCTAGCTCCATCTTATTTTGAGGAAACAGCAGGTCTGTGGAAAAAGAATTTGTGTGTGATTGCAAATCTGCTAACAGCCTTATTCAACAAAATATCAGAACTCCGCGGCTTTGGCCACAAAGTCACCACAGATTTCTGTGGTTTGCTTGCCATGAAGTGCAAAGCGTATGAGTCAAGATCTGAAAATCTCTCTCCACTGTGTCAGTAGAAAGGGGATTCAGTGTTTTGGCAATGCCCCCAGTCTAGTAAGGAGCATGAAGTCATGTCTACTCTCCATACCCATTTATGGAAGTTTGCCCAAACTGACAACATCTTGCTGATTGGTCTGAGTGTACTTGGAGAGAACAGTGATGTCGACACTCAGGGGAGGATTATATGAGGCTAAATGACAACATGCTAACAGCTGATAGACTCGAAAGGAAAACATACACTTTTCTCACTTAGATGTGTCTGTGCTTTGCTAACAGAGGCTTGGATGGCTTATAGGTGCAATGTCAAGCAATTCCATTCTATGTCAAGATGTTGGCTACCAATCAAGCAATCTCTTTTTGGTACTGTTATTTTACCTGTGGCCCACACACAGTCACAGATGCTTCCAGGCCAAAACTAACAGCAAATTCTCTGGTTTTGCCCTTGTGGAAAGGTACCACACTGTATTCCTGCCCTGTCAGAATTAGGAACCTTTGGCAGCTAACCATAGGGGATTCTTTTGTTTGTGGCTAGGGCTCCATCACCTTTGTCTGCCCTAGTTCTGCAGCCTGCAGATACAGTTTCTCCAAGTGTCCCATGGAACTGAAATAATGAGGCATTGTGCAGTTGTCTCATTTCTGCACAATAAGTTAGAAGATCCAGTAGAGAGCTTTAAACCGCCACCTCTAGGAGTCAACTCTACACAGAAATTCACTTTTTTTCAAACTTGTTCATTTGTTAGTATAGTTGCTGCATATTCAGACATGAAGGGTCTGATTTTCACAAGTGTTCAGCAATTGCAACTCTCACTGGCTTTAGCTGGAGCTGTGAGTACTCAGCACTTCTGAAAATCAGGCCCTAAGAAAACATTCACACTGATTTGAGTGGGAGCAAGAAGAGGGACTTGGTATCATAATAATAAGAATAAAATGGTGGTAATTTTTCTTAATTTTCAAAATAAATTTTCCATTTTTCATGTTTACTTTTCAGACATTAGAGAGGAAAACATGAACATGCCCTTCCATTAGCACTGATGTTCACAAGGCATCATGAAAATGCACCTAATATTATCTACAAAGTTTAGACCCTGTGACAGATGATATAGATCTTAGGGACTCTCAGTTTTCTTGGCATCTAATGCTGCACCATTAAAGTCAACCAGCACTTTGTCATTTACTTCAATGGGTGCAGAATCATTCTTTTTGTTTTACCTACATTCATCTACGTGGAAGAGGGACACTTGGACCCAAAGGAATCTTTTCAGAGCTCAAGCGAAGAGATCATGGCACCTGTAGCCATTTTGCTGCAGTACATATAAGTAGTGGTGGTTAATGAGATTGTTGCTGCTGCTGCTGCATGGATGAAAACCTGTTTTCTGCTCCTTGAAGGAGAACTGCTAACGGTATGTAGTGTGGTTGGGTCAGTTAACATTTGGTGCTATGCTGCAGAAGCAGCCTGAGGCGCAGAGTACTTTAAGGAAGTTTTTGCACTGACTTTTAAAATAAAATACCAAGCATTTGGCCCCAAAGAGGTTTTATTTTCCCTTTCATGTACCGTGCAAGTGTCTCTTTTCCTCTATGGAAAAAACTGTGGGGCTGGGATCTGGCCCCGGTCCACTTACCTGGTCAGGTAGGGCTAGGATTTATCACAGGTGGACTTCTGCTGTAACTTCTCTTTTGTGTATTGGAGAAATGCTATAGTCCCTGCTGTTGAAGGCTGATATGTGAACATAACAGAGTCTGCCACTTTTAGTGGAAATATGAACTTAATGACAAACTTGGATTTTTATTTTTTTTACTATATTCTAGCAATATGGACTAGCAGTCTTAGAAGGGGGGCGTGTCACATAATTGGCATTAATCGCTACAGCAGGATAGAATTAGTGCCACAAATATTGTCCATTTTTATTTGTATCACAGTAGTCCCTAGAGATCTCTGGTGAGATCAGGGCCCTAGTATGCTTGGTGCTATACAGAAATAGTAAAAGATGGTCCCTCCCTCAAATTTCTTAGAGACAAAGGATGGGGGAGAGGAAGTATTATAATCTATATTTCTCAGGAGAAGAACTGAGGTACTGATGTTAAAGGCTAGGTGTTTTTTTTTTCCCCAGAGGTTCTGAGCACTGCAACTTCCATTAACTCTTGAACACAAGGCCTCAAGATACTTGCTTAGGACCCTACAGATCTTGGGAACTGAACACAGATCTTCTGAGTCCCGGCCCAATGCCTTGGCTACTAGACCACTCTTCTTCTCCATCATGGGACTTAGCGATGCTAGTCAATGCTATACATTGCAGGCGTGTGGGAAAGTGTTCGAGGGTGTTCTCTGGTATATGGAACATGAGGCCAGCCAGTAAGTCATTCTTCCTTTTCTCCTGCCTTTTCGTTTCCACTGATTTCTTTCAAATTTCTCCTTAATGTAGCCTAATTCCACCTGCTGCATTTCTCCACTTGTACAGGTGCATTTTATCTGACGCCGTGCACTGGGCCACAGAGAGAAATGGACAGAAATCTGTAGTTCAGATATCTGCTGAAACCCTTGATCTTCTGGGAGAGATGCCTATTGTTCTGCCATACCGCTGTTACACCACTAATAAACCATCCTCTCCATTTTTGGTATCCAGTCTACACAAATGACCTTAGTTTTTGGAGTGGTTCCCCAAACAGAGGTGTGAATACACTTCAAAAGTATTACAATGGTGTATTCCTGTAGCAACTTCTCCTCCAAACTCCAGCTCACTGCAACCATAAGCTGTCTGCCTAGCCCATTTCTTGGCAGGGGGCATAGGCACACAAATACACAATTAATAGCCCTAAACCCCAATCCAGAACACTCTATGGAAGAGCTTCTCTTCGGAGTCTGGGGGGGAGGTAGAATACAAGTGGAGATTCTTGCCCTCCTGCTGGCTGCATGCAGTAACCACATTTGTGTCCAGTATTCTGTAATCCTATGCTATTTCTGACCACCCCTCTGGAGTCTCCGCAGCTTCAAAGACTTAAATTTATGTGCACCTGAAAATGGAAAGATACAGACCCTGAGTCCATCTGAGAGAAACCTGCATGTATTTTATCATGAAAGCATCAGGACTAGCTAAATAGACTGTTCAGATGCTTATACCACACTCATTGCTATGGTACTCGAGCATGCTCTTACGGTGCATTAGAACACATTTGGATGATGGGTTTTGTTTTTTACAAAACCCTAAGACTCTGTAGAGCATTCAAGAATATCAGCTGACCCTTCTTGACATGTTTATCATCGCTTGTGATTCAGTGAAATGCACTTGCGGTTAAAACTGAGCAATGAATACTTGCATGCACTAATGTTAGTGTTACACACTGCTAACATAGCACCTTCCACAAACAGTGATCTTGTACTGCAGTGTCCTCCAGGGCAACTGGGATGTAGAGCCCCGTCCAAAAAAAGCCCAATCCTGTTTCACCTGTCGTGTTTGTAAGGGATTGGAACCAGAAAAGAAGGGGTTAAGTGCATGGGGTCAGCTGCACCTGGGGTAATTTAATCTACTGGCTTGGTACTGCTGGAAAAGGAGTAGCCAGTTTATAGAAAAGGTTGGATTTATCTCAGGAGGAGTCTTTGGGTCCAAGCAGGACAGCACTGGGAGGGTCAGTCTTATTATGGGACCTTGGGGGAGAAACAAAGCTTCCTGTTTTCTGATTTGGATGAAGGTTATTTGCCCCTGGGAGAGTGACGAGCCCATCCACAGACTCTGCTGAAGTGGGTAACGTGATCTCTTCATTGGACCAATATCTCATTGACAGTAAACAAATGTTGGAGCTGGAGAGGACTGGTGTCACATATCCCTTGTCTGCTTTTTTCTCCAAGATCGGTGGGGTACTGAATGTACCTGCCAAAGGGACAGCCAGAGAGAGAGAGGTGTAAAAGGGAACAGGGACCAGAATCTGAAGAGGAGAGCCCTGATTTCTTAAGCTGTCAAATGCAACATTAGACAAAGTTTAGCACTGTGGAGACTCCCCAGCAGGCAGGGCCGGTGCAACCATTTAGGCGATCTAGGCAGTCGCCTAGGGCGCTAGGATTTGGGGGGCAGCATTTTCTTCGGCAGCAACCATGGCAGCTGGATCTTCGGCCGCCCCGGTCACTGCTGGCATTTAGGCGGAGGGAGCTGGAGTAGGGGAGCGCAGGGAGGGCCGCCTGCAGCAGGTGGGCGGGGGGGAGGCGCGGCACGCAGGGGAACTCCCTTCCCCAGGTCACCCCTGCTCCGCCTCCTCCCCGAGCATGCCGTGGCTGCTTCACTTCTCCCGCCTCCCAGGCTTGCGGTGCCTAAGCTGATTGGTGCCACAAGCCTGGGAGGCGGGAGAAGTGAAGCAGCCATGGTGTGCTTGGGGTGGAGGCGGAGCAGGGGTGAGCTGGGACGGGGTGGGGTGGGGAGCTGGGACGGGGGGGTGCCTCAGGGCGGAGGGAGGGAGATGTGGGGGTGGGGCTCAGGGCAGGGGCTTGGGGACAGCGGAGGGCGCAAGGTGGAAGTTTCACCTAGGGCGTGAAACTTCCACCAGCCCTGCCAGCAGGGAAGAGCTCTTCCCTGCCTCTGAGTCAATATCACAGTGGCTGTAGTACAGGGATGTACTAGCTGGTGATTCACTGGGAGCCTCTAGTTTAAAATTCTAACACCAGACTGAAGGAAAATGTGTTGTCTATGACTCGGGTGGAAATTCTCCTTTCTCTAGACCAGGGGTGGCTAACCTGAGCCAGAGAAGGAGCCAGAATTTACTAATGTACATTGCCAAGGAGCCACAGTAATACATCAGCAGCCCCCATCAGCTTCTCCCCAACCATACACATACACTCCCAGTGCCTCCTGCCCACTGGCAGCCCTGCCAATCAGGATCTCCCCCTTCCTCCCCACACCCCTCCATCAGTTGTTTCGTGGTGTGCAGGAGGCTCGGGGGGTGGGGGAGAGTGAGGGCACGGCAGGCTCAGGAGAGAGGGGAAAAATGGGGGCAGGGCCTGTGGCAGAGCCAGGGGTTGAGCAGTGAGCACCTCCCTGGCACCAGGGGTGGCTCTGTTTTTTGCCACCCCAAGCACGGCAGCCAGGTGGCTTTCGGTGGTGTGCCTGCGGGAGGTCCGCTGGTAATGCAGATTCAGTGGCATGCTTGCGGGAGGTCCTGCGCCTTTGGTGTACCCGCCACTGAATTACCGCTGAACTAGCAGGACTGGTGGACCTCCTGCAGGCATGCCGCCGAAGGCAGCCTGACTGCCACCCTCATGGCAACCGTCAGGCTGCCCCCTTGGCTTGCTGTCCCAGGCATGCACTTGCTGCGCTGGTGCCTGGAGCCACCCCTGCCCGGCATGTTGGAAAGTTGGTGCCTGTAGCTCCAGCCCCGGAGTTGGTGCCTATACAAGGAGCTGCATATTAACTTCTGAAGAGCTCCGGAGCCACAGGTTGGCCACCCCTGCTCTAGACTCCTCTCCCATCCCTGTCAGAGAGGAAATACCATTGCATCAAAAAGCTTCTGAAGAGCAAACCTTTGGCCTTTTGGAATGGACCCAGCTGCACCAAATCTCTCTGATTTTTTTCAAAATGGAATCTACTGGGGAGATATCCCTCCAGGCTTTTGTCCCCACTTCGGAGTATATAAACTCTAAGCTAGGCTCTGAGTCCCAGAGTTTT
The DNA here is from genome assembly GCF_016161935.1 of Mauremys reevesii. NCBI lineage: Eukaryota > Metazoa > Chordata > Testudines > Geoemydidae > Mauremys > Mauremys reevesii. The sequence continues at coordinate 119,098,368 of NC_052629.1, read as the reverse complement.
CAGGTGCTTCATAGCCACCACTGGAGCAGTGTTTTCGAAAAAGCCGAGCATGCAGGGCGTGGAGCCGTCTTGAAGCCTGGCCACTTATTCAGTTCCTACGTAGGAACTGGGCCCTTTGGACAAACTGGCCCCAGCAGTGGGGGCTTGGTACTTGACAATTCTGGCCATTGTGTGTGCGTGCTAGGAACAAAGTATATGTATTTTCAGCCCTGTGCATCTTGATCTGGCTCCTGTGCTGCAACCAGATCACTGCAGCCAGGTGCCTGTGGAGCTCTGCGTGGGATCTGCCTTTGTGGACTGGCTGCAGGATGAGATGCCCTCTATTTGCCAACTGAGGGGTTGCGCTCCTCCTGGGTTAAGGTAATGAGAACACTTTAACTGGGAGAACTAATGGCTAAATTTATTTGGTTCCCCTTCCTTCCTCCTTAGAGGGCACTTCCAGCTGGGATATGGGAGGTGGGATTGATCCCTTAATTAAAATAGTGGCAGCACAACTGTTTGTTCATGTATCGCTCGCGGCTTTATTCTAAAAGCTATCCAAGGAGAGCAGGAAAGGGGCCGTAGGTGGGATCCAACTGGTAGCTTTTCCTCTCTCCCTTCAAAGAAACAATGGTGTTGAGGTGGAAGTGGCCTGAATACTGACAATCCCCTGCACAGCAGGCTGCCCATTGGGAGGGGGAAGATGGTTCCCAAGTCCCATGCACACAGCTATTTTTTTTTGTAGCCTATGCTGCTGGGCCGCAAGCAAATCCTGCCCTGTAAGCGGGACCATAGTAACTCTTGGGCGGGGTGGGTGAGCCTGAGAATGGGGTTACTAGCATACTGAGGTAAGGAGGTGTTTATTCCTTCGCATACTTTCATTAGGTGACCCCAAGTTCTTGTGTAATAGGCAGCAGGTTTAAAATAAACCATAGGAAGTATTTCATCACATGACGCACAGTCAACCTGTAGAACTCTTTGCCGGAGGATGTTGTGAAGGCCAAGACTATAACATGGTTCACTAAAGAACCAGATAAATTCATGGAGGATAGGTCCATCAATGGCTATTAGCCAGCACGGGCAGGGATGGTGCCAGAAGCTTTAAACCATGGTTTGAGGACATCAATAGCTCAGACATAGGTTAGGGGTTTGTTACAGGAGTGGGTGGGTGAGATTCTGCGGTCTCCATTGGGCAGGAGGTCAGACTAGACGATCATAATGGTCCCTTCTGACCTTAAAGTCTAAGACTCTAAGCTGGGAATGGGCAACAGGGGGTGGATCACTTGATGATTACCTGTTCTGTTCATTCCCTCTGGGGCACCTGGCATTGGCCACTGTCAGATGACAACATACTGGGTTATATGGACCTTTATTCTGGGTCAGAACAGCTGTTCTTGTATAGGGTGCTCACTGGTACACTAATTGCACAAAGCTTTGACCGCTAACATCTTTACAACCTGCCTGCTTGGAGGTCTGATCCCTGTTTTAGAGATGGGGAAACTGAGTCAGAGAGCAGTGAAGTGACTTGCCCTATGTCACACAGTCAGGGGAAGACCTCAAGAGTTTTTGGCTTCTAACTGTATTTTCTTGGACCAAGCTGCCTCTTGTCCTCCCATAAGGCAGCTTCACACACAACTCACTGCTGCAGAGTCTGAGGTTTTTTGTTTTGGGGTTTTTTGATGCCAAGCTGACCTTTCATTGCAGACACTGCATTTATTGTGTAGACTAGACCCTAAATCTCTCTGGGAGGAATCAATAGGCATTATTTCTAGACAGGGGCTTTTGTTTAGATAAAACCTTGTTGGCGAGGTTTTTGTTATGCAAACCAAAGCAGGGGTGGGTCTGGTTTCATGCAAAACATGAGTGCTGGAGAAAAGGGGTGTGGGGGAGGAGATTGTGGTTTTAGAAATCCCTAATAATCTGCAGGTACTTTTCTTTGAGTTAAAAGCAAGCAGGGCATATCACACAGATCCTGCCAGAGAATCTGGAAAAGGGACAGTCGAGTAGATTCATTACTATGAATACTGAGATTGTGCAAAAATACAGTCAAGATTTTAAAAAACAGGAGCATAAAGTTAGGCTTCTAGACCTGCATTTTTAAGTGCCTTGTGGGTTTTTGTTACCCAAGGTGAGAAGGATAATGCTCAGAGGGTGGTTACTCAGCACTTTTGAAAACCAGGCTGTTTTAACATGCTGAGCACCCAAAATTACTCATCAGTTTGAAAATCCTGGCTTTAAATTCTGTTTTAGGGTACCTAATTTAGGACTTGTCTAGAGGGCCCCGCAGTTCAGATGATAGGGGTTTACTGCCACGTGCACTAGCGTGCGGTGCGGTGCGGTAACTCTCCCACGTGGATGGTGTAGGTGTGAATTAAAAGGGGCCTAATTCGCATTAACTAAGCCCTGGTCTAGGCTGACATAAAGCAGCTTACACGGCCCTAACTCTGTAAGGGCTTGTCAACCCTTACATTTTATAGCGCTCTAACTTGCTGGCTCAGGGGGGTGAAAAATGGCCCTCCTGAGCGCAGCGAGTCTGAGCGCTTTAAAGCGCTAGTGTGGACAGGCTCCCCGCGCTGGGAGCCACACTCGGAGCTATTCCCCTCCATGGAGGTGGATTACCAGGAGCGCTGGGCGAGCTCTCTCCCAGCGCTCGCACGTGACCACACTCCCACGTCAAAGTGCTGCTGAGGGAGCACTCCCGCGGCAGCGCTTTGACGTTTCTAGTGTAGACATAGCCTAAGTGTCTACACTAAAATGCAGCTCCCACAGATGTAACTCACCCATTACCCCGACTTAATAACTGCACCCCCGCGAGAGGCATGAAGCTTAAATTGATGTAGTTAGGTTGATGCAGGGTCAGTGTAGACCAGGGGTGGCCAACCCGTGGCTCCAGAGCTGCATGCGGCTCTTCAGAAGGCGCCAACTTTCTAATGTGCTGGGGGTGCTCACTGCTCAACCCCTGGCTCTGCCCCAGGCCCTGCCCCCACTCCGCCCCTTCCCCCCAAACCTCACTGCCCCTTCCCCAAGCCTGCCATGCCCTTGCTCCTCCCCCTCCCCCACAGAGCCTCCTGCACATGCGAAACAGCTGATTGCGGTAGGCAGGGCGCTGACTGGTGGGGCTGCTGGCAGGCGGGAGGCGCTGGGGGCTAGAGGGCAGGAGCTGATCGGGAGCTGCTGATGTGTTACTGTGGTTCTTTGGCAATGTACATTAGTAAATTCTGGCTCCTTCTCAGGCTCAGGTTGGCCACCCCTGGTGTAGACACTGCATTGTTTACATTGACTGTTGCTGCCTGTCAGAAGCTGTCCCACCACGCCCCACCCGGACAGTTAAATAGGGCAAGCGCTCCTGGTGAGGGGACACACTGCTGACACAAGCAGCTTAGTGCAGACGTGCAAAAGCAATTTAATTACTGCGGTGGCCATATGGCGATGTAACCTAAGTCGACTTAATTTGGTAGTGTAGACTTGCCCTTCATCCTTTTGAAAGAGGATGACGTTAACATTATCTACGTACTTCCATGTGTCCACAGCATCCATGTGGAGGAATTACAGCACCATGAGTGGCGGGTGAACAACGCGCTGTTGGAGGAGGCTAGTCCTTGCCCCTCCCCCTCTGCCTGAGGACCCGCCCCTCCCCTTCCATCCCCTGACCCCTGCCAGAGCCTGGAGCACACCTCCCACGGCCGCCAGCCCCCCTGCACACTCAAGGCCACAACATGCCTGGCAGGCGCCATAGCTGGAGCGCCCCAGCCCCCGCACTGGGTGGGCAGCGCAGCCAGAGCACCCCCAGACCCAGCAGGCCAGGTGGGTGGCATGGCCAGAGCACCCCCAGCCCCGGAGCGCTGGGCGGGTGGCACAGTCCCAGCACTGGGTGGACAGTTCACCTCCAATAGCCCAAGGTCATGTGAGCTTTTTTCCTCTCCCAATGTTTGATGCAAGGAGTTTGCTAACGAGGGTATTGAATACAAAGGGTGTTTCTTCCTAAAACCTCATTAAACTTAATTACATCTTTGATCTTACAAAGTATTTGTTTAGAAAAGGCTTTAAAATGACCAAGCACGCCAATGAGGAAGATATTGCTTATTATATCAGTGTCTTTTTATGGGTTTGGACTCCGTTCAGAAAACGCATGCTTGAAAGATAATTGCTGACAGCGTGCAGAATCCATCAAACTATAATTAGCACACTACAATTATTCTAATTGCCTCACTCAGGCATCTGTGTTTGCAATTGTAGAGCAATTTGCCAATAGAAAATTTAATTGTAATACATATTTTATATCGTTTGGGACAAAGCGCCATTATTTCCATTTCAGCAAGGATGTGCCTCAAACTTTAAAAGTTTTCTGATCCTTTCCTGGGTGGTTGTGCCCTAGTGAGGAATTTAATGGCAACCCCTTGTATATTCCAGCTTTATTGATTTCACAATACTGCAGAGGGGGCCCAATTTAGATCATGACCCCATTCTGCTCAGCACTGTACAAACATGTGGGAAGAGGTGAGCCTTGACTAGCTTAAAATCTAAACCGACAAGACAAAGTATGTTTGCAGTGTTGTTGTAGCTGTGTTGGTCCCAGGATATTAGTGAGACAGGCTGGGTGAGGTGATATCTCTTATTGGACTGACTTCTGTTGGTGAAAGAGAGAAGCTTTCGAGCTACACAGGGCTGCTCTTCCGTTCAAGACAAAGTGAGGAGAGATTTGGGAATGGAAGTATTACCCACCATGTACAGATGGTGACCTGAGTCACAGCGCTGAATGGCTCACACAGGGAATTGAACCAGATCCTAGTCCCATGCCATAACCACAATCTGATCTTAGCCCTGGTCTACACCGCGCGAGGGGAGGGGGGGATCGATCTAACTTACACAACTTCAACTACATGAATAACGTAGCTGAAGTCGACGTACTTAGATCTACTCACTGTGGTGTCTTCACTGCGGTAAGTCGACTGCTGCTGCTCCCCTGTCGACTCTGCCTGCACCTCTCGCAGCGCTGGCGTACAGGAGTCAACGGGAGAGGGCTCGGGGGTCGATTTATCGCGTCTAGATTGGATGCGATAAATCAATCCCTGCTGGATCGATTGCTGCCCATCAATCCGGTGGGTAGTGTAGAAATACCCTTAGATGAAAGATCGATTATTTTCTTTCTCCCACCTGCTGCAGGCTCTGAAAATATGTACTAATATATATACATATTCCATAATTTCTAGGCTAACAATTGTAATTGCATTTAAATTGTTCAATGCATTTATAAAGGCAGCTATCTCTGTTAGGGAGCACATGTTGCAATGGGAAAGCAGTTGTATTGATTTATCTGGAAAGGACTGTAGCTGGGCAATTATCAAGGAAGCCGTTTGCCTTATTCCATCATTCACATGGACGAGATCATTTAACCGAAAAGTTGCCGGAATGCGTTATAAGTGATGCAGAGCAAAGTACCCAAATGACAGCCTCATTGCCTTGAAGAGTTTATAAACTATCCCAGACAAACGTGATACCCGAGGCAACTCTTCAGGCACAGGAGGATGTGGAGTTGCTGCCTGTTTGACACCTAAAACTTAGGTCGACCTAGCCTGGTTGCTCAGGGATGTGAAAAATTCAGCTGTATTCAGCTTCTACTGTAGCACTTGTTGGGTAGGCAAACCTGCAGCTGGTGAAATCAGCATAGTAAGGCTTCATGATGAAGTGCCTCTCGGGGAGGAGGAGGGGGCGAAAGGACTGTTTCTATATGATGAGGGATTGTGTTTCAATCATGGGTAGTGACAGGCAGTGGTGGATTAGCCACTGGGCCAACAGGACCCATGCCCCAGGACCTGGCCAACTCGGTGGTCCTGGAAAAATGGGCACCTCTGACCCTGTTCCGCCCGCCTGGAGCTCCTGCTGGGGAGTGGGGGAAGCCCCCACCCCCTGACCCTGCTTTCTGGTAGGAGTGCTGGAGGAGGGCGACGGCAAGTGGAAGGGATGAGGAGGGGCCCCCACTTGCTCTGGCCCATGGCCCCATAAATCTGTAATCCACCTCTAGTGGCGTGGCTGCAGACATCAAGCTGAGGGAGTTAGAAAGGGCTAAAAGCAGTGCCATTCCCCTGCTAGATCAGAGTCAGAGTAAAGAAATGCAGGATCCGATTCCGCAAATCTTAACTCATGCTGAAATGATGGGGTCTACATTAGCTGTTACCACTCGAGAAAAAGATCTTGGAGTCATTGTGGATAGTTCTCTGAAAACATCCACTCAGTGTGCAGTGGCGGTCAAAAAAGCAAACAGAATACTGTGAATAATTAAGAAAGGGATAGATAATAGGACAGAAAATATCATGTTACCTCTATATAAATCCATGGTACACGCACATCTTGAATACTGTGCGCAGATGTGGTCACCCCAACTTCCAAAAGATATATTAGAATTGGCAAAGATTCAGAAAAGGGCAACAAAAATGATTAGGGGTATGGAACAGCTGCCGTATGAGGAGAGATTAATAAGACTGGGACTTTTCAGCTTGGAAAAGAGACCCCTAAGGGGAGATGTGATTGAGATCTATAAAATCATGACTGGTGTAGAGGAAGTAGATAAGGAAGTGTTGTTTACTACTTCTCATAACACAAGAACTAGGGGTCACCAAATGAAATTAGTAGTCAGCAGGTTTAAAACAAATAAAAGGCAGTATTTCTTCACACAACGCACAGTCAACCTGTGGAACTCCTTGCCAGAGGATGTTGTGAAGGTCAAGACCATAACAGGGTTCAAAAAAGAACTAGATAAATTCATGGAGGGTAGGTCCATCAATGGCTATTAGCCAGGATGGGTAGGGATGGTGTCCCTAGCCTCTGTTTGCCAGAAGCTGGGACTGGGCAAGAGGGGATGGATCACTGGATGATTCCCTGTTCTGTTCATTTCCTCTGGGGCACCTGGCACTGGCCACTGTCGGAAGACAGGATACTGGGCTAGATGGACTTTTGATCTGACCCAGTAGGGCCATTCTTATGTTCTTATTCTGATAATTTTTATTCATTTGAGGAGCTCTGTTGACATCAGTGGGACTGCTTATGTAAGGCTTGCAGAATCAGGTCAAGTCATTTACCCCATCAGCACCGTAGTTTATCCACCTTTTAAAAATGAGTCTAATGGCTCTTTAGCGCACGCAGATGACGTGAGAGCTCAATATTTGTAAAGTGCTTTGTGATTCTTGGATGAAAGGGGCTATGTAAGTACAAGATGTGATCTCTATAGCTATCCTAGTGTGCGCATCATATTATGGTGATGAGTGCTCTAATAATGCCTGCAAAAGGTAGCTCATATTGTATTTTCTCTAGAAATGTCCATTGTGAATCAATGGACGTTCAACCCAACAGAATGATCTATATGATGATGAAAACAAAAGGATTAAGAGTGAAAGGAAACAATGACCAAATGATATGACAGGTACACAATACCTTAACTGTCTAAGAATTGGTCTACGCTGGGAATTTACATCAGCATAGCTACGTCTCTCAGTGTGAGAAAAATCCATACCCCGAAAGATGTAGCTATGCTGACCTAATCTCTGGTGCAGAAAGTGCTGAGTAGATGGAAGAATTCTTCTGTCAGTTTTGTGATGGAATGTTTACTCCACCCAGGATTAGAAGGAGTCGAAGTTGCCAGGCAGGCCAAGTAACTGCCCAGGTTACACCTGGAGGAGTAAAAGAGGCTCAGCGGGGCAGGAATAGGTGGTCTATAAAGCCCAGGAGCTGAGAACAGGAAAGGCTGCAGCAAGGCAGGCAGCAGTCACTCCCCGGGAAGAGGGAGTTGGTTTGGAGCTCGTACTCCAGAGGAGTGGGGTGGGGGACCAGGAAAAGCAGGAAGCAGTCCAGGGAAGGCGCAGTGAGGGTAGAGCTCAGAACTGCTGAGCTGAGGGTCCCTGGACCAGGGCTGCCCAGAGTCGGGGGGCAAGTGGGGCAATTTGCCCCAGGCCCTGGGCCCTGCAGAGGCCCCATGATCCCTGGCCAAGGATCCCTTCCCTGGCTACTCACTCGGCGGCGGCGGTCCGGGTCTTCGGTGGCACTTTGGCAGTGGGTCCTTCAGTGCGGAGCAAGTGAAGGACCCGCTGCCACCCTGAAGACTCCGAGCGAGTGAAGGACCCACCGCCGCTGCCACCGCAGACTCAGAACACTGCCCGGTGAGTACAAGCATCGCAGCGGGTGGCGCCTTTTTTTATGTCTGCTCCCCCCGCTTTGCCTCAGGCCCCCTGAATCCTCTGGGCGGCCCTGCCCTGGACTGGAACCCAGAGTAGAGGGTGGTCCTGGGTTTCACTACTGTCCGCTGGGGAAGTGGCACCATCAGGGCAGCACAGGAGACAATTGCCTGGGAATGTTTCCATAGAAGGCTTTTGGGGAAGGGGGGAAACGTGGCTGGTGACCTGACTGGAGGGCCGAGTCACAAAGAGGATGCTGTGATTCCTGGAGTGAGGTGGGCCCGCAGGGTGAGAGGGATGACAGGAGAAGCACCATGTGAAGAGGGTGAACCAACTGACAGATAATCCCCAGGATGGCCAGCAGGACCCCAACACAAACCTACCTACTGCCTCTCTGGAAGGTGGATTACCTATGCCAATGGGAGAACCCCTCCAATCAGTGTCGGTTGTATCTACACTGAAGTGCTACATCGGCTCAGCTGCTGAAGCATTTTTAAGTGTAGACATCCCCGATCTCCAACAGCAGAAATGAATCCAGCAGAGCGGAGCTGCACCTCCTAGATATCTGTTTATTTCTCAGATGGCATGAGCCCAAAACTCCAGATCCAAACTTAAGGGTTCAAAATCTGAATCGGAATTGGCCCTTCCCCAGATTTCCGGTCATCTAGAATAGGTGTTAAAATCTGGTATAAGCTGCTTGCTCAGATCTGAGCTTTCCAGTAAGTCGCATGTCAAGATTCTGGCTACAAAAGCAAAACTATAGCCATGGGTCTTACTGACAGATGAGTGCCATTAACATCAGTTCCTAGGTATTGTGGTATGAAGACATCTACTACACAGTATAATAACTCTAATTATATTGTGTAACTTTAATTGCTTTCACCTCTGGGCTGAGATGGAAGCATGGGACTCTTTACCCAAAAGGAATATGCTAGGAAAAATCATGAAGGGGGAGCAGAGAAGCTGGAATTCAGCCTTAGCTAAAGCATGAACTATCTCCTCTCCCCCCCCACCCCCCACGATAGAAATGCTATAAAAAGTTATAATGGACATAAAAGCCGGTCTTCTCAGGTGTTTCTAACTTGGCTTCTGAATAGAGATGGTTCCAAGCAAGAATATTTCTTGGTTCCAGACAGCTCTTCTTAGGATAGGTGACGTACGTATATAGTTTAAACTGCAATACGTTTTCAGCTTGTGGGAAATCCGCAAAATGAGTTTTTCACTACAGACTCCAGGTGGTTTTCAGGTTTTTTTAAGCTGAGCAGGGAAATGATTCTTATTGTCAAAGTCACCTTTTATGGATGACTCACAGGATGAGCTAGACCTGATGACCCCACTTTAAAATCTTTAAACCCAAGCCTTTGCAGCAGGGCAATGCTGTTTCTAGTTATTTAGGCAGGGAATATCAAATCCTGCTCAACCACACCTTTTGGGGGAGAGACCTGGCAGCCTAATCGTGGATGGAGGGCCCAATCCTGCAAAGCGCTGAGCATGCTCCGCTCCCATTAACTTCAGCAGGAGCTGAGGACACACTGTACCTTGCAGGTGGTGTCCAGCACCTCTCAGGATCAGGCCCTTGGTACTGAATAAGTAAAAGGCTAAATGAAACTATAACAAGGAATGTGATCAATAAACTGTGTAAACCCACAAAACCAGTGTCTGTATTTAATGCTGCAGTGACACAGCTTCATGCCTAAGAGCTGTATCAGTCATAGTTATTTATTAGGCGCCTTGCTGTATTTTCAAGGCAATTCCATTTTCATTTGGATCCAGAACTCAGGAACAACTTGCATGCTTTCAGAGAGATCAAATCACATGGAGCAGTCGATAGGAAGGCCTATTTTGCATTGATTAGAATGAGCAAGTCCAGACTTTGGGCAGATCTGGTGGGCCAGTTCTCTCCTACTGCTCAAAGCTTGCATGCTGTTTGTTGCCCACCAGCTGTGCTTGGTCTTCATCTGCACTGGAGTCTTGCTACATCTTTGTGGCAGCATTTACTGGTGCTTCTCAGCAGTTCCTGCCTCCATGATTAGCATAGCCTACTCTTGTCCAAATGACTATTTGCACGCCTCTTATTGCCTTTCCGAGCAACTAGAGAACATTTCTTCACTTCTTTCTCATGCTGGCTACCTCTGCAGTGGGAAGGAACAGAGCTTTTTATGCCATGCTTCATTCAGCTCGTGTCTTTCCATCTATAAAGGAAGCAACAACCTTGTAAAAACTTCTTCCTGTGTTTCAGTGCCCCTGGAAAGCCCCATTCAGGCCCAGCAAGTGAATGGGGCTGTTAGCTTGTGTTTGAATCAGTTATATTCCAAATATATGGCCCTGTTGGTAACAATCGGACATGCACTGCAATAAATGAAGTGACTTATTGCTGAAAGGACCCAGGTACCAAGCATAGTTTTAGCATATTCCACAGGCCAAATCCAGAGTGTAACTGTGTAGTCAACACAAATTCCTGAAGTTCTAGCCGTTATACCAGGGGTCAGCAACCTTTCAGAAGTGGTGTGCCGAATCTTCATTTATTCACTCTGATTTAAGGTTTCATGTGCCAGTGGTACATTTTAATGTTTTTAGAAGGTCTCTTTCTATAAGTCTATAATATATAACTAAACTATTGTATGTAAAGTAAATAAGGTTTTTAAAATGTTTAAGAAGCTTTATTTAAAATTAAATTGAAATGCAGACCCCTCCCCGGACCGGTGGCCAGGACCAGGGCAGTGTGAGTGCCAGTGAAAATCAGCTCGCGTGCCGCAGGTTGCCTACCCCTGCACTATACAGTCAACCTTCCCTGTAATATCCATTCATTTCCTTGTAGCTACATGTGAATTCTCAATGACTTCTCCACTGACAGATTCCTCTGGGTCCCATCTTTCCAAGAGGCCTGCATAGCGCGATGTTCCTGACGTGTAGCACAATGTCCTGATTTAACTACTTTGCAATACGGATGGTGCAATGTCATCACAACACCACGATGCAAACAACAAAATGTATTTGTGGCTTAACCCTTCTCAGGCAATTCTCTAGAGACCGGTAAAGAACCATGACGCCACATGTAAAACTCTGAATCATTTTATTAAAAGTTCTCCTGCCTGTACATCAGATTTCCTTCCTTTCTGAATAGCTTCTTCCCCTTCTCCCCTCTGCTCATCTCTGAATTTATTTATTACTACTGGCATGTTACACAAAACCAGCGTTGTTTTCTTTCAGAGTTGATCTGTTCTGCTTATTCTCCACCTGAGGTCATACTTCTCTGTTTGGGACATCCTAAATCAGTTCCATAGCACACAGTTGAGACGACGCAAAGGATTATAACTTTGCATGGGAATAAACAGAAGCAGATGCAGATTTAATAGACACAGATCCTGCTTTTGTGCCAACGTCATTAATAATTAGAAGCAGGGAGAAGGGGAACGATAGTATTTCAGAGTTTGCCATGCCATATCAATGATTGTAGCATTGCCACTCACAATAGTTACACAAACACATCTTTAAATGGCCTTTCTAAGCATTACATATATGCAAGTGGCACTTTGCTTTCCATGTGAATCCTTTGCATATACATTCTGGGAAACAACCAGCCAAAGCGATGAGTTCTGTCTTGGGCTATAGCTCTATGCAAACGGTAAATGATATTCCTCATGTCTCTTGGATGAGATTGCCAGTGACTGTCAATATAGCATTCCATACAACCCATGGAAGTAAAGAAATATATTTATCGGTCACCATCTCTGCTCCGTTGCATGAAAACGGCACATGGCTACTTTGAGCCTTTAGCCTCATCGCTGTGTAAGGGGTGGCACGTAGCTGTGCTGCTCCAGGAAAGAATTGTAACGCCGTCCCCGTTCCTCCTCTTGCTTTGTGCCACACTTGCATGGAGAGAGGGGTAAATGACCACCGGTCAGCCCTGCTTTCTGGCCTGTGGTGGGTGGGATGGCATGGAGCCAGGCTCCACCTACTCTTAGCAAGTAAGTGGGCAATGTGGAGATTTAAGCACACACAAACATAAGCAATAGGGTTAGAACATCCCAGATATTTACCTATATTCTGAGATGGTATTAAGTAATCAACGACAGGTCAGCGCTGGCCAAACGCCTCTCTGCCGGGGATGTCAGTAAAGATGTCTCTCTCAGGATAGCTTTCGAAGATAGCTCCTAATTACACTCTATCTCAACTTTTATAACTTATACAAAACACATAGGTCATAATGACCTCCTACTAAATCATCTATTTTCTGAACTTTCAATAACTTTTACTATCAGAGGCGTCTGGACTCAAGGCTGTCCAGCCACATATATTTTTTTTTTAATTCTCAGTTATTTACATTTTCCTCCCCTCCTCCTATACTGATTAGCAAAACTGCCAGTAGTTATGACCTTGCTTCTGAAAGGCTGTCTTCAAATCAATCCTTCACTATGTGGTGGTCTATTTTATTAATTCAGAGTGGCAGAGTGCACATAATATGGTTGCAAAGAGCTTGATCACATTCTAGGGTATATACACCTGTCAGAATCCAGGGCAAGAGTCCAGGGAGCGTGCTTAAACTTTATTTTGCTTTCAGAGGTCCATGGTTCTAGCACTCTTCTTCCCCCATTTAAATAGAGGGAGAGTCTCTGAAGGCTTTACTATTGCTGAAACCAAATGGAACACTTCAAGCGTGCCCAGTGTACCGGCTTCACAAGACAGTGACTGTTGTAAGCTTTTTGGGCCAGAGGCTGTCTGTTTTTTCCATGGTTGTATAGCACCATGGGGTCCATCATGACTGGGCTTCTAGGTTCTACCATAGTATAAAGAGTAATAATTGGAGCTATATCAATCTCCTAGAACTGGAAGGGACCTTGAAAGGTCATTGAGTCCAGCCCCCTGCCTTCACTAGGCAGAGCCAAGTACTGATTTTTGCCCCAGATCCCTAAGTGGCCCCCTCAAGGATTGAACTCACAACCCCGGGTTTAGTAGGCCAATGCTCAAACCACTGAGCTATCCTTCCCCACATGGGAGGGGACCAATCAGTCTAGAAGGGGCAGTTTTTACATGAGCTCTTTAATGAGACGTTATCAGGAATTCTTCATTCAGCCCCGTCCCTACTCTCCCCGCTCCCCACAACTTTTTGTTCTTGGTTAACAAAGACGTATTATACAGTTTGGGCTCCTTTCTCAACTCCGTTCCTTTTGATCCAGCGTTCATTACTTCAGTTCTATTTGTAACACCTTTCCAAACCTACCCTAATCAGTTGTGATTACTAATTGCTGAGCGATTATACTGTTTGAGCTAACAGCTGGCTGTGTTTGCTGGGTATTTCCTTTGGGCTTCAAAGCCTTTCCTCTGCTGAAGCCTATGACCCAGTATCAGAGAAACACTGGCAGGAGGTGTTACCTGTTTAACGCCAATTCCACCTTTAGAACTTTCAGACAGATAACCGGTTCTACCTCGAGTCTAGGCTGTTTGACTGTGGTCTTGAAGTATGAAGAACCATTATTCCAGACGCCTTCCTCTGGCGGTTTCTCAGCAAAACCCTATGGTGGGATTGTGCCCCTGACTGTTAAAACAAATGCACTGACTGTACTGGTAAATAGGGGGGAAACCGAGATGAATGTCCAATAGTCTTTTGGTTCAGGCACTGGACTAGGATCCAGTAGACCTTGCCCCAGCCCCCAGGGGTGGCTCTAGGTATTTTGCCGCCCCAAGCACGGCAGGCAGGCTGCCTTCGGCGGCTTGCCTGCGGGAGGTCCCCGGTCCCGCGAATTCAGCGGCAGTCTGCGGGAGGTCCGCCGAAGCCGCGGGACTAGCGGACCCTCTGCAGGCATGCCGCCGAAGGCAACCTGCCTGCCATGCTTGGGGCGACCGGCAGAGCGCCCCCGTGGCTTGTCACCCCAGGCACGCGCTTGGCGTGCTGGTGCCTGGAGCCGCCCCTGCCAGCCCCACCACAGACTTCCTGTGTGACCGCAGGTGGGACAGAAGGGTATGTCTGTCAGAGGTGTGACTGCAGCACGAGTAGCCATACCCGAGCTAGCTTTGAGCTACCTCGCTGGGCTAACACTAGTAGTGAAGCTGCTAATTTTGTATTTATTGTACACCAAGCTCATCGCTGCTATCTGAGAGCCTAACAAACGTACATAGGCTGAGACGGCTGCTTTAAAGATTTGGGGTTAGGTGACCAGCAGCCTTCAAATGATAGCCCAATGTGCTAACGGAAGGTAATGTGGTGGATAAATCCATTAATCACAGCAAGCTTTGATGGCTGCTGAATCTGCACCTGTCTGGCTGGAGCCCTGGGAAATAGCGTTTTGAGCCATCTGAATGGCTTTGTCAGAATGCCTATAACTTTCTCCCATTACATCATTGCAGGATCCTAGAAAAAGGCTGTCTGTGCTGTTCAAGGAAGTGTATTTTAGGAAACAATTCCACTTTGATGAATGATCCAGGCGTTTATTTAGGCAAAGCAGAAGCAGTTGGATTGAATCATTTGATCTGCATTGTTAATAGGAGACAGCTCTGTGCATGCTTTTTAAAATACTTGTTGTTGTTTGCATAAATTCTCAGGGATGTTTTTCAAAACAAATGCTTACTTCCTGTTCACAGCATTGCATGGCGGTCATGCTGTAGCTAGTGTCACAATGTTAGTGATCCTCTCCATATTCCAGAGGGATAAGGAATTGCTCCAAACTTGCAGAAAAAATGTTTCCCCAGGTATAATTTTTAAGAGTTTCTTTTAGCAATTTTAAGCAACTAAAATATGTATATAATTTAATGCATATGTAACTAAATATCATTTTGAGTGGAAAAACTAACATTGGCATGCCATTGATTTGTCATATGAAAGCGTCGTCCTTTGTGTAAGAAAAATGTCAGTTTTTTTCCTGCAGTCCTTTGGCACCCGCAATTTTCACTGGATTCGCCTGGGAATCCATTTCCTGAATGGCCAAGTTACTGAAATTCAAAATGTGTCTTCTTTAAAGGCTCCTATTCTCAAATGTTGTTTTGCAGTGTGGTAGCTGTGTTGGTCCCGGGATATTAGAGAGACAAGGGAGGTGAGGTGCTGTCTTTTATTGGATCAACTTCTGTTGCTGAAAGAGACATGCTTTCAAGCTTACACAGATCTGAAGAAGGGCTCGGTGTAAGCTCGAAAGCTTGTCTTTCACCAGCAGAAGTTGGTCCAGTAAAAGATGTTCTTCAATACTTAAATGCATGACACTTTGGGTGAAATCCTGTCCCCATTGAAGTCAATGGGAGTTTTGCTATTGACTTTGGGGCAGCCAGATTTTCACTCTTGGTATACTTGATTATCTCAATGCTCATCAAATAAAGATGTGACAAAAAAATTAATAGCTCAAACAACAAAATATGTGGCAAAGCGTATGGACAAGGGTGATCCAGTTGATCTAGTGTACTTGGACTTTCAGACAGCCTTTGTCAAGGTCCCAGACCAAAGGCTTGTAAGCAAAGTAAGCTGTCGTGGGATCAGAGGGAAGGCCCTTTCATGGATCCCTAACTGGCTAAAAGATAGGAAGCAAAGAGTAGGAATAAGTGGCCAGCTTTCACAATGAAAAGAGGTAAATAGCAGGGTCCCCCAAAGATCTGTACTGGAACTAGTGCTGTTCAACATGTTCCTAAATGATCTAGGAAAAGGGGTAAACAGCGAGGTGGCAAAGTTTGCAGATGATACTAAGTTCATCAAGATAGTTAAGCCCAAGCCCAAGACTGACTGTGAAGAGTTACAAAATGATCTCACAAAACCGGGTGACTGGGCAACAAAATGGCAGATGAAATTCAATGCTGATAAGTGAGGAAGTAAAGAATGTTGAGACAGAGAATCCCTGCTATACATGGGAAATGATGGCTTTTAAATTAGCTGTTATCTGTCAAGAATGATCTTGGAGTAGTCATGGATAGATCTCTGACAACATCTGCGCAATGTGCAGCAGCAGTCAAAAAAAGCTAACAGAATGTTAAGAGCCATTAGGATAAGACAGCAAATATAATGCCACTATATAAATCTAGGTAATGCCCACTCCTTGAATGCTATGTGCAGGTCTGGTCATCCCAACTCAACAGAGATATATTCAAATTGGAAAAGGTACAGAGAAGGGCAATAAAAATGATTAGGGATATGGAACGGCTTCCATACAAGGAGAGATTAAAAACATTGGGACTGGTTGTCTTCGAAAAGAGATGACTAAGCAGGGATATGGTAGAGGAGTTATAAAATCATGACTGGTGTGGAGCAAGTGAATAGGGAAGTGTTATTTACCTCTTCACATAGCACAAGAACCAGGGGCCACCCAGTGAAGTTAACAGGCAGTAGGTTTAAAACAAACATAAGAGAGTGCTTCTCACACAACATGGTCAGTCTGTTGAACTCATTGCCAAGGCGTCTTGTGAAGGCCAAAAGTATAACTGGGCTGAAAAAAGAATTAGATAAGTTCATGGAGGTTAGGTCCATCTGTGGCTATTAGCCAAGACAGTCAGGGACCCAACCCCATGCTCTGGGTGTCCCTAAGCCTCTGACTGCCAGAAGCTGGGAGTGGATGACAGGCAATGGATTATTGAAGCATCTAGCACTGGTTACTGTTGGATGACAGGACACTGGGCTAGATGGACCATTGGGTCTGACCCGGGATGGTTGTTCTTATGTCCTTAAAAAGGGAATGATAGCATGTCAGCTAATATGATGTTCTTTTATCTCCATTAGATTTGTTATGGCATCTTGAGGCGCCTGAAGAATGTTCACTTAATTTTCTGAATCACTTTCTGGGGTAATTTGGTATGACCATGTGGTTAAGGCACTGGACTAGAACTCTGGAGACCTGGTGTTACATTCCTGGCTAACACAACTTCCTGTGTGACCCTGCACAAGGTAATGAATGTTTTCTATGTCTCAGTTGCCCATCTGCAAAATGGGAGATAATGACACTTCCCTACCTCACAGGGATGGTGTGAAAATAAATTCACTAAAGGTGAGGTGCTCAGATGCTCTGGTGTGTGCGATAGACATATAAGCAGACAACTGTCCTCCGAAAGGACGGTGTTAACATGGAAGGGCTCTTGATAGCTACATGGTGGCTTGAATGTGGGGTATTTTTTGTGTGTTGTAGCCATTTTCCAAGAACCAGACTCAGGAGTGTCTGCAATAGAATTGAGTGCGCTCAGCACTCTGTGGCAAATAGTTGCCTGTATGTATTTCCTAGTGTACCACCATAGAGGCATAGTGTTTAGGCAGAAGGGACCACCAGATCATCTGGTCTGACATGCCCATTACAGCAAAACATTTTTCTTGTGAAGTAGAGGCCACTCTAACGGCAGCAACAGGCTCCAAATGTGGCATGTTTACTTTTATGCTTGCAGCGATTCTAAATAACATGTCATTCAACACGGCCAGTCTGCAAAATCATCCTGTAGCTTTAAGTGAGACCTGACTCAGAACCAGTGTTGTCCTGATGTGGATTTTATCTCATACCCCCAAACAGACTGGGGGAGGATTGAACAGTCTCACATTCTAGAATGTTTCTTTGTGATAAAGGGAAGCCACTGCTAACTTGGACCGTATGTGCAGATCAGGACTGAGACAGAGAGGCCAATCATAATGAGAAGAATCTCTGTTACACTGGCTATTAGGGAAGAACACTGGAGGCAATAAACTTCTTCTGCTTGGTTACTTTTTAAATGACTTAGCAAAACAAAGTTGTAAATACTTCTGGTGTGACTAAGCACTGAAGTGGGAGGAGAACTCTATAAATTCACAAGTGTATTGGCAACCCTATTCTGAGGAGACAACTTTCTAATCACACAACTGAACATCCTTGCCCTGCCCCTTCTCTGAGGCCCCACCCCCCACACTCTCAATCACTCGCTCTCCCACACCCTCACTCACTTGGCTGGGGCAAGGGGTTAGGGTGCGGGAGAGGGTGGGGGTGGGGGCTACGGCTAGGGGTGCAGGCTCCAGCTTGGGGACAGAAATGAGAGGTTCAGGGTGTAGGAAGAGTCTCCAGGCTGGGGGAGGGGGTGAGGAGTCTGGCTGGGGGTGTGGGCTCTGGTGTGGGGTTGGGGATGAGGGGGTTGGGGAGCAGGATGGGGCTCCAGGCTCGGGCTGAGGGGTTCAGAATTTGGGAGGGGGCTCAGGGCTGGGGCAGGAGATTGGGGTGCAGGCTCTGGGTGGGAGTTAGGGTGCAGGAGGGGGTCCCAACCTGAGGCAGAGTGTTGGGGTGCGAGAAGGGATTCAGGGTGAGGGCTCCAGCCAGGCAGCACTTACCTCAGGCAGCTACTGGAAGGGGTTGGCATGTCTGGTTCCTAGGCGCAGGGGTGGCCAGGTGGCTCCGCACACTGCCCCTGCCTGCAAGTGCCACCCCTGCAGCTCCCATTGGCTGTGGTTCCCAGCCAATGGGAGCTGCAGTGCTGGTGCTCGGGGTGGGGGCAGCGCATGGGGCCTCTCTGGCAGCCCCTGTGTCTAGGGGCCACAGGGACATGCTGGCCGCTTCCAGGAGCTGCACGAAGCCAGGGCAGGCAGGGAGCCTGCCTTAACCCTGCTGTGCTGCTGACCGGACATTTAGCTGCCTGGTTAGCAGTGCTGACTGGAGCTGCCAGGGTCCCTTTTCAAATGGGTGTTCCGGTCGAAAACCAGATGCCTGGCAGATGATTTGGCTTCTGATGGAATGGGGGGTGGGGTGTCAGCTCAATTCTTCCTCTTTCTGGAGTAGACAAAATGGACAACATACATGGGACCTGTGTGTGGTGGGTCTTCCCGATGTTTCCAAAAACCGAGGGCCAGATCCTCAGCTGATATAAAATAACATCTCTCCAATGAAGTCATGAATAGATTTTTACACTCCCCACATCTGACCTTTCCCTTCATGTCACTGTATTTGCTGATTACAATCAGGAGGCCTTTTATAAGTGAAGTCAAAACCTGTGTAGATGAAGCCAGTGGTGCTGGGGACTTACCACAGCTGAGAATTTGACCCAGAGGCACTGTCTGTTCTGCAAGGACATCAGAGATTCCATGGCACTTTTCCTGAGATTAGTGGCTTGCCCTGAAGTCCTTGACTAACATTTCATCTTCTCCATCAACTGTATTGAGCAGCGTGCTGTGTAGCAGTTGTCTGCCAGGCTGTCACTTCCCTAGCAAAGGTCAGTTCATCATGCTCTTTCCCAGTCCCCCGGGTTCATTTTCTAGGAACATCAAAGGGTTCAGCTATTTTTGTGGGTGGTTTGTATTTGTTAAAGCGTACAACCAAAAAAGTAGCTTTCAGTAATTAGTGGGAGAAAATGAGAGAGCTGGTTGTGTGTGAACGAGAGAGCCTGGTCCCTGCAGCTATTGATTCCTTCTCTTGCAGGCAGGTGAGTACAAGCAGCTGGGGAGTGTGACAACAGCGTTTGGCCGGTGTCCCATTTTTTTTTCCATTTTCTTAAACTTTAGTAGTTGTCTTCCAGGTGTTACATGCATTTGTACAGTTGGAACACTTGCCAGTTCCAATCAAGCTTGTGGTTTGCAGACAAGCCTGGGAGCCAGCAGGAAGGGAAGCTGGAGAAAGAACAGTTTTGTACATGTAGCTGGATGCTCCATTGGCTCACAAACCAGAAACGTTCACTCATGCCTTGTGGAGGGTTTTTTCTGCCAGTGGGGAGAAGATTTCCTTATTTATTTATTATAGATACACAAAGGAACAAATTGAAGGCATTATTCTTTGATCAAACATTCCGTGATGAGTTCGTTTCACCTCACCTAGCTCCTCTCTCTGTTTATTTTTCTTTCCTTCTCCTCACTTCTAGGGTTATCACTGTGGAGCTTCCAGTTAAAAAATGTATGCTAACTTTTTTTATATAAACA
This sequence comes from Mauremys reevesii, assembly GCF_016161935.1. Lineage (NCBI taxonomy): Eukaryota > Metazoa > Chordata > Testudines > Geoemydidae > Mauremys > Mauremys reevesii. The sequence continues at coordinate 119,078,403 of NC_052629.1, read as the reverse complement.
AAACCTGGGGGTGTTCTATTCTGCCATGGGATATAGTTCCTCATTCTTTTCTTGTTCTCTAGCTTAACTGCTTCCCTCTGTCCCCAAGTCTAACTTTCCAGTGACCTTATTTTTTCTCCCCTCTTGTGCTGTCTTTGCTACCTTCCATCTTGAGGTCTATCAGAATTATGGTTGGACATCCGTAGCTCCTTGCAGATGGCTGGGCACTTTGGGAAGCTCATCCTTTCTGAAGGACCCTTCATAGAAGGGGTTTTCCTAAGCTGAAAATAAACAATTAGATGCCATTCTTCAGCTATTTTTAGAGGTGGGTGGGAAACAGTTTTCTCATCATGGGAAAATTTTCAAGATTTTGAAAAATGCTTCTCATCCTGAATTGTGCCAAAAAGTCAAAATCTCAAATGTTGTGACCTTAAATAATAAAAAAGCTCTAGGTCAATCGAAGCATTTTGTTTTCATAATTTTGAAATGGGTCATTTTGATTTTGACCATTTTATATTCTAAATTAGTTTTAATATAATTTCACCTAGTTTTGAAACAAAATGTTTAGAATTTTTTAAAAAAGCACCTTTTTGTTCCAGAAAGGACACTGGGACATTACCACAGTTTAAAAACTTTTTTCCACAATTTTTTTCTTTAAATGGGAGATTTGTCAAAATCAACCCTTTCCTGTGAAAAGTTTGGGTTTCAGCAAATCTGTATTTTTTTTGCCCCCTCCCCCCAAAATAAATAAATAAATGATTAGTTGAAAAATTTCTGACCAGCTCTAATATTTATGCTATAGAATGGGCTTCTCAATGCTTCAAAAACTGTGCGGATCTTTTTACATTCACTCAACTGCAGCAAATAGAATCTAAGCTCAGGCAACATGAAAACAGACGCATTTTTACCTCTGAACCATGTTTTAGCAATCTAAAAACATGTCCATCTGTATGGCAGACCTGCCCCCAGGCAATATACTGCTGGTATCGCAATCTTCCATGTCATTGCAATACCTTATTAATATTTACACAGCACCAGTCAGCTTCACAGTTCAATTTATAATGGCGTTTTCTTTCAATGCTCTTTGCCATTGTTTTTCATAAGCCAGGAAGTGAATAACCCTAATCTTGGATTTCTAACGGGTCTCTATCTAATGACTGTGGCTAATCAGCAAGATTGGAGGAACAAGAAGATATTCCTGTGGAAAGTACTTACTAGGGCTATGACTGTAACACTGTCTAATATAAAATCAATGTTATAGTTACATAGGACTAGAAGGAACCTCCTGGGTCACCAAGTCTAGTCCTCTGCGATCAAATTATCCTTGACTAGTAGAATTCGGTCATTGCTCACCTCTTCTCTTGATTAACCTTCAAGGCTATGGTAAGGCTTATCTTTCTTGGGCAGTTAGAGGGGGAGTGAGTTGAGGGGTACAGACTGGCTGGAGGTGGAAATTATATGGGTATTGTGGCATGGCATGAGAAATTCATCTATGCCGTCTGTGGGTTTTATTTTTTGATATTGTTACCTCTTTAATAGCTTTGGGCCACACACTGAATAGACCATTATTCCACAATATTCCCGTTGACTGCAATGGGAATATCTGTAGGGTAAAATATAGAAGTCTAACCCTGTAAAAGCACCTTGACCATTGTACATTCACTTGAGGGAAATTGCAGTTAAAAATAAGGCAGTAGCGGGAGGAAGTAGATGGGACATGTGTAAAAGCAATAGATTCCTGTTGTGTCTCTGCAATTAGAGATGACCTGTATCTGTGTGTGGGATAGTGAAAAATGCTTGCGTCTCATGGCTGTTTTTTTGTCTTTTGTTTTTATTCTATGAAGTTGCAACAAAATATTTTGCAGTTGGAAGATTTCTCATCCAAGGATGTCAATGTATTTAAATACATGCTTCAGAACATCCCTGTGATGTAGGCACCAGTAAATATTGTACCCATCTTAGAGATGGGTAAATTGAAGTGCACAGGCTCACATGACCCATCCAAGGTTACTCAGTGATCAGTGGTATTTAGTGCTCCTGGTTTCCTGCTCTAATCACCAGAGAAACATTCTCTCGTGGAATGCCCAATGGCTCCATAACTGATTGGTTAGCCAACATGTGCCACATTGATATAGAGAAAAAGCTTCCCGGAGAACATCTGAGTTTCTTAAAGCTGCCACTTCGTTTGAGTTACCTCCCAACTCAGAGTCCTTTTGAGACTGCTGGTGTCAGGAAGAACTCTCTCTGAGCTGTTTGGTTGTTCACATGGCACCATGCAAGGTACTTGTTGCCTTTGGGTAAATGCTTTAACCTGCTGTAAGCAGATTTCTCTTCTTGAAGTCTTCTTCCTGACTACATTTCTGCTTATCCTCTTGCCTATTTCCTCCCCATCTGGTTTCTATCTGGCTTAAGCAGATGTTTTTCCACTTCTTAAATGTCCTGTGCATTCACCTCTCAAATGTTTAACAGTGCTTGTTCATTCTTTTTTCTCCAGGTGTAAAATTTGAAAAACTGAGGGGGCGGGGAGGAGTAAAGAGCTTTTCACTCATCAGACCTATTACTTCAACCCGAGCTGATATCTATTACTCTGGATGCATTGGAATTCTGTAGAGCGGTCCGAGAAACATCTGTAGTTATTCATTGTGCAGCCTAGAACCCCATTAGTTCTTCCATTACGTTTACAGTTTCCAGTATATACAAAGAATGGTAGCTGCGATTTATATTAGGGCAGTGTATACGATATTGTCACTTTTATGCTATAAATGTTTACCAAATCCATAAGGTACCATAAGAACTCAGGTCAGTGACAGTAAAGGGGGGCTCGGGAGTAAATGTTTTGAACTTGGTTTGACAGCAAGTGTATACAGTGTGTTGCCCTCCCCCCTGCATACCCCAGAACGACAATATGCTATTTCTGAGTTTTCCCCAAAACACAAAGTTCTTTGTTTGGTGGTTCAGTCAAGCAGTATCTGACTGGCAGGGGGCTATGGACGGACTCATTCCCATATTAAGTAATGTTTATGAGGAGTACCCTGCGCACGGAATATGTTAGGTGGAGCGCATAAAGCTCTGTTGGCATGTTAGCACTACTTGAGAAGGGATGTATTGTGTGGCTGTTAAAGCCTTAAGGAGCAGGAATGACAGTTACTTCCACCCTTTCATGGGAACCTGGTTTCCACTTCTCAGGATCTTCTCCCTACATGGTTATGTCCTTTCCCCCCTAGGGAATGTTGCTCTCAGAATTTAACAGGGTGTTTCCGTGATGAAGGCTGCAGAGCCTGCTGGAGAGTGCAGGAAACCAAAGCATGAGTATTTGGCATGGCACAATAAAGTTTGCAATGCAATGCTGGTGCTTCAGCACAACCCGGCATATGCTGCATTCTAATGGGTGCAAGTAGGCATCAATACCGGGGTGTGTGTGGGGGGGGATTCAACCACTTCTGGAGTCAGTGGCACTCCAATAGCCGCTCTTCCGACAAGAGCCCAGCTGGCAAGCCCCACCTCTGTCCTGGGCAACATCACGCCATTTTGAAGCACTGCCCACAGGCCGTAGAGTGGAGGGGGAGTTGGTGGCTTGGATTGCTGCGCCCCCTGCTGGCAGACTCTTTACCACAGAGGGCTGCAGTCTGTGTTCCACTGGTTGGAAGGCAGCAGTGTGGATAGGGGGCATCTTTAGGATTTTCATTAATTCTCCTGCCAGCTAGAAGCAGTGTGGTGAGAGCAGCACTGCTAGGAACAAAGCCGGCAGCAGCGGGGAGCAATGAGGGCCGGGCGTTGACAGAGGGCTGGTTGGGGTCCTAATGCTGGGGTAGATGCTTAGCTGGTATTAACTGTCATAGCCCCACCATCCCTTATGGCCCTCTGCACGATAGCTCTCGCAATATGCTGCGTGCCTTATTTTTACCATCCCATGGGTCTGCAGCACCCTCATCCCAATGGACTGCAAGGAAGCAGCAAGTCCTGCCAGGAGCTCAGCACTGCTCTTCACCTGTGAATGATACAACCTCGGTTCTGTACCTTTACTGGTCGGGAGCCCCTGTCGGTTTGGGTGGAAGTGATTCCTTTCCTGCTGCATGCTGGGGGTCTGGTCCAAAAGCACTGGAGTCAAGCAGAGCTTTTCCACTGACTTCAATGGGCTTTGGATCAGGACTCAGAGACTGAGCCTGGTTAAGACACTAGTGACTCGGGGATGGGAATGCGACTGATTTTTAAACAAAAACAATTTTTTTCTGAAAATCCCTATTTGTATGGGTCATGAAATGCAACCGATTAAAACAAATGTCTAAATCACTTTATCTTTGCCTGGCAGCCAGGTTTTTAAATAACTTTTTTTTTTTTTTTAAATCCGATAAAAACCAGAATAACACAGGAAGCACATTCATGGACGCAGCTCCTCTTCTTTGGTGTCTGCCCATTCAGACTGAGACAGAGTCTGCTAACCTTACTCATACTGAGTAGTACCTTACCCTATGTGGTGCCCCATTGAAATGGACTGGATTACTCTTAGAGTAAAGTAGTACTTGGCATGAGTATGGGTGGCAGAATTGGCCTGCCTGCTTCAGTGGGACTCTGGGTTTGCTCCTAAATTCAGAAGGGACCCCTTGCAGCACTGATACATTTTGGAAATTGTCCTTCTTAGGGACTATATAATATGAGAGCGCTGGTATTTTCCAGCGTGTCTGCCAAAGGGGAATGTACAGTGTATTATATAGTCCTTCTGGGTGTTCACACCAGGCTTCAGCTCAGCTTCTAGTGCAGCTGTTCTTTCTTGTGGAACTTGGCATTAATTACGTACCTTACTCTTGTGACCAGGATCAGACTGCCCACGTTAGCACTTTCTGATTAACCTATCCATACTGCGAAAGGCTCTTTATTCTTCTGTTAGCTGCCATGGGAGAAGTATTCTTTGTGTCTCTGGCTAAATGCCTAATGACAGGGGAAGAATTACTTTTACTTAAAATTGCTACATCGTTAATTTCTTAGAGAAACTGACTGCATACATTGTCATTTTAAATGCAGTTAAACAGGCACAATTCAAGGCACCCAAACAACCTTGACTCTGTCCTGTAGTTATACCACGAGGGGGAGAAAATACCCTAATGCATCTTTAAAAATCCATGTAGTTTAATGTAGAACTACAGCCGCTATTATAAACTACTATAACTGCATGCTTATTGCATGATGTAACCACAGGTGCCTTAGCTGTGCAATTCCTGACCTTGTGTGGATTTCTTTTTAAGTGTAACCAACTCTGAAATTTCTAGGCTTGTTTCGGGGATAATTGCAATATTCCTGTAAAGATTTTACTCTTAAATTACTGATATGTACTCTCAATCTGATCTAAAATATAGCAGAGTAAATGTTCGTAGAATAAAAACTAAGGCTGGGCTTCACCTGGTCTACACTTCAAAGTTTTGTTGGCAGTTGGAGGTGTGAAAATGATACTCCTGCCTGACATCACTATGCTGGGAAAAGTCTGAGGGTGGATGCAGTTGTACCAGCAAAAGACGCCTATTGTCAGTATAGTTCATTTCATCTGGGGAACTTGTATGATATTTCTTTTGCTGATATAGGCTGAGTCTCTACTAGAATAGAGGAGGCCTAATTCTCTCTGCGAATTTCAATGAGACTTGGTTGTTGAAGTCCCTTCGCTTAAGATGGCAGCCTTGATTGAAAATGCTGAATGAAATGGCAGAAGGGAAGGAATTTAAATACAGTATTTCTTTAATATATTTTGACCCAGAAATTTTCAGCTGGAGGTTGGTATTTCGTATTCTTAATCAGCATGAAGGCTGAAACTAGAAACCGAGCGCAGAGTTGAGATGAATGCAGTGTGCATGTTACTAATGAGATGTGGAAGTGCCATATGGCTCTGAAAAATCACTGTCAACAAGACAACTTTGAGCAGTTCCCCTTTCTGAGAGCGGGGAGAGGCAATTAATCATCTTCACCTCCTAATATGTATGTGAATTCTCTTACCGATGAGAACTCTTATTTGAGGCTGCAGTGGAATGCAAACAAAACTTCAAAGGCCCTTCTGCCCTATAACCTAGCAGATGCATGGGACGTTTTTTGAACAGAGACGGTATCCCCTGCTGTGCTACAGTATGCGCATCTGAAAGCACTGAGGACTCATGACAAACTTATAAGGGGTGTCTGTAACTGTTTCCTTGGGAATGGGATTTTGTGTGTTGCTTAGTTTAGGCTATCTTTGATCTCAGTGGTATTTTACCCTGAGCACTCGTATCATAGAAGAACTAGCCCAGATCTTGTTCATCATATTTACGCAACTCAGCCCCATTCATACCAGTTGAACTCCACTAGTCATAGAATAAGGCAACCATACTAGGTCAAATCTCATTCTCCTTATATACTTGACTAGCACTATTGAATTCAATGGGGCTGGGATCCCACAGGAATACTCCTATCAATAAAGCGCCCGATCCAATTCCCAGGTGAAATCAATGGAGAACTTTCCACAGTTTCAAAGTTTGCAAGATTTGCCTCTTTTCTAAACTCTCTATGGGTAGGTGGAGAGGAGAAGGAAGAACAAATAGTTGGGTAGCAAACTTTCCTTCCGTTATCCCAAGTGACCCATCAAGAAGATTGAATATTTCTATCCCAAACTCCTTCACTTCAAAGCAAAATCTGCAATACCATCTTCCAGCCAGGAGCTGACTGCAGGTAGATCCTTCAAGATATTAGAAGGTTAAAAAATTCTGAGAAATACTAGACCACAGCCTTGGATAAAGTGTTTATTTCAGCTTTGCCATAGTGGCAATGTCCATTGTATAAACTACACAGTTTAAAAAAGCGTAACTATGTTTGAGATGTGAATGTTACTGAATAGGAAAATCCAGAAACTTATTGTGAGCTGAAGATAGAGTGAGGGACTGCTCAGATTCTTCTTTGTGGCACCCCAACGTTCTTGAATACTTGTTGCTGAACATTGTCATTCCTCTCTGGAAAAGTAAAGCAAATGCTGGGGAAGATTTCTCAAGGCACAGAAGGGAGTGCTCAGATAGTCACACTTCTAATTTGAGAAGCAGTGGGAGGAAGTAGATCTCTCACCTAGGCATGACCTAAGCCATAGACTAAGATTTTTTTCAAAGGCGCTTAAGGGAGTTTGGTGCCCAAATCCTGTTAACTTTTAATAGGTGTTTGGATTGCTAACTCCTCTTAGACCACTTTGAAAGCCCATTAATACTTTATAGAGCAAAACACCTAAATGTCACCCAGAAACCAATAGGCAGCCAGTGAAGAGTAGGGTGGCCACTCACACATCACTAGAATACCAGGACTTCTGGGACCAGCATGGACCCGCCCCTTCCTGCATGACCCAACCCCCACTGAACTCACATGCGTGTTGTACATGGGGGATGCCATTCAGCAGAATGCACCACCCTGCCCCTGGTGGCAAGAGCTTGCATGCACCAAAACCACATCTGCTTTTGTCTTGGTACCGGACAGGGGACAAACCTTAGAAAAGCAGGACTGTATGTCTTAAAACCAGATGAATGAGCTTCCTAGTGTAGGTTCCAGAGCCACTGGTGTCGTGGATGTGTGCAAGACGCACTGCTGAATAAGTGAGTGGCTGCGTTCTGTACTAGCTGTGGATTGCAAACAGGTTGGAGGTGGGGTCCCATGGAGAGCTCACTTCATGGGCTGGACTATGCCTTTCTCTGCTACCGAAGCAGCTGGGTGTCTGAAAGGCAGGATAATCCAAGAGACGGAGACCCAGCAACATCCACTGACCTGAGACTCCAGATACTACCATTCCACTGACCTCTCAGAAGTAACGTCTCCTCTCTGTGCCTATCTTTCCTGTTCCACTCCTTGTCTATGTGGATTGTAGTTCTGTGGGGCAGGGCTTCTCTCTCTAATGATGGGTTTGTGCAGCACCTAGCACAGGGGTTTTCAAACTGGGGGTCAGGACCCCTTAGGGGGGTCATGAGGTTATTATCTGGGGGGTCACAAGCTGTCAGCCTCCACCCCAAACCCCGCTTTGCTGCCAGCATTTATAATGGTGTTTAATATATTTATAAGTGTTTTTAATTTATAAGGGTGGGATCACACTCAGAGGCTTGCTGTGTGAAAGGGGTCACCAGTACAATAGTTTGAGAACCTCTGACCTAGCACGATGGGGCTGGGATTTCTGTTGGGCCTCTAGGTGTCCTTGTAGTATTAATATTCTGTGCTTTGTACCCCTAGACAATTGTTCAGTCATACCCTAGATTAAACTCACACAAGCCAAAGACATTCTAGTCAAAGTGGCAGAGTATCTTCGGGGAACATGGAGATGGCAAGCTGGCAGAGACGCTCTGTTAGCAGAGCAATGCTAAACGTGAATCGTGTGTAATCCTGTGAACTAACTGAGCTCTACGACAAAGCACAAATAGGACCTGATCCTGCAAACACACACACACACAACTTTACCTTTTGTGGATCCCCTGGAGAATCTCTGCTGGGTAAAGTTATGTGCATAAGGGTTTGCAGAACAGGAGTGTGTGTCTCTTGGGAATGTACATAGCAGTTTCCACAGATTCTTGCAAAATGCACCTGCTTCCGTTCTATTCCATTCTATGGAAGTTTTTATCCTGCGCTCATCTCTGTAGCATACGAGTGCCACTCACTTTCAGGAACAATTTTTCTTCGGATGTGAGTTTTCTACTATCCTTTAGCCTTCCAATGAGAACAGTTCCACCCCCCCAGCAATGAAGGAGAGAGGCTAATAGCTGGAAAGGAAAGAATGAAGACTAATTAGGATAAGGAAAGAATGGATATCTGAGATCTTTTCCTTTCGCAGATAGGGGCCCTAACAATCCAACTGTGTGGATTAAGCGCACAGTGTTTCAGATGAGATTGATTAGAGCAAGATTCAAATCTGGTAATATTTGGAAGTTCAAATTAGTTAAACAACATTTAGAATAATCTCTTAAAAATAGCTCTTAACTGGCATCAAGTATAGCGAGCAGACAGAACCAGCTGTGTTTTTGCTAGTTCATTATATTGAAGTTTTAAACTCTGTTGCTCAGTTTGCCAACTGTTCTTTCTGATGCTGCCCAGTTGTTTTGCATGGCCTTGAAGTGGTTTCCCAGCTATCTGAACTCCCCAAATGACAATGCTTCATTATTGTCTGACTGAGAAAGTGGAACCCTCTGTTTATACGTAAAGATTCCCATTCTCCCCTCCCCCCTCCCCATCCAACATATACAAAGCCACTGCAGAAACTGGAACCAGATAAAAAGAAGAAAACAGGCTTTTAAAAGCCAGTTCTGAAGTGCAAAGATGTGAGGGCCATTTAGAAATCGTTGCCTTGTGCGCTCTCCCGCATTGTGGTTTATTTGCTCCCATCCATCATTGGTTCATTATGTTCATCTGCCAGAGCCTTCAAAGACAACTGCAAGTCTGCTTTAGCCATTCATCAATGAGGAATAGAAGGAGCAAAGTAAGAAACATGTATCTCCAGACTCCAGTTCCCTTCAGTGCTGCTTAATGGATGTGGGGAAAAAAAAAGTACAGTTGATAAGTTGAGTTAATCACATCCAGGGCTTCTGAAGAGGTGCCTCCTGAACAAGGGAAGGCATCGTCCGTATTTTAAGCCCAGGTAATTAAATCTGACCTTACAATGCAGCCTCCAAACCTGAGCAGATGACACTAAATGGTGTAGAGGAAAGATTAAAAATATGGTTTCCAGGAGTGTATTCTCCTGAAATCCAGCCTCTCTCATCAGAGGGGTCTGACAAGAATCTAGGCTGTAATCTTGTCTCCTCAATATCTCCATGAGACCCTTTGCCAGGAGAGAGGCTCCGTGGGGGTAGCTGTCAACAATTTGTGATGAGCTCTCCATGGATGCAATCACCACACAAAGTGGGGACTGTGAGGGGCTATTTTACGTGAAAGGTGTCCACACACTGCAGCGATGGCCTGTACTTTTTCTTTTCTGCACCATATAACGATTCATCTCTTTCTTGTTAGCCAATGCCTGGATAGGATTTTAGCTAAATGGACATCTCACACCTTGATTAAAGCAACCTCCACTGTAGCTTAGCAGTTTCTCAGCTTGCTCCCTTCTGATTCATCCAGACCATAGCTGCCAGCATCCTTCTCCTCTCCTCCTGCTTAGCATTCCCTTATTTGAACCTCTCCACTGGCTCGCCCTGGGCTACCGACTCAAGTTTAAGATTCTTGTCTTTGCCTTCCAGGCTTGGTGCAACATCTCTGCCCTTGTTCCTTGTTGTATTTCTGTGGCCCTGTTTGTTGTCTAATGATGGCAGCCATTTCTTCTTCCTCTGCCTCATCTTCAAGTTCATTTATCCAGGATGCCGCTTGGTCCTCTTTGTCCCACTGTACTAAGCTTTTCCCACTTCACTTAACCCCTTCCTGGATACCTTTCCCATTGCAACCTTCCCACATGCTAACTCAGTTTGGTATTATCCCCATCACCACTTCCACCTTGCTAACGGCTCTGCTTTTCTTGGGCCAGATTCTGTTCATTTTGCCATGTGTCATTTTTGGCTCCCCGTTCCTCCTGGTTGCACTTTCTCAGAGGCTCAGCCCGGAACCAGGCTCCTGAGCAATTGGAGGTATCCTCCAAAGCTTGCAAGGTGCCCAGGGAATTGGGTAGTGTGGAAACTGCCTCATGTTTGGAGGCAGGAGCCTTTCCTTCAATCACTGTGCAGCTCATCTATAGAGCAAAACAGGTAAAGAAACGGTGAGTGGTTTTGTGTTTAAAAAAACTTGCAAGGAAACCGAAGTTTCTTTCATTCAAAACTTTTAATGGAATTTGTTCCATTTCACTAAACAAAGGAACATCTTGTTTCTTTTGGGCTTTCAGAACTGAAGTTTGGTTTTTGTCCTATTAATTTCTCCTCTCCTGCCTCTTCCCTTTTTCATTCTCGTCTCTAGCCCATTCCCAGCATGGGCACGGAAGGGCCAGGAGAAAAACCCTGCAACGGATTCTTTTTTAGAAACAAGATGACAATTTCAGTTTAGCTGAAAACCTGGAAAATGTTGAAGGAGAACATTTCTTCATGGATATTTGTTTCCTTCTAAACCCCATGACACTGAGACGTTTACAACGCAAACCAGCTCTACTCTAAAGGAGCTGGCTAGAGTCCAATGGGCAGATAACAGAGCATAGTGCTACAGCACCAAAACTGGGGAGCTAACTGATGCCTTTGTGAGTTTCTGCGCAAGTGTTTCCATTCCCTTTTACTGGATAAAGCGATGGAATTTTTCCTTTGGATTTCCCCGTCGTTGCAAGTCAAGCTTGTAAGATCTGCTCTCCTAGGCACTTAGAGGATCATGCGTGAATAGTACAATGTCTGTGCATTGCATGGAGGGGAAGAAAGACTCAAATCTAGACACTTCCCATGTTGTAACCAGAGTGTTACAGATAGAACGTAAGCAGGCACAGAATGTACAGTTGAAGGGTGTTCTCTGCCTACAGTACATATTTTCTAAGGTGTCAGATCCAACTTTCAACAAGATCAATAGGAGTATTGCCATTCTCTTCAGTCAGAAAAGGCTCAGACCCTAATCGCGTGTATAATTTGTGACCTGACACCCTCCAGTTTGGGATTCTTCCAAACTAAAATATTGAATTGTGTGACCATTATTGCTGGCCACGTGAATGATAAATCATTCCCATATTAGACAAGCATGTGACAAGCATCAGTAAAATGGGTCTCCGACACTTGTCATGAACTATCAGAAATACTAGGAGTGCAGAGCCACCCTGCTGCTCAGATACGCATTCCTGAGTGTCTGGATGACTTTGCTCTCCCCTCCACTCACCAAGCTTGAGTAGTGCCCTGACAGTTGCTAAGAGCTGTACTGGAGAAGTGGAAGACTCGGAGCTCTCATGTGCTCAATGGCTGGCAAAGAGGACCAATACTGCTCTAATGGAAATAAGTGGAAAGCATATACACTACAGATGTGTACTGTATCTGAATTGGGTAGGCTTTGCCCTGTTTTTCTTCAGACGGTACTTCCTGCTGGTTGGTGCAGGGCTAGAAGACGCATTATTTCTCTGCTCTGGTAGAAACACCAAATCTTCATCTTTTCTTCTGTCTCCATACTCATGAGCATCCTTTCTTTTTCCATTTTTGGTTTTCTGCATTTGTATTACACATCCTAATAGTAATCTACATACAGTGTGGCTTCTAACAGGGCTTTATGCTTTATCTAATCTTGTTGTGCAGGAGAAAAGCCTGTAACATATATTGCAATATACCTTGCTGCTATTTCCAGCCTTACTATTATCCCTCCACGAAAGGAGAAAACTGAGGTCTTTATGGTAAAGATGACCATCTGCATAAATACTTCCTGATTTATAATTTTGTATCTAAATAATTTTTGAACAGATCAACATGTATATAAACGGTCATAAGTTTAGAGAGAGAAGCTTGTCTCTCTCACTAACAGAAGTTGGTCCAATAAAAGCTATTACCCACCTTGTCTAATATCCTGGGAGCAACATGAATATGGCTACAACTACACCACATACATATGTTTATGTGCAGTCTATCAGTTAGCCACTACATGGCTCTGTGCTGCATAGAGTTCCACACAGTGAGAGCCCTGGCACACAAGGGAGACTAAGCTGGAACTCAAGCTGAGTACTACAGTTTATTAAACTCCTCTTTGACTGTTTTTTCATAAATTATGACTTAAAGAAATAAATATCTCCTCTGAAGGCGGTGTAGCCACAGACTCTGAGCTAATGGTTTTTCACAGTGTTAGTGGAGGCAATGATATCTGAGCAGAGATGTACACCAGTTCTGGTGAGAACACTGATAGCGGTTCTCCCTCTCCTGTCCCACATAGCCCAATAGCTTTAGTGCAGAGGCGTTCTGTGAAGTTGGGAGAATCCAGTGGAGCTAGTGCATTCCCCGCGTCTGTTCCCCCAGCAAGCATACTTGCATCCCATTCTTCTGCTTGTTGAAGTGGAGTGGATGAACTGGTTCAACGAGGAAGTGAAAGATGGAACATGTTCCTGTACATGGGCAGTAGCGTGTGTGTGTGTGTGTGTGTGTGTAAAGTGCTGCTCACTTTTATAGGAAGCATAGAAACATATAAACACCCTTTAGACTGAGTCCAACACCCCCATGTAACCTTCCTAAGCTCTCTCTGCTTCCATCAACGCAGACCGCTAGGACACCCCTGCAGCTGAAGCTTTTGCTCTTCTTACATGAGGGGACATCTCCTGTGCACATGAACGTTATTGCTTCTGAATGTCCTTGTGGTGAGTCTCACCACCTGTTCGAAGAGCCAGCACAAAGTCCATGATCTGCTACTGAAGTTCCATTTGTGCCTCACTTTGAGGAGGCAAGCAGGTCCTAAGAGGTGTCTAGCTCTGTGCACAACTGTGAGTTTATCTCTTGGTGCTGATACTGATTAGCTATTGACAGACGATAAGCCATGTGTGATCTCCGTGCAAGAGAGGAGTTGACATTGTAATGGAAAGGGAGTGAGTGAGAATGCAGTGGCACCACACGAGCACTCCAGCCTCCCTTCCTTGCTGAGAGCTCCCTGCCTAAAAGACAATAATTTGCCAAGCTATTATTAGTAGCCAAAAATACTATTTTTTTTTCTTCCTCATCTTAGTAGAGAGTGACTGGTTTGACTCAGACTAGAAAAAGGAGGGTGTTGTTTATACCACTGTAACCCACAAACCTCCTGGGTGTGGTGTTCTGTCCCATCTAGTGGCATCAAGACCAGGTAGAGAGAGAGATTAATGAGTCTGCTCTACAGCCTTAGCTAACAGCCATGTGGCTTTTAGCTCATGCAGTAGAGGCTCATGCATTTAGCTCTAGAGGGCCCACGTTTGATCCTGCCTGCCGACAACTGGGGTCTGTTGGCATTACACCACCACAAGGAAAATACTCAGGGTAATGTGGTGTTGGCTGGTATCCAGTAGCAAACGATAAAACATGCCTTGCATTTAATTATCTTGCTCATCTTTAGAGGGATGTGGCACTGTCCTCCCCTGTTCCTGTATTACGTTGTTTATTCTCGATATGTGTCATCTTTTCGGTCAAAGCATTGATTAGCACGAAGCAACTCCTAGAAGATTGGTTTCCAAGTGTTTCCATAATGAAGTGCTCTTAGAACCATCAAGCTCACAGTTGGTGAACGCTTTGAAATACATGTGCGATGTGCTCATGCTGGCAAACTTTCTGCCCTTCCCTTGGTGCCTGTGTGCGAGTATGTGTGGGTGTGATGGTCTTTATTTGGAGACACACACCTCTGTCCACACTTATACCTGAGCTGAATCCAATTCAGATTGGTTCAGAGAATATCAATCCTTCCACTTCCTGATTCCCAGCAGACCTCCCTGACTTCCTCTTCCCTGTGTGAGTCCCGTCCTAAATTCTTTAGCCTTTAGAATTACACACATAATTAAATAATCCGAGCTGCTGAGCATATGTAACCCACTGGTCAGTGTCTGTTGGGAGAAAGGATGGCCTCAGCGGTTAGGTTGCTATCCTGGGCCCTGGTGGTGGGGGGAGAGGGAGGACTCATTTCAGATCCCTTTCTTGCCACAAGCTTCCTGTGTGACCCAGTCCTCCATCTGTAAATAGGGATAGTAGCACTCCTCTGTCTCCTAGCAGTATTCTGAGGACAAACACATTAAAGATTGTCAGGTGTTCTGTAGTAATGGAGGCCACATGAGTACTCTGAACCAGGGGTTCTCAAACTTCATTGCACTCCAGCCCCCTTCTGACAACCAAAATTACTACACGACCCCAGGAAGGGGGATCAAAGCCCAAGCCCCACTGCCCTGGCAGGCGCCAAAGCTTGAAGGCTTCAGCTCTGGGCAGTGGGGCACAGACTTTACCTTCAGCCCCAAACCCCAGCGAGTCTAACGGCAGCCCTGGTGACCATAAAATGGAGTTGAGGCCAACTTTGGGGTCCCAACCCACAGTTTGAGAACTGCTGCTCTAAACTCTACAGATACATGGTATCCCTACTGTGGGTGAGCCCCAGAGAATGAGTCTGTTATATCCCCGGTTGCAGAGATTGGTCCTTCAGCTCATGCTGTAGAGATTCCTGCTTTTAATTCTGGTTCAGTCCCCCCTATAGGCTAAGATGGCAGCTATCACACTTGCTTTTCCTGGATTTCTTCCACCTTCAGGTTCAGCGGATGAAATCCTTGCTTTAACTTTTTTTTTGTTCCTGGCTTTCCACCTTTTAAATGTCTCCATTGACTAAAACCAAGTTCTAAAGCTTTAACAAGAAGGTGAGCTGATTGACAAGGAGGGTAGTCTCATGTGCCTCTAGCTTGAGCCAAGATACACATACTCCTTCCACACTGGAAGACCAGTGTTGCTTTGGTTGACTACAGAAATATCTACAGTTATTGTTTGGATTGAATTCAGACTTGGTTAATGCTTAGCATTCCACCTTCTTACGTTAGGTCTGACCTTACTTCTTAAGGTGAAGAACTGCAGCTAAATGGTGCGTTGTTTTACTTATCGCCTTTACTTGGAATTAGGACAACAGGGAACATAGCTGTAGACTGGGTGTGTTAAGATTATGAACAAACATTGGTTTGAGATAAAAGAGTTATAGTATTAATGCACTGGTGTGGAATCTTTAGTAGTAGGGCTGTTGTTTGACCTTACATTTAGAAAAAACTAGACTATCCACATCCTTATATAAGGCTAATGGGAAATGCTAAAATGGTTACAAAAGAGATGCAATATGTTTAAATTCTCTAGTGGAGGAAGTCCTCTGGTAAAACCCAGGCTGGAGTTGGCACTTGCAATATACTTCCTGGGTTAAAAACAAATATAAGAATTGTCCGAATATAGCTGTTGATATGTAGCTGTATGGAGATCAATAACTCCTGAGATGTTGGAGCATTCAGTCTCTTCTTTGTAGCTTCTCCCAAGCTACCTCTTTTTTGCTTGGAGATGGAATTGTCTCCCGCTCTTGTGCATCTGATAGCTATCTTCTCTTGTTTCTGACCTTACCTTGAAACACACGTCTCCTGTGAGAACTTGCAACAGTGATAACTCTCTTTTTTTTGCATCACCTCAAGTTGAACCAGCAGAGGGCCTGTTATACCGGAGGAAGGATGGACCGTAGTAAAGGTACTAGTCTGGGGCTTGGGTTCAGTTGAAGCATAGGCTCTATTTCCTGCTCAGTCACAGAGCTCCTATCTGATTTTTTGGTAAGTCATAATAAGTAACGTTTTCAGAAGTGCTTAAGTCTTTTGAAAATGGTTCTTGGGCACCTCTAGCATGTTTGAAAAATGTACCCCTAGTCTCTTGTTTATCCCCATTTTATGAACACAGCGGTGATAGGAGCATAAATTCATTAAAGATTGTGAGGGGCTCACATACTACAGTAATGAGGGGCTGCAGAAGTACCTTAGGGTATGGCTATTCTACAGCGGCATAGCTATGGAGCTGCAATTGTAATGCCATAGGGTGGATGCTTCCTACATCGATTGGAAGGGATTTTCCATTGATGTTGATAATCCACCTCCTCTATCTAGGTTGGGGGGGAAAATCCTAGCCACATCCACACTGGGGGTTAAGTTGACCTCACTACAGTGCTCAGGGCATGACATTTTTCTATCCTGAGCAACATAACTAGGTTAACCTAAATTTTAGGTGTAGACCAGGTTGTAGGTACATAGATGTATGCTTGAAAAGTATGACCCTGATCCTGAAACCTGTCCCACAGAAGTTAGTTGCTCATATGCCAAAGGCTTGATCTACACTTACATCAACCTAGCTACGTCACTCAGAGCATAACATTTTTCACAGCCCTGAGTGCCATAGTTAGGGTGACCTAATCCCCAGTGTAGACAAAGCTAGGTTGGTGGAAGAATTCTTCTGTCAGCCTGGCTACCAGCTCCTCGAGGGGTGGATTAACTACAACAACCTAGGCGCTGATTCCATGGTGCTCCAGGGCTGGAGCACCCATGGAAAAAAATTAGTGGGTGATTAGCACCCACCAGCAGCCAAATCCCCCCAGTGCCTCCTGCCCGCCAGTGGCCCTGCCAATCAACTCCTCTCCTTCCCTCTTAGTGCTTCCTGCATGCAGCAGAATAGCTGTTCAGTGGTGTGCAGGAGGTGCTGGGAGGGAGAGGAACGGGGATGGGGCATGCTCGGGGGAAGGGGTGGGAAGAGACAGGGCGGGGGGTGGAGCGGGGTGGGAAGAGGCAGGGCAGGGTAGGGACTCAGAGGAGGGGATGGAGTTGGGGCGGGCCTGAGGCGGATGGGCAAGGGTAGAGAACCCCCCGGCTAGAGAGGAAGTCGGTATCTATGACAAGAACAGAAAACTCCCCTTCTGCCAATAGGGGAAACATCTACGCTACAGCAGCCCATCTGCAGCGCCGGGGCTGTGCCACTGGAGTGGCTGTAGTGTAGACATGATGCTCTACATCTCGGTAGGATTGGAACCCGTGTGTGTGGTTTTTTTTTTTCGAGCCTGATTCTGCCAGGCTTAAGCTGTGGAGAGTGCTCAGCACCTGGCAGAGTCAGCCAGATAGTTTTGAAATCCCTGGGAAGAGTAAGGAGGTTTGTGCAGCTCCAGCTATGTTCTTGGCACTAGAGACATAGTAAATAATAATGGTCTAAAAGTTGTTTGTATTAAATGTTTTCTAGGCTCCAGCAGCTACCAGATGCTTTTATGGTCTGTGTGTTTGTGTGCTAATAGAAAGCCACAGTCCACCTGCTGTAGTCACAAAAGTCATTTAATAGGCTTCTGCAGAACTGCTTGTGTAAACCGGGCAAGTAGAATTTGCTGGCACTCTTGATTTAGAAGGTATTACAGGACACTCCCAGCCTTGGGGACACTCCGAACTGTATCCAGAAGGGAAGCGCTAATCTGAGCTGAGCTCTAGCTGAGGGGCAACGAAGGTCTGGATACAGAAGGGAGTCCCTCCCCTGCCTGCCCTGTGACTGTCCTGATTCCCAGGCTACCTCCATGGCCTGCAGCTGGATGCGGCCCCCCGGGGATTATCACGGTGTCGGAGATCTCCCCGCCCCACTGGTCACTGGGAGGGGTGGTGTCCTGGCTGCAGGGCTCCCTGAGGGGAGAGGGTGCCGCTGTGGGTACAAGTAGTTACGCGGGCTGCACGTTGAACTGGACCCAATGTTCCAGCCCTGTAAGTGAATACATTGTGGCACTGGTGTCGGGTGAATTTAGACATATTGCTGTCCTACTTATCCAAATCCACAGCGTTTGCGGAGGATAGGGAGACCATATTTCCTCTGCTTGCCTGAACTTCCCCTTTCTTCCCCCCCGCGAGGCTGTTGCCAGCTGCTGGAACCCTGCCTGCCCCCCTGCATGCTGGAATACTGCCCCCCCCAACGTGGGGCTGGTATCTCCGCTCGCCCTCCCCCCGCCCACGTTCCTCTGCACCCCACTTTTTTTGACAAAAGTGGGCATTTGTCCCATTTGCTCTTGCCAGCTGATCAAGTCGGGATGGCTGGGACAGGCTTAAAAAGGAGACTGTCCCAGCCAAAACGGGACAGATGGTCACCCTAGCAGAGGAGGGACACACGGAGGATTCCAATAACGAGGCTTTGACCCAAACTCCTTTTATGGGAAATGGAAGGGTACTGTGTGTGTGGCTCAGGCTGATGGATGAAAAACATCCTTTTCTGCAATGGATGGGAAAATTATGTGCCAATTAGAATCCCTTTTTTTGTTTGTTTTTTACAACCAACCTTTACAAGAAAAATAAAGGCTCAGCGCAGGTGTTCTGCCTTAGGGATTGTCTACAAGGGATATTAGTGCAGAATAAGCTAAGGTGTGAATTTAAAGTGCAAGAACGCTTCTGGAATAACTCCTCTTGTGGACACTTGTATTCTGCATGCTGAGTGACTTTGTGCAGTGTAGCCAAGTCCACCCATTGAGACAGATCCTCAGCTGCTGGAAATCATTGTAGCTCTTCTGACTCTAGTGAAAGCTGCCCTGAATGGCCCGCACTTTTGAAAATCAGGCGGTTTAGTGAAGCTTAAGTACAGATTTAGGATCCTAAGGTAAGGTACCTGCGTTTGAAAAATCTGGCCCAATCTGGAAAAAGAGGCAAAAAGAATGTCTGGGCAATTGAGTAGCTCCCAGGATTGCAGCATGCAAGTCACTCCAGAAGGTTAAAATTATGAACGAAGCCAAGAGCAAAAGAAGAAAGGCTAATCAGGTGCTGATCAGATAAATGCCTGACTTCTTGCCCTCTAGCTCTGCAGACTCAGCCTCTGACAGACTCGCAATGGAAGAAGGATACTTCAACTTAGAAAATCCTGCCACTAATTATGGAGAGCACAAACTGAGGGTCCAGTGCACCAACTACTAGGCATAATGTCTACTGTAGCCGAGCACTCCCATTGGGGTGAGTGGGGACTAATCATGGCAGTATCACCATGCCTAAATGTAAGCATTTGCGGGGCTGAAAGCAACAGCTTCTCGGCCAGGATGTGATGTAGGGTGAGAAGCTGCTTCTCAGATAAGTGGGCATTGGGCTATTCGAGGTTTACAGATAATCGCCAACACCTTGGATTGCACCTGGAAGCGACATACCATAGGCAGTTCTTTCCTCTGTTTCGGCTTTGATCCTACCATCTGTCTTCTAGCCCTGTGCCTGTGTGAAGCCCCAAACTTTGTAGCCAGGAGCTCGATATGGATGCAGGAGTCTGTACTAGCAGATCTGATTGCAAGACTGAGTTTGTAAATAAGCAGCTAGCTGCTATAGTGATGCTTATTTAATTTGAAGAGTAACTATTTATTTCTGCAGCTGTCCTTAGGATTCCTGCTGGTTTATGTTGAACTCTAATCCTCATCCTTGACTGCTCACAGCTGTGGAAATATACCAGCGAAACACAGAACTAAAGACAGATTCTGCTGCATTACATGGATCAGCCATAGGGGTCTCTCGCCCAGCGCGTACCTTGTAGGGATAACTGGGACATGGAAATTACTTTGCATGACTGCTAGGACTCAGCCTGTGTGGCAAGGAAGCTGGTATCCAGTTGTTGGGTTTAGTCTAGTTCTCACACATTTTTATGGTTACTTGTCCAGGTGGAGAGTTTTTTATTTCCCCTCTTCTACACCAAGGCTAATGAGTCCTTCGCAGAGGTGAACTGTTATAGTAGCTAAGGAGTGAAAAATAATCAATTGGACTATGCTGCATCTGGTGTCGTCGTCCCAATCGGGTTGAGTGGGTAGCTAGGACTAAATCCTGCTCTGCTTCTTGCCAAGCTTTGAGAGGCTGGGCTTAGTGCAAGGAGCTCACAGAGGCAGTGGTGGCAGGATTCGGTCCCCCTCGGGCCACAGAATGGCAGGGGAGTAGGGGACCCACCTCAGCTGCTGTTTCAGAGGTGATGCTCCAAAACCGTTGCTGGAAAAGTGGGAGCTCCCGGAGGGGATGCAGACCTTCTGCGAAGGATCCCCCAAATGTGCCCCCCTTCTGTGCAGCAGAATCCTGCTAGTCCTGTGTCTGAGGCCCATTGTGTGTGTGTCTTCCCCAACTCCCTCCATGGAGTGTAAAGGACCACGTGCCAGAGGCCTGCCAAGCTCACTGTTCTGCTTTAGCAGGTGGGCCCAGAATGGTTGCCCGATAATAAGCACCCTTCCGTTCCTTCAGGGCGTTACTACAACTCACTTCTGTTATGCAGCAGAGGTGTGCTAGAGGGCTGCAACGTTGCAGTATGAGGGGCTGAGGATGAAGCTGCTGTGAGTATGCAGGTTAATGATATTAATTGCAGAGCTGATGAACATAAACAGGGATCACAGAGGGTGAACAGGGAGCTTGCTAGTGTTAATGGAGGGGAGCAAATAAAGCTCTGATCTGTATCTTTGCTGCTTTCTCCCCATAGCAGATTAATTTAAATTCCATTCACCCTTGGGGAGGCCAAGTCCTTGCTGATTCCCTCAGGCTTGCCTTCAAACAGGGCCGGCTCCAGGCACAAGCGCAGGAAGCAGGTGCTTGGGGCGACGCATCCGGGTCTTCGGTGGCAATTTGGTGGCGGGTCCCTCAGGCCCTCTCGGAGGGAAGGACCCACTGCCAAATAAGAATGAAGCAGCGGTAGAGCAGCAGCCGAAGTGCTGCTAATTGCGGCTTTTTTTCCCTTTCTCTTCGCCGCTTCGGGTGGCAAAAAAGCTGGAGCCGGCCCTGCTTGACTCATCATTATGACATCATTTAGCACCATCTTTTGAGTCTAAGAAGGCCCTTTCCCCTAGCTCCTGGTGTGGCCTCTTACTATTCCCCCCCATAGTTGGCTTTTTCCAGGACTATCCTTGTTCAGAAAAGGAGTCCGGCCAGCTCCCAAATGACCTGTCCTTTCCTCTGCCCCCTCCCTGGAATCTGAACATTTCTCCTCTGAACTGCGCAGGAGTTCCCGAAGGACTAAGGGTGTTCTGTGGAAGGGAACTGTTGGTAACGAATTCAATTGTTTGTACAGCCCTTGCTCATTTCATTCTGAGAGCAGCAGAATTTGGAAAGCTACGCTGTCCTTCGAAGCAGCCTTAGGATTTCTGTCTGGATTCTGAAGCCCGGGGGGTTGTTCAGTTGTATTCAGAACCTTGGATGGATTGATAGAGGGCAGCCGTACGATTCAGATCTAGAAACTCTGCTTCCTGCAGAACTGCAGCTAGTGTTTAGGGGCGATTGGATTCAGAGCTTTGATTTGAGGCTATCCTTAGTAGCCTATACTAGGGAACAGCTTAGTTAGCTACAGTCAGGCTGGCCTGCTTAAAAATGCACTAATAGTTTATCCCTTCTGTTAGAACATGTCATGGATGCTTCAGACTTTACCTAGAGGGCTTGGTGGGTAGCCTTGAGTTCAGCAAGGCTGTAGTCTCACAGTATTTCACTCCATGCATCTGAAGAAGTGGGTTCTTTACCCATGGAAAGCTTATGCCAAAATAAATGTTAGTCTTTAAGGTGCCACCAGACTCCTTGTTGTTTTTGTGGATACAGACTAACACGGCTACCCCCTGGTATTTTTGACTGTGCATAATCTCACACTAAGCAATACTGCCTGTACTAAAGCAAGACTGTATGCTAAATTGAAGCTTAGTTCTGACAGTAGCCTTCACACCCTATTCTGCAATCTGTTTATATCTTGGAGTTGTCTTGGGACTTTTAAATAGTGAAATTTTGAATAAACCAAGCATGCATAATGCAATCTTTGTTTTAAATTTTGTTGTAAGCAGAAGGCAAGCTCAAAATTTAATAACCAAATAGGGTGTTATGACAGTTTTACCTTTTCCAAGTATTTATGTGAGCACAAATATTTTGTTTAAGGTTTGAAACTTACAGTTAACATAAAACAGGTCCTCTTCTTTAAATAGAGCAAGGTTTTCACTTCAGGAGATACTGTTTAATGACAAGGTTAATTGTGTTTTACAAGGCCGTATTGCTAACGTGGAAAAATAAAACCTGCCTGCTCATTTTTGTTTTGAAATGAGATGAGGCACAGTGCTGAAATGCCCATACCAAATCCTCTCTTGTATGCAAACAGTTACTAGCAATTTTGCCTTCCTTTCAGGAATACATTTTAAAATTGAAAAGAAAAGTACAGAAGTTAAGCCTATCGGGGCTAGGTAACTCTTTCCTCTAGTACTCAGCATGGATAGCTTCTTCAAATTAAGGTATTTTTATACAAGACGTATATGCAGCCTAAAGATGTGTGTTTTGGGGGGACTAGACTATGCAGACGCCTACGGCATGTGACTCGTCCCATCAGACTTTACTGAAATGAAATGGTGCATGCAACAGTAGCTGGGTTTTGATCATTAGATAAAAGTTTCAGTAAAACCATTTTCGGACATAGGAATTCATTGTAAATGAGAAGCAGGGAGAGGACACTTCATATCAATATGCCAGCAGATTCCTCTTTCAGAAATATAAGGACAGTGCACAATTTCCTGTCATTCTCATTAGCTGGCTGGTCCTTTTGGATCAAATGAGTTTTGTGGTTTAGGAATGATGAGGTTTTTATACCTATGGTGTCTCTTTTGAAACATAACTATTTAGAATACAAAAAGAGAGCAATTTTATGGTAATCATTGGTGTAGGTATAATTTGACTTCAGTAGAGCATAGGTCTTTATGCTGGCCTCTGGCCCAGTGGTGCATTTCACCCTTCAGAAATGCTGTTCAGAAAATATTTTAAATGCAAGGTTGTTACTGGTGGATTTTTTTGCAAATTTTTTGGCCTTATCCCCTATTTTTGAACCAGCTCTGCTTATAAGCAATGACATGCTTTAGCCGCTCATCTGACAGGCTGCACCATTGCTGCCCAATGTTATTTAGTCAATCACTTTTATTCTGTGTTTTTTAGAATAAACAGTAGCATGGGCGCTCTCTGCTTCTGTTGTCTCAAAAGGGACTCCCAGACTAGTAATGCAAACCCATTTCATTATCCCAGCATCAGACTGCTGAGCCCGCCTAAACCCATGTCAGGTTTTCTCAAACCCATCTCCCATGCGTTGCCCTACTTTGTGCTACAGGTGGCATCTGTTCAGTCTTTGAACGGGGGGTGGGGTCTTCTGCCTTTGTAAAATCTTGCTGGAAATGCTCATCCTGTGAGCATATTCTGATTTCTGTGACCCTGTAGGAACAGCACACTAGATAAGTCAATACGCAGTGCTTTCTATTTAATTCAGCTGGTGATTAATGTCGTTCTCCAATTAATTTGATCAGAACCTGCAGAATCAAATCAACTATATTCAAATCATATCCACTCTTTATTTTGATCAATTGTAACTGGCTTTGATATGATTGGATAATTTAATTGCTAGCAAAGGCAAGTTGCCTTTTTAATGAAGAAGGAAAGGGCCAGAAGAAAAGACAACCCCATGTGATGATAAAAGCTGACAGTTAGAAGCTGGGTTATTCAGAAATTGTAATTGACATAAGCACTCCCATGTGCTATGCAAACAGTGGCATCTTCTCTGCTGGTGTTAAGGATAACATGGTTGACTGCTTAATTCAATCAAAGGGGTCAGAAAGGACTGGATCAAAACAAGAAGACATTGCAACAGCACAGAAAGCAAAAGAAGCTGGAGTTTTGCATCTGCACATTAAGCATACATACTTTTTCCTAAACAGAGCGGGTCCCTATGGCCTAAAAGCTTAGCGCTTCTGCATGAGTGTTTAGGAAAAGAGAGCCTGAATGCTAGCCACTCACTAGGGATGAAGGAGCAGCAGTGTGGAAGGCGTATTCTCCATGAATGAAATTCAAAAATGATAGATGGTGGGAAACTGGAAGAGGGTGGGGAGCTCTTGGAATGAAAAATCAAAGATTTTCTTTCACATTCCTCTGTGCCATGTAGCACTTTTCTCTCTCCTCCCTTCACACAGTGGCTGACCCTTACCGGGCTCTTGTCTTGCTCAAAGAATAGAGCTCTTGTCACAGTTACCATTGGGTTATTCTTTGAATTTTGTTCTTTTCATCTGGACAAACAGAGTAGAAAACATTGGTGCAAAACATTTGGGGCTTGATCCAACTTTCACGGAAGTCAATAGGAATCTTTCCATTGACTACAATTGGAGCCAGATTGTGCCTTTACTAAATCACAGTAGTAAGGCAGCATTGTATGTGTTCGTGTTACCAAATTGTGGATTTTATAAAATATCTCGGACAGAAATCTGTACCCTGGAAAAACTGGTTTGAATCAAAATGGTGTTAAATACTTTGAATTTCAATGCAAGTTATTCTTGTTTCAATAAACTGGAAGACATCTGCAGTCTTAAAACAGACCACACCTAAATATTTGAAACCATTTTACAGCCTCTGCAATTGTATAATTGCCAAAGGTTTACAACTGAATTTAATTAAGGTCAGGTCACCTATTTGAACTGATTAAGATTAGGAGGTGTTTCTCTCTTTTGAAAGATGAAAATAATAACTAATATTACCAATAACTGCAAGGTGTTTTCATTTAGCAGAGCAATACAAGGGCTCGAAGTGCAGAGGCATATGCAACAATAAGTGGTAGAACATATCTTGGTTTTGAAGTCTGAGGAAACCTTGCTAGCTTTACTGAAACCATGTTAACTACACTTCCAAATTCACTTTGCATTTTTCACCTAAGAAGTCAGAGCATATACAAGCTTCAGCAAATAGTTAAAGCAGAGTGATGCCCTCTCCACTGACTTCATGACAAACATATCAAAGGGCCAAAGGGAGTTGTCTAACTACGTCAGTAGGATTCCAATGAGCGTGTGTAGAAATAGGTTCATCATGGCTTGTCTCTGTCAGAGTTGGATGAGCCAATGTGGTTGAACTCTGTAACCAATGTCTAGTAGAGGCTGTGGCATGGATGAGGACAAATGGGCTAAAACTCAATCCACGCAAGACTGAGGTGAGGGTAGGTTAGGGGAAGCAACCGCAGACGGCAGCAGAGATATCTGCTCCTCTGAGGGGGTTTGCGTTCCATTTGGTTACTTAGATTCTCAGTTTAGGGGTGGCATTGAGTCCCCAGTTGCTTTTGGACATCTGTGCTACAGCAGTGACTAGAATGGCCTGGTCATGAGGTTGTGGCCTATTGGATGTGCATCTTGATGCTGTCATCTCTTGCCTTTGTCACCTTTAGAACAGACTATGGCAATGCTCTCTAGAACTGGCTGCTCCTTAAATCCATTCACAAGCTGAAGTTGGCGCAGGATGCGGTAGTTATAGTGCTTTTCGAAGGTGACAATAGAAGAGCTGGGTATTTATTTATTATTAATTATTATTGGATGAGCATGGGACACCAGTGCTTTGTAATCTGCTCTGGCCACCTGTTAGATCCAGGTGGAATTTAAGGTGTTTGGCTTTGACCTGTAAAGATTTAAATGGAGTTGGATGCCTGCTACTTTGTCTGTCTGTTGCTGTCATACTGTGGTCAGTAGAGGTGTTCAAAATGGAGCCTCTCTGTATTATAAAAAAAAAAAAAGGCAGGGTGTCTTTTCTGAGGTGCCCTTGACTCTGAAACTTGCCCTTTGGCCTGGAATATCCCAAATCTGCTGAGTGTTATCACATGCTACAAAGACCACCTTTGTCCATGGGCTTTTGGGGATGGCTGAGGGTTTAGATGGGCTGGATTTCAGGTAGGGTGGTATATTTCTTGGCTGGAAAACACATTTCAGTTTTGGGTGACTATCCTTTGCACAAATTGCAATTAATATAAAAAATTGGTAGGGTTTTTGAGATGGGGACCGTCCTCTGAAGAATGTAATTTAAAGAGTTCTACAAGCTGGAACCTCTACTTCAAGCTAATGACTGGGCGAGTTGTCACTTTTCTTTCCTGCGGCCGGGTCAAGAATATTTTGGCTTCCACAGTCAGCAAAGTAAAAAAAAAATAAAATAAAAAAAATTTCTAGATAATGTGCCACTCCTAACAGATAACTTGGTTATCAAACAGGAAGTCTTGTCATTTAAGGCCGAGTTAAAGCAATGTTAAAACAATGGTAGGTGTACCCGGCCTCATTGTCTGATAAATCCTGATTTAAAAGAAGAGCCTTGATCTTGAGCCAGCCTCCAAATGGATGCTGCAACTTGTAGTGTGGCATTTCAATAAACCTTTCCATGTATGATACTGTTTGTTTCTCATTCACTCCTCTGATTCACCTCCTTTCCCAAGGTGACAAGCCCAGTCATTTCAGTCACTTTGTATCAGAGTTTTGCCCTGCCTCTAATGAATGTAATCACCCTTCTCTGAACTTCCACTAATGTTGCAATATTCTTTATGGGATGGGGTGCTCAGTCCTGCACACAGTGTTAAATGAAAATTGTTGGTTAATTTATTATAATTTCATGTCCTTCTCCATCCTAATCCTTATACATCCTAACTTCTTTCTTGCCCTTTTGACCACAGTCTCATATTGAGCAGTGCTTTCCATGGAGCTGTCTGCAGTATATGGATACCTGAATCGATACAGTAAATGTTGATCCGTGGGCTGGGTCTGAGTAGTTTTAATTACTCCCTCCAATGTGGGTCATTTTGCATTTATTGACGCTGACCTTCATCTGCCACCATTAGTGTAGGACCATAGCCCTGGGCTTGGCGGTTTGCTGAATAGGGGTCTATAGCAGTGGCTTTTGTCTGCTGCCTCAGTTTAATTCTTCCCCCAGTCAATCAAACCATCACCACTGGTGCTTTTGAATGATTAAAATCTGACTTCAGAAGAGGAAAAAGCCAGACGGGACCATCTAGTCTGATGTCCTGTGTATCACCGGCCACCAACACCGCCCACAATCTGGTCTGATTTTGGTTGTTGGGATTTTAAGTATGACAGGCCACAGGAGACTAAATGATTTTGTGTCACAATAGGAGGGACTGAGGTGCCCTGGTGCTCGAGGCCTCTGCGATGGCAGGGAAATGGTTACCTGAGTTTATTAGTATAAAATAACAGTTTAACTCAAAACTAAAATTTTCCAACCTCCTGCTCTGATCTCAGTAGTCCTTACCAAGGCTTACCCATCCTTACAGTCCTCCTCAACAATTCTCTCCCTGTTCTCAGGGTTTCATCCTCCTTCCAGCGATTTCCCAGGCCTTTTAAATAGTGCTTCCAGCTGAGGTTCCTTACCCTGGGTCTCAGATGAGGCTTCCAGAGCAGGGTCCTGCAGATTTCTCCCCCTAGGTCTGTGCCTGGGAACTATGGAAAACAGTCTCCTCTCCTCCCTGATCTCCTTGAAGAGTTTGCTGAACTGAGCTACTGGCTTCTCCTCTTACTTTTACAGTCCTGTCACCTGACCCCTGGGCTCCCATTCCCATCAGCTGCAAAGCAGCTTCCTTAAAGCACCAGTCTTAGACTAGATGCCCTGGGACACGCATGCACCCCATGAAGTGCCCTGGCATAGGGTCTAAATAGCTAGTGATCAGTTATGAAGAAACCAAACTGCAAATGTTCCTGCCAGTGGATTATTTCATATCTTGCAGCCTTTCCTTTGTGGACAGGTGTAGCTCCTTTGTGTGATAACAATTGCAATAAAAACAGTGAAGTAACTTTCCACCACAGTCTAATGTGGTAGCAGTTTAGCGGCACAAATAGCAACCAGATCTGTATGTCTAAGCATTTCCAGATGTTCTAGCAGGTAATGGCTTTGAAATTCATTTTAAATGAGTGCAGAGTTTTGACCCTCAGGATAAATGCTGACTGGTGTGACATAAATAATACCACGCCTGAAAATTAGCCTAAATTATCCCAGCCGCTGTAGTGGAGGTAGCCTTAATTATGGAGTTTCCTGGCTAGATGTTGGAGACCACCGCCATTACTGTCAGTGACTTACATCTTGAATAAGTACATTTACTATGCCCTAAGTCCAGTCTTGAGTAGAAACCTTTGTCTTAAAATTATTACCCATGCCAGAAAAAGTGCATGGGAAATACCTGAGTGTCCTACATCCATGCATGTTCTTTGTACTAAATATCAGATAACTGATCCTTGCACGCTTTACGTGGTCCTTGCACTTTTGCTAGTCTAGGAGTTTTGCAGTTAACATGAATGGGTGTAGGGCTGGCCCCTTTGATTTTTATGGAAGCTAAAATCTATTTGAAGAAGATGATGGTTGCTCTTCACTCAAGTAGAAAAACTATTAGAAGAAGGCACAAAGCTCAGAATAAGGCCTTCATTGTTGTGTTCTGATTATCTGATGCAACAAGTAGATACTAAATAAATTTTAATTACATATCCATGAGAAACCCAAATAGTGGTAATTTAATTTTTGTAGTGCCCAGAGGCCCATGTCAGGATTGGGGCCCCATCATGCTGGGTGCAGCACAAATATGTTAGACTGTTCCTGTTATAATTTAATGGCTAACCACAACTTGGAAGCCGTCAGGGATGAAAGCAAATATCAGGAAACACTGGGTTCTTCTTTCCTTTGGGGAAGACAATTCTCTGGAATTGATTTGAAAAGCACGTGCCTCAATATTACCTTTAAATTGGAGAATAGCCCAAGCCTGGACTCTGGATCGAAACACCCTCAAACTCTTTGATTATCTTGTCTCCACAATGGGCTGAGGACAAAAGCTTAAATCAGCTCCCTGTTTTTAGAGAACTTTGTGGCTCATTTCTATCTTTACTGTCTTCAGCACCATTTGAAGGAGAGCATGTACCAAACTCCATCTCCACAGAGACATCGCTAGAGATTTGCATTACCCAAAGGCCCTGTACATTCCTTTGAATAGTGACAGTTCTTTCAAATTCTAAAAATTGGTGAGATGCTGGTAGCACTGGGCATCTCTCTTCAGCTCTTGTTGAAGAGTCACTAATGGCCAAATATGAGGTCTGTGTGCAAAAGCTGATGAGCATAATTGCATATGTAAATTTGCACATGGAATTGCATGAGCAAGTCATGCTTCTAGGTTAGACATCTAATAAGGAAGTGTGGTATTTAGGTGCACACACGTAAGCCCTCTGCTTCAGAAAAATTATACACTTTTATACTCTCAGGGAAAGGTTTCATTGAAATCAAAGGGCAGTCTTGTCTGTGTGAGAGGTATAAAATTGGACTTTTTTTATAGTCTGCTGTATGACTGAACTTCTTCCATGGGAGAGAGAAGTTCCCTGTGCCAACTGTTACAGCACTTCTACCCTGTTACATAGTTTGTGGTGCCCCAGCTAAAAATTTTTATTTTTTAATACTAAAATAAAACTATTGGATTAATTTCCTTTAAAAAGGGAAAACTTTCCTTTCTTTTCTATCTGACTCCACTTTCTCTTCAAACTTCAGTTGGAGACTTCCTTAATCTTTCCAATTAGTAAGGTATTTCCTGCAGAACTTACTGAGAAAGGTCTAGAGGTGGCGGAAAGAGAGGAAAGACATCTGCCAGCTATTGGAAACACTTTCCGTGCTAGAAAGATGAATGTAGCTCACGCTGAAGCCAGATGATCTGAGCAGAAGAATAATCAGTGCTTTCTTGGATAGAAAGTGGGTGAGTGTTAAACCTATTTTCGTGGTAGGGACCTAGACTTCAGAGAAAAAGAATACCAGGACAATATTCTAAACGCAAGATGCCAAATCGTGCTCCCCATATCCCAACTCTTATCAGGAGTGCTGTGTGGCTAAACCAGGCTGGATTTAGCCCAACAGTTAATGTATTGAGGAGGATGTGAATTACAATCGATAAATCTTTTTCACTTCTAAGTGCCCCAGACAAGAACACAAGAACAGCCATAATGGATCAGACCATTGGTCCATCTACCCCAGTATCTTGTCTTCTGACAGTAGCCAGTGCCTGACACTTCAGAGAAAATTAACAGAAAACCGAATTAGCGAGTGATCCATCCCCTGTCATCCAGTCCCAGTTTCTGGCTGTCAGGTTTAGGGACAGCCAGAGCATGGGGTTGCACCCCTGACCAGCTTAGCTAATCGCCATTAACGGACTTATCCTCTATGATCTTATCTAATTCCCTTTTGAACCCATTATACTTTTTTTGGCTTTCACATCATCCACTGGCAATGAGTTCCACTGGTTGACTATCAAGCAAAGAAATGGTTCCTTTTATTTGTGTTAAACCTGCTGCTTATTAATGTCATTCGGTGACCCCTAGTTCTTGTGTTGTGAAGGGGTAAATAACTCTTCCCTATTCACTTTCTCCAAACTGTTCATGATTTTATAGACCTGTCATATCCCTGCTTAATTGTCTTTTCTAAATTGAACAGTTCGTCTTTTTAACCTCTCATTGTATAGAAGCTGTTCCATACCCCTAATCATGTTTATTGCCCTTCTCTGTCCTTTTTCCACTTCTACTATATCTTTTTTGAGATGGATTGACCAGAACTGCACACAGTATTCAAGGTGTAGACAAACCATGAATTTATATAGTGGCATTAGATTTTCTGTCATCTTATCTATCCCTTTCCTAATGGTTCCTAACAACGTTAGCTTTTTTGACTGCCACTGCACGTTGAGCAGATGTTTTCAGAGAACTGTCTATGATGATTCCAAAATCTTTTTCTTGACAGTGAATTTCCACCCTATCATTTTGTATGTATAGTTGGGATTATTTTTCCCAATGTGCATTACTTTGCATTTATCAACATTGAATTTCATCTGCCATTTTGTTGCCCAGTCATCCAGTTTACTGAGATCCCTTTGTAACTATCTTGAGCAATTTAGCATAATCTGCAAACATTGCCATCCTGACCTCACTGTTTACCTTCTTTTCCAAAGGTATTCCTACCTTCTGTTTCCTATCTTTTAACCAGTTACTGATCCATGAGAGGACCTTCCCTTTTATTCCATGACTAGTTACTTTGCTTCAAAAGCCTTTGATGTGGAACTTTGTGAAAGGCTTTCTGAAAATCCATGTACACTATATCGACTGGATCCCCCTTGTCCATATACTTGCTGACAACCTTAAAGAATTCTAATAGATTGGTGAGGCCTGATTTTTTTCTTTACTAAAGCTGTGTTGACTCTTCCCCAACATATCATGTTCATCTATGTCTGATCATTTGGATTTTTACTATAATTTCAATCAATTTGCCTGGTACTGAAGTTGGGCTTACTGGCCTGTAATTGTCAGGATCACTCCTGGAGCCATTTTTAAAAATGGACATTATGTTAGCTATCCTCCAGTCATCTGGTATAGTGTCTGGTTTAAGCGATGGGTTACATACCACAGTGAGTAGTTCAGGCCAACCTGTTAGATTCTAAGAATAGTTCAAAATTAGAGTTGTGCAAAATATTTATAGCAAATGAATGGTGTGTATATGTGTGAAGAAATTGCCTGTTTTTCAGGTTCATTTTGTGAAATAACTTTTGACTTCCACTTTTTTCTACAAAGTGGAAATGTGAGAAATTTTCAAATTATATTTTTCAACTATGAGTTTGGTTGTAGAGATGGTTGGGGGGGGAGATTTTTTTGTTGTAAATGTTTTAAAATTCAATATTGGGAGTGGAATCGAGGGAAGGCGGGAAACTTGCTAGAAAACTAGGAATATATTTACTAGACATTTCATCCAAATGTTTCCAGCTTTTTTTTTTTTTTTTAATTTCAAAATTATCATTTTCCAATTGGGAAATTAAAAGACCTTTGGCTGGTTTTTGAATGGTCACATGGGGTTGAGTCTTGCCCTCTGATTAGCTGAGGTTAGTCCATGTAGTCAGGAGGGTTAGCAGAGGCCTTTATGTATCATTTTCTTAGAGGGAGTGCTGTGTCTTTTCCTCTCAGTCAGCAGCAGCCTTTGAGGCATGTCTCTCTCTCTTTGCTGCTCCCTGCTGCAGGGAGGACTGCTTAATGCCCCCTCTCCTCACCATCCAGGGTGGAGAATGATGGTCCACCAATGAAGCAAATGGTCCATGCACCACAGATACTGAATGAGCTGGGGGGCCAGCAGTCTTTCCCTGTAAGTAGATAGTAACATGGAAGTGATGGGAGTTCTTGGAGGGGGGGGAAGCAGAATCTAGGCCCTTGGACTTTTCCAGGCTGCAGCATGGTTTGAAATATGATTGAAATACATTTTAGTCATGTCCCTACTGTAAGACCGAACCATGATTAACTGTAGGAGATTAAATATTTCCATTCAGCTATCCTTGCCATTTCCCAAGCCTGACTCCAAATATTAGTTCTCAATAGAGATGGAAGAACCAGCCCTCTTTCTCTGGAAAGAACCAAACCAGATTTGGCTAAGGGCTTCCTGCAGCATGAGGACATAAGCACAAAGTACCATGCTTTAAGCAGCAACTGGAGAACTCTTTGACCAGGAAGTTCCCCTGTTTATTAAGAACCTGCTACAACACATCTTGGTCCTGTCTGGTAACTGTGGAGGACCAGGAACTGTATAACTGCTCCATATCTCCCTTTCTTTATAACAAAAGCTTAAAACTTAAATGGTCAACCAATGTGTGTACACACACACACACACACACACACACACACACACACACAGCAATTCAAAATAAAATTAAAATTCTTTAAAATTATTTACACTACTATGTCCCCTTATTAATTTCATTCAAATAGTCTGCATTCTAAACACTGTCCTTGAGGGGGGTCTGATCAATCTTCCAGTCCAGACCATGTTCTCATGTCTTCTGAGTTTCCATGTGGAGTTCCCAGTGGAAGGGGCTCACTTCCTGACACAGTACCTGCCGGTCCCAGATCCTCTCTCTGTTACGTTCGGAAATATTGAAGATGAACCTGATTCCTTTTGGAGTCTCGGCTAGCTAAGATCTGGATGCTTCTGTCAAGTTCTGAACAGTTCAGAAAGTCGGGGAGCTTTTGATCCACGCTTAGCTCCCGGGTCTCAGTTCAGATAATGCTTTTGTTCTATGCCGAACATGGAAGTTTAGTTGCTGCCAAATTTTTATTTCAGCCTCCTGTTTTAGAAGAACTTCAGGTTGGGACACTTCAGTTTTTAAGCTGTGTCAGTGCCACAGATGAAGTTGTCCTTGGTCATCTTCTCATCAGATGTTCTGCTGGAAATAGTCCAGATGCAAGGGGTGTTGACCAATTTGCCAGGAGTTCTTTATGTGGGTCCACAGATTTTTGTAGAAGTCTAAAAAGTCTGCCTTGCCTCTCCATTAATTTGGAGATAATGTGGACTCTGTTCAAAATCAAAGTTCTGTACAAATGTTAGGAATGTTTCAGAAGTAAGTTAGGCCCATTATCAGATATAAGAACTTTGGGAACTCCATGTATTGCAAATATTGACTTTGTTTCCTGGATGACCTGTGCCGATGAAGTCTCTGTAAATATAGCCAAGTCAATGCTTCTGGAGAAGTAATTGAAAATAGCATGTGTGTGACCTTTCTAGAAAAACAAATCTGTTGCTATCTGCTGTCCAGGTCTTTCAGGTAACTTTGTAGACAGCAATGGTCTTGGACATTTATTTTCCTTATTGCGTACCTGGCAGCCCTCTACTAAGGGCTGAATTTGTCTACTTAGCCCAGGCCACCACCTGGATTGTTTTGCTTGTGCCTTGCACTTTTTTTATACTTGTCCCTTATGGATTTTGGAGAGCATCTCATTCTGAAGTACTGTGGGGTTAAGAATGCGCTGGCTTTTCAGAAGCAGGCCATCAGCCACATGACGGTCATCTTGGTCCTGCTAATACAGTATTAGGTCTATTGGAAGATGATTCCTTTGACCCCACCTACTCTAGCATAACTGAGTACATTTCAGGTAAGTCTCATCCTTTAGCTGTTCATCTCTAATTTCCTGAAGATGATTGGCAGATGGTGAAACTGCTGCCACAACAAGGTCAATGTAGACTTTGAAAACTTTTTAAAATCTTTTCTTCTGTTAGTGGCTGATTAATTGGGACTCTAGATAGTGTCTGCTGCTATCAGAGCTTTCCCTGGTATGTGTTGAGTGTTGAAAAAAAATCACATCAACTGTAGTCAAAATCTTTGAATCCTACATGGAAGGTCTTCCAGTGGTTTTGAACCCAATAATGCCACCGAGGTCTTGTGGTCTGTTTCAGTGTTAAAATCTAGGCTGAGCAGATATGCACTGAGCCGTTCACAGGTCAAAATGAATGCTAAATATTCCTTTTTCCATTTGAGCTTACCCCAGATTGGCTTCTTTGAGGCGTCTTGATATGAATGCAATAGGTCTGTAGTCTCCTTATGGCTGCTTTTGTGTGAGCACTGCTCTTAAACCATAAGAAGACGCATATGTTGCTACCGTTGTTGGATGGTTTACCTAGTATTGTCCCAAAACAGGTATAGATGTCAGTAGTTTTTGTATTTTATTAAATACATTGTTGTGTGAAACTCCCCCTCCCAGATCCACATAGTGTGGCAGATAAGGAGATCTTTTAATGGTTTTGTTACATGAACTATGTTTGGTAAGTATTTCACCAAGTGATTTGTCATGTCCAGGAAACTTCTTACAGCAGAAGTGTCATGGTGTCCGGGTAAGGTCAGTAATGCCTCCAGTTTATCTGAATGTGGCTGAATTCCCTGTTTGCTAATTAGGTGTTTACAAATTTTATCTGCTCCCTTCCAAATTCACATTTCTCATTCTGAGTGAGGCCAGCTTGTTGGAAGACTCTCAAAACTTCATGTAATCTCTCATGTCAATTTTTATCTCTGCCATATGCCAATCATCTGCACAGAAAAGGACATGAGACATAGCTGGCGCACTCTGAGAACTTCTCTTTTGGAAATGTTCTGGAGCCGAAGAGATGCCAAATGGAAGAAGATTAAAACAGTAACTTCCAAATAGTATGATGAATGTAGTTAATGGCATAGATTCTTTAGAAGGGGCATTTGCCAAAGTCTGCTTTAGCATCTAACTTTGCGAAGATTTTTGCCTGTGATAGTTTATCTAATGTCTGGTCAGCTGTGGGAACCAGGTCTTTTTCTCTGCACATGCTTTTATTAAGTTATGTAGGGTCCACGCACATCCAGATTTTGCCATTGGGTTTCTGTAGTACAGACATCCCTTCATACCAGTCAGTGGGTTCTTGTATGTAGGAAATACTGCCCCCCACCCCAATATATTCCATTTTCTTTCATTCTTCTTTGATTTTCCTCAGCAAGGTTACAGGGTTGTGGTGTGGGGATGTGAGAGCAAAAAGTGACTGATAGCACCAGTTTTATTTTGTGTAGCCTAGACACCTTTTGTAGGCCTCAAAGACTTATGGCTACATCTCCTATATAGTTTTTTTTTGTCATTAAATCATTCATTTCTCTACTAGCTGTAGTCCTTGTATTGCCTGGCAACCCTAGTAGAATTATTAGTCCTTGTTTAGATTCATGTTTGTGTACCAAGGTGTTGTCTATCCTGTTGAGTATATAGTCCCTAGAAGTATGGACTCATCATCTGATAACACTTCCTCTTGGATGGTTTCCACTACTGTTGGTGACCTGCATACTATTGCAAAATGTCCCCTTTTTTGGCATCTCCTACATTCTGCCTCTTTTGCTGGACTGTCCTGTCCACATCTTCCATAATTTTTCCAAGTTTCCCTTCTATTAAGATGCTTTGGTCTTCCACTCTCTAGTTCTGCACTGTTCTTCTTTTGTCAGTTTGGTCTGACTGTTCGTTTGTTTCTTTCACATTTGTGTCTCTCCCCTTTACTGTGTCAAAATTGTCTGACACAGTTTTACACTAACATATAAGTCACATTGCTGTTTCTTTGATTTCTTGCATTCTCACTTTTGCTATAACTTTTCTTAGTGTGAGATCTGGGCCTAACTGAAGCTGTGCTGATAAATTGTGCCAACAACTATCCTGTCTCTTATTTGCAAATATGAAACATTAAAAGAACTAAATTCAGCAAGAGTATGAACCGCAGCAGTAAAAGTCTCAACTGTTTCCCTTTGTTCCTGGCAGCTCCTATTAAATTTGTCCCTTTCACATAGAATATTCTGTCTGTCGATGAAATGGGCAACAAAAGCCTCTTTCACTGGTGGTTTCCCTCATCAGTAGGACACACAGGATGTCATCAGCAGCATCACGCAGGGCAAATATTAAAGCATTTACCTGTATTCTTCTGCTTTCCCTGTTAAACCAGAAGCCATCCACAAACACTCAAATCGCCAGACCCATGCCTGAGTTAATCATATGAAACTTCTCAAACAGAGGTTTTTGCACTGCTACACCGAGATAGGCTCTGCCTCCTTCCAGCTGCAGCTTTCACAGGTCTCTTGCCTGATTTTTTTTTTTTCCACTTTCCCCACTCACTCACCACTCTGGCAGCCTGCTGGGGGT
Source organism: Mauremys reevesii (assembly GCF_016161935.1). Taxonomy (NCBI): domain Eukaryota; kingdom Metazoa; phylum Chordata; order Testudines; family Geoemydidae; genus Mauremys; species Mauremys reevesii. The sequence continues at coordinate 119,041,797 of NC_052629.1, read as the reverse complement.
CTCTTGTCTTTCCTTCACTCCTTTAGAAAGAGGGCTTCACTCACTTCTGACACCATGTGGTGTGAGGACAGACACAAAGAACCAAGATTTAAGCAGCAGCCAGAGAACCCATTGTCCAGGAACTTCTTATGTTTATTAAGCTCCCGTCCTGACTGCACACATTCTGAGGAACAGCTCAATAACCCATCTACACTTCACTTCACTTCTCCTTCTCCCCGCCATGTACCCCTGTTTTCCTCTCCCCTCAAATTTACCTCCTAGCTCAGACAGGCTTGTCTACAGTCTCTTAAAACCCCCATCCACCAACACATGGATTGGTCCAATTGCTTTTTGATTTTTGTCTGGCTTCAGCTTCCAGCCATTGGTTCTTGTTATGCCGTTCTCCTCTAGAGTTGAAATAGTTGCAAGACTAACTTTGAATTCAGGAGTGTGTCGGTATCTAATATTTTTAATATTCATATGAGCTATTTAAGCAGCAAGTATATAAACAGCTTGACAAACCTTCTTTTAAAGGGTAGAATCTCTCATGACCATTGTCTGCAGGTAAGAAAAGTGAATAGCTGCAAGTGGGTACAGTGAAGCGTAGAGGACTCTGTATGAGGTCTTACGGCATTGTGCTATGGATCATCTTAAATGGTTCTGAACACTTTGAGCCCCCACCTCTACAATCCTGGCCCGAAAGCACCATTAAGCTGTTGAGGTTTAGATTCATTTCTCCCTCCCTGCTCCACCTCTTGGGTCCACGCCTGTGACATATGTGCTGTTTGTAGAAAATGTTTGTCCAGACTAGGTGGTTGGGAATAGAAATGCCAACGTATCTGCCTTTTTGTAACTGTGTGAGCAGCTTGTTAAAATTAGTCACACTGAGCTGCAATACATCTGTGTTGTCAGCTTTCCAAAGCGCTATCAATGCTGCACATGAAAGTAAACTTCCATAGTACATTTTCCAGATGGGGACTTGTTCTGCCGGAGCTAATCTTTGGTTCTGCATTACACAGATTAAAGTCATTTCTATTTTTTTTTTCACTTCCCAGCCCAAGGTCCGAATTTAGCACGGTAAGTGCATACATGTTTTTGTGAACTACATTTTAGACATCCAGAAGCTGTGGGTTCCAGATCAAAATTTGGTAAATCTTAACATGGGAGGTAAGCTAAGTAAAGTCCACTCTGAGAGTTAGTTGTTTGCAAATAAAGTTCATGTCTGGCTTTAACCCACTTAAGGAAATTAAATGCCCATCTCCCACTGCAAGCTGATTAAAATTTGGTGCCTAACTCCCTTATTCCCCCTGGAAAATCCCTTAGGCCCCAAAACTACAACTCCCATGAGGATCCACAGTGGCTCATGGTGCAGAGATTAATGTTGATCCAAATCGAATGATTTGTTTCTGTTTTCCAGATGGAAAATTCCACTGCAATTGATCCTTTCCTGCAGAAAAGTGGTGTTTTTGTGACCAAAACCCCCCCTTTCCACCAGGGAAAACGTTTCATCTGAAAATTTTCAAACAGCTCTAGTTTCAGCTTCCGGGCTAGGCACAGATGGGGGGAGGAATGCATCCTGGTCACTGCTTTTAATAGGGCCATGGAAAATCAACTGGTATGCTAACAGTGATTGCAAAACTCTGACAGATGTTGCTCTGTGGGGCAGAGGGTCCATCTTTATTATGTTTTTGTGCAGTGCCTAGCACAATGGTGTCCTGACTGAGGCTCCTAGGAGCTACAAAAATACAAATAAATGAAAATAACAATGCCAGATATACCCTCAATCTAAGGGTCTGATATTACTTTGGCTTTCACCTCTGGTGGCTTTCTCCAACCAGACATAACCCCTCTCTGCATTCATCTTTCTCTAGGAGTCAAGTATTGGGTGCTTGTAAAAGCTGCTACAATCAGGGATAACTGCCATTTGTACTGATGCTGTAGAACAGGTCAACTGCATGGACAGTAGGAATGGCAGAATTCTCAAGTGCGTAATCAAGTTTATCAAAGCCATGGATGAAAATGACATGGCTAATAGTCTAGACTGCACAAAATGTCACTGCCCACTTCAGATCACTCTCAGCATTGCCTTACAGGCATTTTGCACATAATTCCTCTGATTGTGCAAAAATATCTGACATTCCGGAGGACAAGAGAATGCGAACACAGAACCTTTGTGCTCAGGGATATTTCTCTTGCCACATACATATGCTGTCTGCTCACACAGGCAGTTGGTCAGGGCCTTGTAGTGAAGTCTCTTGCATACCACACTTTCTTTAGGAATTTGAATTCAAATGTGAAAATTCTCTACCACACAATAAAAATTGCATGTCTTTGCCCTTTAGCAGATCAGTCTTTCCTTGTGAATAGAGCCCTGAGTTCTTTGGCTCTTGCCATATGGAACAATTGATCTCTTCAGTTAACTTGCCAGCAGCAATCAGTTACTACTTCGAGCCATAAATTTTAACCATTCTTTTTTGGGGAAGAAAATAAAGCAGTGGGAGACGGCCATAAAGTATGCAGCTGTCAGCTTTTAGTTAGGTCTCACATGGGGAAAGAACGGAGCTAACTTCAGAGTCACTTTCACCTGTTGCCATTCGCTGAAGCTTAGCTGTTAGGAGTGTCTGTTTTTCAAGCAATTCTTCTCCAGTGTCAACCATCGGCTAGTGTTTTTAGTTATATCACCTTTAGAATGGTAAGCTAACCAACCGAAAGACTCCCATTGGCTTTAATGGGCATTGGATCAGGCCCTGTATTCCCAACCATTCTTTGCTTTTTGAATCAGCTGAGTATTTGAAAGGCAGTGCCAGGGCCAGCTCTAACTTTTTTGCCACCCCAAGCCAAAAAAAAGAGCACTGCCCCGTCGTAACACCCCCCCCGCGCCCCCCCGAGCGTCGCACCGGCCAAGTCCCCGCCCCACCAAGCATTGCGCCGCCCCCCCCACGAGCGTCATGCTGTGCTGCGTCACCCAAGTCCCCACCCCCCCGATCACCACCGGGCCGAAACCAAAAAACCCTCCAGCGCTGCCCAGCTGAACCAAAAAAAAGCCCCAAGCGCCGCCCTGCCCCAAGGTGCTGCCCCAAGCACATGCTTGGTCGGCTGGTGCTGGAGCCGGACCTGGGCAGTGTGGTCTAATGGATAGAGCATTAGACTGGGACTCGGGAGACTTGGTAGTTCTGCCGCTAACCTGTTGTGGGGCCTCCAACAAGCCAATTTGCCACTCTGTGACTCAGTTTCCCCTTCCCTTAGCCTTGTCTATTTAGATTGCATGGTCTTCGTGTCAGGGACCTCTCCTTGCAATGTGTTTGTATAGCAGCTTGCACAATGGAGTGCCTCTAGGGGCTAATGTAATACAAATAATATTTATTTTGCCTTGATATAAGTTTGAGGTGCCGGGAGCTGGGCTTTCCCCACCTATGCCACTTGCGCATGGCATGTCCTTCCTGCAAGTGTTTGTAATTTTCGATCAATATCCATTGAAAAGTAGGGTTACAATGCTCTTTGCTGTGGTTAGCTGTACCTAACTGCAGTTTGCATAGTTCAGATCGTACAGCATTCCAAGCCACTCTGACAAAACGAGAAGTGTAAATTCAGTTTTGTTGTAGGTCCTTTTTTCCCCGGTGTATTCCTCCTGCTAAGCTTAGGTGTACATTTTGTTTGACTTCACTTCTGAATTTGAGGGCAAAAGGTTGTGGAAAGACAAAAGCAAAACAGATTTCCCAAGTCCCGAGGGCATCCTCTTCATAAAAGGAAAACCTCAGCACTTTTCCAGATCTGCAGGGGTTTTGTTACATGCAGTCCAATGCTGTTTACAATGCAAACTATTTTCTTAGCGTAAACAGCTGCATCGCAACACGTGCACACAGACTATGCAGGCTGCAGCCTTCTCAAACAGGTGCAAAGTAACCTACGCACGGTACTTGAATTTTAAAACTTCCAGCAATTCTTTGTTTTTCAGTAATAGTCTTACTACTGTAAAACTCTCTTCACTTTTCCCGTCTGACATGGTTTGTAGTAAATAGAGTAGCTGGTTGTTTGGGGGAAATGACTTTGACAGGAAATGGTTTGATAAAATTGTTTAACTCTACAGAGGAATTTTATCGTGTATTTCCTTCCCCTCCCCCCACCACTCCCAATGCTTCTGGCATCTGATAAGGAGGGTGGAGGCCTTCAGCAGGAGACACTTATCAAAGGAAACAAAGCTGATTTCGAGCCTGGTCCAAAAACTTGTTCAAGTACAATGGAAAGGCTCCTATTGACTTCAATGGGCTTTGAATCAGGCCCTTTATGAACTGCCTTGGGTTTTTGCGTTTTGTAAGCCCCATTTCACTTCACTTCTTCAAGACCTACTTGTGCTTGGTGGGTACCTGAGATTGCCACTCTGTCGTCTGTAAACCTAGCCCACGGCTTAAATTCAGTCAAGGCTGTCTGGAGCGGCGCATCCCGTAAACACTTTCAACCCCATTCATAGCATGTTGGGCGAGGGGGAGACTCGCCCTGGGAAATAGTCTAAGAATTTAAGCTCTGATCTAGCCTATATGTCTGGTCATGCCAAGGGGGGAGCTAACGGGCTTGGAAAAGGGGGCACCAACTGCCAAAAAAAAAGTACTGAGGGGTGATATCCAAAGCATTATGAAGCCAGCTATTCGCCGCTTGGCTCATTGTGACGCGCATCTAAGGCCTGACTTACCAAGAGACTCAGGGTGTCCTGAAGGTGTTTTTGGAGACACTGGTCCGAGATGCAATCCCTTACATGGAGCGGAAGTCTAGAGCATAGACCATGTCTGTGGCAGTTACAAAGTGCCAGCATCGTACTCTGTACAGATTTGGAGGCTAACCCCGTGTCAGCACAAAGAAAACAATAGCAGCTCTGCTGTGTGGTAGGAATGCCCAGGTAGATGGCTGCACCTCTCGTTACTGGGAGAGCTGGTTGGAAAAATTCTAACCAAACAGGTTTTTGTCAAAATTTGCTTCTATGTCAAAATACAAATGTTGGTTGAAATTGAACCATCTCCGCAAAACTTCTTCCTAAAACCGGGCAGGTTTCCTGCCAGCTCACCTGGCTGCTCCTCAGCTGCTCAGCCTTCCAGGATCTCTGGTCCAGGCTAGTCCCTTAGACTGCCTCAGAGTGGGGACCCCAGGGCTTCTGAGGTCATGGCTCTGGGATACCCTGCCAGGGGCTGGGGACTGCAGGACTCCCAGGGCTTGCGGCTCTAGGGCAGTTTGCTAGGCAGATTGCCTGAGGCTGGGAGCTACAGGGCTTCCATTGTTCATAGCTCCAGGACAGCCAGTTTGGCAGGCTGACGGGGAGCTGGAAGCCTTGCGGGAGCTGGGTCCCACACACCGAAGCTCCTGGCTCCCTTTTACCCACCTGGTGAAATTTCATTTTGAAATGATCAAAATAAAAGGCTTTGATTTTTCTTTTCAAGATGTGTTTGCTTTTTATTTCCATTTCATGGCGAATTTAAAAAAAAAAGAGAACAAATTTTGAAACCTCCAAATCCTCCATGAAACACAATTGCTCCTCTCTGCCCAGTTCTGCTCACCGGTGACTGCGATTTTCCTACACTGGCCTGTAAGTGGCCTGATCCTAAAGCTATTGAACTCATGGAATGATTCCACCCCAGGAGGAGGAACTTTTTCTCTCCTGGAACATCCATCTTCTCACATTCCCCTGTACTGTAAAAATCCCATTGAATCCGTCGCCCCCACCCCCTCCGCACAAGAGATTTGGGTTTAATCCCTGTCGGCCCCTGTGCAGGATTGCCGCCTCCTGCGCTAATCAGTGCTGCAATTGTGGCTTTTCAGTGACTATTTGTGAGACACCCCAGGTACCTTGTCTGTACATAGGAGACACTTGGGAGCAAAATATCATCACTGCTAGAGGTTGCACATATGATCACTTATCTCCTAGGGGCCAGGCTGTCAAAAGAGCTCAGTGCCCTCTGTCGACAACACTTCCAGAGTTCTGGATTGCAGGCACAGAAAAATCTGGTCACTTTGTGTCTAAATGGGAGCAGATCTGTTTGGGAAAACCTGATCCTAAAGACACAGCTAGGATGTTTGAGTCACCTAAGGGCTTGTCTACATATAGTTATTGTTACTGCTTGCACTGTATTGGTTTGAAACCAGTATATTTAAAGGAGTACAACCTTCTAGCATGGATGCAGTTACCCTGGTATAAAAGTGTCTGATACTGGTGTGGCTAAGAGCTTGTCTACACACAAAAGGTGTACTGCTTTAACTATACCGGGATAGCTAAATCGGTGCAGCCCCCCTAATGTGGATACAGTTATATCAATAAAAAGGTGCTTTGTACTGGTATAATTATTCCTGTATGGTAAGGGGAATAAGCTTCATCTGTATAAGGGCTTGTTTTACACGCCAAGTTACTGCGCAGCAAGCTGGAGTGTGACTGTATACGTGCCAGCTTGCTGCACAGTAGTGTCCGGTGTGGATGTTGCTGTAGAGCAGTGAAGTCCTAGGGTGCAGCTGGAAATGCAGTGTGTTAGGCTGCACTCACGGACTTTTGCTCTGCTGCAGCTTTGTCTACACGGGATGTTACCAGGTGGCAAGATGGTGCATTGTAGCTTTGTATCTTGGCTTGCCATGTAACAACTCACTGTGTAGACATGGCCTAAGGCACCTCTTATATCAGTGTAACTGCATCCATACTAGGGGTTGTACCACTTTATTATTTCAGGAGAAAAACACATCCCTATCCAAAATAGCCAGATGAGTACAAAAACCTGTGTAGACCTGGCCGAAGTGGCTTAGATACCTAAATCCCATTGGCTTGGATAAATCACTTGTGCTCTTAAATCACTTAGGGGCTTTTTGAAGATCTCAAGCCTTCATAGTCCCTCTCCAACCATTCAGTCAGTTACTGGGTGAATGAATTAGTGTTTTCAAGGCCCTGGAAAGATTTACTATGGTTTCCCTTTCTGCAACTTGTGTACAGAATCGTCAGATTGGAGAATAAACTAAAATAAGGGGAAATAAACGTGACTGGCTCTTTAACTCATTTGTCAGCCAAGAAAAGGAAGGCAATGAAAATGTTTTCAGGAGAAATTACATTAGTCAGTCTTTACATTCAGACTTAGCATGTTCGGGTGCTATTCCGGGTGCTTTTGTGTTTGTAGAGCAATGTTCCAGTATCATGTGATGGTACAGCTGGTACGTTCACCATTACAGCAGTTTTATATGTTGGGTTATAAATTGTTTTGGTCTCTCATCACCATTAGTGAGAGGTGGAAGACTAGTAATCAAGCCCTTTAACAGGTATGGACTGGGTTGCATTTTGCACTCAAATAGTGCACTGATGTGTGGTGATGAGAGAGAATCAGGTATTGCCCCCAAGACAGTTCCCCTTGCCTTTGACTAAAATTTGACTCACGCATTCACCAAACCCAATTTTATAAATATTAAAAGTAGACTGTTTTTGTATTGTCAAATAATTACATAAAACTGCCAAAACAAACCTATAGAGATGTAAAAAGGATGTCACTAACACACATGCTTACTCAGAGCTGTAAGAGGTGGAAACTTTTAACACTTTGTGCAAAAAATATAATTTGGTTTCCAGTTCTGGGCATAGCCTTGCTATGTACGTTTATACCATTTCAGCAAAATGCTCACTTTCATACCGAAACCAAAGGAAAATTTATTCTTGTCCTTAATAAATATCTGTCTTGTCTATAAGACTGTGAGGTTGTCAGGGGCTGTCGCTTGTTACGGGTTTGTACGTCACCTAGCAGAAAAGGGCCTCCACTTCAGATGAAGCTTTATACACTGCTAAAATATAGATAAGAATAATAAACTAAAGTGAAGGCCAGAATGAAGGTGACATGTGGCCTATCCTCAGATTCTTGTTATGATCAGAAAAAAAACACCAGTAACTGTCACTCTGCTACAATTAAATATGGTTTTATTATATGGTTCACTTATGATTTATTTGTTAATGTATAATATAATACTTAGACCTTATGTAGCTAATAGTTACTCTTTCAGTAAAAGCAGAAATGCTTACACATTCCAGTAGTTAAATGATGCAATGTCCAGGTGGATATTTAATGGACCATGACAAATCTGGAATGATATTTCAGACATCATAAATATCTTCACTTGTACAGATAGAACAGAACCTTTGTATGAAAAACTAGTACCAACTTTCTTCATGTGGTGACCATATTTTCATATAGGTTTCAAGTTTTTTTTAGGATTTCCCCACACATTAATTTTTTGTATAATAATACAAAACCGGAATCCCTCACACCTCAAACAATGGATGTTTTATAAAGCACATACTTATTTTCATCTCTTTTAGGCTCTGATTGAGCAAAATGCAGTATTTAAAACTTTAAACGTGTGAGTAATCCCAGTTTGTTCAGTGGAACCCCTGGTGCTGAAAATTGTACATGTGCCAAAGCGCTTTGCTGGATCAAGGTCCAATCAGTAAAATCAGTCTGAAATTTTTGACTTTCACACCTTTTTCCATTTGGCACTTCTCATCAAGGTTACGTGTTAATTACTTTCCAAACCAGTGAATAGATCGCTATATGGTGCATCTGCTTGTTATGCAGGGAAAGAGACACAGAGTGTGGCTGTAACTTAGGTCTGATCTACCTGGGGGGGATCGATCAAAGTTACGTAATTTCAGCTACGTGAATAACAGCTGAAGTCGACGTACTTAGATCTACTTACCACTGTGTCTTCACTGTGATAAGTCAACAGCTTACGCTCCCCAGTTGACTTTGCCTGCACCTCTTGCTCTGGTAGAGTAGCGGGAGAGCACTCGGTAGTCAATTTATCACATCTAGACTAGACACAATAAGTCGACCCCCACTAGATCGATAGCTGTCCATCGATCCAGCAGGTAAATGTAGACAAGCCCTTAGTTTTACCTCTTGAGTAACCTTGTATCTATAGACACTAAGAGTCTGATACTGGCTGGCTAACAAAATATTTTGCATAGCAAATAAATGTATTCAGAATTATCACTTTTTCCAAATTATTGTTCTTTCATTTAGTATCCAGTCTCAAATATAAAGAGGAATAGTAATTTCCTCTTCTGTATTTCAGGCTCTTAAAGCGCTTTACGGGCAGGCAATCAGCATTCTTATCTTCGATTATACCTAGAGGTACATAGGGATCAGTCCAGCTGTTATTGAAATGACTGTGGAGAGTATGTCTGCATCCACTAATGACACGTACCACTGCTCACCACCATGCTGATTTTGCCTGTGGAATGATAGCACCTGCTACACTTTCTGCATGCAAACAGATATTTACTGCAGTAATGAAATCCCCTGGTTGGGTCATTAGCAGTGGGGATCAAGCCCAGGAGTTCTTGGTCTCCGAGCATGAGCATCTATTGCCTGAATGGAAAGACCCAAGTCTGTCAGATCAAAGGCAGTAACAGACACACAAACCTTTGTATGGCTCAGCCACCAGAGGGAGACAGAGCTGCACTGTGAGATGAAGGTTCGCCTAGTGCACGCACGACCCACTGTCACCCATCTTTCCTCTCTGCGTGAAAACAACAGTAACAAAATATGTGCCTGTTCCAGTAAAGGGGCTCTAAGGTCTCGTTTCAGAGAAGCACCTAGATGTATTCTTCAGTCCCATTAAAGCCAATGATGATTTATGCATGTGCTTAAACTTAGGCCTGCGCTTTGTTGAACAGGGGTAGTTTGCTGAATTGGAGCTCATAGGAGCAGCAGGTAAACAAACCAGCCCAGCCTGTCAGTCACACGGCACCATTGTACGGTACTTTCTGAAAGTGGCCTTCAGTAACCAGAACAAAATTACACAGAGCAAAGATTACAGTGGCACACATAATGACTCATCTGGAGTCATCACTGGTTCTAGCTCTGCTCGCTGTTACTTATAATGGCCTGAATGCCAACTGTGTGAAGTCCTTGGCTTGGTACCCAGTGCTTTAGGGGTGGCATGTTCAAAAGCAGTTGGCGTTTGTCTGATTCTGCTACACTGATGCCAGAGGCCATGGGTTAGGCCAGAGCAGAGCATATTTGAAAATCCCAAGTTTAAACAGCACAGTCCATTATAGCAGAGTTAACGTGACAGAATGTGGTGGGAGGTATAAGGTCTGGCCAAGTCCCACTCACCGTAGTTACCCACATGGTCCCATTGTGGTCAGGGATACCTGGAACAGTGAAAGGAGCATTGTAGGACCCTGGTGTAGTGAATGAGGGTTTTCCCACTGCTTTCAATGGGAGCACGATTTGATTAATTAGGTATAAGGCAAACAAAGCACAAGAAGTCACCCCCAAAATGGCTATTCAAAAGCAATGCTTTAATTCTTCTCTCTCTGTATGAGTATTTATGGCCCATTTTTATAGAACGGTGCATTCATTCTGAAATGTTGAAATCAGTAGGATATTAACATTATTTTATTATTGATACATTTATACTATAAAACAGCTACTGAGCATGTGTAGTATAAATGCTATAATCTCTTAGCTCTATTATAGAATATCTTTTATAATTTTAGCTAACAAGAGTTTATTGTAATATTTTACTATATATTAACACTCATTTTTCAAGGTGCAATAGTCTAAAACTTGACACCAATTTCATGGACTGCAGTTGGTGGATACCCCTTCCTCTATATGCTCTTCAGTCTTTGTATAAAGAGAGAATGTATTTAAAACTGCAGAGATTATAAACTTCTCCTGGTTTTCTATACTTCTCTGCTAGGGCAGTGCAAAAAGCTAACACAATGTTAGGAACCATTAGGAACGGGATAGATGATAAGACAGCAAATAGCATAGTGATGCTATATAAATCCATGGTATGCTCACACCTTGAATACTGTGTGTAGTTCTGGTATCCTCATCTCAAAAAGGATATATTAGAATTGGGAAAGATGCAGAAAAGGGCAATAAAAATGATTAGGAGTAGAGAATAGCTTCTATATGAGGAGACATGAGAAAGAGTGGGACTGTTCATCTTAAAAAAAAGAGACAACTAATCCGGGATGTGATTGAGATCCATAAAATCATGACTGGTGTGGAGAAAGTGGATAGGGGAGTGTTATTTACTCCTTCTCATGACACAAGAACCAGGGGTCACCCAATGAAATTAATAGGCAGAAGGTTTAAAATGAACATAAGGAAGAACTTCTTCAAACAACACACAGTCAACCTATGGAACACATTGCCAGGGGAAGTTATGAACGCTAAAAGTATAACTAGGATTAAAAAAGAAATAGATGAGGATATGTCTCTCAATGGCTATTAACCAAACAAAACTCCATGCTCTGGATGTCCCTAAATCTCCACGCCAGAAGCTGAGACTAGAGAATAGGGGATGGATCACTTGATAATTGCCCTGTTCTGTTCATTCCCACGGAAACATCAGGCACTGGCCACTGTCGGAAGACAGGATACTGGGTTAGATGGACCATTGGTCTGACACAATATAGCTGTTCTTATGTTTTTATGTTCTTACTTTTTTCTGCTAAATCTTTAATGTGGCTTAATATAATAGTTTGGCTTTCAGCTGTTCTTAACTGCTTTTTCCCCTTTGGCGTTTTGTGATCATTTACTTATACTTGTGTGTTTATTTCTGTGTAGTGTCTGATGTCAAAGCACCAGAAATCTCTCTTGGCTTTATTTGATTTATTGGCTACTTTTCTCCACCACAAATGAATGATGTAATCACAGCTGCATCTTTGAGCTATCCTGACTAGAAAATAACTCTGCGAGAGCATTCACAGATCTCCTACGTTCGTATTTTGTCTTCAGAAGGAGACTATACTTAACTGAAACATCAACAAATACATGAACCCTTGTGTAATATGTATATTTATTACACCCTAAACACTACATTTAAAGAACACTCAAGTTGCAAATTCAAACACTCAAAAGTTAGGATATGCCAAAATTAAGGTTCACTGTGAAACCTTAATTTGGCCCCCTCGTGTGTATGCATTAGAATAAATTCTTTAAATACATACTACTTTTCCATGGGACACCTACCTCCTTGAGTGAATTAGTTATTCATTATTTACTTTTATCCTCCTCATTCTGTGCACAGACTTAGGCCTTATGTAGCGCACACTATTCGAACTCTGCACTGAATACAACATTATTAATTTTGTCTTCTGTGGCATTTATCCCCATAGCATCAGAGTGCTTCAGAAACATTAATGAATTTATCTTCTCAGCATCCCTGTGAGAACAGGTCGTCTTATCTCCATTTTACAGATGCAGAACTGAGGCACGGAGAAATTAAATCCCAAACTATCCCCTAATTTTAGGTGCCTAGTTTGAGACAGCGAGGGGCTGATTTTTATAGCACTTAATACGTTAGAGCATAGCTCCATTCAACTTCAGTTGCAACTATGAGTGCTCTGCACGTCTGCTGATCAGCACCCAGGTGTCTCATGTTGGTTACCCAGAAAAGGAAACACACAATTAGTGATGAGCTGTGAAAAGCCTGGTTTATGTCACTTGCCCAGAATCCCATATGAACTCTGGGGCAGATACCAGGACAGAATCCAATTCTCTATGGCAACGTTCAACTGATTTAGCCATGACTACCGTCATTTCCTTTTCCTGCCTCGTTCACTACACACCTTCCAACTTCTTCAGCAAATGAGGTTGGGGTCCTACTGACAACAGACTCCTTCACCACGCAACATTGATTCAAATCCAGATCAGGTGCATCGTATGTTCTGAATGAAGAAGGCCACTCCCATGTTCCCCATCCCTTTGCATTTGAGCCAGAAATGCCACCTCCTACTTTTCACAGCCTGGGTGCCAGCAGGGGGAGCATGACTGGACTGGTGAAACCACCTCCCTGCTCTTGGTTTCCTCTTCCTGGTGCCACAGTGGCCCCTGGCTGCTGGAAGGTGCTGTCAATGGGAAAGTCCTGCTTAGTCCCTGCAGTCATGGGCTGGAATGTGGAATCTGCAGGGCTAGCACATGCACAGTCTGGTTGGCATGTAGGAGCTGGGAGGGGATGAAGCATGCTCAATGCAGATGGACTCTTTGGGGAATTTAGCTGCCAAACAAGCCTCTACTGAGCAAGTGAGAAACAGGATTTGTTTGGAGGCCTATAATTGGCCATATTAGGGTATTTTTTCACAGGAATGGCAAAAAGCACATCCTCCTCCCCACCTTCGCTGCCAAACTCCAAGTCTCTTCTCCAAAGTGTGGAAATGCTAAAGATTAGTAAAATGGAGGTGAGGTTATTTTTTAAAACCTGGACAAAATAATTCATCTTCCCCTAATATTATACTAGGAAGCAGTTCAAACTTTCCCAGAAATTTCAGCCAGAGGCAGACACGCTCAGTCCAAATGGTTAAAGTTTGGCAAACTTTGAAGCAACTGAAAGCAGGATCTTATAATGGGAAGTATCGGGCAACATTAAGTAATAGACCTCACTGCGATATAATAAATGTCAGATTGGTTTAACTTGGACAATATTAACTTTTCCTGCTTTTTCAGGAGGTTATTTTTTTTTCCGTTTGGATTGTGGAATAGCTTTCTTTTATATTGTGTCACCACCATGGTTGAAATTGTCATTAGCAAACCCATATTTAAACACAGTTCAAACTAGGTTGCCTAGCAGAGGTAGGTAAGAATATATGGTGGGCTCTGTGATGGGTTGGGTCACAGAAACCCCCTTAGGACTGCCACCTGATGTGCATGGGCCGAGGGACGTACTGGCCACCGCTTCCAACAGCTTCCATTGGCCTGGAGCAGCGAACCGCGGCCACTGGGAGCCATGATTGGCCGAACCTGTGGAAGCGGCAGGTAAACAAACCAGCCCGGCCTGCCAGGGGCTTTCTCCACACAAGCGGCGGAACAAATTTGGAAACCACTGTCCTACTCCATCCACCAGAAAAAATGGGATGCTTGCAAGCTATCTGCAAAATGGGGCTTTGTGTATGGTAATGATTTAGGTAGATGTGTAATGTTTCTTTATGCAGTAGTTTGAATATTTTTTAATAAATGACTTTTTGATCAAAGTGAATATTTTGACAAAATATTTCAGTTTTGATCATTATTTTTCAGAAAAAAAACTGAAACCAATCTTCATCTGATTTTGCAAACTTTTCATTTAGGTACTTTTTAATTCCCTTTCACATTTCTCCTCCCTTTTCGCGTGGGTGGAGGGACTGGGTCATGGTGAGGGGGAAGTGGACGGAACCCAAAATGATTTTTTCCCCCTCTATGAAAGGATAACTTTCATTTAAAATATTTTCAGCCAACAAATATTCGTGGAGTATTTTGAACAAAACAATTTTGTTTTTCTGAATGTTTTTTTTGCAAAAAAGGAATTCTAATTTCTGACTTCTGGTGGTGGGGAGGGATATGGGTCTGTGATTGATGTTATAGAGATGAGGTAATCAATAGGACTACTAATATAATTAAACTGACAACATTCAGCTCTCTCAATGCCCCTTAACAAAATTTGGAAGCTGAATTATGGGTGCCTTTCCCCGATGTTGACAATTTTTACAATTTACAGTGATTCTCATTATATTTGGTGTGTTTCTTAAGGCGCCAGCTCCTGGAAGCATGTGAATATTTGAGGATTTCAGGTCTTTTTTTTAAAGTGAATTTCTAGCCCCCATGGTTATGGAGAAAAACTTGAAAACGTAGTCCCTAAAGGCCCAGACACCAGAAGCCAAATGAATCCTCAAATAATTACTTTCAATTTTGTAATGATTTTTAATCCAATCTCATGATTTTGGGGGGCTATCTCATGATTTTTCAACAGTTGAGGTTGGCAATACAAGTTTTCCTAGGTGTAATGATTCTCCTGTGAGGTCGCGTGTCCCAAAGTGCATGCTCTTTTTGAGGCGAGAGTGGGCACGTGTGTGCAAAACCTCACCATATTGTTATAGCAACATTTCACCATAGCCTGGGTGTGTTGCTTAGAAAATAGTGACTTTCCCATCTTTGTGCCCTCTCACTGTAATTAATGAGCACCTCAAAATTGTAACTGATTCATCTTCCACATCTCTGTGAGGTTGGGCAGTATGATCCTCATTTTACAGGTACGAATCCAAGGCTCAGAGAGAGTGAGTGAATTGCCTAGGTCACACAGGTAGCATGATGCAGAACGGGGAACTCAACTCAAATATCCCAAAGCACAGTTTAGTGCCTTAACCACAGGACCCATGCCTCTGAAGCCTTAAGTCTACAGCTACATGTGCATGTGATTAATCCTATTGAAGTCAATGGGACTATTTACGTATGAAGTTAAGCTCATGTATGTTTGCTAGATCAAGACCTGCGTATGCTGCCTGCTCTTGATCAAAGTTGTCATGCCCGTGCTACCTGATACAAGTAGAGATCTTAAACAGATTAAACAAGTCACATTTCAGGGAGATTTAAACATTTATAACTACTTTACACTTTCTTCTCTAAAAAGGAAGTGACCAATCTGGCAGTGAGACCATGTGAGGGGAATAAAAGTTAGTGGGATAAAGACTCCTAGTCCCATTTTCTCAAGTACACAGTTTAAAACTGCAAATAGACATTGTCGGCTGTGCAATAATGTTTCTGACGACATTTCGTCCGGAGCATTTGAGACGTGAATTGCAGCGTTGCGCCTCATGCTGTGCATTGAAAGTGAGCAGCAATCACTACTCCGGCACTTTCCATTGTGTGATATCTTGGTGCTTAAACAAGAGGGAGGCTCTTGCATTTCTTGCTGCCATGGTTCCTTTTGTATATTAGGAATGTTGCCAGCACAGAACTGCAAACACATTTTCTAAGAGTCCTAAGACAAAATATCCACTCCCTAGTGGCTAGGGTGACCAGACAGCAAATGTGGAAAAATTGGGAGAGGGTGTGTATGTGTGTGTGTGTGTGTGTGTGTTTAATAGGAGCCTATATAAGAAAAATACCAAAAAATCGGGACTGTCCCTATAAAATCGGGACATCTGGTCACCCTAACAGTGGCCCTGTTTTTTAATCCCTTTCTCTCCCACCCTCGCTGGCTTACTGGGGTGAGGAGAAAAGAGAATTAAATAGTAAGGGGGGGGGAGGGAAATGAAAAATCAACTTTTCAGTTGTTCTTTATTTCACTGGTACCGTTAACGCGTTGTGTCTTGCCTGTTCGTTCTTATCGTGTTATGGATCAGGGACCCATTGCGCTAGACGTGCAGTTAAAAGACCATCCCTGCCCCAAAGAGCTCCCAGCCTGGGTAAAGGCAAGATGCATCAGGTGGATGAGACAAACAAATAGGGAAGAAAGTAATGGTGAAGTCAGCAAGTTTATCTGGCAATAATCAAACTGCCATAACGTGACAGGAAGGATTGTTCAGCCTATGGGGTGCTAACCTAGGTTTTGGATCAAATGCGCATTGACCTGCTAAACCCAGGGCTGTGAGTTCAATCCTTGAGGGGGCCATTTAGGGATCTGGGGCAAAAATCTGTCAGGGACAGTATTTAGTTGGGGATTGGTCCTTTTTTGAGCAGGGGGTTGGACTGGATGATCTCCTGAGGTCCCTTCCAACCCTGATATTCTATGATCAAATCTCTACTCTGCCACAGACTTCTGGTGTGACCTTGGGCATGTCACTTACTCATTCTGTGTCTTGGTTCCTCAGCAGTAAAATGGGGGTAATACTCTGTGTTGTGAGGCTAAATACATTGGGAAAAAAAGAGATGCCCAGCTATTGAGGGCCAAATAAGTACTCCAGATAGATAGCCATCCATGTCAAAATTCCTGCTGTAGCATTAGGTTCTCTCACTTACTTTCTTTGTCTTCATACTCCTCAGGACTATTTACTGCATATACCTTCATCTATGCATGAGAACTCCCATTGATGCTAATGGGAATTTTGTACACGAGTCAAGGACAAAATACAATTGATAGTCTCCAGCCACTTTCCTCCTGTTAACTCTGGCAACCTTTATAGATGCACAGTTAGGTATCAAGGTAAGGTAACTTGGGCAGATTCTGTTTTGCACAAAGCACAGCAAGAAAACCAAAGCCCTGGATTTTGTCTTTCCGGGCTGCATTCCTTCCATAATGTTGTGAGAAGTACCTATATGTCTCCGAAAGTCACTTGAATAATTCTCTTTGTGATTAGAAGGGGGAACATACAACTGTACTCAGCCCTGGCCTCACTGCTCCCATTGAGACAAGGGGAGTTTCACCACTGACTTCAATAGGAGCAGAGAGTTAGGCCAATGCTCGACTAGACCAGGGGTTCTCAACTTTTTCTTTCTGAGCCCCCCCACCCCCAACATGTTATAAAAGCTCCAGGGCCCACCAGTGCCCCCCAAACTGTTTTTCTGCATACCAAAGCCAGGGCCGGCATTGGAGAATAGAAAGCAGGGCAATTGCCTGGAGCCCCATGTCACAGGGGCCCCCGCAAAGCTATGTTGCTCAGGCTTTGGCTTCCGCTCCAGCGGGCAGGGTTCAGGATCCCGGGCACAGCAGCACTTCAGCTTTCTGCCCTGGGCCCCAGCGAGTCTAACATTGACCTGCTGGCGGAGCCCCCTGAAACCTGCTTGTGGCCCCCATGGGGGCCCCCAGACCCTGGTTGAGAACTGCTTGAATAGCCTCAGCTATTGGACTGAATGTTTCTGAAAGGAGGGCAGAACGGAGCATAGTCTCTGCTTTACAGATGGGGAACTGAGATATGGATAAAAGTGACTGGCAGAACCAGGAATCTCTTGAGTCCTCTGCGGTCTAGGTGCAAGCACCCTCTGCTTCTCCAGTTAACTTTAACGGGAGATGAGGCTGTTTAGAAGCACTCTGAGGCACGTCCACCCACTGGGAACATGACGTTCCTCAAAGGCTTAGCTTTCCGAAGGGTTTGATGGAACGTGAAGCAGTAAAAACTCCATTCCGAGCATTTTGGCAGTAGCCTTATTTAAAAACTTCTTGGGTGCTCTGGCAGCAAAGATTGTTTCCCAAGCCAAAGCGAGCCATCAGGACAACAGATGATGTTTACTTCTGGTGACATATTCAAGTCAAATAATATTTAATTGCACTTTCTTTCATCTCCTGACAATTTGAAAGTGCGTTTGTATGACAAAAAGCTGTTGGACAACGTTTTGTGACTTTTGTCTTGCTTTGTGTGTGGTGAACATTTGTCTTGTCTTTGGCCAAGGCAGACCACATCCCAAAAGGGCTTTGTCAGGTCAGACTAGAAATCATTTCTTACCAGCAGAAATAGATCACGTCTCAAATTGAGGCTTAAAAATAAAACTTTGTTTGCTTTGGTGTGAGTTTAGGGCCTGACTGGGCATCACTGGGTTTGAATTTGTTGTTAACCTGAAGACTTCAGTCTGGCATCTTTATAGTCCAAAGAAAGGTACAGCATGGTAAGCTTCCTCAACGTTGTCCCCTGCTGGTGTGCTTCATCTCTGGCCTCATGGGATCACCTCTGAGGAATGAGGGCGGTTTATTCCCTATGCCCATTCAGTCTGTAAGTACTGACCGAGATGATAAATATCAGAGGGGTCGCCGTGTTAGTCTGGATCTGTAAAAGCAGCAAAGAGTCCTGTGGCACTTTACAGACTAACAGAAGCTTTGGAGCAGGAGCTTTCGTGGGTGAATACCCACTTCGTCGGATGCATGCTAAAGAATCTTTTTTGTGTTTTTGAGGGACACAATCATGCGAGCAGGGTCCACGCAGGGCAGCTACCAGGCAACGCTTTAGTTTACACTGCAACTGACACCCTAGTCATCCACACTGTAGGGCCTTCTACGAACACTGTCAACATGGATACAAGTTACTGAAATGGTGGATTTTGACGTCTGGACTCTTGACTGGGATCATCTAAACCGATTAACAGCCATCCACGCCCAGTTTCATTCACTACTAACCCGTGATAGATTTAGGGTAGCGAATTAACTCTCTGTGTATGCTGGGAACTTTATGGTGATTACTGCTGCCCTATAAAATATTACCTATCACTAAGCCAGATGTGGGGCTGTGTTAGTGACTAGGTTTTTTTTGGTACATTGTTTTTCCTCATAAGCACAGCCATTATTTATAATGTGTATGACAGTAGCTCCAACTGAGATCGGGGGTCCCCGTTGTGCGAGGTGTTGTAACACAAAACTAGTGCGCACTGCAACTCACACCCTAAAGTGTTGCCCTGTATCTGCCCTGTGAGGACCCTACTCACGTAACATGATGGTGTCCCTCGAAAACACAAGATTCTCTATCATCTCGGTCAGTACGCACATACAGCACCTACCTGTGGAACCCAGAGCAGAGACTCGGGTCTGGGCAAGAACAGAGCTCCAAACAAAACGTGCATCCCAGCCAGCAGTTACCACCCCTGTGGAACGCAGTGCGGGGTGGTCTAGAAAGTTCAACCACTGCGCATTCCCTTTTGGGTTTGCCTTCCACTAGCACCCACTAAAAGGGGCCAAGTTTGCATGAATAGAGTCTCAAACCGGACTAGGATCCGGAGCAGGATCTGCATGGGGCAGTTACAGTGCCACACCCGAGTGTGCCTTGCAGTTCACACCCCCAGAGTCCCCACTGGGGACTGTGTAGACAAGACCAAAGTAAGTGACAATCCCTGCCCTGAAGAGCTTACAGTACAGAGAAATGGTTTGTCCCAAGCCACAGCTGGGGATAGACCAGAACCCGTTTCCTGACCCTCAATCTATTGCTTTATCCCTTAGACCACACTGCCTCTCTTAAAAACCAGGCGCTACTATTAATAGTCCCTCGGCCTGATCCAAAGCCCATTAAAAGAAGTCCCATCGACTTCAGTGGGCTTTGGTTTAGGCCCCAGAAGGGTAGTCACAAACCTTGTGAATTGATGTGACTTGAAGAGGATGCTCGTAAACTCAGACTATGTTGCAAGCACCTGTTTATGTTTTTTGCAAACACTGTGTGGCTGGTTTGATTTACCATGTAGTCTGGAGACAGACAGCACAGTTTAATCTGGGGAAGACGGAGACAGAGCTCTTTTTAAAAAGGACTGTTTATAAAAGCGGTTCTTGAAATACCACCCTTGGAAGGCGTGTGTGTTTCTGGGGATGATCTAACACCTTTCACTGCTCATTCCCTAAAGGCATGTTTTGGTAGCAGCACCTCCGGAAAGGATAACAAAACACAAGTACAAAATACCCGACCTATGATATACATGTTATCTTATTTAGCTGAACCAACCTGACGTCTCTAGAGCTTGAAACGTGGCATTCATTGAGGGGCTAGTGAGGTCTAGTGCTTCAGTCTCCTCCTGTCTGCTCCTCTGTACTGGGGTAGCATTTCTCTGTCACTTTGGACAGGAGAAGAGCATTGTCTGAACATGCAGGAAGTGTTGGTCAGCAGCAAGTATCCTCAGTTGTTTCCCCTGTGGTTGGCTGTTTGTTTGTTCCCTCAGGAGCCTAGCGCTAGCAGATTTGTTGAGTCTCCAGTGGCAGTGCAGCTGTTGCAAACACATCATTCCATTTCAGCCCCTTTGTAGACTGAGAGAAAGAGCAGATGTAACTTTTAGCGGAATCTCCATGGATGCATTTGTGGCATGTTACTGATACAGATGTAAATTCCATACATGTGTTGGACAGCACCATCCCTCCAGTTACTTTTGTTGCCACCAACAGTGTGGAGTGTGGCATGCCAGCTGTTAGAGATGCCAACATAGGAAAGATCAAATCAGTTGGATGAAACTTGCTGGCTATGGGTGAGCTTAAATCATTTCCTCCCCTGGAAAAGTTTGGTTCTAGTTTAGGAACCAAATCTATCCTTTGAAAGAATTGATGTGAGAATTATTACCAAGAAAAAACCCAACAACATGCAATTCTTAATGTTAAGTACATCCCATAGACTCATAGACGGGACCTCGAGAGGTTATCTAGTCCAGTCCCCTGCACTCGTGGCAGGAGTAATTATCTAGACCATCCTTGACAGGTGTTTGTCTAACCTGCTCTTAAAAATCTCCGATGATGGAGATTCCACAACCTCCCTAGGCAATTTATTCTAGTGCTTAACCACCCTGACAGTTAGGAAGCTTTTCCTCATATCCAACCTAAACCTCCATTACTGCAATTTAAGCCCATTGCTTCTTGTTTTCCTTAACCTCTGAGGATAAGACAATTTTTTTCCTCCTCCTTGTAACATACTTGAAAACTGTTATCATGTCCCCTTTCACTCTTCTCTTCTCCAGACTTAACAAACCCAATTCTTTCAATCTTCCCTCATAGGTTATGTTTTCTAGACCTTTAATCATTTTTGTTTCTCTTCTCTGGACTCTATCTAATTTGTCCACATTATTCCTGAAATGTGGCACCCAGAACTGGACACAATACTCCAGCTGAGGCCTAATCAGTGCAGAGTAGAGCAGAAGAATAACTTCTCGTGTCTTGCTTACAACACTCCTGCTAATACATCCCAGAATGATTTTTTTTTTTTTTTGCAACAGCGTTACACTGTCGACTCGTATTTAGCTTGTGGTCCACTATGACCCCCAAATCCCTTTCTAGTACTCCTTCCTAGGCAGTCATTTCCCATTTTGTATGTGTGCAATTGATTGTTCCTTCTTGAATGGAGTACTTTGCATTTGTCCTTATTGAATTTCATCCTATTTACTTCAGACCATTTCTCCAGTTTGTCCAGATCATTTTGAATTTTAATCCTATCCTCCAAAGCACTTACAACCCTTCCCAGCATGGTATCGTCCGCAAACTTAATAAGTGTACCCTATGCCATTATCTAAATAATTGATGAAGATATTGAATAGAACTGATCCCTGCAAGACCCCATTCATTATGACCTTCCAGCATGACACTGAACCACTGATAACTACTCTCTGGGAATGGTTTTCTAACCAGTTTTGCACCCATCTTATAGTAGCTCCATCTAGGTTGTATTTCCCTAGTTTGTTTATGAGAAGGTCATGCAAGACAGTATCAAAAGCTTTACTAAAGTCAAGATATACCACATCTACTGCTTCCCCCTCCATCCACAAGGCTTGTTGCCATGTCAAAGAAAGCTATCACATTGGTTTGACACAATTTGTTTTTGACAAATCCATGCTGACTGTCACTTATCACCTTATTATCTTCTAGATGTTTGCAAATTGATTGCTCAATTATTTGCTCCATTATATTTCTGGGTACAGAAGTTAAGCTGACTGGTCTGTAATTCTCTGGGTTGTCCTTATTTCCTTTTTTATAGATTGGCACTATATTTGCTCTTTTCCAGTCTTCGGGAATCTCTCCTGTCTTCCATGACTTCTCAAAGAATCGCTAATGGCTCTATCTCCTCAGTCAGCTCCTTCAGTACTTTAGGATGCATTTCGTCAGGTCCTGGTGACTTGAAGACATCTAACTTGTCTAAGTAATTTTTAACTTGTTCTTTCCCTGTTTTAGCCTCTTCTGATCCTACCTCATTTTCACTGGCAATCACTACATTAGACGTCCAATCACCACCAACCTTCTTGGTGAAAACCGAAACAAAGAAGTCATTAAGCATCTCTGCCATTTCCACATTTTCTGATATAATTCCACCTCTCCCCCTGATTGAGTAACTGGCCTACCCTGTCCTTGGTCTTCCTCTTGCTTCTAATGTATTTGTAGAATGTTTTCTTGTTACCTTTTATGTCCCTAGCTAGTTTGATCTCGTTTTGTGCCTTGGCCTTTCTAATTTTGTCCCTACATACTTGTGTTTGTTTGTTTATATTCATCCTTTGTAATTTGACCTAGTTTCCACTTTTTGTAGGACTCTTTTTTTTATTTTTAGATCTTTGAAAATCTCCTGGTTAAGCCAGGGCGGTCTTGCCATATTTCCTGTCTTTCCTATGCAGTGGGATAGTTTGCTCTTGTACCCTGAATGATCTCTTTGAAAAACTGCCAACTGTCTTCAATTGTTTTTCCCCTTAGACTTGCTTCCCATGGGTTCTGACCTACCAACTCCCTGAGTTTGCTGAAGTCTGCCTTTTTGAAATCCATTCTTTATTTTGCTGTTCTCCTTCCTACCATTCCTTAGAATCATGAACTCTATCATTCCATGATCACTTTCCCTCAAGCCACCTTCCACTTTCAAATTCTCGACTAGTTCCTCCCTATTTGTCAAAATCAAATCTAGAACAGCCTCTCCCCGGTAGCTGTCTCCACCTTCTGAAATAAAAAATGCTCTCCAATACATTCCAAGAATTTATTGGATAATCTGTGCCCTCCTGTGTTATTTTCCCAACAGATGTCTGTGTAGTTGAAGTCCCTATCACCACCAAATCCTGTGCTTTGGATGATTTTGTTAGCTGTTTAAAAAAAGTCTCATCCACCTCTTCTTCCTGGTTAGGTGGTCTGTAGTAGACCCCTAGCATGAAGTCGCCATTGTTTTTTACCCCTTTTATCCTTACCCAGATACTTTCAACAAGTCTGTCTCCTATTTCCATCTCAACCTCAGTCCAAGTGTATACATTTTTAATATACAAGGCAACACCTCCTCCCCTTTTTCCCTGCTGGTCCTTCCTGAGCAAGCTGTACCCTTCTATACCAATATTCCAGTCATGCGTATTATCCCACCAGGTCTCTGTGATGCTAGCTGTATCATAGCTGTGTTTATTTACTAGCATTTCAAGTTCTTCCTGCTTATTCCCCATCTTTCTTGCATGAGTACACAAACATCGAAGATACTGATTTGTTCCCCCCACCTACCCCCCCGAGTTCTGTCTTGTCTCTCTTTTATCCCTGCTATAACAGTCCATGCTCCCCTCCAAATTCCAAACCTTCTCTCAGGTCTCTATATTCTTGACTTACCCGTGGGCTTTGGTCACCTGCCGCCTTCGAACCTAGTTTAAAGCCCTCCTCACTAGGTTAGCCAGTCTGTATCCAAAGATGCTCTTCCCCTTCTTCGATAGGTGGACCCTATCTCTGCTTAGCAATCCTTCTTCCTCAAACTGCATCCCATGGTCAAGGAGGTTGATGGATTGTCACCATTCATCTATGGATATTATATATTTAATGCTGTGACCCAGGAGCCTCTTAATGCCAACTGGCAAGAGGGTGCAGAGGGATTACAGGATCTCTTAGGCCTGGCACATACACTCTTGTTCCCCATGAATGTCTAGTAAGCTCTCAAATAAAAGGCAGTGTCACACTGGTTATCGATATCATTATGAAACACGTGTATGAATGTTGGGTAAGGAATTATGTATAGACACTGAAAATTGCATTCTTAAAGGCTGCGTCTAGGGCCTGATCACCAACAAAGGTGAAAAACACATTTTCTTTCAGACAAGACATAGCTGTTCACATGTAAATTAAGTATGGTCTGGTTCACAATGCGTCTTCTTGCACTGTTCTGGACCGAATGCCACTGAAGGAGTGTGAAAAACTGCAGAGAGAGAAAAGTAATAGGAAGAAATTAACAGCATGGGGAGGTGTGAGAACCCTATCTTGAGGTGTACATCAATGGTTTGCTCTGCTATATCAGGGGGACAAAGAAGACAGTCTATCTTCCCTCACCTAGGAAGTAAATGGACAGCAAATTTGCTTCATGCAAATGGGAACTCAACCAGGCTTTGTTGAAAATGCTAAAGAGAACTTTTTGGGGGACAGACGAGGATAACTTGTTGGTTAAGTTTAGTCTCTAGAAAGCATTATGATTTTGTTTTATATGTAACAATTTGTCTCTAACATTCTTACTCCCTGTCAGCAGAATCTCTGTTCTTTGATCATACACTTTTATTGTTTTCACTATAAATATATCTAAGTGCAGTGGTATTCGGCAAAGTGGTGAGCCCGAGCTGAATCTTAAAAGCTGGTGTGTACTTGTCCTTTGAGAACAGCTGGCCTGATAATTCTGAGAGTGTTCAGTGGATGAGGGGCTTGACTCCACAGGGAACATGCCGAGGACTGGTGTGTGCTTATCACTGCCTGTACACAGAGAGTGAAGCCTGGAAGGCAGTACTTGCATTGCCCGAGACTGGTGGTTTTGGGGAGCTGATCCATAACAGGCTCCAACAAAGGCAGGTAGCGATGACTCCTAGGTACTCCTGTGCAATGTGTCAAATGCACCTAATCAAACTTGTCTCTGCATGCCTTTATTTTTAAGAGGTAGAGGTGTCTAATGTTTTAAAGAAAAGAGTTTTTTTGTTGACCTTGATGTTAGTGGAATTGTCTAGTTCAAATAAAGGCTCTCAACCATTACCAGGAGGAAATGAGATATCCATAGATGGGATCAGTCTTCTATAGACTTGGTATTCCTGCCTCTTTCTATATTTTCCAGGAGACATTTACATTCACTCAAATCAAAGTTGTCAAGTATCATTGTAAGGGTAGATCTTCAGGCCTGGTTTATTGTAAAGGATTAGGTCGACATAAGCTGCCTTGCGTCAACCTAGTTGTGGAAGTGTCTTCACTTAAATTTGACTCCCGCTGATGTAAGTACCTCCCTATGCCAGTTTAGTAACACCATTCCCTGAGTGGTGTAGAGTCACGGTCAATGTAATTTGGTCAACACATTGTCAGTGCAGACACTGCGTTGCTTATATCAACTGCTATTGGCTTTCAGGAGCTGTTTCACAACGCCCAGTGCTGACAATACAATGAGTACAAGCGCTCCTGGTGATGATGTGCACCCCTGACACAAGGAGTGAAGTGCGCATAGACACAAGTGATTTTAATAACTGCAGTGGCTATATGCTGATATGAGTTAGGTTGACATAATTTTGTAGCATAGACATGGCCTCAGTATGCATAAATTGTCACGTAGTGCTATCACAATCTGACAATTTACACCAACTGCAGATCTGCCCCTTGTTTAATAGAAGTCATATTACGGTTTCAACATTTAAATTTTTATACCACTGCTCTGCAGTTGTTCCTAAAATCTTTTCATTCAAACTACCAGATTTCATATTTGGCTTTTAAATGGGCACCTCAGACCTGGAACCAATTGACCACCACTATGTAGGGATATTAAACATGGTTTATATGAGAAATGATTTATTGTTAATTGATACTTTATAACTTAAGGTTTATGTTAAAAATAAATTTGTGATTCCCAACATTTAGCCTCTAACCTGCAAGCCACCAGCTGTGTCTGTATGAAGCCTGCTCAAAGAGATACTTGGTATAAAACTTGCTAAACATTAATTAACTCTAAGTAAGCCAAAACAGTAGCTGTTATAGTGTATAGATAGAGACCCCCACCCTCTGTAAGTTTTCATCTCACTTTATCTTTGCTTGTTAAAAGACAGGGAGTCTCACATAAATTGGTAACACCCCAAAAGGTAAAGAGACAGTGAACTAAATGTGATTAAGATAGAGAATGTATGTGAATGAATGGTTAGGGAGTTACCAGCCCGAAGAATTCAGTGTCGGCTGAAGAAGGTGTCAAGTGGGATCAACCAGATGACCCCCCACCCCCTCAAAGGAAGAAAAAACAAGCATCTGACAACATGGAGCCAGCCACCTGCTGATTGATTTAGCAACAGCAAAATGAAGCAACTCTCATGAACTGACATAGGAATAAATTCCTATAAAACTGGACTCTAAAGACTGAGGACTTTGAGTCTATGGTTCTGCTGCCAGCCTCCAGGAGCATCAGATGCATCTGACACAGACTCGGCTCCATCCTCATGACCAAGATACCCAGCCAGTAACTTGGCATGAGCAACATCTAGGCTGGTAACTATAACATCTATACAGAACCTGAATGAATGATTGTGTGTGTGTGTGTGTGTGTGTGTGTGTGTGTAAGGAATAAGTAGTGATAAAAATAAGTAGTAAAACAACGTTGTTTGCTTTTGTCTTTTGCTGTCTTTTGTTTTGTTATGGTATTTACAATAAATGTGGCATCTTTGCCTTATCCCTCTTAATAAGATCCTGCTGGTTTTTATTATATTGGTATAACAACTACACATTTCAAATGGATGTTTTGGGAGCGTCTTAGGAAATCAAGAGGTGGCTGTCCATCAGGAATCCCCAAGAAATGGGAGGGTTTTACAGTAAGGGTAAAATTTTCAGAAGTGTCTGAGTGACGTAGGCTCCTAGGTCCCATTTTCAGCAGTGAGGAGCCTAAATCTCATGGAAAATCAATTGGACTTAAATTCCTAATTCCTTAAATCATGAAGAAAATGGGGTTTAATCTCCTAAATCACCTATGGTAACACTTTTAAACTACCTATGTGTTCTGAGAAACTATCCAAGCACCTTTTTGACCTCTTTTTGATACATTAAAAATATGTTCTAATTCAACCACAGCTACTGGACTTGAAGAGTGAATTAATTCAGGGATGTCCAATTCCCCTGTTTTATGCAGGGAGTCAGACTAGACAATCTCAGAAATCCCTTCTGGCCTTAAATTCCATGAATCAATAACTAGAAACTCTAAAGGAATCTGGCCAGGCACATATCTTACTAGTGTGTTTCCACACACATGCAGCCAATTCTGGTATGAAATCTGGCAGTTCTGCTAGAAAAGAATGCAGGGCCACCTGCAAAGTTGTTGACCACAAACCTTTAAAAAACTCAACAACTTCCCGTTAACTGGACATGACTCTTTGCATATTTAAGATGAGCTTAGCATAGCTCAGCTCTTTGGTTTAGCCAAAAGTAGCTTTCCTTTTGGTTTTTACCTGCCAGAGCTTGCTGGCTTATTTACCACAAGTCTCAGCAGGAGGCCTGCACATAGCCACTGGAGAGGAACACTGCTAATTGGCTGAGTCTACTCTCATGTCTGGCCACCAATTGGCAAGCTTAAGAGCTGGCAGTGAGGGCAAGATTGGCTCCCACATGCCTTTCCCAAAAGGGGAAGAAAATATAGCAACTATAAAGAGTAACTTTCAGCTTAGCCCAGTTCCTAGTGGCTCGGTCAGCTCCATTTTGACCAACCACCTAGAGTTGTTTCCTGTGCACCACATGGGTCCTGGTTCAAATATCAGCAGCTGTGAAGAACAGGACCACACAGAAAGTCCAACCATGCGATGAGAGACCCAGCTAATTGTCTATGTCTGCTCTGGTGTCTGGCTACCACTTGGCAGATCCAACAGTTACAAATCCAGCCAGGCATTCATGAGAGCAGGAATTTAAAAACACAATCCAATCATTTGCGAATAACTGCAGAGGACAAATGGGTTGTTTGCTGTGCATCATGTTTTAAATTGTTCTATAAATATCTAAGTCATTACCTTTCTATTTCTTTTCAGAAAGATGCACGTAACTAAACATAGAGCAGCAGCAAGGGGCTGATTTGTTTGTTGATACAAACTGTCTCTATGCAGTAAGCAGACTTTGCAAGGTTGGAAACCCAATCAATATTTTGGTTACACCTAGTTACTAGGCTACTGTCAAACTTCACTGCAGAAAGTGAACAGTAGTATTCCTTAGATGACCAAACTCACCCGTCTTTTCTATTTCTGCCCGTTTTTATCTTTTATGAAGATGCCTGAGAGAATAGTATTGCTATTTAACTCAGAGATGGTTCACTAAGGGAAATCCAAATGCTGTTCCATTTCCTCTTGGAGAAACTTTCCAGAGGAATATCTTTTAAGCAACATAGAATAAAGCAAATTATATCATGATAGCCAGGTGGAGTTTGCTATTGTTCCTGCTTCGTTCAGTAAATCACAGGTATGTTGATGGGCCAAATCTCACTCACCTTGGGCGAAACTCCACTGAGCAGAGAGTACAGTTCAAGGTTTAAATCCCACTAAAGACCGAATCTGAGAGTTTAAGTGGGATTTAAGTGGCCAATCAAATCAAAGTTCTTATTTTATAGTGCTTCCTACTAGCCTGTTTTTACCTTATTTACACAAACTTTTCTAGACATGCTCAGGTAAGAACCACTGAATTTGGCCCCGTGTTTACATATGTAAGGCGAGCCGGATTTGGTTTATGAATGCTTTGTGCTTTTCTTTTCCCCTGTGTTTTGACTTTGTCTTGGCAATATACGTTAAAATGCCTTGGGGTTAGAAAAGTATGAATACGTATTCGTTTCAAATACTTGGCTGGACTTTTTTAGGCAGGATTCCCAGTGCAGGTGTGAATATTTTTTTTGGGTTGTTTGGACTATAAACACGGGTAAGAAAGCATTCTCCATATTCTATGCATATTTCATAATGTTCTGAATATTTTCTCTGGGTGCCCTTGGCTACTTTGTTTAACTCCGTATTTATTTATTTATTTTCTTAAAGACATCTGAATGGAAAAGGCCTCACTAGACAAATGTTGGTGCTTGAAGTGGTGATGGAGTGAGAGATGGCCAACGTTAAGCATGATGCAGATTCCTGACATTCTGGCAACTCTTTGTCGCTGTCAAATGTGATGTACACAGTTCACCTGTCAACTTCTGATGGAAAAACAAATCTGTCACAGTCTTTTTGGTTACACCAATGACCTTATGCCCTTTTTGTCACCCCTTGAGTTTTCCATTCGGGATTGCAAGCCTTTGAAATATGTTCAGTTAAAGTCCCCCAAGACCTATTTGCAGCTCAGCATTTTAACACCTGTGGTAGACAAGGCCGGGGGGGGGGGGGAGAATTCACCCTGCCCCCAAAGCATTAATTCTGGATTCTTGTGTCTTGTCTTTCTCTAAGATCTTTTTCCAGTATGTGATAAGAGCTGCTTGAGCTCAACTTGAGTCAGGGTTTTTTCCCCCCCCAGGGGACTTTACTCAGCCCCAGCATGAAAGAGCACAATTCTGCTGAATTCAGTGTGATGGGCCCACTTATCCTGGGGCTGGATTTGGCCCAGACAAAACAGTGTCTATATCCTGGCATCTGCTGACCTTAATGACGTTCCAGTGAAAAGGCAAGCTGTAACCAGGCTGTAATAGAGCAACCAGCTTCTAACATTCTCCTTCCTTTCAGTGCAAGACAGGAGCTTATGGAAAAATTAAATAAAGGTGTAACTTACAAACTAGCTAAAGGAATAGATACGTTTTATCCCCCTGCATAAATGCTGGAATGTAGGGGAGACTGGCTCTTTCATCTTGTATTCCTTTTTCTTCACCCTGGTTGAATCTTTCCTTTTTCAGATAATGGGTCATTTCCCTCCCCTCTCCATTAGGGACATATTCAATAGACAGATTCCCATTAATTTCAACGGGCACTTGATCAGACCAGATCCCTTGCATTTGAAGAGTGTCTTCAACTGAGTAATAATAGGGGGTATACCTAAGAGGAGCATTTGGTTCCACTCCTATAACTACAGCATAATCTAAACTAATATGCTTTTACCTCATAAGAATATAGGAACAGCCATACTAGGTCAGACCAATGGTCCATCCAGCCCAGTATCCTGTCTTCCAACAATGGCCAATACCAGGTGCTTCAAAGGGAATGAACAGAACAGGTCATCATCATGTGATCCATCCCATGTTGCCTATTCCCAGCTTCTGGCAAACAGAGACTAGGAACACTTCAATTATTCTCCCACCCACTGATTTGAAAGAGAAATTTTCAGTTGTGTAAACTATTACTAAAGAAAATAGTATTTTTTGTCTTCCCAGCAACATACTCAATACATTTTTATTATCAGATCATAATTATATTAATTCTTCAATTTTTCTACTGCTACCTCTGGAAATCAAGATGCTGCAATGTTTAGAACATGTGCAATCTCCTGCCTATTGTGATACTAAAATGTGTTGTGTACTCTGCTTGCAAGCCAAGTACAACACGTCATCATTCTCATTGCTAAAATTAGAATTTTAAGAGAAATGACTTTTTAAAAGTTATTTGTTAACAGAAATATATATATTTTTAAAACCAGCTTTTAAGTCCAGATTTAAACAGTTCCCTGAACAGCTTGCACCCCAGACATTGCAACCTGATGCCTAGGGCATGATAACCAGAAAGTGAAACTGACTAAGAACAAAAGTGAAACTGAGCAGATTGTCCAAACTGAGTGAGAAATAAAAAGTAAACAAACAGTATATATGGTGAAAATAAATCAGATTATGAAAATTCTTCTAGTTTTAACAATTTAAGATGTTACTAATAACAGAATCAGATTCTGAAATCCTAACTCATGCTAAATAGTACAATAAATAACTAAATAAACATGTTATGCCTATGAATAGCCTTATTGTAGTCATTAGGATGACAGCATGGACTTAGATATTGTTATGCTGGAGGATGTCTTTGATCTGTGGGCAGTCACAAACCTCACACGTGCAACAGTGTCTTTACAATGTTATCCTAGTTTTTGGCCCTCTCACTGGAGGGTGAGGTGAACAGAGAGAGGTCAGACCTGCGGGCGGGGCAGGTAAACAAACTGGTCCGGCCTGCCAGGGGCTTTCCCTGCACAAGTGGGGTCCCAAGTTTGGGAAACACTGCTCAAGGGGAACTAATTAATATCTGAGTAATCAGAGTGCAGGCTCAATTGTTTGCACTCTGTCACAGTCTGATAATTCTGTTATTTACTATTGTTTCAACCAATTTGCCTAGTACTGAGGTTAGTCTCACTGACCTGTAATTGCCAGGATCACCTGTGGAGCCTTTAAAAAAAAAATCAGTGTCACATTATCCTCCAGGCGTCCGGTACAGAGTCTAATTTAAGTGATAGGTTACATACCACGGTTAATAGTTCTGCAATTTCATATTTGAGTTCCTTCAGAACTCTTTGGTGAATATCATCTGGTCTTGGTGACTTATTACTGTTTAATTTATTAATTTGTTCCCAAACCTCCTCTACTGACATGTTAATCTGGGACAGTTCCTTAGGTGTGTCACCTAATGAATCAAGTGAAGACTGATGCAAAGAATTCATTTAGCTTCTCTGCAATGGCCTTGTCTTCCTTGAGAATTCCTTTAGCACCTTGATCGTCCAGTGGCCCCACTGATTGTTTGGCAGGCTTTCTGCTTCTGATGTACTTTAAAAAAAAAATTGATGTTGGTTTTTGACTCTTGCTAGTTGCTCTTCAAATTCTTTTCTGGCCTGCCTAGTTATACTTTTACACTTGACTTGCCAGAGTTTATGCTGCTTTCTAATTTCCTCAGTAGGATTTGAATCCCAATTTTTAAAGGAGGCCTCTTTGCCTCTCGCTGCTTCTTTTACTTTGCTGTTTAGCCATGGTGGCATCTTTTTGGTCTTCTCATTATTATTATTTTTTTTATTTGGAGTATACATTTATTTTGAGCCTCTATTACAGTATTATTAAACAGTTTCCATGCAGCTTGCAGGCATTTCACTCTTGTGACTGTTCCTTTTAATTTCTGTTCAGCTCGCTTCCTCATTTTTGTGTCTTTCTGAAGTTAAATGCTACTGTGGTGGGCTTCATTGCTATTTCCCCACCCCTCACCATAAGGATGTTGCATTTAATTATATTATGGCTGCTATTACTGAGCGGTTCAGCTATCTTTACTCCTTGGATCAGATCCTGTGCTCCACTTAGGACTAAATCAAGAATTGTTTTTTCCCTTCTGGGTTCCAGGGCTAGTTGCTCCAAGAAGCAGTCATTAATGGTGTCAACTTTATCTCATATTTCTATATATTTTGTACTCTGGTATTACCATGTCTCATTGGTTATTATCATGCCACCAAGTTTCTGTTGTAATATATGATATCAATATCCTTATTTAATACTAGGCACTCAAGTTCACCCATCTTAGTATTTAGAATTCTAGCATTTGTATACAAGCACTTATAAAATGTTGTCACTTTTTAGCTGTCTGCCTTTTTATGATGTCATTGAATGGGATTCTTTTTTTGTTTGACTGTTTCTTTTTAGTTCCTACCTGTGCTTTATCAACTTCTATTCTTTCCTCTTTACTAGGATATAGAGAATCTCCATCAATAGATCCTCTCCTAAGGGATGTCTCTATCTGAACCACATGCTCCTCTGCATCTGTCAGCTTTCCCCCAGACTTTAGTTTAATAACATCTCTATGGCCTTTTAAATTTTACATGCCAACAATCTGCTTCCATTCTGCTTTAGGTGGAGCCTGTCCTTCCCATATAGGCTCCTTCTTTCCCCAAAGACTCCCCAGTTCCTAATAAACCTTAACTAGGGTGGCCAGATGTCCCAATTTTATAGGGACAGTCCCAATTTTTGGGTCTTTTTCTTATATAAGCTCCTATTACCCCCCACCCCCGGCCCAATCTTTCACACTTGTTGTCTGGTCACCCTAACCTTAACCCTCCTCCCTACATTATCGCCTCATTCACACTTTAAGACCCTGCAGCTCTGCCTGTCTAACTGGCCCTGCGGATGGAACTGGAAGCATTTCAGAGAATGCTACCATGAAGGTCCTGGGCTTTAACTTTTAACCTAGCAACCTAAATTTGGACTCAGGACCTCTCCTATCTTTCCCTATGTCATTGGTATTTACATATACCACTACCACTGGCTCCTCCCCAGCACTGCACATAAGTCTGTCTAGATATCTTGAGAGATGAGCAACCGTCGCACCCAGCAGGCAATTCACCCTGCAGTTCTCCCAGTCATCACAGGCCCAGCTATTACCAGTCTCTTCCTAATAACTGGGATTCCCTCCCCTGGTGAGGTGTCCTCAGAGCGAGAGGATACTGTGACATCACCCGGAAGGAGAAGTCTACAGATGGTATATTTCTGCTTTATTTGTGAATTGCCTTGTTTTTGCAGGTTTGTGTCACGACTTTCGGTTTAGCTGTTTTCACCATGAAAGCCCTCTGTGGGTATGCCTAAACAGCAACCCGCTGGCCCTTGCTAGCCAACTCAGGCTTTCAGGGCTCGGGCTGTGGGGCTGTTTCATTGCTGTGCAGACTTTCAGGCTCGGGCTGGAGTGCAGGCTCTAGGAGCCTGCGAGGCAGGAGGGTCCCAGAGCTCAGGTTCCTGCCTGAGCATGGAAGTCTACAAGCAATGCCAGAGCCCCCAAGCCTGATTCGGTTGGCATGGGCCAGCTGCGGGTTTTTCTTGGCTGTGTAGACATACCTTATGTGCATAACTCCCATTGTGCTGGATAAGATGGGAGTGTCTAAGTTTGGGCCTCTAAATTCTGTAAGTTATTTTTACAATACTTTTTTGTTTGGATACTTCCATCCCACTCCAGCATTCTTTGCACACCCAGAACTACTGCTGTGGAATTTAGTGGGCTACTCACAGGCTCTGCACTGTGTTGCAAATGGGGTGTAACACCGTTTCTTTAAAATGAGGAATTGAACAAAACATATAATGGAGATGTCAAAAAGAGAGTGGAATTAGTATGCGGGGTGGAGTGTGGGGAGTTGTGGGGAAGGGTGTTCAGAGATCTGGTGGATCTAAGAAAATGAAGATTTCCTGGAAAATCTGTTGTGTAATTTTTGGCAGATGGAAACATAATATAAATAAAATACAGTGTGCTGGTTCTGAGGGCAAAACCCACCCATGCAAGAGAACAATTGCCGGGAAATGTGTGCTGTTTTCCTTCCCCCTACATCCATCCAGAAGGCTACAACTTGGCCCATTCAGGTTACAAGTATCCTACATAGCTCTTGTAGAATGTGGACTGCTCGATAATGATGATAGCAGCTGTCATATTCTGCATTTATGGAGAGCCTTCCATCTGAGCAGCTCAAAGTTGTGTGATGAAAATTGGCTTAAAATTGTGAACTGTTATTTAAATTTCCAGGGTCCTGCTTTGGGGTCAGGGGGCTCTGTAGGGAAGTGTGCAGTCGGGATTAGCAGCAATCAGTCTGCAAAGGGCCATCTTACAGAAAGGGTGGTCTGAGTTGTGCCTTTGTTTTAGGGAGGAGCTTGCTGAGCCTCTCTCTGTTTTTGGATTCTTGCGTGTTAATATTCTAAATTCTATGAAATAAAGTAGTGTTATGTTGCAACCTTCCAGCAGGCATGGTGGCCTGTGATTAATCATGTGGCCATGTGCAGAAGGAGTATCCTCATGTTCTTTTATGACACAAGTTTGATTCCTCCCCTCTCCAAGATTTGTAAGTTCTAATCAAAGGATCTTTTGAAAAACAATCAAATGTAGCTTTTGGCATTTCATTGCAAAACCTCACCTAAAATTTGTAAGTATGAATTCACATTTGGTATCTGCACTTAATTTCAACTTTAATAATAATTTCTGGTTCTAATTTGATGTTGATTGATCATGAAACTACATATAAGCCAGATGGCACCATGTTTACAGTTTTACACCAGTCTCATTTTCCAGCAGTCATTTCAAACTAGTTGTGTAATTCCAGACATGCTTATGGGACAGCCAAAGAGAGGCATTCATTTTGATTATCTCATTAATGCTTTATTCAATCAAGATAAAGCACAGGGAATGTGTAACAGGCCTAATGAGTGCAAACAAACCTACACAAGCTAAACTTGGGTCCAGCATATGGAATCGAGGAGTTGTTTATTCTGCTACACCAATACAATTGCTATTATACACAGTATTCACCCAGTAACTTTATATGGCTGCATTAAAAAAAAAAAAAGGGTTATCTTCAAGTCATTTAGGGCCTGA
The DNA here is from genome assembly GCF_016161935.1 of Mauremys reevesii. NCBI lineage: Eukaryota > Metazoa > Chordata > Testudines > Geoemydidae > Mauremys > Mauremys reevesii. Next base: position 119,006,476 of record NC_052629.1, on the reverse strand, counting down.
TCCAACTCCCAGCGAAGCCAAATTACTTTGGATTTGATCCTGCCTCACTGGTGTCTGTAGACGCAAGGCAGAGGAATAGCTCAGTGGTTTGAGCATTGGCTTGCTAAACCTAGAGTAGTGAGTTCAATCCTTGAGGGGGCCATTTAGTGCAAAAGTTTGTGTGAGAATTGGTCCTGCATTGAGCAAGGGGTTGGACAAGATGACCTCCTGAGGTCCCTTACAACCCTGAGATTCTATGATTTACAGGAATTAGTTATCAGCTTTGTTACAGGGCCTGATGATGGTGTGAGGTGCTGAGCACCCCCAATTCAAGTCAACAAAAGTTGAGGGTCTTTAGCAGCTGGCAGGATCAAGCTGCAATTACTGTTAAATGCACAACATATGGGAAACATTACTGCCTGTTGCCCATTTCTTGTGTTTTTAATAGCAATACATGGTTTTGCAAAACTTTATCCAAATCAGGCTGTAACCCTGAGACTGGCAGGAGGCATTTCAGCCCTTTATGTACAAATTCAAAATAAAGGACTCAAAGTCTTTTCAAATTATAATAAAGTGGGGACCAATTTCCCACTAAACTGATAAGAGAGTGAAAAATGACTATTCTGGTTGCTGCATTCCTTGTGTAGTTTTTTAAAATAGGACTTGCTTTTATTCCCAGTGATGGGTGTGTATATTATTAACAGATGTACAGTATGCAGGGCCTTTATGAGTCTTGCTGTTTTTAAAATAATTTGTAAAGAGAGAGGCAGATAATGATAAATACTAATCTTCACGGTAATCTCATTCTTGGCAGTGTCTGGAGCCTTTTATGATAGCAGACATCTGAGAAGCCCGATTAATATTTAGAAGATTGATTACTTAAAGGTAAACTGCAAAGTTAAAATGAAAACTGAGTGAAGGACAGAAATATGTGCTGGATGCCCCTCTGAGATGGCATGATCTACTAAACACAGGAATATGTTTTTAGGCTGAGGTTTTCAAAGATGCTTGAAGGGATTTAGATATTCAATTCCCATCAATTTTGAAGGCAACTGAGTGTCCATATCCTTTATTTGGCATTTCCTTCATGGTCAGATCTTGCTCTGTGCGTATGTGTTTTAATTTTGGATGTTAACTTCATTTCCAGTGCTCCATTTAGAGATTAAAAATGGGGGGGGGATATTTCATTATTGTAAACTGATTTTTCAATTATTTACTTCCCTTCTGTTTAGTAATAGCTTATGTAATTTTTATCTTTGATGTCCTTAAAAATGTGTACCACATTTCAGTAAATATAGCCATGAAGCAGTAAACATTATGTGTGGTACAAAAGGGTTATAATAGTCAGTACAACTATGAGTAATACTAAACTACAAAAGGAACAAGAAGGAAAATCTCCATGTTAATTTCTCTTTCACACCCCCAAAATCTGCTTTGCTAAAGACATCCCAGAATGCATAATTTTGTGACCTCAGCTGCTTAAGGAATTTGATGCTTTCTGGGTGAAAATAATTACAGGAAAAAATAAAATTGCAGTACATATGATGATTAACAACAATGGTATATGCCATACTGGGAAGTAAAAACTGGCCATCAGCTTATTATAATGCATTATATCCTCCTGTGTCTTAATTTTTAAATGGGGCAATGGAAATGAAATTAATACACTGAAATTACAAATAGGTCACAATCTCTGTGCACTGTTGACTTCTAAAACGGCTCAGTAAAAAAATCAGTTCAAAGCACGACAATAACTGCCGTTTTAAATGCCTCTGACTCCAGACTAACATCATTTGTCTGCCAGTTAGAAAGCCATGGGAAGGGCCGCGCCTTTTAGCGATACCACATGTTACAGAGCCATTCTAGAAGGGCTTTTAAGGCAAAGCGCAATGCTGGCAATGACAGGGCCTGTTACAGGGCTGACCTTACCATGAGGCGAACTGAGGCGGCTGCCTCTGGTGCCAGACTGTTTGGAGGGGGGAGAGGAGCCACTAGGACCCAGAGTGTAGAAAATTGTGTCTGCTGCTGGTGCATATGTATTCTCTCTTCTCTAGATGCACAGAGATGGTGGAGTGCTGTGCTGGAGGAAGGAGGACACAACAGACATAACAGGCAGGCAGGAGAAAAGGTGAGAGGGAATAGCAGAAAGCAGCAGGAGCTGCAGGGAGAGAGAGGAGGAGGAGCCTCTTATGTACCTCTCCAGCACCCCCAGGACCCTGGACTGATTCACACCAGCTTCTTAGGGAGCTTCCTGTTTCTCGCTGCTTCCTGGAACCCACTTGAGGAGAACAGACAGTGAACTGAAGTAGTAGGAGCCAGTTAGGCCCTTAAGATGCTGATAGCTTCCCTCACTCAGGCCCTGCTACCAGCCTGCTTACTTGTCCCCTTCAATTGAGTGTTGAGAGCCACTATAGCTGGCACAGAACAGCAGTCATGAGTGAAAGAAGAAAACGCCCCTCTGGGGCAGCATTCAGAAAAAGAAAGAAAGCAAAGGAAGCTTTTCTGTCTAAGCAGGAAGGAGCTCTCCTGAAATACATAGACACAAATGTTCACAGTGAACCTTCCGGCCCCAGTGAGCATGTGAGTGGTGAGGAGATGCCTGATCTTCCAGTTAGTCAGGTGACTTGGCAGCTACTGCAGCATCCATATCTCCATCTCAAATAGATGTAACCATGAAGAAAGTGTAGATCAGAGAAGAGTGTGGTGGAGGCGCAAGAAACAGCTGCTGCTAAGTTTAGTTCCTTAAGTTTAGATGATCCAGGACTGTGGACCCACTTGAGCAGTAGCCTGAGGGATTTCCTTGTACTGCATGGGCCACAGCAAGTGAAAAACTTCATGTTCCCCAAAGACAATGAAAATAGCAGTTTCCATCCAACACATTACTGGCGTGAAATCCCCAATGGTGACAAGTGGAGAGGCCATGGCTTATGTACTCAAAACCCCAGAATGCTGCATACTGTTTTTGTTGCAAACTCTTCCAGTCTAATGTTCCAGCCACATTGGGTTCTACAGAAACAAAGGACTGGAAAAATCTGGCTAGAAATCTGGCATGCCATGAGAAGTCAGCAAATCACCAGAGAGCATTCCATAGGTGGAAAGAGCCCAAAATGAGGCTAAGGTTAAAGGCCACCATAGATGATCAGCATCAAGAGAAGATTGCATCAGAGTCTCTCTACTGGCAAAATGTTCTGAAAAGGCTCATTGCCATTGTGAGAATGCTTGCTACCCAAAACCTAGCACTGCATGGCACTTCAGATCAGCTATATGTGCCAAACAATGGAAACTTCCTTAAAATTGTGGAGCTGATGGCTGAGTTTGATGCTGTACTCCAGGAGCACCTAAGAAGAGTCACCACCCAAGAAATATACACACACCACTACCTTGGCAAAACAATTTAAAATGAGCTCACACAGTTACTGGCAACAAAAGTCAAACAGAAGATTGTGGCAGATCTGAAGTCAGCAAGATATTACTGTTATTCTGGATTGCACATCTGACATCAGCCATATGGAACAAATGATTTAATGGTGCATTTTGTAACAACAGAACCTAGTGAAAATGTCCCTGCAATGGTGACTGTTAGAAAGCATTTTCTAGAATTTATTGACATTGATGATATGACAGGAGCTGGTATGACAAATGTGCTTCTTAAAAAGCTGGAAGATACAGGAATTGCGATAGCTGACATGAGAGGTCAGGGCTATGATAATGGTGCCAACATGAGAGGAAAGAACAGAGGAGTGCAGACACGGATCCGAGAGTTAAACCCTCGAGCTTTTTTTGTCCCATGCAGTTCTCATTCATTGAACTTGGTGTCAATGATGCAGCATCAGCTTCTAGTGAGGCTGCTGAATTTTTTAATGTAATTCAAAGCATCTATGTATTTTTCTCTGCATCAACTCATTGATGGCAAATTTTGAAGCAACATCTGGGAACATCCTCTCTGATACTGAAACCACTGAGTGCCACATGATGGGAAAGTCGAGTGGAGGTGATAAAGCCTATCAAACACCAAATTGGGAAGATAGATGATGCCATCGTTGCCATTATGGATGATAATACTATGACAGGAACTGTTCATGGGAGAAGAGTGGCAGACGGAAATGGAATAACCAGAAACATACATAACTTCAAATTTCTCTGTGGCTTCATGTTGTGACATGACATACCGTTTGAAATAAATGTTGTAAGCAAGAGACTCCAAGGTGTTGACCTTGATATACCTGGAGCAATGGAACAATTGGACTAAGCAAAGTCATACCTACAGTCTTACCGGTCAGATGAGGGATTTCAAAATGTTCTAAAGAGTGCACAGAAGTTGGCAGAGGAACTTCACACTGAAGCTATTTTCCCATCCATTCAAGAATACGAGTCACCGAAGAAGAAGAAGACTTTTTGATTACGAGGCACGGGATAATCCCATAAGAGACCCCAAACAATTCAAAGTTGAATTCTTTAACCAGGTGCTAGATTGTGCAATACAGTCAGTTGAACATTTCATGCAGCTCAAGGAACACAGCAGTATATTTGGGATGTTGTATGATATTCCAAAACTCCTTACTATACCTGAAGAAGACCTACACCAGCAATGCAGGGCACTAGAGACAGTGTTGACACATGATGACATGCGCGATATCGATGCGAGTGATTTAGGTGATGAACTGAAAGTCCTTTCAAGATACATTTCAACAGGATTAACTCCAAAAGCTGTTCAGGAATATATGTGCACAAATAAGATGACCACCCTCTTTCCTTTTGTTGCGCTGCACACACTTCTAACACTTCCTGTAACAGTTGCCAGTGGAGAACACAGCTTCTCTAAGCTGAAGTTAATAAAAACACATCTACGCTCCACAATGACACAGGAGAGGCTGGTTGGCCTTGTATCCACCTCAATAGAGCATGAACTGAGCCAGACTGTGGACCTTCAGCAGGAAGCAGTTAAAATCTTTGCAACCAAGAAGGCACGGAAAGCACCACTTTGATTATTCAAACAGATGAAAATGCCAGTGTTTACTATGCAGACAAGAAAAGTTACATTTTGCTGTTCAGGCATTTGAAAGTTAAGTGTTACTTAAAATTTTTGAACAAGGCATTTTAAGTTGTTAGTTATCCTTTATTGGGGTAGGTAGCAGAGCAGTACCATGAGAGGAGTAGAACAGGAAGAAGGCAGAACTGAGACCTTTCAAAGTTTTGGCCCAAGGGAGGGGGCATAGGGGCATCATTTGAGCTCCCCGCCTCAGGTGCCAAAATGTTGTGGGCTGGCCCTGCCTGTTTAGATGAGTGGTCTTGACTATTTACCCCACGTGGTGCAGAGATAGCAAAATTCTGCAGATAGGGTATCAGATACAAGTTGAGGGTTACTCCGACTTAGGCTGGATTGTTGATCTGCAAAAGCAGTATCGCTCAGAGTTCAGTAAGTGCATACACTTTTTATTGATGGTTTGTTCTCCTGCCTTGTTACCTCTAACTGGGATCAGTTACAGGTTATCTCAAAGGTAAAATCTCTTCGCACAGCAGCCCACAGCTACTCTCCTTTCTGTGGAGGGGTTAGAGACAGTGGTTCCTGTCTTAAATAAGAGGAAGGATAGACACCCTATCCCCTTCCCGCCCCCACACCCATCCTCCAAAACAAGACCAAAACCCAAGGAGGGAATTCAGAGAATATTTTCTATTCAAAGTAAAGAAATCCAAGGGGCTTCTTTTAAAGACCACCCCCACAAAGTACTGACTATAGCACAAGCAGCAAAGTGCAGCATTTAGCACCAGCACAGCCTTGCTGCTAGAAAATGTTCCATAACTTATCTCGGCAGCAGCTGCAAAGCAGATGGAAATTGTGGTGGCTAAATCATTCTGCCATTCGTCTTGGACAAAAATCAGATCCAAACCGAAGACCGAGTTTTGTTTTAATGATTGATTTTTAAATGTATGAGTTTTGTATCTGCATGTCTTGTTCTTACAGAGATGTCATTGTTCGCCACGGTGACGGGGGGAAAAACGCCTACAACAAAAAGGCTTCGGACAGTTATGTTTGCACATACTATAAAGGTCATGTCATAGCAGTTCTAGCCAATTTTTGATGCATCTTGCCTAAACACAGGCCTTCCATAGAGCTGCAGGAGGACATGATGGCAGCAAATGTAGCCTTTGGAAAGTCAACAGGATGTTGAGAGTCAGCTAGGTGGGTATTGCTTGCTCATCTGTTTTATTGGCTATGTAAAAATGTGCATGCAATCTGTTGTGAAATCAACTGAATCAGCAGGCTGTGCCGTATAAACTGTCTGGGTGATCTTCTGCAGTCCCTATTCAGGCAAAATTCCCATTGAACTTAGTGGGAGTTTTGTCTCAATAAGACCAATTGGACTAGGTTTATAGGTACTGCTGGAAGAGAGAGAAAAATCTCTTGACCACACAGCGTGGTGCATGGGGACGTGACTATGCATATTGTAGGGTGACCAGATGTTCTGATTTTATAGGGACAGTCCTGATTTTTGGGCCTTTTTCTTATATAGGCTCCTATTAACCCCTACCCCGTCCCAATTTTTCACACTTGCTGTCTGGTCATCCTAGCATATTGTAACATCTTGGCAGCAAGGTAGAGCTTCATGGTTGTCATTATGCAACACTCCATGAAGCTCCAACTGGAACTTCATGATGCCAGCGGGACTAGAACTCCAAGCAAAAAAGCCAGGCCTCTCCAACTTGAGCTAAATGAGAATTCCTGTCAACTGTGCAGGGCCTGACGCATGACTGAGCAGATTTGATTCCATCCAGTATAGGGCAGAGGTGAAAATACACTCTCTTCCAGATCACGGCAATACAGAATGGATTTACAGGTAGCTGAATATTATTCCAAGCGTTCTTCAGTCCTGATTCTGGTCACAATTACTGGAAAGTAAAATAAAATAAAAAGGAGGGAGAAAATGTTAAGAAGGACTAAGAGCTTTCAGATATTGACAACAAAAATGGAACTTAGTTTTTGCTGGAGACACGCTCTGGGCTCTTGATACAACTTGACCTCAACACGATGCATTTAGCTTTGGATTTGACTCTTTTACCAGTGAGTGAATGCAGCTACGAGCACTTACTGGCACGTGGCCTCACTTAGACCTTGAAAGAACTGAGATAATTCTGTCAGACTACAACCATTTTCGTTTTTACGTTGTGTGATAAACTCAGGACAGACAGCTGCAAGGGGCAGGGGTAGAAAACAGTCCCAGAAGGTTAAAAAGCCATCCTCCCTATCAACCGAGGAGGGGTAATTACAGATCAGTCAGGTTCAGCTGAGAAGGGGTTGCCAGATAATCAATTAGGATCAGCTGAGAGGCAGAGCCGCCGGGGGTGGGGGGAGTGGGGTCAGGGCTGGCTCCAGGCACCAGCTCAGCAAGCAGGTGCTTGGGGCGGCCAAGGGGAAGGGGCAGTACGTTGGGCTCTTCGGTGGCAATTCGGCGGCGGGTCCCTCGGTCCCTCTTGGAGGGAAGGACCAGCCGCCGAAGTGCTGCCAGAGAAGAAAGCGGCGCGGTGGAGCTGCCACCAATCGCGATCGCAGCTTCTTTTTTTTTCCGCCGCTTGGGGCGGCAAAAACCCTGGAGCCAGCCCTGAGTGGGGCAATTTTCCCCAGGCCCCGTGAACCCTGGCTGAGAATCCCTTCCATGGCTACTCACCTGGTGGTGGTCTGGGTCTTCGGCGGCACTTTGGTGGCAGGTTCTTCAGTGCTGCCAAAGACGCAGAGCGAGTGAAGGACCTGCCGTAGCCGAAGACTCGGAGCGAGTGAAAGGCCCCCTGCTTTGCCCCAGGCCCCCTGAATCTTCTGGGCGGCCCTGCTGAGAGGGAGTTACCTGAGGTCAGTTAGGATCAGCTGATTCCAATTAAGGGCTGCCTGAGACCTTTTTAAACCCTCCCCTGTTGGGAGAAGAGGGGGGGAGAGAGAAGGAGTCCTGCTGCCAGTAGGTTAGGAGCAGCGAGACAGCGAGCCTCACTAGGACGGGAGGCTGCATTCCCTCCCATAAGGGAGAAAAACAAGCATAAAAGACTGGTGGAAAGAAGGACCGGACTTCCCCTGTGCAACCAAGAGGGACTGTTTACCCAAGCCTGTCTCACCGAGGCTAAAAGCAGCTGAGGCTGGTGAGACCGAGAAGGTGCCTTGCCACACTTGGCTATGCCAAATCTTGCTTGCCATAATCACAAGCTTAGTCCCGCTTTTAAGTCAATGGAAGTATTTACATAAATCTATCAGGATTTGGCCTGGTGCCTTCTGATTTACGGTACTTGTGGATTTTATTTTGTAGTTTATGGTGTGTTTTGTTACATTGTAAAGCACTGTGGCCCTTGCAAAAGGAAATCTATAAATTGAATATCACTATTTATGGCATTGTTTAAAGAGCAATCCAACACCTTCTTTGGGAAACAGAATATAGTGATTGCTTCATAACCTTCACGTTTGTCTCTATGTTGTGTATAGAAAATCAGTTTTCTGTGATAAGAAATCATTCTTGAACAAAATCCATTACTGATGCACAACATTTGGCTAATTCAAGAGTATCTCAATTGAAGTCCACATACACAAGGGCCAAAATATGATCTCATTTACTCCACGTAACTGTGGAGTAACTTAATTAACATAATCCAGATTTAGATCTGTCTGAGTCACAGCAGAATTTGTCCTTCAAGATCTTATGTTTTTGCCATACTTTAAATGGAAAAAAAATGGGAAGGGGGGAAATTAAGAGATGAACGTGTTTTTGTAAATTTTAAAGAAAATAGGTTAAATACTTCATAAAAATGTGAATTAATAGAATTATGACATTTTTTTCCGCTAGGGAAAACGAAGGTTCTATTGAGGTCTGTTAGCTGAGCTTCAAAAAAGGCCTAAAGTTGGATGATCGAAGATTTGTTTTCAATTATTCATTTGTTTTCAATTTCTGAAGGTCAAAAGACAGACTGGCATGGGGAGGAATGTGGCTATCATTAAAAATTTAGTTACTTTTTGTAGTCCAATTAAACTCATAGATAATAGCAGATAAAAACAACTGTGCGATTGCTTTTCTGACAGAGCACTGATTTATTGATACTGAGCCTTGACTTGTATGGAGCTACACCCAAGATGAATTTACCTGTCAAAGTTCTCTTATTTTTTTGGGAAGAATTTGACAGCTGGGGGATGGGGAGGGGAGATGGGGGCGAGGGAGAGAAAAAACCCCAAGATGTGATAATGCCCTTGGAGGTGGATTTTCTTCAGTGACATAATACACAGATCCTGAGGATGTAGGCATTCTAGTAGATCACAAATTTAATATAAGTCCATTTGCAGTTGTGAAAAACACTGATATTTTGGGGTGGGTTAAGAGGAGTATCATATATAAGACAAGGGAGGTAATTGTTTCGCTCTGAGCAGCATTGGTGAGGTCTCAGTTGGAGAACTCTGTCCAGTTCTGGGCACCATGCTCTAGCAAAGATGTGGACAAATTGGAGAGTCCAAAGGAGAGCAACAAAAATAAGTGGTTTAGAAAACCTGATGTATAAGGAAATGTTTAAAAAACTGGGCATATTTTGTCTTGGGAAAAGAAGACTCAGGTGGGGAACCTTTTATGTCTCCAAACATGATAAGGGCTGTTTAGAAAGAGGAATGTGATCAAGGTACTGAAGATAGGACAAGAAGTAACTTCATCTTAGAGAAGCTGTGTTCTCCACTGGCAACTGTTACAGGAAGTGTTAGAAGTGTGTGCAGAGCAACAAAAGCCTTTGGAAAGAGGGTGGTCATCTTATTTGTGCACATATATTCCTGAACAGCTTTTGGAGTTAATCCTGTTGAAATGTATCTTGAAAAGACTTTCAGTTCATCACCTAAATCACTCGCATCAATATCACGCATGTCATCATGTGTCAACACTGTCTCTAGTGCCCTGCATTGCTGGTGTAGGTCTTCTTCAGGTATAGTAAGGAGTTTTGGAATATCATACAACATCCCAAATATACTGCTGTGTTCCTTGAGCTGCATGAAACGTTCTTCAACTGACTGTATTGCACAATCTAGCACCTGGTTAAAGAATTCAACTTTGAATTGTTTGGGGTCTCTTATGGGATTATCCCGTGCCTCGTAATCAAAATGTCGTCGTCTTTTTGTATTCTTGAATAGATGGGAAAATAACTTCAGTGTGAAGTTCCTCTGCCAACTTCTGTGCACTCTTCAGAACGTTTTGAAATCCCTCAATTATCCCTAAAGCAAGGGAGATTTAGGTTAGACATTCGGGAAAACTTTCTAACTCTAAGAGTAGTTTAGTTCTGGAATAGGCTTCCAGGGTAGGTGGTGGAATCCCCAGGTTGGAAAAACACCTGTGAGGGATAGTCTAACTTTCTTGGTCCTGTCTCAGTGCAGGGGGCTGGGCCTGATGACCTCTCTAGGTTTCTTCCAGCCCTACATTTCTATAAGTCTATAATAAGTCCTATCCATGCAAAACTTCCACTGGAGCCACTGCGAGTTACAAGTACAGAAGGACTGCAGGATTAGCCCTGTTACGAAAGGTTTGTAATATGTAATGATAAACCTTGCAGCTGAGACTTACTTTTTCAATACCTTTTAGGAGTTCTGTTGCCCTCCTACTATGAACTTTTGTTGTTCAATACTTTAAGGGCTCCTGTGTCTTTTGTGATCAACAGGAGTTTTGCCATTGACTGCACAGGCCTAACTTTGAGTCTATTGCTTAAAGTTAGGCAGGTGCATCTGTACCTTGCCTAATCTGGATTTTAAACTAGAGATGGATCTGAACTGCAAAGTTTGATTCTGGATATGGATTCTGAACACCAATGTTCAGAGGTGGGTCCTGAGATTAGGGGCCTGGTTTGGCCCATTTTAAAGGTGGAAGCTAAACTAGACATGTTAATCCCAATAAAAGTTTGGATTCTGAAGATCACCCATTCCCTGCCCAATATTTGGGGTGTTTGGCTCCAACTAAAATGCAGTTTTTCCTCTATCAGTCCACATATGGCCATTGCCAGGATTCCTTAACCATGGGCGAAGTTCTGATGTGTTTTGTTATATTTTCTATAACCTTAATATGAAGAAGCTATGTTGAAATAACACTCATCTTGTGGCACAAGTTGACCAAAGCCATAAAATTCCAAAGTGAAGGCTTAAAAGGCTTTGCAAACCATAGCTCTGACAGTTTTGTGTGACAGAAGGCACAATGGCATGAACCTGTTTTTAGAGGCACAGTGTTGGCCTTAATTCCTAGCCTCTGGGGGTCCAGAACCTCAGCTGGAGAAATCAGCTTAGCTCTGTGAACTTTCATAGACCTACAGCTTGGGTTTTCAAAAGCACTATGCAATGGCCTATACAATTCTCACCGGTTTCAGTGGGAACAAAGTTTAGGCTAATGTTGAAAGCTTTTGAAATCCAGCCCTGAAGCTTATGGCTTTACATAATTCTTTCTGTAAAATAAAATGAGGTTAAAGACAAGGGGTAGGCTGCAGTGAATCAATATGCCCTGTGCAAGGAAGCCCATCTTAGACATTGATTTATGAGTTGATGGTACCCAGAACAATTGCAAAAGTACTGTTGTTGGAACATGGAGTAACAATGCAGTCCACTACCAAATTAAATATTAATTAAATAAATCCAATATAATAGGTAACCTTGTCCCAAGACAGACCTTTTGTTGGCATCCTTTCATCTGCGAGACATGGTAGGAATTGCAGCCTATGACGTAGACGGTTTGCAATGTCTCATGGTTTGCAATGCCAGGGCAGTCGTCTTGAGCAGGGCTGTCACACTTTGTAAGTTTGCCCTTTGAAGAATCTCTGTGTTGGTAACTTTATCTTGCCATTTGGTGTTGAGTATGTGGTTTACATAGCGTAGGTGGAAACTGTTTAACCTTTTCTCCTGATGAGCATAAGTTGTCCATATTTCCCCACCAGACTGCTCAAGATGCAAGCTTGGTACACTAGCATTTTGGTCTTAATGGTAAACTGAGTTCCATGCTCTTTAGTTAGTCTGCTAAAGGTGGTGGCAGCCTTTCCAGTGCAACATTTAGTTCTCCATCCAGTGAGAGGTTGGTGGTCACTGTAGAACCTAAACAGCTGAACTTTGGACTACTTCTAGCTGGTTTGCATTTAAGGTGATTGAAGGATCTTCTGGAATCCCCCGTCCTAATACAACCGTTTTCTTAATGCTGATGGTGACAGTAAATGCCTGACAGGCACTTAACAGGGAGTCCATGAGTTCTTGTAGTAGATCTTCATTGTGGGCTATGGGGGCAGCATCCTCAGCGAAGAGCAGTTCCTGATTAGCACCTTTTTTACTTTAGTTTTTTACTTAAGTTGTGACAGAGTTATGTTAAAATGCACTTACTCAAACGGAACCATCAGACCTGTTTTGGGATATCCCACTGTTTTAAAAGAGAAAATTGGGTATCTATACCAGATCAAATTGGCCACATTACCAAGTCATGCAATATCCATTAACTCTGAATGTGCCTATTACATGTGAACAAGGCTGTGGGAGGATTATCCAACCAGTGTCTAATATGGTCAAATGCAAATATTATTTTAAGTGCTGGAAATTGGACTTGAAGGCTTTCATGAAAGAAATGTTTGTTAACATTAACATTTTTGTTAAGCATGATTGTTAACTAAACAGGTCCATATGAGTAGTAGTGTATTTATTGCAAACTACTGGGAACTAATTCATTTTTATATTCCTAAAATTATGTTGTTAAATAAAGGCCTTGATTCCAATTCCATTGAAGTCAAACGCTCCCAGTGACTTCAATGACAGCAGGACCAAACCAAATATATTTTCACTTCTACTCTTCTCTTTTTTGTCTGCTCCTCCATATTTTGTTCTGTTCCTCCTTATCTTTCCTTTCTGTTCATTGTATATTTACTTTTACTCTTTATATATTTTCACTGAACATTATAGCCCTTTTGTGCTAGACAGACCTTTTACTGCTCCATGACTGTATTTACTGACATTTGAGGTACATATTCATATTTTTAAAAAGGTTTCAAAGATAATTGTATACACATAAAGAAAAACACACTTACATGATGCATCAGTGAAGAAAGAGAGAGAAAGTTCTTTGAACTATGCTAAAGAAAATGATGCAGATTTCCTTTAACTGATTCCTTTCAATATGAATATTCCAGGTTACCCACTTGATTCAGAAGCTACATCAAAGGCCTGCTTTTTGCTACAGTTGCCTTAGGTCCTGCCATCTGATAACAAGCAAACTTCATTCAATAACATATAATGTAGCTTTATATAATCTGCCACGAGGGTGGGTACAAAAAGCAGTGCATTTTGTGCTATCCTATGGAGACTGTCAGGGTCAAATTTGTAGCACTCATAGTCACCATTGTGTCATTGAAGAAGACTGATTTGCATTCTAATTACAATTGCAGCTAAAATGATCAATAAGGCTGTAGGTAGATCCTGGACCAAGGAACTCATTTTGTTATGGAGCTTTTTGTTCTTGAATCTAGTGTCCCCCGTGGTAGGGCATTTCACAACTATCTCCTTGCTTTGGAGTGGACACATCGTTAGTGTACTTGTAAAACGTGCATAAATACTGGGTGACATTTTGGAGAGAGATTTGTTACAAACAGGGTTTTCTCCTTTTCATTTCACACAGAGCTGCTTTGAGCTGTACAGTATTCTTGCACATTGATAATCTCTTTTTTTATGGGTCTGATCTTACGATACATGCAGATCTGGCCCTGAAGGCAGTAACTGCTGAAGACTTCATACAATGAAAATGCAATACCATAGCATACTCAGTTAGAGCCCAAGGCTGCATTCCTTGCATGATCCATACTCCCATTGAAGGTGGGTAAAGATCAATATTCTTTATTATTATTGTTCTTATTTGTACTATCGTAGAACCTAGGAGTCCCAGTGGTAGACCAGGACCACATATTGCTAGGTGTTGTACAAACACGGAATAAAAAGACTGTCTCTTCCCCAAGGAGCTTGCAATCCAAGAATGGACAAGAGACAACAGATGAAAACAATGAGAGAATTTTGGTCAGCATGACATGATGTTATGTATTAGTATTTTCAACAGGAATTTAGCTGCCACTCTACACATAAAATATCCCAATTAATATTTTACATTGGGGGTCTCAGATAGAAGTTCTGCAGATAATGCCCACGCTCATCGCACCCCCCCACTAGGTCCCCATCCTTGTTTAGGAGTTTGGATGATTCATGTAATTTTTGCACGAAAGTCTCATCAGAATTTTTATACTTCTCAAATTTTCTCTTTTACAGGCTTTGAACTTCATGAAATGGCAGAGAAATGATCTGCACGGTGCGTTTGGAAATCAGATGTCATGTTGTCCAAAGAGAGTGAGTTGCAATAATTTGAGATTTCATGTTTGACGAGGGAAAGGCTCAGATGTAAGCTACCTAAGATAAACAACTCCAATAAAGTGGTCAAATGACCTAGATGGATAAGGAAGGCTTAAAGTTGTACTAACGTTCGGGCTATGCTCATGCTTTAAACTTGCATAAGTGAAAATGGCTGTGCATCATCTGAGAACACAAGACCTACCATAACATGAATTGTGAAAATATATGTAACGCAGGGCCAGGCTTAAATCTTATGGGGATCTATATGTGGTAACCTTTTAAGGGTCCCATCTAGTACTTTATGTGCCATGTCCAGTTGCCCACACCTTTAAGTATGCAGGACACTGCTCTCTCAGCAACATCTCTACCTTCATCTGCTTGTGAAGCCTTACCCCCTCTGGTGATCAGCTTGCATGGAACAAGAAGTCACAGAATAGCATACCAGCTAAGAGCAGGTGTGAAGTTAGAGCATCCACACTTCACCACAATCCACTGCCACTAGAGCTGGCTCAGACGTCGAACGGGGAAGCGTATTTAAGACAATATTGAGTCATTCAAAGAGTTTTCAAATTAGGTATAGTTCCAAGGCCATCAGAGGGAGTTGTTCATTTCCCCTTCCTGTTCAAGTCAACGGGCATTGGATCAAAACCTCGAAGGATCACTCCCACTGTTGTGTTGAAGGGTGTTTTTGTCTCTTGACACCCTCACCACATCTCATTCCCTTTGGTCTTCCGTGGTCAGTTTTTCTTCCCTATGCCCACTCATTCTTCCCGGGATGATGTCACTTGTCTCCAATAGGCTGTTGGATGGGGTCCATAGTGCATAAACTGTCAGGCAGTTTGAGAAACCCAATCCAAATGCTGGGCTCAATGCAAACAATGTTTTGGGAGAGTCGTATACAGAGAGGAGAGCCCAGTCAAGGGAGGTAAGGAACCACCAGGAGAAGATGATGTGATGGTTTCTGCCTCATTGCAGTGGAAACTTTGTTCAGTTTCCACATGAGTGTTTCTGTGCCTGTCCACTCTAAGGACTTAAGTGACCACTGGGCCTTGTGTGGGCTTTTTACACTAGAGGGCATGTCTCCCTGGTGAAATAGAACGGTCACCGCTGGTAGTGAAATAGCATGGCAGATGTATTCAAATGAAACAGTACACCTGGGGAGGACTGGAGTAAATTTAAACTGCCTAACTCAAAAGAATTGGGTCGTAACATTTTCAAAAGGGCCTAAGTGACTTTTGAGTGCAAGTCCCATTTTCAAAAGCGATGCAGGCAATCGCAGTGTAGATCCTCAGAGGTAGGCATAACTCATCAATGGGAGTTTAGGGGCTTGAATACCTTTGAAGATCTGGAGACTATTTCTCATTGATAGTCAATGGGACTGAGGGCTTGTCCCGGATTACTGGGGTGTGATCTGCAGTGTGCATCAGAGTGCTGCATTGCAATTCCTGTATGGACTCTGCAGGCACGAACGAAAAGGTACCTAGTTTGTATTAACGTAGTCCTGCTTGAAGAGACAATGTTAACAAGAACTTAAGTACATTTTAATTCATGCCCACACATTCCACACGGGGGAGTTAAGCACAGCACTTGGGTGGGCGCTGCCATTCGTATCCTCCTAATCCAAACTGTGGTGCAGTGTAGACATAACCTCAGACATAACTCCTAAGTGCCAATGTCCCTTTTGAAAACGAACTTAGTGATTTAGGGGCCTTAGGTGTTTTTGAAATTTTTGCCTCAGAATTACTTTTTCCTTTCCAAAGGAGGAACTACCATCTTTCAGTGGGGGGTTCAGAAAATCTATTTTCCTGATACAGCAACGGGTGGATCTACACTCAGGTGCTGGAAATGTTTTTGACAACCTCTCTCTCCTTGAAACGGGGAGAGGAGATGCTTTTCTTTTAGAAGCAAAAATCAGTCATAGAATGTGGGGAGCTTTTTTGATATATGCTGCTAAATATTGTAACACAGTGAATATTTTGTTCTCCATGCTTCCAAGTAATACCTTTCCTTACATTATAACTTAGATGTAAATATCACATGCTTTTTACCTTTCTGGATATTCATAGAAGCTGGACAGTCTGAGATCCAGAAGTTAAAAAACAAATCTAGAAAGAAGAGTTGTCTTGCTTTCTCCATAAAGTCATAAAGAAGTATAATGGAGGGAAAAGAAAAACAAAAAACCCCACCCCAATGAAATGTGTAATATTTAAGACAGCGCAATCTGGAAGTATGAACTTCAGAACTGCCTTGAATGAATGCATACATACAGTGGTTTACATTTACAAAAAAAGCCTTTATCTTATTGCAATATTGACATTCATGCAATATCTTCCTCTTCCTAGAGGACAACGTCACAGTGAGCTGATACCAATGCGATAAGATAAATGCTACCTTCACATGTTAGCCGCCTTTGTATTGTGTTTTTTATGGGAGGGAAATTCAGATTAAAAAGGAAGTTTGTTTTATTTTTTAGTGATTTCAAAGGGAAAAAACATACTCGAGAGATGAAAGGAAAAAATGGAGTTTGTGATAGTAAATAGGTTTAAGTGGAGGTTTCTCTTTCCAGTAGCAAAAATGGAAAAATATTACTGTTGGAAAAGGTCTCAGACACACATCTTGGTTTCAGTTAGTCAATTGTAAATACCTAGAATTCCTGTGTTGGTATCAAATTTAATTATTTTTTCCCCCAATTGTGCAAACATTTAAGTATGTGCATGGCTTTACTCATGGGCAGGGGCGGCTCTACCTTTTTGGCCGCCCCAAGCAGTCATGCGCGGGAGGCGCCCCGGAGCCGCGGGAGCAGCGGACCTCCCGCGGGCATGACTGCAGAGGGACCGCTGGTCCCGCGTGGCTTGGCTGGACCTCCCGCGGCTGCGGATGGTTCGCGGGTCCGGCGGCTCCGCTTGAGCTGCCGCAGTCATGCCTGCGGGAGGTCCAGCCGAGCCGCGGGACGAGCGCCCCCTCCGCAGTGATGCCTGCGGCAGGTCCAGTCGTCCCGGGGCTCCGGTGGACCTCCCGCAGGCATGACTGCGGCAGGTCCGCCGGCCCAGCCTGCCCCCACCGGCGGCAGGGGACGGGCCGCTACTCGGCTCACAGCGGCAGGATGAGCTGGGGCCCCAGCCTTTTGCCGCCCCCTAGATTTTGCCGCCCTAGGCACCAGCTTGTTTTGCTGTTGCCTAGAGCCGCCCCTGCTCATGGGAGTTGTCTCATGGAATTCATGTGTGAAACTGGATAAGGAGCAGAAGATCTTGTATAAAAAGGGGAGCTGACGTTTGCCTAATTTTCAGTGAAAAGCATGAAGGCATTGAGTCTCAAACACTTGCATGGCCACAGCCATGCATACAAAATAGAACCAGAAAATGACTGCCATAAACAAAAATCCTTTTCTCGCAAGTGAAGAATAACTCCATTTTATAGTGCAGGAAAACAGCATCCTGGGAAGCAGACCTTTTAACTTTGATATCTGTGTTCTGCTTTTGTGATTTGTCTAGCTTCTGCTTCAACAGGAAGGCATTTAATCAATCCAAGGTTTAAAAAAACAAAAAAAGAAATCAGCAACTTCCAGAAAGAGAAAATGCAAGGACTGATTAGAATGTTTCTTTTTCAAGACAGACAAAAATGCCTAATGTGTGCTTCCCCTCTCAAATTCATCTGTGTAGGTCTTACGCGTATCTTATTTGTGAACGGCATGGTCACTGGTACATAGTATCACTATTTTCCCAGTCCAAGATTGATAAGAAATATCTAGCTCAGTGGAGTTCTGCTTTTTTTGTAAATTGCCTTGATCTTCCTGGAGCTCATGTTAAGAAAATCTCAATCAGTTTTCAGGGAATGGAGAAATAAGAAACAGAATTAGAAAAAACTCATTTGGAATGTTTGAACATGCGAATCTCTAGCTGTAAATATGCATTTTATTTTTTCACCAGAAGAAGGTATCAGAATGAAGCTATTTCCCTTTAGGTTTTGATCAGGACGAATGACACTGGCAGGCGGGATGGTTTTTGAAGTACAGCGTCCATGCACCTTCACATACTGCTTTATGTATGAGGCATACTAGGTAATGTCAGATATTTCATGTGTTCAGTCATGCGTGCCAAGATGTTCAAAGGTGACTAATAATTTGGGGTCTCTTTGTTTTGGGTGTTGAGTATTCAGCTGCTGAAAACTGGGCTCCTTTAAAGTGTTTCCCAGCCCGTGACTAGCCTCTGGAGAGGTCGTCTTCAGTTACTGAAGTCCTTACATCGGATGGTTGCACTTGCAGGTGCATTGTGCACATTGTAGCAGCAGGCCGCAAAGGTAGCAGCTCTACCAGGTGATGCGAAAGGAACAGTCTGTTAGATTGTATGGTAATGGGTCTCTGTCTGGGGGCTGTAGCTGCCCTGTAGTGCTTCCTGCTAGTTTCCCTGTAGCGCTCCTGTGCTGCAGGCACTCCCTGCTTCAGCTTCTCCTCACCCAGGTTTTCTCTCTCCCAGAGAGCCCCATAGCTAAGCCCTCCAGCTGGGTCACTCTGAGTTCAATCCCTTTTTGGGGTAACAAATCCAACCAAAAGTTCCAAAGAAACAAACCGTCATTTCCCCACAGTTGGGTTTCTCCTCAGCCTGCCAGGCTCCTTCCCTGGAGTTCGCTCTCAATCTCCTGCAGACCCTTGCTTAGGGCCTTCCACAGAAACCTGCCTGCTCTGTGGTTTCAGCTCCAGACCGATCTCCTTCAGCCCTTTTAATAAGGCCTAGGTGACCATCAAAGCATCATCTGACTCCCTTAGTCCCGCCCCTCCTCAGCCTGGAAGCAGCTAAGGGCACTGTGACAATGCCCTTTAAATACCTAGATAGGCAGATGATGGAATCGTGAAAGCTAGCAATGGAAAAGACCTATCAGATGATCCAATTCCTCTCCCTGTCAAAGCCAGGTAGCTTGTGTTAACTAGAAATCTCAATTTTCTGGGTCTGGCTGGAAAACTGTAACAAAAAAGACATTTCTGGGGAAAAAAACAACAAAATTATGTGAAAACGTTTGCAGTTTTTTTTTGTCCCCACTTTCTGATCAGCTCTGCTCCTCGGGCATCTTGCACAGGCTACTCTGCTTTGCAATTTCTCTCTGATGCTCCCTGGTCCTAATCAGTGCACCACCATTCTCTCCTCTGATCCTTTCTTTCATCACACCTCAGTCACTTTGCAGTGAAGATGTTCCAAAGACACTTCAGACAATACCCACCATGTTCTGCTTCAGTACACAGGCAAATGTTTTGATGACAGTTCATTGAAATATACTCTGTTTTACAGCCAAATTCTTTTCTTTCTTCAAATTTCAGAATTTGAAATTTCACTGAAATTCAAGCATTTTCATTCTATAGCTGGTCAAAAATGGTGCAGGGGCAAAGTTAGTAAAATTTTGGCTACATTTTCCCCATTCTTTTTTCAGACGTCATCAACTTTTCAACCAGTTCTAGTTTTGAGGTTTTGATTAACTGAGTTCTCTTTTTTTCTACTTTCTAGACATTTTAAAATGTATTTTATGTCCTAAAGCTGGTTGTAAAGCCTCAAAGATGATTTTTGTATGGGCCAAAGAAAGTTTTTTGTTTTCTTTTGAAGTTTCTCTAGACAGGTCTTCTCCTTTGGGCTTGAGATAACTTCTGCTGATAACTGGGATTTCTTGTTGTTTTTTGTCCATGGTGGTGATTTTTGTTTAGCTGAAATAATGTTTCTCACGAATTCACTCAAAAGTTTGTTTTCTGCCCAACCGTGTGATCAGTTTTGGGCCTCTGGCCTTACTCAGTAGCCTGCAGCTTAGACAAGTTGTTTTTCTTTCTGGATACTGGTTGAGCCATTGCTGATGTGTACCATGTGTTGGTTTACTCATAAGAACATACATAAGAACATAAGAATGGTCCATCTAGCCCAGTATCCTGTCTTCCAACAGTGGCCAATGCCAGGTGCCCCAGAGGGAATGAACAGAACAGGGAATCATCAAGTGACCCATCCCCTGTCGCCCATTCACAGCTTCTGGCAAACGGAGGCTAGGGACACCATCCCTCATAGAACATTAACAACACGTCAGTGTCATAATTTCCACATTGCATTTTGTAAATCAAAATAGGCTCCATCTACTTGATATTCAATATTTTTCACAGTATTTCTTGCCTGATTGTGTGTGTTTAACAGGAAAATTTACAGAAGAAAAAGTTGGTTTCCATAAAAACAAGTCGCCGTGATTGTTTAAGACCAAAGGTGATTCTCTGGTCAATGGCAGGTATCTCTGCATCACAGAGTGAGTGATTAATGGGGGGATGGGGGACTTGTCCTTTATGCCACCACACCCCTAAAGATAATAGTAACTGGGACTTCTCAAAGGACCATAGGGAACACAACTGGAATAAGCCAGACTGAGATGACTGGACTGGGCTTTCTGAATGCTTTGGCTCACTGAGCTGCAGAAAGAACATATATATTATTTACCTACTTCACAGAAGTGAGCCTGTTTTATTAATGTTTGTATAGCACTTTCAGATCTCTTGATAGAAGACTCTAGAAAGAGTGCAAAGTATTCATTATAGTCATCTACTGATATTGCAGACATAACACCACAGTATGTCGCATCACAATTGCTTTGCAGCTTTGTGCCACCATTTGGTGACAAAGTGGCTCATTGGCCACTGACAGTCTTTAGTATCCTGATTTAGAATTAGGAGTGGCAATGTCTGACTTCATGAAGTTAAGGTTGCTCCAGAACTCTCTAGTAGAATTACACAACACAGAAGAAGACAGTATTTAGTTGAAGTGATAATCGGCCAAGTCTTCTTTCTATGGCCTTTCACAGAGCTGCATTTGGGTGTTAAGAGCAAGGGGCAGATTTTCATTTGGGATACAATTTCATGTTACAGAACATTTTTCTTATCTAAATTTCACCTGCCTGATTTTTGGAAATATCCAAATTTTGTTACATCTGAGCTTTGAATGGACACCTCAATACGAGTTGCACAGCCAGAGGGGTGATGTTTGTTGTTTGTTTAATGTTTATTCAAATTCAAAATGGCCAAATTTTGTTCAAGTACAAATTTGTTCCCTGAAATTCATCTTGCCTCCTGTTCTTAATAAATGTTGTACCCCAACCACACTGCTTTCAAACTTCCTATCTGCGAAGAAGGCTATACATGACTTCTTAGAATTTGCCACAGCATTCACCCCATCTTGGCAACCATATGTGTCTGCTACTATGATAACCTAGAAAATGCAACATTCTATGGAGATATTTTCAGATGCAATGACGTCTAGGAAGATACTGTTATCCAGCAAGGGGAAAGCCCCCAAAAGCAACATTTAATGTATGTACAAGATCCCGATCATCCTCATGCTTAGTGGTGGTTGAAGTTCACTGGATCTGTTGTATTCAATACAGGTTCTTATACCGAGCTCATCACCCTAGTATCTGAGTCCCTTCCAGTAGTGCTGGATTAACCATTTTTTAGGTGAGTTGACCACTGTAAGGCCAATATATTTGAGGAATAAACAACATAGGAAACTTGTACCAAGTTGTCTTAGTGGTGCACAGTTGTATAACAATAACTGAGTAAACAGAACACAAATTTTACTAGCTGTTCACAAACTGGCTATTCATATATCCAGTGACCTCTCCAATGAGGGAACCCAGCGAAAGTATAACGAAGGAAAAGAATGTGATGATAAACTACACACACATTTTATAGTGGAAGAGGTGGATATAAATTACTTCCTGGATGTTGCAATGCTGTCTGACTAGTACCTCCATTACACGTGTGGATTTATATTGCTCTTCCTTTACAAATCTCAAACTGAGAAGAAGTAAATACATCAAGGTAAATCCCAATTTTCATAGTGCTTTCCAAAAATTCTTGGGACTCTTCCATGCTATTAAATATATATACATGTATTATAATGTATACTTCTTAGGATGTTTATATCTGGATTTTGGCAGGTTAAAAAAGAAAATCCTTCATACCTCCAGCCTGGAATAAATCACTTTTTGTATATACATTAAAAAAAAGGCTAAATTCTTTCTCCTCTTCTTAGACACTTTTGCACAATAAACTTGGAATATGTAAACATTGTGGCCATCATAAAAGCAGATTTTTAGATTGGGTAGGTGCTAACTCAACTGTACTTTCTGTGTCCCTGAAGTGCTAGTGAGCAGGCTTGATCATTCCAAGAGGGTTTTAAAGTTGCCAGTCTGTTAATCTTGACCAGTTTTTAATGTGAGAGGTCAAAGAAGTTGCTAGTTCAAAGTAGTACTTTCTGTTTTCCTTAAGGAGGCTATGCTAAACTCACCTTTAACACATTCATGTAAGCCAATGGTCATATGGTCTCCTCCTTGGTCTCCTGCTTTCAAAATTTCCATCTATCCCCTTCTCCTTACCCATGAAAGTCAATGCTGCTCGTCACTTCCCAGATTTCCTGGGCTTATGAGTTGTTTGCAAACTGTTGGTAGTGAGTGGTCCTCTGAGCATTTGATATCTGGAATCCAATCCATGTGATTAGTTTCTCCCTTGTTGAAGCTGAAGGGCATCTCCTTCCCAAAGCTGTTTAGCAAGTGACAGAGGTGGAAGAGTGAGCAATTTGACACAGAAGTAGGGAGAGTGTAGGAGGCAGGCCTGAAGTCACAGCAGTAAGACAGAAGTGTTTCCATGTGCACTAGCAATCACTGTAATTCCCCACCCCTTCCCTTTGGGCTAACTTACCCTCTTAGGTATTCACTGAAGTCAACAGGGTCTATGCTCAAGTAGCTGACAGCAGAATTTAGCCCACAATGGAGAAATACTTGACAAGATAAGTTCTAGCCCATGGGTGTCACATCTCACTATGCAGTATGCATGCTTCCTTTTGCAATGTTTGGAATCCCTCACCGTTCATACACACATTCATTTCACACACATACTGCAAGGAGGACAATTTCAAGATGGAGGTGAGCCAACGAGACCAGTCTTCAGTCTTTATAGACCCCTTAATTCATCTCTGGAAAAGTATGTCTGCAGCTGTGTTTTTGTGAAGCATCTGTGGTTGCTGGTGGTCAGTTAGACCCATTCTGCATTGAATATATTCTCCTGGACATTGCTAGAAATATAGTGTTATCCAAAACCTAAAAAATCAGTTGGGTAATGACTACGCAGGTCCTGTTGCTTTACAGTATCCTGACCAGCAAGAAAATGATGGGTTGCTGAACTTCACCCATTTCTTGCCCATTTTGGTTGGCTTATCCTCATCTTTGACAAAAAGTGAAGCTACTCCATATGTGGTGCTCAGATAGTGGAGGGAAGGGGGCTGTATAAAAATCTGGCTAGATGGATCTAGACTCTCAGAGATGGAAGTGGAAGGGGGCCAAGGTTTAAACCTTTGATATAAAAGATCTGTAGGTTCAAGGCAGATTCTTTCTGCTTCCTCTACCAAAGACTGTCAAAGGCCTGATCTTGCCAGGTGTGTTGCGAACTTCCTGAGGGTGCTGAGCACCTAGCAGGATTGAGCCCTAAGAGAGAACAACACTAACTCTCCAGCAGAATCATCCTCATCCATGTTATTGCTAGTCCATAGAACTATGCAAAAACATTTTGCTTTGAGTATTCACATTGTTCAAAATGATGCTCCATGCATTTTCATGAAGAAATTTTGAAAATTTGTCCAGAGGTGAAACTTCCCCTTTGCATCGACAAATAGCCGTGATAGCAAAAAACGAATGTTTCTTGGATAAATTGGTCAGAATTTGCAAGAAAGCAAAACGTTGTCTTTTTCATAGTGAAATAATAACATTTTTGCTGGCTACATCAGGTGGATTGAAAATGACTTGTGATCTAAACCTCGCAAGTCCTGCAAACTTGGACCCAAGGACAATATGTATAAAATCACCAATATGGTGCTGAGCTAATGGTGAAACAGCAGCTGTCGCTCTGGCTGGTGATGTGCTTAGAATAAAACTGTACTATAAAAGGCTTTCAGAGGTCACGTCAGCCTCCGTAACCTGTGATTCATTTGACCTTAAACTAGCTGCAGATACCCAGGAGAGAGATGTTAATTGTGAACAATTTAGTCAATTATTGTAGCCCTTTTCTCCTCTTTGCAAAGAATTTATGAACCAGTCACAATATTTACTAACTTATTTGGAATTCAAATGGTTCCAATAGTCTCTACAAATATGTTTGAGCCTGTGGACTGTCCACAAACCATTCATAGTGAGAGTTTAATGTATGATTCATCTTCAAATTTCTCTAGAAGCTTTGTGACTGGTCACTTAAATCACATGGTATTATTTCTGTACCCTGATTGGATGATTTAGCCTTTATAACATTGCATTTCAAGTTGAAGCTGAACTATTTATTTTCTAGGTTAAATGCTGGATCTCTTGCATGTCTTCACTTTTAGCCAATGAACCTTTGGGGTACCTGAGAGAGACAAGGAAGGAGCAGCGGGCATTCACAGAGAGATTTTTAGATGGCTCTTTGGCTCGACCTTCATTAAAAAGCTTGCACCGCGTTACAAATATTGAATCTGTTTTATCTTCAAAGACAGGAAAAAATCTATCCAAGCTCCCTGTCACTGTGGTATCTGAACACCTCAAAATCTTGGATCCATAGATCCACAGAATGTGCCTGGGAGGTCGGGAACTGAGGCAGGAGGTAACTTGCTTTAGATTTGTAATGGGGTAGGGGACTGAACCTGCCTCTCTTTGTTCCCAGGTTAGCATGCTAACATTGGACCATGCTTCCTCCCTGTAATACTGTAACAAACTGTCCAGTGTATATGTTTAACAGTGTCCACTTTGGAATGAGCAGGCTAGCACCTAAGACGTGCAGCAATCAGAGTTGCTCCTTTAGATCAAATAGCAGGTTCCCACTCTTTTGTGGCAGGAGTGTAACAGTTTTGCCCCTGCCCTGGTGTCACGGAAGGTCTACGTAGCTGTGATGGACACCATTGTGACAGCCAGGAAGTTCCTAGATGGCAGTGAGTCTATTACAATACAATATCCAACTATTACAATACAATATCCAACCCCATAGATGTGTTTTGAAATTCAGTGAATGTTAAAGTACTGAATGGATTGTGAAGAGCAACAGTGGTGGGGAAGGCTATGGACTGTAGGGATCAAACTATAAAACGGTTGGTAATGGATCAGGCCCTATATGCTGCTGGATGGAGCGTGAGTAACCTGAGATTGGAAAGGCACATCATCAAGACAGTCATTCTCAGTTCTCCTGGGCTTACTTTCTTCTATTAGTCTTAGTTATACCCTCCTGGGCCACATAGAGGAGCACTCTTCCTCTGGTTTCTGCATGCTTCAAAGATCTTCAAACCATTTTCGATTCCCCTCTTAGACCTCATTTAGCCAGCCTATACATACTTATTCCTTCTAGTCTTTCTTCCTCAGGCAATCCCTGTAGACTAAGAGTGCCCAACCTTTGATCCAGTACATGGCCACCAGAGCATTTCATAAGGCCCGTTACCTGCTTCCACACAAAATACTAATGGCTAAAACATTAGCGTTTTGTTGTCATGTTTACATCATTTTAGTTTACACAAGTGTGTAAATAGATGATACTGTACATAGAAACAACCTCTCTAAATCCTATCTACATGCATACCGAACAAGCTGAATTTAAAATAGAAATCAGTGTTTGGCCTGCCCAGGGTTGTGCCCTCCTGTGTAACAAGGTTGGGCACCATTGCAGACCCTTAATCACCTTTTTGTTGCTTTTATTTGAATTTCTTCCAATTTGCTGACATCCCTCTAGTAGTAAGTATTAGCATCCAGTGCCTTATCCTAGGTGCATCTCCCCATGTCATGTATGTATCACCGTCTATTAGTCTTTTCTAATGGTATAGTTTTTTGAAGGTATAGCTACATAGCTGCTAATCTCATCTTCTCACCGGTCTTGAGGGTAAGCCATTTGACCTCAATGTGAAATTTGGACCTTTGGACCCTGCTGATCCAAAACATCCACTAATCCATCTGTAAAGTTTTGCTAGAGAATCAGATGTGCTTCCAAATGACCTTTTCCAGAGATTTTTTTTAAAAAGCTCTGTGATGTTTCTGTTGTCTTAGCAGAAACCAAACATAACTCACAAATAGACAAGAAAAGTAGAGCATGATCATTGCCAAAAAAAAAAAAAAAGAAAAGAGAGGGGCCTCTTTGTAGGGAGGATGCAGGGAAGAGTGCACCTGTGATTTCCAGTCAAATTCCCTTGATACCTTCTTTCCATCCATTCTGCTCCAGTACAGAGCTCATTTGCTCTATCTTTGACCCCAGGGCAAGGTCAAATGTGAAGAGGTTCCCTCCTTGTTTGACTCCGTGGACATTCCTCTGCACACTAGACCAATTAATTGCAACCAGCAACTGATGAGCACAGACAGTGGTCATCGTGCAGTTGCTATGGTTGTCCTAAAGCTTTTTGCAGATGTTGGGCTGATTTTTAAGCTTTTAATTTTTCTTAATGGCTGTTATACCACAGATGCTAAAAACCTTGGATGTAATAACAAAGTTGTTGCTGGGTGGTCTTTGTATTAGGGCCCAGAGACCTCAACCAAGCTAGGGGCTTGCAGGTGGCCTGCTTCACTCTCAGTGTGGTTTAGAGCAGTCTCAGCAGCATTGGGAGGACAACCATAGTGAAGTGTATTCTGGCCAGGTCCCAATTCACCCCTTGTGGCAGGGTGTGGGGGTAGGGCTTATGCAGCATCCTTAGGGAAGCTCTGTACCAGTTGGGAGGCCCTCAGTGCGGATGTGATCCTCAGGGGCTGTGTCAACCCATTTTAAAACTGCCCTTCATGCCATCAGAGGCACCTAAAATCTTCTTTGGCATAATTTTCAAAAGCATCAAAGTCCCATTTTCTTACATGACTTAGGAGTCTAAGTCCCGTTGTCTTTCAACTGGACATAGGCTCCTAAGTGATGTAGATGCTTTTGAAGATTTTACCGCTTAACAGGACTGCGAATCAGCCTCCTGTGCACTGATCTCAAGGCATTTCTGCAATACTTAGTCCTCAGTCCATAGCCACATCTGAACACACCCGCCTCAGAGCCGTGATAAAAGTCTTACCATGCCACGGAACTTTCAGCCTGAGTATTAAAATGAAGTAAAAACATTTGTCTAAGTCATTTTATGGCTTTGTCAGACTTGGTGTTTATGAGTGGGGGTAGGGAAAAAAGATAAATGAGGAAACAGAGAAGTGTAGTGAACGCCGTTCAGCTGAACAGCCAGGCATATCAAATGGATCCCTAAGGATTTGCTCCGCTTTGAAATTACTGCAGTACTTAAAAAAAATAAAATTAACAAAGATAAATGCACTTGCATTTAAATGTCTTGCAGTGCTGCTCAAAATGGGCCCAATCTGAAGCTCACCATTGACTTCACTGTGCTTTGGATCAGGCCCTGTGATTGTGTGTGTGGTAGGGAAGCCACAGCCCACCCTTGGAATTAGTATTTTTTTTACTACCCTTCATGATGTCCAGACTCACTGACAACATTGTGGAAAGGTCATTTCTAAAGTAAAGCAGAATGAAAAGTAGTAAAATCATCCGTTTGAAAACCACCCTCCATTGTTTTATGGGGTGAAGCTTCACTGTGCAGTAAGTGTCTTGAAACAGCTTCTGCGACGCCAGCTCTGCTAAAGGCAGTTGTGAAATACACATGTTTTTTAAAAGAAAAAAATTGATATTAGGAAAAACGAGGCCGACTCAGAGTTAGTAGAAAATAGTCCTGCTATAAAAGCATTGTTGCATTTCTGCAACCCACAAGCACAGAAATATAAGGAGCCTTATTCAGTGTGTGTGTGTGTGTGTATATGTGTGTATATATGTATATATATATTGTGATAGACCCAGGCCAGTTGGGTACAGCAGAATAGCAGAAGGCAGATATACTGGCCACTGGATTAACAGTTTTCTGTTCCCTGACTGACCAGAGCAGGGGCTGCTCCAGGCTAATGAGAACACCTGACTCTAATTAACCTGCAAAGAGTCAGGTGAGGCCATTCAGTTAATGTGACCACCTGACTCTAATTAAGGCCCCGCTGATACTATAAAAAGGGCTCACTCCAGTCAGGCAGGGGAGCCAGGGAGTCAGAGGAGAGGAAGTGCGGCTGGTTACTGAAGACACCCTCAAACCATCGTTAAAGGAGCCCTAAGGTAAGGGTGAAGAAGGGAAAAGCAGGAGAGCTGTGGGGAAGTGGCCCAGGGAAATGTAGCAACTCTGGCAGTGAAAGGTTGGCTGCCAACAACTGCTACCATTAGGGTCCCTGGGCTGGAACCCGGAGTAGAGGGCGGGCCCGGGGTCCCCCCAACCCACCACTACAGGAACATCTCCTGGAAGGGGAAGTCAGGTCCTTGTCAGGACAGGAGTCTGAACAGAGACTGTGGGAGTTTCTCTCACCAACCTCCTTGCAGCCTATGATGAAAAGGGCTCAGTAGACTGTAACCCTGGCCCTAGAGAGAGAAGGGCTACGTGGAGGGTCACAGTGAGCCACTGAGGCTGGCATAAACCGCCTAGAAGCGCAGGACCCACAGGAGCAAGGTCAGAGCTCTGCCACTATATCTATATCTATATATAAAAACTGTGTCAGTGACCCAGGATCTGTATGTGTTTTACTTGTAATAGGGTGGTGTAGTGGGGTGGTTACCCACTCTTGCCCTGTGGGGCTGGAAACAGCCCAGGAGAGGGCTGGGAGCAAAGCCCTGGCTGATTGGGGGAAGTGGCTGCAGCTGGGGCCTTATAAGACTAACTGGGCCTTATAAGAAGGCCAGGGCAGCCAGAAGCTCAGGACTCTCTCTGTGCTTGTAGAGAGAGAAGGGCCTGGCTGCTAGGGAGCTGAGCAGGGTACTGGGAGTGGAGCAGGGCTGGAGGAAGGCTAGAGGAGCTGGGGAGCTCTGGCCTAGGAAAGCCCCAGGCTGTGGGCCTAGCTAAGGGCCTAAGACCAGTACTGGGGCTGCAGAGGGGCAGCCCAGCTATAGAGAGAGGCAGCAGGTCCAACCCACCCTTGCCTGTGGTGAGTGGCATACACTGCAGTCTGCCTCAGGGAGTGGGGCTAGATGGTGACTGGCAGTAGCCTTACACTGAGGCAAGGTGGGTGGGGGTTCCCCTGGGTGGGGAGACCCAGAGTGTGGGGGTACTTCCAGGGGGGCAGCAACCCAGAGAAAGGGGCACTGGGGTCCTGGGAGGGACACGGGGGCCAGCGGTAAGGCGGATCACCAGCCTGCAGGGGGCGCTCCAGGATGCTGGAAGAGCTAATTCCCATGGACAACCAGCAGGAGGTCCCACAGGGGTGAGTCCACTCGCTTACAGGTGGAAAGGGGGTGGAGAGCCTGAACTAAGCTATATAGGTTACTCTTTACAGCAAGCCCTTTCTTTCGAGTTGTATGGTTTGCACTCTGTGGTGCACTGTTAGTTACGCTACAGTAAGAGGACAGAATAGGCAGTAAATAAGGCTTTCCCTCAAGAAGAAGGAAAGATGTTAGCCCCTCCCCAGGTGCCCAGTGGCCATTTACATGGAAGTTGATCCTACTGTGTTCTGGATAGAGCTGCTTGAAATTTTTCACAATACAAATATTTTAATTGGGAAAATAGCCTTTCTTTGAAAACAAAATCAGCTTCATTGAAAATGTCCAGTTATGGTGACACTTATAGAAATGGTGCTGTATGAGTGTGGCTAGAATGGAAGCTGCATCTGTTTTCCAGTTGTTGGTGATGTTGAACCTCCGGATCTTACTGGACTTATCGCTGCTCATTGGTACTCATGTTGCAGCAGTAGCATGCAATGCCTTTTTCTGCCATTGAGTAGAGAGGTTACTTCTATGAGATGTTCCCTTAGCCATCAGGATCCATGTGCTGGCCACCATCAGACTAAACTATTTCCATTTACTGTCCCTGGGTCTTATCCTGGAGAACGCTGTACTTTTCCTATGCTTTTCCTTCTCTGCCTACATAGTTCCTACATCTCTTCTGAGTTTTACTCAATTATGCTGCATAGGGTAGGACCTGGCCACATTTCAGAGGTGTCCTCAGATCTCTTTAGTTAAAGTGTCATCACATTCCTCCACACATAGTCAAGAGGCATGATCTTAGAAGTCACTTTCTGACTTATTAAAAGCATCAACTATATTTTCCTCTTTCCCAAATCCAACCACCCAGGAGCAGGGTAAAAATGACCATCATGGGCAGAACAAGAAACAGCTAAAAACAGCACCCAAAAAGATACTCCTCTGGTATTCCAGGAGTCTAGGCCTATACATTTAAGGACTAGTAGGAGAGATCAGTGTAATAGTTTGATGACTTTCTTTGCTGGCTGTTAAAGGTCATAACTTAATCTGGAGCACTGAGACAGGGCATCTGGAGCTCATAGGGAGATCATGGACAGGTCAGAACTCCCTAGCGTGTACTCAGTGCTAAAGCTAATGTTACAGCAAACTAGTAATTTTGATTTGTTCTCCATCTGAGAAGATCTCTGTCCAAATGTGGATAAAGGGTCCCTTTCTTCCTAGTAACATCTGAAATCACAGTCTGGCCTTCTGTAACAGGATACTAGTAGCTTCAGTTCCTCCGATAAGAGGGGAATGCTTCTCCTTTTTTGTTGTTGCTAATCCTGTGAGTGCTGATCAGTTGCAGTGCAGGTGTCTGATTTTCATTAAAATTGCAAATTGGACTGGATGCTTGATCAGATAACAAAGACATCATTGAAACCACGTGCCTTCCTTCAGCAGCAGAGCAGGGGACAAGACAAAGAATTTCCTAGTGTGTGTGTCCATTTGTGCATATTTACTGCAGAGAGAGCTTCTTTAATACTTTGGTCATGGGTGAATAAATAGCTTCTAAGAAATGCCAACCCCATCAAACTTGCTGCAGCTTCAGAACAGCTTTTGAGATGAATAAGAGAGCTACAGTATTAGCCTTTTAGGGGGAAATACAGTCTGTTCTTAAAGGAATCAATTAACTGTGTCATCACATAGGTCCCAGTTCACATCATCCCTTCCCATGAATGCACTTAAGCATGTGCTTAAAGTTAGGAAAATGCATCAGTACCTTGAGGAATAGGGATGGATTTAAGCACATGCTGAAGGCCTCTGCTGAATCTTGTCTTGTGCTTTATAATATAGAAAAGAACAAGATTGTACTAAAAAGTCCAAACAATCCTGCTGCTTTGAACCTACCTGCAAATATATCATGTGAAATATAAAGGGATGGGTGCTCATTACTTATGCCCAATACAACTGAGGGGAAAAAAAATCATCATTCCAGGATGTCTTTTACAACCTTTGCTCTGCTATAATGGGAATTGAAACCTCTCTGATCATAGAATATCAGTGTTGGAAGGGACCTCTGGAGGTCATCTAGTCCAACCCCCTGCTCAAAGCAGGACCAATCCCCAGACAGATTTTTACCCCAGTTCCCTAAATGGCCCCCTCAAGGATTGAACTCACAAACCTGGGTTTGGGGGGGGGGCAATGCTCAAACCACTTAGTTATCCCTCCCCCAGAAGGGAAATGGTCAGGATTCCAAATGCTCCCACAGAAAAGCCAGTAGCACCACCAATTCCAACCCAAAAAGGCAGGTGGTTTTCAAGGATAGCCGTGATTCCTAAATAATAACTAAGCTTTGAGAAGCACCCCCTACCACCAGTGTAGGGAAAATGCAGCTTCAATCTGTGCTGTGTTGCTTAAGTCCTAGGATGAGAGCTCCCATTGAATTCACTGGGGGCCAGGATTTCACCCTAACCTTTCACTCTAGGCCAAGATGCATATGTGATACTGGAGTTCTCATTCTAACTCCATTGTAGATTTCCATCTGCTTCGCTGAAGAGGAGCTTGGTTTGCACACAACTAGCTAAACCCTGTAGCCCTTACCCGTTGACTTGTTGCCAAAATAAGGAATGAGTAAGGACTGCAAGATCAGGAATGGTTGTGTAGTGTACCAGCATATGAATGACACTCATGTTGCAACTTTAGGATATTAAATGTTCTGGTATATCAATAAGTGTACTGTCATGTCCAGCAATTGGTTCAGTTGTAAATCTTGTTGACCTCTGGGGATTAAAAATGCGACAATAGTCCAGGAGTCATTCAGATATCAGAGAACTTCTAATCAACAAAGAATGGCAGAGGTGAAAAGATGATATCATTAGGCAGGAAGTGGCCACAAATTACTAGCAATATCAACAATGACTGCTGAAGACTCTTGGCCAAAACTGTCTAATAAAGGAACACCAGCCAACAGACCGACATCAATGATTGGTTTTTTTTTTATCATAATGAATAATTTTATTTGGCAACTTTGTTCTAAACAAAACTGAGGATTTAATGGCTGTCCCTGATTGATGTCAGTACTACAGTGGCAAACCATGTTTCAAATGGCCGGTAATATGAAACAGATGTTTAAGAGTTTTGCATCAAGAATCAATAGAGCCAAATCCTGTAAGCACAAAGAAAAGACATGACAAGATAGGTCTCCTTGAATTATAAAAAGGCATCTTCCTTATGGAACAATGGAACCGGAAATAGGTAGGCCACCTCTTCTTTTATTTTGTGCCCAGCTGCCTTCATAGCCATAAAAATCACTGTCCCCGCTATTAATAAGTCTGAACCAGAAACACTTTGTATTTATTCAACACAGGGGGACACTGCTGCTCAGGGAATATTGCCGGGGAATGGCTAGTCTGCCACAATGAGAATGCTAGAAAATCTGTTCATATGATATCGGTTGCCCGTTACAATAAATCAAGCTCAGCTAGGCTGTAAAGAGGTTGTTTGTCCCTTTAGACGTGAAGAGTTTGTTCCATTGTGTAAGAGCTGTATGAGTTTCATCTTTCTCTCTTCTCACTGAAGGAATTTAATGTGAAATCGGCATTGACGAGCTTACTAAACTCCTTCTATGGAATGCAGAGAAACGTGCAGCACTGCAGAGTCATTTTACATAAATGATTGGGGTTACTCATTTTTGACATTGTAAAGAATGACATTTTGGTTTTCCCCTCAGCATTTTCCCTGGCTATTCCTGGATGAGGAATAGACAGGCTCCAGGTGAATGTTGCATCGGAATCCTATTTTTTTTAAAAAATGAAATTTTGTATCTTACTGGAAAAAAATGGTGTTTCTGGAGGATGACATTAAGGACCAGTTCTCAAAAGTATTCAGCATCCAACTGTTGTCCCCAGTGGGAGCTGCTGGGGAAGGGGGAGAAGCACTTTTGAAAATGGCTGTTTTATTTAGGTACCTCAATGGGAGCTAAGCTCTTCTAATATGGAAGATGTCAGTGAGAACCACGTCATGACCGTAGAGGGTGGGAAGTTCAAGTTAGCAGCTCAGCTAAGCACAAGGCTCTTGTTCAGATTCAATGGAATCAAACTCCTGTGATCTGTTCTCTAGGCGTTTTAACCCCAAATGGTAGAAATGCTGGGAGACCAGCTGCTCTTGTGACATTTTTCTCTAAGCGGGGCTGTATTCAAATGATCTGGAAGAAGTTTGCTTTCCAATTCTGGACCTGATCCAGAGCTAAGACCTTGGTAATGGGTTCAGATCTGGGGCTTCATCTCTGAGCATATGCAAAATTTAGGATGGGTTTGGATCCGAAATCCTAGTCCAGGCCTGTCTCTAAGTAACTTACAGAAATACTGTAACAGCATTATAAGCCCAGGCCTCAAATGTGGATCCCTAAGTCAGGGAGGCCAGGTCAGAAACCAAGATGAAATCCCGATCGCCCAGGCACAGTAAAAGGGAATTGGGGAAAGCCTGGCACAAGGATTGGGTGGGGTGGTGGATTCCTTCCCAGGTACCTTTCTACTGATATAACTATGGAGCTTGTACCACTTTAACTAAACCAGTGTACAACTTTCTAGTGTAGGCAAGGCCTTATTCAGTTCGACTTCAGTTCTCACCCAACAGTCTCTCCCTAATCAGGACCAATGATTTGAAATGAATTGCACTTACTATATATAGGTATATGTGTATATATGTGTATATATATTGTGATAGACCCAGGCCAGTTGGGTACAGCAGAAGGCAGATATACTGGCCACTGGATTAACAGTTTTCAGTTCCCTGACTGACCAGAGCAGGGGCTGCTCCAGGCTAATGAGAACACCTGACTCTAATTAACCTGCAAAGAGTCAGGTGAGGCCATTAAGCTAATGTGACCACCTGACTCTAATTAAGGCCCCGCTGATACTATAAAAAGGGCTCACTCCAGTCAGGCAGAGGAGAGCCAGAGGAGAGGAAGTGTGGCTGGTTAATGAAGACACACTTAAGTCGTCGGTAAGGGAGCCCTAAGGTAAGGGTGAAGAAGGGAGAAGCAGGAGAGCTGTAGGGAAGTGGCCCAGGGAAATGTAGCAACTCTGGCAGTGAAAGGTTGGCTCCCAACAGCTGCTACCATTAGGGTCCCTGGGCTGGAACCCGGAGTAGAGGGCGGGCCCAGGTTCCCCCCAACCCACCACTACAGGAACAGCTCCTGGGAGCAGAAGTCAGGCCCCTGTCAGGACAGGAGGCTAAACTATTCTGAAGTAAGCTCCCAGGGACAACAGAGACTGTGGGAGTTTCTCTCACCAACCTCCTTGCTGGCCTATGATGAAAAGGGCTCAGTAGTCTGTAACCCTGGCCCTAGAGAGAGAAGGGCTGCGTGGAGGGTCACAGTGAGCCACTGAGGCTAAGCATAAACCGCCTAGAAGCGCAGGACCCACAGGGGCAAGGTCAGAGCTCTGCCACAATATGTATGTATATTAGTTTGACACAGCTCTTTAGCATAAACTTGCAAACTCTCTTCCTTTCCAACCTGTGTCTAAAAGTAAACACAGAAAGAACTGAATGCTGGAATTGCAGTCCGCAATTGTCAGACCCTGGTAAAATTTCACACGATTTCTCTGTGAAACTGAAACAAGATAAACAGGATTTGGTAAGAATTTAAACATAACACTAGTTATAGTATTTGGGAGCATAACAGTTGCATAACACTGAAAAATAGCACAGCTGTTCACTTTTATAGTATGCCAATAGCTATATCCTTCTCCCCCTGCAAGAGGTGTATATAGCATATAGATTAATGTTCCTTTCCCCAAATCCCTATAGGGACAACTATATTGTCTTCCTGTCCTGGAATTTCGGTCAAATTCACTAGTCCCTGCTTGTCTAGTCTCAGCACTTATCTACAAATCAACACTTAAAATCTTCACATTAATATCCTTTGATTTATGGCCAGTGTTTGTTAAATGTAATTGAAAGGGCCAGGATCACTTGCTCTGGGCTGCACTTGCCTTCTCACTCGCTGCCTGTGATAACCACACACAGCATGAAAATCCGATTCAGTGTGAGATTAGGACAGCATAATCTCATTAACAATGACAAGCGCTAGTGGTGCTTTCTCCTGCTCCATAGACATGACCATCAGTCCTTGGGAAGCGCAGAAAGCCGTGGCTTTGTTTCACAGCCAGTCACGATGATAATCTACCAAGTGATGATGGCACTCCACGTGGACACTGAACAGATCCGCAGCTGGTGTAAAACAATGCAACTTGATTGCGGTCAATGGACTCATGAGACCACATTACATTTGTAAGCTTTTTTGGGGGGGACTATGTCTTCATACATGTGTATACAGTCCCTAATATATTCTGGGCATTACTCTAATACCAGTCTTTATACCTGCATCAAAAGGAGCCCAAAGCTAGGCTTTGAAATAAATGAGCCTGACTCTCTTTGAGCCAAATCTTGTTTGCCTTTCTCTCATGAGTAAACCCCTTTGAATCCAACAGTATGAGTGAGCAGGGTGAACTTCATTACTGACGGTTGCCTCTCCTACCTGGGTCTCTGCAAGCACTTGCTCCAGCCGCAGAGTGCAGTATGATAAGCAGTCACGTTGACTATGTCCAGTGGGCAGTATTTGTAGGAACACAGAGCTAGCTAAGGCTTGTGGCTGTTCCCCTGATGCTTTATCTGTCGCTTGCTGTCTGTAATAGGGAACAATACCACATGCTCACAAGCCTTTCCAAAGTAGTAGGTGGAAATTTAGCTGTGAAAATACTACTGTCAGTATGAGCCATGCATGATGCTATTATCTGAATTATTCCTTCACGGTGTAGTACGGAAAGGAAGCGTTTCCTTATGTCCAAGTGCTAGAGCGCAAATGGGTTTGGTTCAATGCCCATTGATGTCAGTGGGAATCTTTCCATTTATACTAGTGGCTGTCAGATTGGACCCCTTGTAACCATGACATTTTCAAAAGCAACCTATACATCTGTACTTGCAATTTTACAAGTGCAGGTATAAAAATCCGGCATGCTAATCATATATCAATCAGGCAACTAAATATCTAATAAATTGTGTGCACATAGGGGGGTTACACATGCAAACAATCATGACCTGAAAGTTGTAGGCACCCATTTTTAAGAAGCCTTTTTGAAATGTTCCTTATAGAAGTTGTAGCATCCAGCATGTGGAACAAGTAGGTGGATCAAAATTTAGGAGCCTAGATGAGCAAATAAATTAAATGTTTGGGGGTTTTATAGTTGGAATACAAGATAAATCCTATGCCCACATCCCAGCCTCAGCCAAGTGTTGGAAGTCTTTATGAATTAAAAACCACATCTCAAGCTATCAAAGTGGGGAATAGACACATTTTGTGCTGCAGGCTGTTTGGCTGTTATTTATACAGTATTGACATTCATGGGTCAGTTACCAAATTTATGTAAACACTATGGTGCCACCTATTGGATATAAGACCTCTTTTTTCCATGTGAACAAGATTATCTATTTTAGCTAAACTTAGCCAAAATATGAATACATGATGATTTTGGAGAATAACTGTTGATGGTTGCAGCAGTAAAAATCTATATATTTCAGGTTAAGAAATTGTCAAATTCACTTTTTAAATCCTTCATTTGTGTGCTTGTTTTATAAAGGTGTGTCATTCTGACAAGCCCTTAAGACAAGTGTTGGATGTGAACTGAACACTGAAGACTGCATGATTGTTTGAAAGTTAGACGTGAAGTCAATGAGAGCTTGGAGCCTGTGAAAGTCAAGCCATTTTTAATAGATGCCCAAATATGGATTTACATGCCTACCTTTGGGCATTTGAGTTTGAAAGTTTGGGCTGGATATAAAATGAATAAGCCTAGTTTTAAGATGTCGTCATATTTTTGAGCAATCATAGCACTGGTACATTTGCTGCCATTTCAGAGTTCTAACCAATCCAAAATATTTAGCAGACTAGAACAAGAGAAGGAAAAAGCAAAGTTTAAAAATAGATTTTTTTTGTCATATAGATGTGATAATTACGGTGTGTATATATAAAAAAGTATCTTTAGAAAAATGTTAGCGGCTCAGATTTTCACATCTCAAAAGGCACAATTGAAACAATTTTGGCTCTACTGGTCTGGTAGATAGGACATCGGACTGTATGGCAGGATACTGGAGTTCTATTTCCAGTGCATCCACAGGCCTACTGGTTGACCTTGGGCACCTCTCTACCTCAGTTTCCTTTCCTATCCTTTATTTGTCTTGTCTATTTTGACAGTAAGCTTCTTTTTTTGTATCTTACTATATGTATGTACAACACCTAGCAGAATGAGGCCCTTATCTGAGGTGTTACTATAATGCAAATATTAATAATAAGGTTCTTAAACTCAAACATAGGAGGTTTTGGACTGGGTAAAATAGACTGTGTAAAATATAAAGGTTATAAAGTTTTTGAAGTGTGATCCCTAGTTCATACTGAAGTCTATGACATGCAAAATGTTATGAAAATTGGACTCTGTGCCTCAAAATGTTCTGTTTTATTTCTTCCACGCGAAGTGGCTTAAATGCTTTCCTTAAATGTAGAATATTTCTGGGAGCTAAAGATAGTTACAGGCTGAAAAGGCAGAGATCTCAGTAACCCTGAGCAAATAAATAAGTTATGATGAATGTTTAGTGAAAATAAACCCCTGGAGGAATGGAACTCATTACTGTGAAGACAGAAGAGAGACATTATTTCCAGTGGGCTACAGTAACATCCACAGAAGTACAGAGGCATTATTTAGGCCAATGGATAGCAACCATATTTTTCTACTAATGCAACAGAAATATATTACGGATGACTGAAATAATAAGGCTTAGTGAGCCTTCCTCGTGTTTCGAACTAATTTACTCTGTGAGCAGACCCGGTGATCTCGATGGAACTAGTTGTGTGGCGTAAGGTTCTACTTATCATGACTGAGGGTGGCAGAATCTGGCCCATAATCAGTTGTGCTAAAGGACAATGTTGACGTAAGAAGAAATTGGCCATGAATAAATTCAGGCTGGACATTAGAAGGTTTCTAACCACCAGAGGGTGAGGTTCTGGAACAGTCTTCCAGTAGGAGTGGTGGGGGAAAACAACTTACCTAATTATAAGAGAGATGGACGATGAGTGTGATTGTATGGCCGGGTTGCTTGTGATGGTGAGGGTCACGGCTCACTTCTAATTTATGTCTTGTGTTCCTAAAAGCTCATCCTTCAGGATTTCAGCCTGTCACCTAGAGGGGTCAGGAAGGGATTTCCCCCTCTTAAGAACATAAGAATGGCCATACTGGGTCAGACCAAAGATCCATCCAGCCCAGTATCCTGTCTGCCGACAGTGGCCAAAGCCAGGTGCCCCAGAGGGAGTGAACCTAACAGGAAATGATCAAGTGATCTCTCCCCTGCCATCCATCTTCACCCTCTGACAAACAGAGGCTAGAGACACCATTCCTTACCCATCCTGGCTAATAGCCATTAATGGACTTAACCTCCATGAATTTACCTCACCCATGTATTCTGGTTTTTTATGAGTTGTTTTTTGCTTTTATCTCCTTTTTCTGAAGCATCCGGGTTGGTCATAGCTGGAGATGGGACCCTGAATGGGGAAGGCCAGGGCTCTGAGTTGGCTGGCTACTTCTTCCTCACATGCTCAGGGTCTAAGTGATCACCATACGTGGGGTCAGTAAGGAATTTCCCCCAAATCAGATTGGCAATGTCCTTGTCTTTCTCTGCCTATCAGTGCGGGCTATTTGCCAGTATTATCTGGATATATCTCACTTAATCATTTTAGAGTGCGGGTGGTGGTGGTGCCCTGTGGTATACAGGATGATCTGGCAGTCTCGTCTGGCCTTAAACTCTGATTCTATGAATAGACTGAGACCAAAATAGTCCCTGGCCCTATGCAGGGCATTTAGGAGGCATAAGGCACCCTCTTGTGCAGATTATGTAGTCCCAGTAGAAGACAGCAGAGCAGCCTCCATGGGGCTGCTCCACCTTCTGCTCAGGTGGGGCAGGGGAGTGGGTGGAGTTTTGGCAGTGAGTTATCTTCCCCCAGGTATTGCGCCTCAGAATGGACTCTGGAGGTCTGTCTTCACTGCAGCGTTCACTCAAGTCAGCCTAGCTCAAGTGAGAGCAGCCACATTGTGAACTAACACTCAGGTTGCTGTGTCCACATTGGCACTGCACTCATTCACATGTGGCTCTAGGACTTCTGGAGGCACGACCCAGTGTTCTTCTTAGCACTGCAGCAAGTTGAGTTGCGCTATAAATTCTTTCCCAGCGATTCGTAGGAGAACGTGTCTGTCCTTTCTGGGCACAGAGGGGGAATTATGGCAAGACACTGGCGGTTGAGTGGCACTTGAGTGGTGCTAGCGTAT
This sequence comes from Mauremys reevesii, assembly GCF_016161935.1. Lineage (NCBI taxonomy): Eukaryota > Metazoa > Chordata > Testudines > Geoemydidae > Mauremys > Mauremys reevesii. The sequence goes on along the minus strand of NC_052629.1, from coordinate 118,966,533 downwards.
GTTGGCGTTGTAGAGCGGTTATGTTAGCAGCTGATGAGTTGTACTAACTTGAGCTGTTAGCTGTTGGGCCAGCCCACTTGAGTTAAAAGCACCACCGCACTCAAGTTAAAGGGTTTTGGGTGTGTTACGGGGCTCATATTACGGGCAATACTCAAGTTATAACTCAACTTAAATCTACAATGAGGACAAGCCCTGAGGCACAATGTATCCCAGGGCAACTCCTGGGATGGTGCAGTTTATACTCTACCACTTGCTCAAGGTTATGCCTTGACGCACAGTCTAGGCCTTAGTAACTCAGTCTACATTATACTATGTTTTCTTGCTTCCTATTAAGCAATTGTGAGAGATCTCCCCAAGGAATCAGGCTTGGCCAATACAGTGTTTGTGTTGCTGCCCTCAAATTAGCTGGGTTGTGTTGGAGGGAACTCTATTAAAGACAATGGGGAAAATCAATGCTGTTCAGGAACATGGTTCTTTCTTGACTGCTTTCCTGACCTCTCTAGTCCCTGAAGCTTGAGTGAGTAAGTGAGAGTGGGTGAAGATTCACACTTTTTCTTGTTACACTGGTGCTGAGTGATGATGCAATAGGAGTTGGTGAAACTCCAAGAAAACATGAGGATGGTTTCATTTAAGAATGAGTTTCTCCTGTAGTGTCGTCTGCTTTGGAATGCACAGGAATCTGCACCACTGACCATTTTTAAATCAAGCAAGGATGTTTTCCTAAAAGATCTGCTCAAGGGATTATTTTGAGGAAGTTCTATGGCCTGTGTAATACAGGAGGTCAGACTAGATGTCCCTTCTGGCCTTGGAATTTATGAATCCATGATTTGTTTTGGTGTTGTACTCCTTATCTGTTTATGTTGAGGAATGCACTGGTTTTCTTTTTTCTTTTTTTGCAGTTCATCAATGAATTTAGCACATTGGTGCTAAAACTGAATTTACTCTTATATTTGTATTGGGCTTTGCATGTTTAGATTAGCAAGGACAATTATCCATTAAATACAGCAATAAGTCTGTAGAAGCAGCAAAGAATCCTGTGGCACCCAGATGTTTTGCAGCATGAGCTTTCGTGGGTGAATACCCACTTCTTCGGATGCAAGCAGTGGAAATTTCCAGAGGCAGGTGTGTATATATAAGCAAGCAAGAAGCAAGCTAGAGATAACGAGGTTAGATCAATCAGGGAGGATGGGGCCCTGTTCCAGCAGCTGAGGTGTGAAAACCAAGGGAGGAGAAACTGGTTCTGTAATTGGCAAGCCATTCACAGTCTTTGTTTAGTCCTAAACTGATGGTGTTAAATTTGCAGATGAACTGGAGCTCAGCAGTTTCTCTTTGGAGTCTGGTCCTAAAGTTTTTTTGCTGTAGGATGGCCACCTTAAAATCTGCTATTGTGTGGCCAGGGAGGTTGAAGTGTTCTCCTACAGGTTTTTGTATATTGCCATTCCTAATGTCTGATTTGTGTCCATTTAGCCGTATGGAGTGGAAATCCATCAACCTCATGAAGAAACTTGCACAAATACAGATGGATATCATCTTCCTTTCCAAATGTAAACGGATGGACATCATACCTAATGGACTAAAGGTAAAAAATCCACTGCTATCTACATACTACACAGACCACAGTGAGAGATTATGCCGTACTCTATCTAAGAAACTGAGGAACCACCTGATCAGCATCCTATACAGCAAACAGGAAAACATCAAAAAAGAGCTCTCCAACCTAGAGACTCTCATCAATAACCAAACTTCCATACAAACGGAATTCACTACAATAAGACAGGAGATCTACATTACCCACTTCACCTCTCTAAAAAGGAAAAAGGACTGTAAGCTGTCTAAACTCCTACCTGCCACATGGGGCCACAACCGTGATACCCCTAACCCACCCAGCAATATCGTCAATCTATCCAGCCACACACTCAGCCCAGAAGAACAGTCTGTCCTATCTCGGGGACTCTCTTTCTGCCCTGCCACCCCCACCAACATGATACAGTTCTGCGGCGATCTGGAAGCCTACTTTCGCCGTCTCCGACTCAAAGAATACTTCCAGGACAACGCTGAACAGCGCACTGATACACAGTTACCCTCCCACCAACTGCACAAGAAGAAGAACTCCACATGGACTCCTCCTGAGGGTCGAAATGACAGTCTGGACCTATACATTGAATGCTTCCACCGACGTGCACAGGCAGAAATTGTGGAAAAACAACATCGCTTGCCTCACAACCTAAGTCGTGCAGAACGCAATGCCATCCACAGCCTCAGAAACCATCCTGACATTATAATCAAAGAGGCTGATAAAGGAGGTGCTGTTGTCATCATGAACAGGTCTGACTACCAAAAGGAGGCCGCCAGACAACTCTCCAACACCAAATTTTACAGGCTACTTCCCTCAGATCCCACTGAGGAATACACTAAGAAACTGCACCATCTACTCAGGACACTCCCTACACTAACACCGGAACAAATCAACATACCCTTAGAACCCCGACCAGGGTTATTCTATCTACTACCCAAGATCCACAAACCCGGAAATCCTGGACGCCCCATCATCTCTGGCATTGGAACTCTCACTGAAGGACTGTCTGGATATGTGGACTCTCTACTCAGACCCTATGTTACCAGCACTCCCAGCTATCTCCGTGACACCACTGATTTCCTGAGGAAACTACAATGCATTGGTGACCTTCCAGAAAACACCATCCTAGCCACCATGGATGTAGAGGCTCTCTACACAAACATCCCACACACTGATGGAATACAAGCTGTCAGGAACAGTATCCCTGATGATGCCACAGCACAACTGGTTGCTGAGCTCTGTGCCTTTATCCTCACACACAACTATTTCAAATTTAATGACAATATATATCTCCAGATCAGTGGCACTGCTATGGGCACCCGCATGGCCCCACAATATGCCAATATTTTTATGGCCGACCTGGAACAACGCTTCCTCAGCTCCTGTCCACTCACGCCCCTTCTCTACCTACGCTACATTGATGACATCTTCATAGAATCATAGAATCATAGAATCATAGAATTCAAGATCAGAAGGGACCATTATGATCATCTAGTCTGACCTCCTGCAAGATGCAGGCCACATATCCACCACCACCACACCTTGCAAGCCCCCCCCCCCCCATGCTTGGAGAAAAAAAAAAAAACTCAGCCAATCATTCTTGGAGGAAAAAAGGAAAATTCCCCCAAATATGGCGGTCACCTGGTGAGCCCCCGCATCATCTGGACCCATGGGAAGGAGACTCTGGAAAAATTCCACCATGATTTCAACAGCTTCCACCCTCCATCAACCTCAGCCTGGACCTATCTACACGGGAGGTCCACTTCCTAGACACCACGGTGCAAATAAGTGGTGGTCACATTAACACCACCCTATACCGAAAACCTACCGACCGCTATGCCTACCTTCATGCCTCCAGCTTCCATCCCGGGCACACCACAAGATCCATTGTCTACAGCCAAGCACTGAGGTACAACCGTATCTGCTCTAACCCCGCAGACAGAGACCAACACTTAGAAAATCTCCACCAAGCATTCTCAAGACTACAGTACCCACACGAGGAAATAAGGAAACAGATCAACAGAGCCAGATGTGTACCCAGAAGCCTCCTACTGCAAGACAAGGCAAATAAAGAAACCAACACGACTCCACTGGCCATCACATACAGTCCCCAGCTCAAACCCTCCAACGCATCATCAGGGATCTACAACCCATCCTGGACAATGATCCCACACTTTCACAGGCCTTGGGTGGCAGGCCAGTCCTCGCCCACAGACAACCTGCCAACCTGAAGCATATTCTCACCAGCAACTGCACACCGCACCATAGTAACTCTAGCTCAGGAACCAACCCATGCAACAAACCTCGATGCCAACTCTGCTCACATATCTACACCAGCAACACCATCACAGGACCTAACCAGATCAGCCACACCATCACCGGTTCATTCACCTGCACGTCCACCAATGTAATATATGCCATCATATGCCAGCAATGCCCCTCTGCTATGTACATCGGCCAAACTGGACAGTCTCTAAGGAAAAGGATAAATGGACACAAATCAGACATTAGGAATGGCAATATACAAAAACCTGTAGGAGAACACTTCAACCTCCCTGGCCACACAATAGCAGATTTTAAGGTGGCCATCCTACAGCAAAAAAACTTTAGGACCAGACTCCAAAGAGAAACTGCTGAGCTCCAGTTCATCTGCAAATTTAACACCATCAGTTTAGGACTAAACAAAGACTGTGAATGGCTTGCCAATTACAGAACCAGTTTCTCCTCCCTTGGTTTTCACACCTCAGCTGCTGGAACAGGGCCCCATCCTCCCTGATTGATCTAACCTCGTTATCTCTAGCTTGCTTCTTGCTTGCTTATATATACACACCTGCCCCTGGAAATTTCCACTGCTTGCATCCGAAGAAGTGGGTATTCACCCACGAAAGCTCATGCTGCAAAACATCTGTTAGTCTATAAGGTGCCACAGGATTCTTTGCTGCTTCTACAGATCCAGACTAACACGGCTACCCCTCTGATACTTGAGCAATAAGTCTGGATCTTAAAGAGCTACAGAGTAAAAATTAGAGTGATTAAATATCTGTTGAAGTGCTCCTCAGTCAGCAATCACAGAGAAGTGTCAAGTGATATTTGATGGATCAGCTGCTGATTTTTTTAGTTCTGGCTTCTCAGATCCAGTAGGTTTGTCTTTTTCTTATTATTATGGAAACCAATTAATGTATCTGGAGAATAACTATACTATATTCACTATTAGCCATTTGATAAGGTTGGAAAAACTTGGAAGAACTTGGTACTGTGGCAAGGGAGTACTGAGCTTAACAAACGTAACGCTGTTATTGTATTTTCAGAAAACTTCAGTTGTGTTTGATTTAAACGGTGGACCCCATAGTCTGGTTCAACTTGACTTAATATAACATCAGTGGAGCGACGTTAACTTGCATCACTTGAGAACCTGGACCTTAGTCTGATTTTTGCCTCAGTTCCCCATCTGTAAAGTGGAGACAATAATACTTCCCTTATTCTCATGATGCCCGTGGGTAAATGTCCACGAACATGTATGAGGGGCTCCCAGACCCAAGGTGATGCATGGCATTGAAAAAAATTATAAAACCAGCCAGTACTGAAAAAATATGGTGAGAAAATCAGTATCTGTGTGCCAGGACCAACATCTGTTGACAGGATGGTTACTAAATAGAAAGAAGCACATTTCTGCACATTTCTATCTTCATTCAGCATATAACTCCACAGCTGTAAGTACTCTGGGCTGAAATTACAATGAAATCCCGGAGGTTGCTATAGGAATACTGTGGCCTCCAGAAAGATGACCGTTTTAAACAATTTGTCCCTAATTGAAAAAGGTCAGATGAGGCTGACTTTACAAAGTTTACATAACAAAGAGCAATGCTGTTAAATAAAATGATTAATTTCTGTCATTACACATCAAACAAAGCAGTTACAAACCATGATTGTCTGTGTTCACATGGCACTGAGACTTTTTTCACTTCTTGCGTTTCCAGTAACTAAGTCTTTTGACAAAGACTTAACTCTTTGGCATTATTTAGCTGAGGAATTGTGAATGGGAACTGAGTAGGCTGCCGTATAAGTGTGAGATATGTTGCACTAGTGTTGTGGTAGATAAAAGACAACAGCTCTTTAGAATGGTCTGAGTCTTTCCAAGGATCACAGTGTGAAGAAAAATGTGTAGGCAGTACAATAGGACAATTGTTCTTTTTTCCAGATACAAGGAGGCATTGCGGGGAGGGAGGTCACAACATAAAAATGATAGATTGTTCCTTAACAATTCTTTTTTGTCCGTTTCCCCGTTTGGTTGCATATACACATCAGGAAGAACATGGAAAATCTTTGATCTCTTCAGTGCTTGCTATGTTAGGGTAGACGTTGGATATATTAATATCCACAGCCCCACTAGCTTAAAAAGCATGTCCCTTTAAGGGACTGAAGCGATTTCATAGCTTTACTTGTCAGAGCACCAGTATCTGTGGATTTGGCATTATCTCGCCTTTATTATTAGGATTATGGAAGTTTCTAGAAACTACAGCCGAAAGCAGGGCTCTGTGTGGATTTGTGGGACTTGAAACCAGCTCTGCAAGGGCCCCAGGCAAGTGGTGCTTCCATGCCACCAGCAGGCAGCCTGTGTGGAGGTAATGTCAATGCACCATACTGCCTGGGAGATCAGGCACGGCAGGAGGTGCCCACTCATGATAGAGACGACTGGCAGCTTCTCTTATGACCTGTGATTGCCCCAGACCTACTATTGAAGCCCGGAGGGTGCACCAGGCAGTTGTCTGTTCAACAAGGCAGATCCCTGACCTGTTGCTGAGACAGACCCTGCCTTGTTCCTGGTTGCTGCCTCCTCATCCTGCACTCTGGTTCCTAGCTATTGACACCAGCTTGACCCTTGGATCCAGTTCCTGGCTATTGACCTTGGTGTGACCTTTGGCTCCAGACCCCAACTACCCACTCTGGCTTGTCCCTTGAGGCCTGACTCCCTACGGTTCCAACCACTGGACCTGAGTGCCCAGGCCCCATAGTGCTAGGCTGGACTGACACATAAGACACAATCCTTTCCCCCAAAGTGCACAGATGAGGCAGACAAAGGGAAGGAGATGAATTATTTCCCCCAGTTTATTGTTGGGTAACCAAGCCACTGAGAGACGAAGTGACTTGCCCAGGGTCTCACCAGAAGCCTGTGGCAGTTCTGGGACCTGATGATCATAATGGTCCCTTCTGACCTTAAAGTCTATGAGTCTATGAATCCACATCTCATGAGTCTGTCCAGTACCTTCTTTTTAAAGCATTGCCTTAAGGTCTGTGGGGAGTCCATTTGTTTCCATGTACTCTGGATGCATAAATGTCCAAATTCTCCTTTGCCCAATCCCAGGAGACAGTTCACCCACCTGTTGGATCTTCTCACTCTCACTCACTCACCCTCTGATATTTGAACTAGAGTATTTATTAGCCTCCTTTTAAATTTCCCACGGTGTAGTCCTTTTCCTTTTCCTTTTCCTTTTCCTTTCTTCAGCCTCCTCTTTTGTTCTCTCCTTCCTCCCTGTAAGCACCATTTCCACGGTCTTCCTGGGAATGAGTCATTGAGTCCTGTCAGCTCTTCACCATGGATGGCAAAAGAAAAGAAAAAGTGAAATTAAGGAACAGAGACAGAAATTGCTTAAATGCAAGCCAAACACTTCACAGAAAAGCCAATGTTATGGCATCTGAAATAAAATCACACGTGCGAGCTCTGCCAAATTAGTGTCTCTTGAAATGCTGGAAATCTGGAAGTGTTCAGTGTGTTTAAACTTCAGCATTCTAGCCTAAACATCAGTGAAGGATTTGGGGTTTGCCATTCGGCTGTTGGGTAGAGAGTTCACTCATCTCCGCTCCAGGAAATGTTACAATCCCTTGCTGGGGCTTTAGGAAGTGCATCTTTTCACTACTCGGAAAGGGCATCTCATGGTGATTCACTCTGTGGTCAGGAGATGGGATGACTCGTGCCCCAGAACTTGTGACACAGCTGCCGTGCCATATTATGGTACTTGTTTTACAAGGGGATCAGCGGAGGTGTGGGTTGATTGAGTGACTTGCACAGTAAAGCAGAAACAGAGCCTGAAATGTAACCCATAAATTCTGCTTGCCAGCCCTCGCTTTGGCCACTGTATCCACCAGGGCCTTGATCCTGTAAGTTTTGGTACAGTGCTAGGTGGCTGTACTCCAACACACACATTAGCAGAGGCTGTGTTTGGGCACAAGAGAAGGTAAGTACCAGAGGCTTGACAGTGTTGAGTGTGTGTCCCAAGGAGCAAGATTTTGTGCCTTTTAACTCTTTCTTGCAATACTTTTGAATACCTGAGACTGTGGAGCTCCTGCAGCCAGCTGTTTTCCCAGTACACCAGCACAACAACAAAAACGACACTGTTTCCAAGGAACTGTTAATAGGGGTTGTAATAGTCCCAGAACCTTGGTCAAAGGACTGCAAAGTTTGTAAGCTTGCAAAGTGTGGATGAAGTTAAAATCACCACTGAATTTTGCTTTTGCAACAAAATATTCACACCATCAAATCCCAAGCATTTCCTACACCTCATGCTATAATCTCAGATGTTTTAATTGTATTTATTTTTGTGTCACAAGCTAATCTATTTAGTTAGGCGACCAGATTTCTTATCATTAACAATTTCAGAAGCATTTTTTCCATCTGTTTTATGTGCTAAATCACAAGATCTATAATGTTGCAATCCATTTTTCTCCATAAAAGCATTTAACAATCACAGTTAGATTGGCCCCTCTGACAGATTAGATAGGTTTTTAGTCTTGGCCGTTGATGAAATACAAGGGAGAGTGGGAGACAAGTAGTAAAAAGTCCGCATAGTGAAAGGTTTGACTTCTTATCTTCGGAGATTAGCACCCTGCCTTTGCAAACAGCTACCAGAGAGTTTAATGAGACTCGTGGGGACTGGCCATGATCAAAAATAGTTGCTCTTCAGGGACTTGAAGGGCGAAGAGCAGCCACTTTAACAGGGTAAAAATATATGGTGCTGCCCAATTAAGCTGCCAAGGGCTGTTTAGCAAAGGAGACCAGGGTTTTTTCAGTAGTGCACATCTGGTCTCCTATATAGTTTATTTTAAACATTTTGTAAAATGCAAATATAATCACTGGAACTGTGACAGCATTAAATCTGACCGTTTAACTACTTGTTTTGTCTGCCTCTCAGTCTAGCCGGCTGGGAAAAGGACAACAGCAAACAGCCTTCAGATCTTGGCATGGAACATAAAAGGACAAACGAACGTTATTCCAATTTAACAAAGGCATTTCTGATATTCCCAAGGTTGTCTGTCCATCCTGATTCCCTCCCATGCTGTGTCTTTGTGACAGTGTACAGGAACGAGGACTCCTCTATATCTATCCACCCCTCCGTTGTATTAATGCTTGAATAGTCCAGTGGGCATGGCAGGATTTTTCAAGCATGGGAACATATAGGTGCAATTGACCATGTTTTTGTTGAAGTGCAGCCAGCTTTTGAGTGTATGCGAACTGTGACATGGGCACTTCACAAGCGATCATGCACATCTTGTGCATGGGGCAGGGAGGGTGTGTACAAACATGCATATGAAGACTGAGTTAAGGCCAAGATGAAAACCAAATCCTATTGTCCTTTGTCTGTTGTGAATTACAATATCTAGCTTTGATTTGGGAGTGTGAAATGGGAACTAAGACCTGATCAATTTGAGCTGGTTTCCAATTTTTTAGGAGCTCTAATGAAAATATGTTTTTTTTTTGGAAAAAAAACTCTCATGTGAACTAGTCAGAGAAGCTGTCACAATGTCAGATTGGTTGGTAGGTGAAAGACATTGTAGAGGTCCTGAAGAGGGGAAGGGGAAAAAGTTCTGAGCCACCTTTCTGCTCCCAAAATCTCAGGAATGGGTGGAGGATTAGTTCAGTTCCTGGTGTAACTTAGAGCAGCCTAAAGGCTGCTCTTAAATTAGGTCAGCCAGACCAGGCCTCCTAAGAGCCCAGCTACTGGTTGCTGGAGCACATGACATTCCCCCACCGCTGACTCATCTAGGGTGGTGGTGGCCAGGAAGGATTGACATAAAGCCAGATCTGCTGCCTTCACACCACCTGTCAATTCCTTTGATATCAGGGGACTATGCAGCTGCCATGTCATGGCAGCGAGCGATGCCAGGCAGCTAAAACTGGCATTGAGAATCTGGCCCTGTGTTTGAAAGCACAGGGCTTGTAATTGTGCACGTGTTTTTACATGCAGAACTCTTGTGGACAAGATTTTAAAAATAAAGGCCAATGTGTTGTCCAAAGTGGACTAGCCTAGCACCCCATGGAGCTGCCATCACGTTTATGTTCTCACATTCAAAGCCATCTGTTCAGTAGGCTTTTTGATGAAGGCAGAGGATATGCTTCCTCCCTATAACAATGAAGAAGTGGAAAGGAATTTCTGTAAGTGAATGGCTGGCTAAGTTCCTGTTGGAAGGATTAGTTTAATGCTACAGGGATTGTACTGCATTTATTGTATTGTTAATGATGTCTTAGGGCACCTAGGGCCTTGGGTGGCATTTTTTTTACTCTAAATACATGTTAAATTTAAACAGACAGTGTATGCTAGGCACCTTGCTAACAGGAACCCTGTTAAAAGCTGTGCTCACCCTACTCTCAGCAAAACATTTCTGAGAGGATGAAACACCAAAATGTTCTCAAAGCCAGGATAGTCATTCAATTTTGTTTAGCTTTTTATTAGAGGTGGCTGAAAACTAGAAAAAATTTGAAATTTCCAAGTAGTTTCCATTTCATAAGATTCAAAATTTGTCAGGTTTTTTTGGGGAAAAGGGGGTGGGGTTGCTAAATTGTCTATATTTCTAATTGAATTTTTTGCCAAAACTATTTTTGTAATTTCTCACTTAAGTTTTCAGTCAGAAAAGGCAGGTTTTGGCAAACCAAATAAATAAATAAATAAAAATTGAGGAAAAAAATGAGTTAAAAATAGTGTGGAGAGCTTCACAAAATCCAGAAAATGCTGATCCTTTCACAGGAAGTTTCATTATTGAAAAAAGGCCATTTTATTGAAAAAAATATTGAATTGCTATTGAAAAGCAATTTCCCCCCCGTGCATGTCAAAGGTTTGACCAGCTCTCCTTTTAATATTACTTTCCTTTTGGTTACTTTAGCAGGTGCACCACTGTAATCTTCAGACCATGTCCACACTTACAAGTTACAGCAGCACACTGTGCTGATACGGCTGTATTGCTGTAAAAGCGCTCATGTACCTGCATTATGCTGATAGGAGAGAGCTCTCCCGTCAACATCCTAAAACCAGCTCAATGAGCGGCGGTAGCTATGTCAACAGGAGAGCATCTCCCACCGACATAGCACGGTGCACACACGCACTTACGCTGGCAAAACTTATGTCGCTCGGGGTGTGGTTTTTTTCCACACCCTGAGCGACAAAAGTTTTGCTGATATAAGTGCTGGTTGATTTTATAGAAGTCGATTTTTAGAAATCGATTTTATACAGTCAATTGCATATGTCCACACTAAGCGCATTAAGTTGGCGGAGTGCGTCCTCACTACCATCGCTAGCATCGACTTATGGAGAGGTGCACTGTGGGTAGCTATCCCACAGTTCCTGCAGTCTCTGCCGCCCACTGGAATTCTGGGTTAAGCTCCCATTGCCTGATGGGGCAAAAACATTGTCATGGGTGGTTTTGGGTACATGTCTTCAGTCACCCCTCTCTCCGTGAAAGCAATGGCAGACAATAGTTTCGCACCTTTTTTCCTGGGTTACCCATGCAAACGCCATACCACAGCAAGCATGGAACCTGCTCAGCTCACCATCACTGCTGCTGTTGTGAGCATTGTAAACACCTCGTGCATTATCCTGGAGTATATGCAGAACTGGGCTAAGAGACACTAGCACAAGGGAGGATTTTGATGAGGACATGGACACAGACGTTCCTGAAAGCACGGGCTGTTGCAATTGGGAAAGCATGGTGGCAGTGGGGCTGGTTGATACAGTGGAATGCCGATTCTGGGCCAGGCAAACAAGCACAGACTGGTGAGACCGCATAGTGTTGCAGGTATGAGATGATTCCCAGTGGCTGCGAAATTTTCACATGCATGCGGCCACTTTCACTTTCCTCTGTGAGTTGCTTTCCCCGCACCCTGAGGCACAGGAATACCAAAATGAGAGCTGCCCTGACAGTTGAGAAGCGAGTGGCAATAACCCTGTGGAAGCTTGCAACACCCGACTGCTACCAGTCAGTCGGAATCAATTTGGAGTGGGCAAGGGGGGAGGGATAGCTCAGTGGTTTGAACATTGGCCTGTTAACAGAGTTGTGAGTTCAATCCTTGAGGGGCCATTTAGTGAACTGGGGTAAAAATCTGCATGGGGATTGGTCCTGCTTTGAACAGAGGGTTGGACTAGATGACCTCCTGAGGTCCCTTCCAATCCTAATATTCTATGATTCTAAGTCTACTGTGGGGGCTGCTGTGATCCAAGTAGCCAATGCAATCATTGACGTTCTGTTATCAAGGGTAGTGACTCTGGGAAATGTGTAGGTCATACTGGATGGCTTTGCTGCAATGGGGTTCCCTAACTGTGGTGGAACACATATCCCCATCTTGGCACCGGACCACCTTGCCAAGCAGTTCGTGACCCACAAGGGTACTTCTCAATGGTGCTGCAAGCACTGGTGGATCACAAGGGACATTTCACTGATATCAATATGGGATGGCCGGGAAAGTTGCATGACGCTCGCATATTTAGGAACTTTGGGCTGTTCGAGCAGCTGCAAGAAGGGACTTACTTCCCACACCAGAAAATTATCGTTGGGGATGTTGAAATGCCAATACAATAGTTATCCTTGGGGATCCAGCCTACCCTTTGCTCCCATGGCTCCTGAAACCTTACAGGCAGCCTGGATAGTAGTAAGGAGCAGTTCAACTATAGGCTGAGCAAGTGCAGCATGGTGGTAGAATGTGCCTTTGGACGTTTAAAAGCTCGCTGGCGCTGTTTGCTGAGTAGGTCAGACCTCAGTGCAACCAACATTCCCATTGTTATTGCTGCTTGCTGTGTGCTCCATAATATCTGTGAGAGTAAGGAGGAGACGTTTATGGTGGGGTAGGAGGTTGAGGCAAATCGCCTGGTGTCTGATTTTGAGCAGACAGACACCAGGGCGATTAGAAGAGCACAGCAAGGTGCGCTGTGCATTAGAGAGGCTTTGAAAACCAGTTTCATGACTGGCCAGGCTTCGGTATGACAGTTGTGTGTGTTTCTCCTTGATGCAAACCCGCCCCCTTTGTTGATTTTAATTCCCTGTAAACCAACCACCCTTCGAAATAAAGTAACTATTGTTTTGAAACCAGGCATTCTTTCTTTATTCATTAAAAAAGAAAAAATGAGATAACAGACAAGGTAGCCCAGGTGGGGTGGGGGAGGAGGGAAGGACAAGGCCACATGGTTTATTGTAAAACTAAAAATCAAACTGTTTGAATGACAGCCTTCTGTTGCTTGGGCCATCCTCTGGAGTGGAGTGGCTGGGTGCCCGGAGCCTCCTCCCCTTGCATTCTTGGGCATCTGGGTGAGGAGGCGATGGAACATGGGGAGGAGAGTAGGTGGTTATACAGTGGATACAGCGGGGGTATGTGCTCTTGTTGGCTTTCCTGCAGCTCCAGCAGATGCTTTATCATGTCCATTTGCTTCCCCAACAGACACTTCAACATGTCTGTTTGCTCCCCCATTAGCCTCAGCATCATGTCCTGCCTCCGCTCTTTGCGCTCACTTAATTCTTTCCTGGCCTCTGCCACTGAATGCCTCCGTGCATTCAGCTGCACCCTATCAGTGCGGGAGGACTGCATGAGCTCGGAAAACATGTCATTGTGAGTGTGGTGGGTTTTTTTTTTTTTCACCTTCTAATCTGTGATAACCTCAAGGATGGAGATGATAGGGGGAGCATAGAAATATTTGCACCTGGGGGCAGATAAAAAGGGAGAGTAAAATTTAAGATGATACATTTCTGAGAACAAAAGGGAGACTCTTTCACAGTGAGTCAAGCAATTCACAGCAGACAGCACATGTGCTTTAAGTACAAGGTCGCATTTTGCCTGTTATATTGAGCGCCTGCCGGTATGGTGACACATCACACATGGCTGGGCAACAGAATTCAGTTTCCAGGCAGCCATGGTAAGCCTTTTGGTACGCGGGGTTGACTTCTTATGCCTTCATAACATGCGGGAATGCTTTCAAACTGCAGTGCCCTCCTTTCTCAGAGCAAGCAATGGGTTGGGTTTCACATTTAAAAGGAGGGGCTGCGGTTTTCGGGTGGATGTGCAGCACACACCTACCCCCACCCCACCGTGTGGCTATTCTCTGGGATGATCCCTTCTTCCCTCCCCCTGTCGCATGGCTATTCTCCGGGATGATCCCTTTTAGCCAAGTGCAATCAGCCCAGCATGAAGGGGGTCCTTTTACTGTTCCCTTACAAAAACTTCCCCTATTTCAACCAGGTGACCATGAATGATATCACTTTACTGAGGCTAACACAGAAAGATACAGACCGAATGTTGCTTGAATGCGACCAAAACCCAGGACCATTGACTGCCATGCTTTGTGCTGCAATGATTCCAGGATACTTGCTACTGGCTTGGCGTGGTAAAGTGTCCTACCGTGGAGGATGAAATAAGGCAGCCCTCCCCAGAAACCTTCTGCAAAGACTTTCAGAGTACCTCCAGGAGAACTTCATGGAGATGTCCCTGGAGGATTCCTGCTCCATCCTCAGACATGTGAACAGACCTTTCCAGTAGCTGTATGGGCCACGAATGCATCCTTGTTCTTCAGGGCAAATTAAACATTAAACACTATTGCTTTTAAACCCTGTACTGTAGTTACAAATGTGCACTCACCAGAAGTGCCTTCTCCGGCTTCAGGGTCGGGGATCCCGCCTTGGGAGTGGTCACAATGGAGTACTCTGGGATAGCTCCCAGAGGCCAATACCATCGATTTGCATCTGCACTACCCCAAATTCGACCCAGCAAGGTCGATTTTAGCACTACTCCCCTCATCGGGGAGGAGTACAGCAGTCAATTTTAAGAGCTCTTTAGGTTGATGGAACAGGGTTGGTTGTGTGGAGCAGTCATTTTTAAATCGACCTAACGCGGCTAAATTTGACCTAACCCCGTAGTGTAGACCAGGCCTCATTTAGCAATCTATCTGGGACAGTCATGCTATTCCAATAACATCCAGTAGAGAGCAGCAGTACATTCACTGGAAGTCCATTTCAGTACAGTACCTTGCTAATAATGATGCTAATTTATCATGGGAGAGTGAAATGACAAAGTAGGTCTATTATCTGGTTTGTGAGAAAGTAGTTTAATATCATACCAAGTCATCTTAACTTGAAATGAATGAACATACATTGACATAGACAACAATGTTAACATAGAACAAACAATTATTACAGGCTCTCCCTCATGTCGTATCAATGCCACCGATGTGTGGAAATACTTTAAGAATATGAAATATGAGGAGAGATTTGTCTTTTCCTCTTGTTCCCAGATTAAATACAAAAGGTTTCATATTTTTCAAACGTAGTAATTTTACTGCAATTTTTCAAATAAGCAATTTATTTTAGAAATAACTCCTTCGCCTCAGGGACCTCTTATCTAGGCAACTATTTTTATTAACTGTTGAACAGAAATCCTAGGGGATGTAAACAACAGCTTTCAAAAGATTTATACAGTACTAATGGTTTTTTGTTTTTGTTTTTAAAAAATTAATATGCAAATTAGATACAATTATCTTAGGTTTAAACAGAGACTGGGAATGGTTGAGTCATTACACTAATTGAATCTATTTCCCCATGTTAAGTTCTCCTCACACCTTCTATGGGTCATCTTGATTATCACTTCAAAGGTTTTGTTTTTTTTTCTCCTGCTGATAGCTCATCTCAATTGATTGGACTCTTACAGTTGGTATGGCTACTTCCACCTTTTCATGTTCTCTGTATGTATAAATATCTCCTGTCTGTGTGTTCCATTCTATGCATCCGAAGAAGTGAGCTGTAGCCCGCGAAAGCTTATGCTGAAATAAATTTGTTAGTCTCTAAGGTGCCACAAGTACTCCTGTTCTTTTTATGAAAATTGTAGGGAATCTGAAGGATTATTTTAATCTCCATGTGATACTCTGAGCTTTGTTTATATTCTGGGGAAAATCACTTTAAGATTTCATTGCTGTCTTTTCATGCAAAGAATATATTATTAATGTGCATTTCCACTGGCATTGGTTCTACATGTGTTTTGAGGCAGGAAGGTATTTTTTATCTTGGTCACATTTGAAAGGTAGAAAAGCTGTTTTGCCAGTAAGGCAGATTATCTGGGGATGTACTTTAGGCCAAAAGAAATCATTTGCCGGAATGTCAAGTCAGCATGCAAGAGCTATGGGAAGCTTGACTGAATCTGGACTTCATCTTAAAAGGTAGCAGGTTGAATTCTAATGGTTTTACTTGGTACTGAAGGAGTGGTCAGTGAATCTCCAGATGTTTCCTAAAGTATCTGGAGCGAAAGGGTATTCAGTGTGAAATGATTTGATGTTGAGAAAGAGAGAATGGAAAACAAACTATTCAAAAGAATTAGCTAAATCCAAATGTAAGATCTGCTTCCACAGTCAATAGGAAGGTTAGAACTTCCACTAAATTCTATGGACGTTGTACCCATGTAAGGATTATAGCAGCATTTCCTAGACTTTTGAAAGCTGAGTCCCACCGCACCTTTTCAGGAAAATGAAACCAATCACACCCTTCTTCAGTCCTGTCCTGTGGTGTCAAAGGCCTGGCCATCAGAATTAATACAGACTGCATGCTCCAGCTTTAGCGTTGAGCCTGCCTCTTTGTTCCAGGGGCGGCGCCAGGCCCCAGGACGCCAAGCGCGTGCTTGGGGCAGCATGCCACTGGGGGCGCTCTGCCGGTCGCCAGGAGGGCAGCAGGCGGCTCCGGTGGACCTCCCGCGTCCACCAGAGCCGCGGGACCAGCGGACCCTCCGCAGGCACGCCTGCGGGAGGTCCACCGGAGCCGCGGGACCGGCGACCGGCAGAGCGCCCCCCGCGGCGTGCTGCCGTGCTTGGGGCAGCAAAATCGCTAGAGCCGCCCCTGTTTGTTCCTACCTGCTTTGATGCACAATGTTGACCCTTAAACTGTCATCGTTGGCATCTGAGTTAGCACTCATTGAAATTAATGGGGCAGGTCAGACCTCAGAACTATTGTTTCAGTCTCTCTGCAAATTTAGGCAGACATTGCTGGATTAGCTACACTTGGGTCTCATTCTAATTTCCTTGCAACCATGAACTGGAGACTAACCTTAAAACAAAAATGAAAACAGACTCTGGAGAACAATTGAGAGGTCTGTCTTCAACCCCTCCTTCCAACACCCCAATTAGTCCTCCTTACCTTCCCTCCCATGGGGCGTGCTCCTATCCACTCCCACCCAGCACCTGTCCCCTCTCATGCTGTTCCTATCCAACCCCTCCTCCTCTGCTCCTCCCAACCCTGACACCTGCCCTCTTTCCCTCCTATATCTATCCAACCCCCTATCTCCTGCCGCCTCCTCCTACCCACCCTGACACCTGCCTCCCTTCCTCTTTGCTCTCCCCACCCCTTGGCTCCTGCAGTTCCCTTTCCTGTTCCATCCTTTTCCTCTTCGCTGCCTGGTCCTAGGACCAGGAGCATTGACAGCACAAGGAGAGACACTCCTGACGCCTGCTACCATAGCAGGTATGTGTGTGGGGGAGGAATTTCAGGCAAAGTCCTGCTCGGCCCCGGCATCCCTGGGCTCTCTCTGACATAGGCTCAGTTGTTCTGTGGGCAACGCAGGGGCTGTGAGGGGATGGAGCATGCTCAGTAGGAACGTGCTGTATGGAGAATTCATTTGCCCAATGCTAACAAGGCTGTAATGAGCACGTGAGTTTTCCGAGGCTTGTAATTTGGCCAGATTTAGCTGGATTTTCACAGGGGTGGCAAAAGGCACATCTTTGCCACCTCTCTGCCAAATTTCAAATTTGTACGTTTTTTTTCCCTAACGTGGGCAAACAATGTATTCTTACGCAATGTCATTCTTAGACATGAATTAACTGTTTTAGCTGAAAGGTTCGAGACAAATTTAGCCTGAAGCAGACACCTGGTGTGGGATGTTGCAGACCAAACAGATAAAGATTGGCAAAGTTGTGAGTGACTGAAGTGTTGAGCAACCAGTTCTGCTGATTGTGCTGGTCAAACTAATTCAGTTCTTTCAACAAAAAGATATCCCTGGCTTGAAAGCCCATAAAGGTGCATTGCATAATGGAAACTAACTTAAACAGGAGCAGCTCTGTATTAAAGCAGCTTGCGCCAAAAGTGTTTACGTCCTCTCCATGTCAGCAGTGATAGAGATTGTCATGTTAACCCCTTTCCCTTCAGAATGTGCCGACACTGCCCTCTTGTGCTTCCTTTGTTTGAATGCCATTTGAACTAGCAGGTGAAGACCTAGTAACTCTGACTCCAGAAGGGCAAGGCTGAATTCAGTTGAATCCTGGAATTGTCACCAGTTTAACTCTGTGGAACAGAAGTTGAGGGGTTCTGATTTTGGACAGATTGTAAGTGTGTGACAGACACCGCTGATTTGGTTGACTTAATGTGCCCTTTCTACAGGCACGCACATCATGCATCATTCGAAAGCTTATTATGTCTACTGTAAAGTGACGTGGAGGTGTCCAATGGTGACGTTACCATAGAAACGAGGCTAAACACCATCTACACATTAAAATGACCACTTGGAAATATTTGCATTTGTTTCTGTTAGTTTTAATGACTCTGTGAATTATTTCAAGACATAACACTGGATTTCTTTGTGACCTCAGATGATCGCACAACAATCTAAAGGGTAAAACAAAATCTAGTAATAAATTAGTACAGGTGTAATTGACATGTAAAAGCACTGTAACATTTCTAGTCAACATCATTATCATCATCTTGTTCATCATTATGATCTCTGTCGAGAGTGCGTGGGTTACCCCAGTCGTCTTTGCCTTGGCATAAACACACTTCTGTGTAAGGAAGATTGTTCTGACTATAGACAGTTGATTTTCTCAAGTACTTTTTCATGGTGAGTTGGTTCTGGGTGTGTTCTAGGTTTTTCAAATGCTGCACACTCCATAATGGACTCTGATTGCCTGGGGAGAGTAAGTGACTTCTTTCCCATGCTTCAATGATATTTCTTCTGATTTTGGACTATCTGCAGACTGTTCTTGAAATACCACTCTGCCCATTGAATGGAAAGTATTCTTTCCATCAGTGGTCTCTACATTGATGTCTCTATTACAGGAATGGGCAAACTTTTTGGCCCAAGGGCCATATCTGGGAATAGAAATTGTACGGCGGGCCATGAATGCTCACAAAATTGGGGTCGCAATGCAGGAGGGGGTGAAAGTTCTGGTTGGGGGTGTGGACTCCAGGCTGGAGCCAGAAATGAGGAGTTCAGGGTGCGGGAGGGGGATCCGGGCTGGGATGGGGTAGTGGAGCATAGTGGGTGAGGGCTCCAGCTGGGTGTGTGAGCTCTGGGGTGGGGCTGGGGATGAGGAGTTCGAGGTGCAGGAGGGTGCTCTGGGCTGGGACCGAGGGGTTCGGAGGGTGGGAGGGGAATCAGGGCTAGTGTAGGGGGTTGGGGCATGGAGGGTGTGTGAGGGCTCTGGCTGGGGGTGCAGGCTCTGGGGTGGGGCTGGGGATGAGGAGTTCGGGGTGCAGGAGGGTTCTCCGGGCTGGGACCGAGGTGTTTGGAGAGCGGGAGGGAAATCAGGGCTGGGGCAAGGGGTTGGGGCACAGGAGGGGCTCAAAGGTGCAGGCCTTACCTCAGGCAGCTCCTGGAAGCAGTGGTACGTCCCTTCTCTGGGTTCTTGTGGAGGCGTGGCCAAGCGGCTCTGTGCACTGCCCCATCCACAGGCACCACCCCTGCAGCTCCCATTGGCTACGGTTCCCAGTCTATGGGAGCTGTGGGGGCGGTGCTCGGGGCCATACCACTGCTTCGGGGAGTTGTGTGGAGTGGCCCCCGACCCTGCTCCCCTGGCTGGAGCACTGGAACAAGGCAAGCCCCAGACCCTACTCCCCAGTGGCAGGGAAATCACTTTGGTTCTTCTATATGGAAGGCTAAATTCTTGTAGCTTATTGAGGAGCCTGTGTTCCAGGCCAGGACAGAGGAAAAGTAGGAAGCCTGTAGTGAACTACTTTGCCATTGCAAGGTAGGGAGGGTGAGCTGGGGGTGGAAACAGTGGGAGACCCAACACAAGTTGCATCTTTCCTGGATTTATTGGGACTATTTTCTGAGTAAAGACAGCAAAATGGGGTCCTTAACGGGTACACCCTCTTCCCAGCACAGAAAATGGTTCATGGTCACTCTGCTGTGATGCCTTCTCCCACGCTGTTTGGAGACACTAATATTTATCTGCTCAAATGCCCAGACCCTTGTAGATAGTGGCTCATTCATTATCCTTCCACCCTATTTATATTCTCCATGAGATGTAGATAAATTTCAGTTGGGAAGCTATAATAGACTCCTCTGAGCTTTACAGCTCCTTTAAAACGATCCCTTTCAACCAAAAGGTGATGCCATAAATATATATATTTGCCCCCGATGAAGTAAATGCCATTAGCATAAATGAGAAGAAAGGTTCAAGACATTTAAAGTCAGGTGGAAGTGCATATTAATTAATATAGAGAGAGGATTTTTTTTGTTCCAGACTATTTTGCTTCCAAAAGTGATTTTAAAGCTTTGTAAGCTCTAAAGATTTTACTAGGATTTTTTTTTCTGATTGCTTTTGCTTTGCCAGTGGTCCACTCTGTTCTAATCAGCTCTGCTTTCCATAAGAGAAAAATGCTTTTATCCAGATGCATGTCTGGGTAACCAAAAAAAAAAAAATCCCACTTCTGTTTTGAAGATTTTCATTTGTACCCTTGCGACTAGGTGAAAAGCTTTTCTATTAAAACACAATGAGAGAGGAGATTTGATCTGTAACATTCCCCACATAGTCCCATCCTCATCATTTCTGGCAGTATCCTCCTAGGATGGCATTTATCTTATCATCTTGGCTGACACTAGGTACAATGCATGTTAAACTCTCAAAACATATTCGAACCCAATCTCATTGCTGAAAAATATCTCTATTTTAGCAAGAAAGATCTCATTTATTATTTTTATTCTGGGAGCCTTTGGTACTGATCAAAGAGCAGACCCCATTAAACACAGAGTTAAAAGAAAAAGTGGGGTTTAATCCAAAAAGTAGAAGGATAGTTCTTTCCCCTGATCCATGACTGGGACGTCTAGGCTCTACGGTGATACAAATAATAAACAACAATAATACCCAACCCATTAGGGTACAGATGAAGGCAGGATCTGGGCTCAGAAGGAGACTCTCTTGTTTCACCTGAAGATTGCTACAAATTTGAGATGAGCCCAAGCTTGAAAGTGAATTTCCTTCAATGTTTGAACCATGTTGTGGTTGAAGTGTTGTCTTGGTTCCATCTCCAGTGGCTATATGATAGACAAGGAGTATCCTGTGCACTGTAAAGCACTGATTGTTAATGTCTCAGACTGGATGGACCAGGGGGCTAAGGCTACCTGGAAGAGAGAGTTGCCTACCAGTGTCTTGCCTGCACTGATACACACGGAGCAAGCAAGGATTGAAACGGGGAGACGTGCAAAGGAACAGTTCCTACTCTTCTCCCTGACATGGGAAAGCAACACCCACTAACAGGTTGGCCGGTGTGGTGAGAGCATCCCATTCTCTTTAAATCTACTCAAACCACCGTGGGTGAGTGTGGTGAGACACCAGATAAACTCTTGATTGTAGGGGAGGTGCCTGGATGGGGAAATGCTGGATGTGCTTGTATGTTGCCATGGGCTGAGGAGGATCCCCATTTCTGCTGATGAAAGCAAATGAGGCCATTGGAGTCGGAAGAGTTTGCTATGCTCATGAAGTGCGCCAGGAATATAGGCATGCTTTCATTACTTGGCTGCAACGTTTCTTAGGATGTGTAACAGTAGCCACTGGAGTCAGCAGAGACTGAGCTCTGTCCGTAAACTTTTATAACCCTGATCTATGGCAGCAGGGCCGGCTTTATGAAGGGCAGGGCCTGATTTGAATACCCAGTGGCGGTCCAGGGCTTAGGCGGCACTTCAGCGGGGGGGGGGGGTTTCCACAACACTGAAGGACCTCCCGCTGCCAAAATGCTGCCGAAGATCCAGAGCAGACCCTTCACCCCCTGCCACCGGGTGAGTTAAAAAATAAAATTAAAATTAAAAAGACGCCTAAGGCGCGGGGCCCGATTCCAGGGAATGGGCTTAAAGCCGGCCCTGCATGGCAGGTTCTCCTAGCAATATGTTTGTGACACTTTGGAGTTAATCCCAGACCTGTAAGAGGATGGTCACCATTTGCCCTGCAACAATGGGTGCCTTCCATGCTATGCTGCTGTCACTCTCAGCCCTGACACCAACAGTCAGCAGATGAGCATGTAGGTCTCACCCTGGCTTCCACCCCCCCCCCAGTTACTTTTTGCAGAATTACCCCTCCCCCGCAGTCTCGAATTTCCCCCAAACCGTCTCCCTGCAGTGTTCAGCCCTCTCAGGGAACACTTGCAGGAGTTATGAAGTTCCTTGCTCCTTCAAAGAGACAATACCCTGCAGCTCATTAATTCAATTGGGGTTTGACAAACTCATTTCAATCACAGCACTGTGCTGATTTAAATTAAAAGGAAAACAAAAGTCACAGGTTTAAGTGATATCAAGTGTAAGGAATAAAGATAGAAAGGGTTAAAAGCAAAGAAAGGTAAAAAGATGCTTCTATGATTAAAAATTCACTCCAGCAAGTTACAATCTTTGCCTAAGCAGGTTTCTCGCCTATAGTTGGTCCCCAAAGACTTCAGCCCCCTTGGCTGAGGATCTGATGTTCTGTGATTTCAAGAGCTCTGGGCCCTTGAATCCCTCAAGTGATGGATACCAAAATGGCTTTCTGTTTCTCCTTACATCTCCCAAAGTTCATTGCCCCTGTTACAAGAAGCAGGAAGGCTTCCTCTGGGCTTCCCATCCCCCTGCTGATTTGTGTGTCAATGGGGCTTCCATTGTTTTGATTCCATGATGCTTAATTTACATTGGAGGCCAGTAGATAGCTGCCTTCCCTCCTGTCTGGGAGAGAACCTATTTCTCCCTGGGTTTGGTCACAGACTTTAAAACGTATCATCAGTGAGTCCCAATAATTTCTCATAAATGTTAACACATTTCACAATGATGATGATCACCAGTGTGTCACAGGCTTTCATACAGGCCATATTGATACACTTTTATAATACAATAATATTGTATACACCCTGCTGATTCAATTGCTTATCGTTTGAGGTTCAGACCCTTTGTCTTTATAGCCCAATAACCCACTGAAGTGTATTCTCAGATAAAGTTCTTTTTCTCCTGCTGGGAAGAGACACCTGGTGAAAACCTCATGCTGGTTCCAATCCCCGCTGGTGATAGCTGAGTTGTTACCTCCTCCCCTTGTTAGCTTAATGGCTTTGTTTACCTTTATGTAAACACCTTTCCAATGTCTCATGATTTGCCGGGGAGAGACATTCAAGCAGGTGGAACCACATTCCTTTGTTTAGGGTGGGAATACCTCGTGTCCTGGTTGGGATACCTTATGTATCTTATTTCTAGCACATAGTTATAACTCTTTGTACACACCTTGGATGTACACTGGGCAATGATTTTCTGGGACCAGCATGTTACCAATTTGTATATGACACCTTACATGACATTTTTTAGATACAGATTCTGACGACAGTATGTGAGGTGTAGTGAGTATGTCAGGCTGCTGAGACGATGGTGAATCATTAATGAATCCCAGTGTTGCGCTGTTATTACACAATACCAGAAGAAAACAGAATCTTCAGTAAAGATGTAGCAAATTCATCCCTCCATCTGGAAAGGAGCCTGGAAAGTTATTGCTCCAAAAAGTGGAGACCGATTGACTAGTATCTTATTTAGTTGCCTTATTAGGCTCTGCTGCTTTGAACACCTGGGACCAGACTTTGCAACAGCTATTATTCCAACATCTGGACACTTAATCTGCACTGCAGCTTAGATTCCAAAGGGCTGAGTCCAAACTGGCATCCCTCCTCAGTATGTTGTGCCTTTCAGTTGGCATTGTTCAGGTTAGTATCTGTGGCTGACATAAAATGGAATCAAATATTTGCTGCAGCTAATCTGCCTCGGTTTAGATGTAGGATTCAGTTGAGAAGAGAAGTGTGCCTGGAGCAATAAGATACTGAGGCAGACTAACAAATCTGCTTTAGACAGAGCTTAGCCACGCTGCAAAAATATGCTCCAAAGCTTCACCATTTCCCTTTATTTAATGACAGCATTTTGCTCTTATGGTTCACTGATAGGAAGGGTAGAGTGGGGCATAACTGGCCTGTCTATGATCCAAATCTGCATCCTGGAAAGATGTGTGTTGCAAAAGTGATAATAATAATCACCTTGCTCTTAGATAGCACTTTTCATCAGTAGATCTTAGAGTTTTACAAAATGGAGAAACTGAGGCACAGAGACGTGCCAGTGGCAGAGTGAGGAATAAAACTCTGGTCTCCTGAGTCCAGTGCTCTATCCTCTAGGTCACACTCTGCTCCGCTCCGCCCCCGCCCCCCCCCGGGAGGAAGTTATGTATAGTAGTTAAAGAAGGCAACTTTAGAAATTAAATCAGATAATTTTCATTTCCACATCATTCGGAACACTTGAACACATGCTTAAACCCCATTGAAGTCAATGACATTTAAGCACATGCTTAAAGTTAGGCATTTGCTTGGAAAGATAGAGGTCTCTAATAGCTAACCAAAGCATGCATCTTTTAAACGTGTACTTCAGCCATGTTCTTGAGCAAGGGTGTTAGCTCAAGGGACATGGGGAACAGAGTGGAGCTAATGAAAGTCTGGTATTAGAGGAAACTGGGGCTGGAATTTCTTTCCTAATAAAATGTCATACCTTTTAAGAAAATTCCCATTTCTCCAGTTTTGCCTTGTAACCAAATACCTTCCGCCTAAGCTGTCTTGTGAAGCCTCCCTTAGCCAAAAGAGCATCTTTGAAACCACGAGGGCTCTTCTGCTGGAGTGTACAGATCCCGGCCTGTGGGTGGCAAGGAAAGGGTTAAAACTCTCTCCCTGAAGAAAATATCTTCTTCAGCTGCCTGCCCTCACGGTAGGGCTTGCCAGGGAGCCCAGGCATTGGGGATGGGAAATGTGGTTGGGATCAGCTGGAGCTGACTACTTCATTAGCAAGGAATTGCAAACAAGATCTTGGACTGTGCTGGAGTCCACCAGAGCCTCCAAGTGATGAGAGGAGATGTTGGCTGCGAGATGATATTTATACAGCTCAGGCTGCAAGAAGCCCCTCAATTGATGGGTTGGATCCTACATCTGAATTTTGGCTTTTCAGAGGTGTCATAAGTGCTCCTTCTCTTCATCTCTGTACAGTGACTTCCATTCACATGAATGAGCTTCATGCATGCAAACCCTAGACCCCATAATTAAAACAAATGTTTGGAGAGGCATGATATTTTAGTTTGCTTTCATGATGAAAATCTAGGACAGATGGGATTTGATCTTGTTATTTTGTTGTTGCTCATGCTGCAGTTTATATTCGACCTATTTGTTCTCCAGTTTACGCTGCTTCTCATTAGTGAGCCAGTTTTAAGAGAGCTCCATCGCATGCTTCATTTCGGCATGTGCCGGCTAAGCTCAGAAAGTCATCGGCCTTCTTCTTAGACAGCTGAGGTTCTTAGCTGAGACTCACTTCTCTCTAAACGATATTTCACTGTTATAGTAAATGATCAATTTCTGCTCCGTGTAGCCAAGGTCAGGTGCGAGAGAATAACAGTCTCCTACCTTAGCCTTGCTACTGGCACTATGGAGAAGTGATTTATTGCATTTTCAGAAGTGGATGCTTGACATTTTGAAAATGTAATGTAGTGCAACAGTAATTAAGCAAAAAGTAGACTGCTGAACAATTGATTACCACTGTCAGTAAAGCCGGATTAATTTAGATGCTTGAAGAATTGAGTCTGCCATCTATGAATTAAAGGTTAGTAATTAAATTTATGAGCCATGGCCACTGTCTCCTATTGATACTTCACTCATAAGGGTCCCACCATAGGTTAATCAGGTGGAAAACAAATATAGGTTGTTACTTTGCTCAAAGACTTTCTGGTGAGAGCTGGAGTGAAGAATTACCAAGCAGCGGACTTGCATGCCAGCTGTGAGTATCCACCAGTCTATTATCAGAGCAGTCCAGTTATGTTAACAATGGTCATATGGTCCTATATGTGCTCCAAGGAGTGGCAAAGGTGATAGTGGCAGTTGTAGCCTGATGGCTGGAAGTTGAAGTAGGCAACATTCAAACTGGGACAAAGGGGTGCATTTTTAACAGGGAGCATAAATAACCACTGGAAGAGCCCATCATGTGGAGTCAGGCTGCATAGGCATCAACTCCGTAGGTACTCCAGGGCTGAAGCACCCCCAGGGAAAACATGGTGAGTGCTGACACCCACCGGCAGCCCCCCATCAGCTCCCCCAGTGCCTCCCACCCATCAGCTCCCCCAGTGCCTCCCACCCATCAGTGGGCCCCGCTGATCAGTGCCTCCCCTTCCCTCCCCACGCCTCCCACCTGCTGCGATCAGCTGTTTCATGGCACGCAGGAGGCTCGGGGGGCGGGGAGGGGGAGAAGTGAAGGCAAAGCGTGCTTGGGGGAGAGGGCAGATCAGGGTGGGAAGAGGCAGGGCAGGGGTGGAGCGAGGGCGGATAGTGATGGGGTGGGGCCTGGGGCAGAGCCAGGGGTAGACCACTCTCCCCTTTGCCCCTGGCACGTTGGAAAGTCAGCGCCTGTGACTGGCTGCCTTTCTTAAAGACATGTTTCAGTTCTACCGCAAGTTCTTGGGCTTGAGGCGGGAATGGCTAAGCCAAGGCCTACAGCCTGTGTTATGCAGGAGGTCAGACTCGATGATCGTAACGGTCCCTTTTAGGCTTGGAATCTGTAATGTGAACTGGTTATAATCAAAGCTAGTAACGGGTAGTTTATTTCTGAGAGCACCTGGCCTCCGTGCAAAACAGATGCAGCTGCCGTGAAAAATGGTTGGACTGTAATGAAGGCCACCTCAATGTGATCCCAGTCCCTCCCAGGCTCCAGTTCATCTCTCTTGCAAAACGAGCAACATAACATTTTGACAGGATTTTTCTGTCCTATTAAAATTAAAATGTGGGTTATGTTTTCAGGCACGCCTGTTTCATTGCGGGCCTGTCCCACTCCCATCTGGGATTCATAAGCCCAAAAGTGGATAAAAAGCAGCATTTGAACCAAGCAGCTAGATTTTACCTTATGTGACAAACATCAAAATGGCTCTTCAGGGGTCAGTGCAGCCTTGATTTTTGTATTAGATCATTAAAGTAGTTAATTAATCATTCAGATTTATAGCGTGCCTTTTGAGTTTAACCCTTACGGTGCCCTGTGGCTATATAACATATGTAAAGCATAATAGTGTGTTACCTAGGCTAGGGCCCTAATCACTGAACCATCATTCCTCTCACCTCCCTTGGTCCAAAACAGACGTGCTGCAAAGGCTATTTAATTAAGAGGGTTATTTTGGAGAAGGCTGAGGATATGTTCCTGGTGGGGGAGCTATAGGAGCTGTTTTGAGTTACTGCCTGGCTGAATTTTGAGCAATATTTTTTTATTATGTTTGCTGCTGGGTGGTCGTAACTGATGAACAGTGGTATAATTTAATGGTTAGGGTGCCTAGAAGGTTTTTTGGGGGTTTGTGTCTTTTATTCTAATTTATACCTAACGATATAAATTATACTGTTTAACAAAATCTGACATCCTATTTGGCCAAACTCTGCTTTCTTCTCTTGAATAATTAACTAAATAACAACAAGCAAGTCATTACTTCTGGGAAGGTCTGACTGATCTAACTGTGGGCTGAAACTTCCTAGGGACGCTTTGCCTGTCAACCTCCACGCCATCCTTGGCAGACAAAATGTATATCCCAGGACCTCGTTGATTTTAGAGGACTCCTATTTCCAGCAGACGGAAGGAGCACAGTCTGACCTAATGTCTATTGCAATTTCTCTGTTCTTTTCCCTGAGAGCTAGTCTATGCTACATATGTTCTGCTGATACAGCTATAGATAGATCAGTAGAGCTCCCTAGTGTAGATTCAGCGTATGCTGACAGAAGGAGCGTTTCGGTGGAGATAATAAAAGACCAACATGGACTATTCATGTTGCAGCATCATTTGTGGTGTAGCTCTGACCTTAGTTAGAAGCTAAACCCTTCCATGGGTCTGAACAGAGCCTGCTGCAACATGTCATTTGCACTAGTTCATTGGTGAGAGTGCGTTGTATTGAAATGTGTCTGTCAGCGGTGCTCTGGTCTTTCCCGCTCATTGTCTCTCTATTTCCAATGTTGTTTCTCAGCTCAGTTGACAGCGGCTGAGGCATGAGGCCACTATGCCCTTCTCAGCAGTTGTGTCACATCTGTTTGGCAACCCTAGCAGCAAGCATTTGTAAAGGAGCTAAAACAATTTGCACGTGAATAGGTGTTTTTATATCAGTGCTGGACTGCTTAAAAATTAGAGAATGGCTCAAACTGGGACCTCTGATTTGAATCCTTCTCTGAATTTCAGTGAAGAGTCATAGACCACTGTGATCATCTAGTCTGCCTTCTGCATAACACAGGCCAGAGTACTCCTCCAAAACAATGCTTAGAGTGGGTCTTTTAGACAAACAGCCAATCTTGATTTAAAAATTGTCAGTGATGGAGAATCCACCACAACTCTTGGTAAGTTGCTCCAAGAAAGGGTTGCCAGCTACTATGGTTTTGGGTTTAAATAGGATACAAAACTGCTTTACAGGACCAGATCAGACCCATTGCAACCTACTATAGCAGGGATTTCATGATAACACTTGATCTCATGAGATAGCCACCATTTGGGGCTGAACTCTCATGAGGACAGTTCACAAGACTCTGGCCCCATGAGAATCTGGACCCTAACCTTGGGTCAGTCACAGACTTACGTCCTGAATCCTAAATTAAACTCGAATTTGATATGGAGCTGACCAGTGTGTGCTTGACATTTTGCTGTGGAAAATATCCTGGTTAACTAATGTGATCAGATGACTTGACACCACTAAGAACAGACTGCTAAAATTTGGAGTTACTTGTTTCTGTTTAAGGGGGTGTCACCAATAATTTCGAACATGATTCAGATCCTAGGGAGATGTAATGTGTTAGTAATTCAGAAAGTAATTATAATATTTGGCACTTCTCAACTGCACACCTTAAAGCATTTTTCCCAGATGGGTAATTTCCCCATTTTATAGATGAAAAAACTGAGGCAGAAAAAAGGGAAAGGACTTGTTCTAGATCACACAGTGAGTCAACAGCAGAGCGAAGCATGTCTTCTGATTCCCACGGCAGTTCCATGCACCAAAACAAGCTGCCTTTCTCACCGCTGCTCCTGTTGATTCTGGGGATTAGCTCTGTGAGGCCAATGCCCCTTCCTGAGTTGCACATCATCTCTCTGTCTCTCTCTCTCTCTCTCTCTCTCAGTCCAGAGACTCTCTCACTCCAGCAGCTCCTGCTTCCTCTTCGCGACTCAGCCCTCTGGCCAGGTTTGTCAGCATGGCATAGAGCTGGCTACGCTGGTTTTGTATTACCTGGGGATAAAGATAACCAGTTAGAGAAGGAGGCTAAGTCAGGAAAGAAAGAAAGGAAAAAAGGAAGTTTCACCCACCAATATATACTGAGGCTGGCAGTTCTGTGTTTTGAGTCCTGTCAGTCACACACAGAAACTCTTTATAGAAACACTGGGATTAGAGGTGATCGGAGAATGATTTTTTTTTTCCCTAAGATTTTTTTGATTCAGTTTTGGGGCTTTGGGTCAAATGAAAATGTTTAGATTAAATATAAATTTTTTTTTGGGACAAAACCCCAAATGTTTGATTTTGGTTTTCACAACAGATTTTTTTTTTTGTCTGTGAAAAGCCATTTGCCATAACACCCCCCCCACCCCCGCCAACAAACAGCATGTTGATGGAAAATATTTGACCAGCTCTACCTGAGATGCCTTTATACTCAAGGAGACAGGCAATTGGGAAAACACCGTCCTTTGCTCTGGGATCATGTTGTGGAATGGTGTACGTTTCTGTAAGCCATTATGAACAATGTAGCAGAGAAGCGGAATGGAGGATAAGCTTGGATGTGTAATTTGGAATGACAGAACAACAACATACCGATAAAGTTGCTTAGAGGAGCGGTTGTACAGCAATGTATTCTACTTGCTGGGCAATGCAGTGAAACCGCAGATCCAGTCATGTATTACCTGTCCTGCTAAAAGTAATTACTAGCTCTACTTGTTACCAGATCATTTCACAGATTGACATGGGGTATAAGAGACATCAGTCAATGAGTTCTATCTAGATCTAGATGTCTCGTGTTTTTTTCAGGCAATGATGAATCACACAGTCTCTCGCATTCACTTTCCCATGACTTCTGAAACAGCAGAAAGTAGGAGAATAACTCTGGGTGTTGCATTTCCTTAATAAACCTCTGTACGCCCAGCTGCATGTAGAATGTCTGTATGGGTGCACAGAGCCAAATCCATCCCTTGTGTACCTCCCTCCACTGGGGTCAATGGAGGTACACCAGGGATGAAAACGATCCCTTATATGCATATACAATAGTCACCAAAGCCATTGCAATCACCTGTTTCTCAACCCAAGGTGTGTATATACAATGACTTTACAGTAGGCACATAGAGGCCTGCATACTCCAGCCATGCCAATTAGTTTCCATAGTAACTACTATATTTCACAGGGAGAAAAAGCAGAGGGAGCTTTTATAAAGGGCCAGAAAAGCCACTGGCAAGTAAGCAGCGTCCGCTAAACGGGGGGTCGAATACTGGTCCTGCAGTATTTGTCTCCCTCTTTGTCCATGGGAAGTGTGTGGGGGAAGGATTATTCCCCCTCCCTCAAACTACAAATAGGCCCTGGGATGCTGGTATGGCCAAGTCATAGTCCCACTCCTGGGTCTTGATGAGTGGTAAATACAGACTGTTGCTTTCACCTGAAGACGACCTCTGAACAGGCCCATTAGCCATTCCCACATTCACTTTCTGCCAATAACCTCCTCTGGTGAGTGTCCCGGGCACAGAGCCCCCCTGTGTGGATGCCCTGGGGCCACTTCCCTCCTGGCACTTGGAACTAGAGATGGTCAAAAAGTGTGTGTCTGGGTGTGTTGGGGAGGGAGGAGTATGTAAATTCAACGGAAACATTGTTTTGTTGTTTCAAAATTTCAGACATTTTTCATTGGAAAAAATAAATCAAATTTGAAGACAGTTCAAGTGGCTGTAGTTGAAATTGAACATAGCTGTTGCATTTTGGATACCAAGATAGGAGGCAACTGGGATCTGTTCCTTATGGGCAGATCCCACTGATTTGTATGACTCATCTCAAAGATCCAGAGAGATAAGTGCTTCATGTAGCGCCTATAAATAAAGTTTCATTTATTTGGGAAAACCTGAACAACATCTTCATGGCTCTGCCAGTGGTAGAATGTTTTCTTTAATTTTTAAAAATTACATTAAATATTTTCACTGAGAAATGTGACCTTTTTTCAGGGAAAAATGTTCACCATTTTTTCCATCAGCTCTAGCCTGTGTGGATACTTTAGCCGTAACTTGTGGCCAGGAGGAAGGCATTAAACTGTTCCCAACATGTAGACTCAACATGTACGTATGTATATAGACAGATACACACACTGCGTAGATTAAATATGTAACAATCCATATTTTCATGTGTTGGTATATACACACAACACGTGTGCACACATTCATGGGAGAAAGGAAAGCTATTTATGACATATCAAAGTCAAAATGCAGGGTAATTGTGTTCAAGTGGAATCAAAGGTTGGCATTATGATTAAATAGCATTGCTATCTTTTAGGAGAAATCTGGTTATAGACAAACAACACCGAGGTCATCAACAAAATATAATTTAATCCTTAGCTATGAATTAATGAATACGTCTTAGATTAATTTAAATCCACAAAGAGACTTTGTGTTGCAGGAATATTTATCATAAAATTTATTAGCTTAGTGCTCTGGCAGGGATTCAGTTTTTGCAGTCCTCAAGGTAACAAGCATTTTATAAAACAAACATACCCCCCCCCATTCATTTACATTTTTCCCCAATAATTTCCCCCCTTTTAATTGGATTCCTTTGAACTCGTGTATCTGCTCAAACCCCAAAGTTCTAGGCATGCCACCAGCTCTTTTGCCTCTTCTCAGATGAACTCCTCTTGAAGCTTAAGTTACACCTTCTCGCTGCCCCATGGTCAAGTCACCCTGCTCCGAGCAAGGAGTTTGAGCCATATGGCAGAGGAGAAGACACTGAGAATGCTGGTTTAATATTAGTTTGGACTTCAGATAATAGAAACATAGTGAGGGGGAAAAACAGGTGGATTTCTTTCAATCATCATTACAAACTAGCTGAAATAATTTCGGAGGTCCTGATTCCAGCAAGCACTTAAGCATGGGCGGGAGTCCATCTTTATTCAGGACAGCATTGACTTCAGGGGGATTTAAATACATCCTTAATTACTTTCCTGAATAGGGATGCTGTTCTGAATCAGGGCCTCAGTGGGTATGTGATCCATATGCTGGCATTGCAGCATTTAGGAGTGTAAATAAGGTAAGAAATAGCTGGGAAGATGTATAGTTCTTTGGGGAGCGGGAGGTGGGGGAGGGCTCTGTATGCCTAAAGACCTGCCAATGTGGGGTGGAGGTTTCTGCTGGATGATCCAGAAACCATCCAGAGATTGGGTGTGGCAGGCATGCCCATTAGCTGTCTGGTGCTGATTGGGTGATTTCAGTTGTGAGCAGGACGCACCCAGAGTCACTCGCTGAGAGTGGAACCAATAGGAACTCAAGGGGAGAGGGGTGGGTTTATAAATAGGAGGAGTGACGGACGGACTGAAGGATTCAGCAGTGAAGCAGGACGTGGACCAGAAGGGTCTGCTGAGAGGACTGTATTCCAAGGATTTTGCCTGTTTGATTAGATGGCAGGCTCTCTGCCCTGGTGGAGAAGACGATGACTAGAATTTGCTGGGATTTGGAGTGGGGAGGGAGTTGAAGGAGATTGAGGGACTATCACTTGTCTCTCAGATGTTAAGGAGCTGGGGTACCCTACAGAGGGCTTGGACACCATTCCGCAGAGCCCGGGAAGGGAAAATCCCCCCAGAGCAGAGTCCTAGGGCAGTGTAAATATGTATGTGCATGAACATAATTGTATTTTGCATTGAACTTGTGGTAGCAGCAAGCACTAAAACTGGGAGAACGCCCCGTGAAGGTGTTGTCTTTTAAAGAGTTGTTTTTGACAATAGTCACAATTGTTTCATGGATTATAAATAAACTGTTATGGCTAGAGCGAGAGAGATAGAGAGAAAGTAAATGGTTTGCTGTTTAGAGTAGCTAATGCAGCCCCGCTGCTCCTTTCAGTGTCTCCCTGCTTGCTATCCAGCAGCCATTCCCACAGCCTCCTACCTACCTTCGCTCTCCCTTTGATTCTCCACAGGCTCCTGCTTTATCTACACCCCAGAAAGGCTGATTTAGTCACATGCCCTCCCTGTCATGTGACATTGTTCATTTTGTCCGCCTGGGGAAGCGAGCTAAGTGGATCACAGGTGTGGTTGGACTTGTTGCCTTTTAAAGGGCCAGTCACCCTGTGATGTGATGAAGGCGGAGCATGGAAACAATACCGTATGTTCTAGATCAGGACACTTTTCTCCTTGTTGCAGAGTAACAGCCAGAGTTGAATAATCCAACAGCATTAGTATGATCCATACATGAGAACTGTACATTTAGTTTCTCCCAGGAATTTGTCACGAGCCAATTGGCAATAGACATCAGATGTGCTTGCTCTTGACATGCTTAATTCTTTTTATCAAAGCAATAATTCTTTGTTTGGAGAACATGACTCCACAATGCCAGGTGTTGAGACCGTAGCACCATACAGCAGCGCTGGCAGCTGTTGTGGCAGATTTCAGTTTTTCACCCAAAGCTGGCTGTGGGATAGGATGCCAGAGGAAATTAAGGAGCTCCAGATAATCAGACTTTGCATCCCCATAATAATGTATCATTTGTAATGACCATTCTCTGCAAAAAATCCTTCCAGATGCTGTGTTTGAGGCATGGAGTAATCACTTCAATGAATGACCCTACCCACCTATTGACTAGGGAAGGCTGTTAGGGAAGGTTAGTGAAATGGGTGGGCAGGATACACCATAGCCGAAAGCAATGAAACATGTTTGTGTAGTTTATCCCAGTTAACTTTAATAGAGAGGGTGGGTTCTTGCCCATAGGAACTCCATTCTTTCCTTTCTTGAGCAGGACAGTTGATTTCTGACCATTTTAAACACCGGCAAAATAATTTAGTTTCTCTGTTCAGGTTTCATTACGGAGAAATGAGGAAAAGATCTTGAACGGTGTCAAATCGTTTTTACTCCCCCCCACTTTGCAGTAGTGTTTACACTGTCTGTGTAGATGCCAGCCCAAGCCCTGAAAGGGATTAAAACTCCCACTTGTCCTGGAACTTAGATGGAAGCTCTAAGGAGCCAGTATATTAGCTGAGTTATGCCTGCCTGCTTCACAGCCCGTGATTTAGCATGCCACTGAAAAATAAAATTGCAATTTGAATATGATTGAAACCCAAGTTTGAGAGAATTAAGTCCTCCCATTGAAGACGTGCAAGGAAAGGCGGGGGGAACAGTACAGGCTGCTCTGTGTTTGTTAAGCTGAAGAAATGCTCCTTGCACATTGAGCGGAAGGTGGTGAGGTTTGCAATGGGTCTTAGTTTTTGTGGGAGCTTGTTCCATAGTCTCAGACTGACCCTCCGTCTCCTGCATAGATGGACTCGCTCATTTTAACTCATGTAGGGTGGTAGGACTGCTGTTTAGCCAACATGTATTAGAATCCTGCAGGGAGAAGCTGATTAGTTCCCACTGGCTCATTGTTTCCAAGTGTAGCATGATAAATCCCCCCTGGATGCAAGGGAGGTAGGAGTAGCTCTCTCAGGGAGCGGGAACTATGAAAGATGTGAGCATGCAATAATTCCTGAACTATAAAACTTCCAACAGCTAAGTGGAAGTGGAAGCATGGACAGAGGCTTCTGTTGTGTTATTGCTTTTGAATTACAGCTAAGGCCAGAGCCCAGGAAGCAGGCAGTGAGTGTGGACATCTAGCTGGCTTGGGCACTGAAGCAGCACCAACTTCAGCGTGGACTATCCCTGCAACCCCGGGTTCCATGCTGTGTGCCATGCTGCAGTGGCTTCATTGCTCCAGTAGATTAAAGCTAGTTTGGGTGTGTCTACATGAGCTGTGATCACCCACGGTGGGTGGGTTTGAATTCAGCCTGTTGACCTCTCAGCTCTAAAGGTTCCTTCCTCGTCCCTTTTCATATCTACTCTTGGAGTGGGATACTGATCTGAATTTAATCTAAAATCCATTGTTCCCTTCTCAGGCAGCAGGTAAATGATACAACTTCAGTGTCGTCCAGCTCCCCAGAATAGAGCAGGTTTTTCTAAGAGACTTTTTTTTATATTATGAAGAAATCTCCTTCCTCCCCTCTTTCTCATTCTGCGACATATGCCCAAGCATTTTTCTTCTCAATCAGCTCCTTCCATCATATCTGGAGTGACAAAGGCCATTCTTCTAGTGCTGTAATCTAAAATGTGATCGAGTCGACTTAGATTTTTGACTCCAGTGTATTGTCTGAGTGATTTGCATTAGGATTTTAAATCAACTGCTCTTGACACATGTACCACACTCTGTTTAAAATATTGGTGGCTTAAACTACCCTATATGCAGAATTACGTGAACACTTTTTTATGATATTGGCATTCTGCTCTCTAATCAGCAATGTAATACATTCTGTGCAGGAACCTTGGTGAAGTTTAACTGCTGGCCACAAGAGTCACCATCCCCTAATGCTCATGACATTACTCATTGCAGATGGCGTCCTAAAGCACATCAGGTAAAACCTACCTACTAGATTCTGTTTATTTAGTACGATGAAGCACTTGTTACATTGCTCGTTTACTGCTTAATGCTTTTGTTTATTATTTTTTTAAGTAGACCAATTTTGTTACTTCCCATGGGTGCAGTTATTGTTCCTTTCAGAAACCTGGCATAAGCATGTGTCACTTTACTCCGTCCAGCCTTCTGCCCCAGATGGTTTTGTCTTTCTGCAACTGGCTGAACTCTTTGGTCATAGTGGCTAGCAAGCAATGAGTTATAAGCCATTTTGGCTGCTCTTGGATGGGGGAACACATTGATTAAGGGCGAGACTGAGCCTTTAGACAGTCTTGTACCTCTCAACGGCTGTGGTAACTTCTGCCCCCGGTAAGAATGTGTCCCAGTACCTCCCCTCTTGCTCTTGGTAGGAAGTCAGCAAGACCAGTCTTTGAAAAAGTGCTGCTTGCCTCTCCACCCCGGTGCCTGGCCAGCATGTAGATGTGAGGAGGAATCAAGGCCCTCAATGGGCGCAACACACAGATCAGTAATGACGTTCTGTACCAGATCCAGTCCCAGGTGCCCTCGACCACCTTTGCTTACTCCAAATATTCTTGCTTTGTTCCTTATTGCTCCAATATTCTTTATTTCGTTTATTCATCGGCTCCTGGATACAGTGGTGATGAGCACCCTGGTGAAAAGGAGGCAGGCAGAATGCAAAACGTGCTCTAGCCTTTCTTAACAGCTTTGATAACTGGAGTCCAGTAGCCAGATTTTGAGCTGGCATAAACAGGTATCGTTCAAAGGAAGTCAATGGAGTGATGTTGATTTACACCTGCCGAGAATCTGGCCCCAAGACTTTAACCGTTCAAATTATGTTCAGTCTCCTTTGAAATTAACACTTTTTTCTTACAGAATTTCACTGTTAAGAAGCTTCTCAAGATGTTATCGGTTCAGTCACCCCAGATTTGTCACATTTTCAATGGAAATTCAGGATCACTTCCTTTCTAGTCATTTTTTCATTACTTTCCTCCCCCACCTTTACACTTTTCCTACATTAAGAACGTTCAGTGCTAGTAAGAATAACTCAAATTCATTCATTTCTGCTTTATCTTCTTGTCCGATAGATTGTCTCTCCATTGAAGATCTTGGCTTCACATCAAGGCATACCCTTGATCACTTTTTTAAGAGACTTAATGATTTTTGCAGTTACACGTACTAGGGCAGGTAACAATAACATCTTCCAATGACTTACCAATTTCAGAGAGCTGGTAAATCATCACAGGTTGGTTTGATTGCATGGTTTATGGAAGTCTGATAGTTTGTTATGCATAGATATGGTTGATTGTTATCACTGTACTTTGAAAGGAGATTGTGGTTAGTACCATACTGGAATCAGTCGCATTTACAAAGAGAATATTAAAATTATATCTTCAAAAGATGATCAGTTTCCTAATCTAATAAAACCTAGAATTGCTTCTTAGGGCTCAGGATGGGTGTTATTTTTTTTTAAAACTACATTGTATTGTGCAGAACTGCCAGGACTGCACCACACAAGGTTAGCAACTTTAAAACCAATTTCTTTTTCTGAGTATCAGAGGGGTAGCCGTGTTAGTCTGGATCTGTAAAAGCAGCAAAGAGTCCTGTGGCACCTTATAGATGAACAGACGTATTGGTGCAAGCATCCGACGAAGTGGGTATTCACCCACGAAAGCTCATGCTCCAATATGTCTGTTAGTCTATAAGGTGCCACAGGACTCTTTGCTGCTTCTTTTTCTGAGTCGTCGTCTTCCTATACAGAGAGACAGATCCTCAAGTTAGCTAGTTTTGTGCTTTTCCTGAGGTGGCTGAGTTCATTTGAACTTCCTACTGTTAATACAACTCTATCAATAGCATCTCGGGGTGCGAGTAAGGAATGGAGGACTGGAGCCTACCTGTCTACTGTTGAATAGATTCTGCATCTGGGAGTGAGAGAAAACAAAGTTACATTGTTTGCACTTGTGTCAATTTAAATTCTCTGGCATGATGATTTTAAAACTATTGCCTCTGAAAGACTATTCATAAAGGGCGTGGTGGAAAGCTCATTGAAGTCAATGGGAAATCAGTGGGCTTTGGAGAAAAATAATTATAATTATTTATTATTTCCATTATTGTAGCACATAGGAGCCCTGGTCGTAGACCTGGATCCCATTTTGTTAGGGGAACACGAACAAAAATGTCTCTCACAACTGGGAATGGAAAATGGCTGCCTCTGCTTGAAATGTTCTTCTTTATTTCCAAGAAATAAATTCCAAGAAGTAAAAGCCCATCGTGGTAATCATTGGAAGCCGTTCTTTTGACCACTGTCGCGAAGGAGGGAGAGGAGAAAGAGAAATATTTACTCTGTTTTCTTCTGCTTTTTGGAGGCCCAGCCAAGAAACTGTCCCACTGTGACATAATACAACTGATATCAAAAGAACCCCACTCTGCTATGTGCTATAAATTGTCCCCTTGCATGATCTCTTTGGAAAGATTTTTCTTGTCTGATTGCAGACCAGTTATAAGAATTTGTAATATACACCTGTCCCCAGCATAAGATTTTTCAAGCAAGAATTTATAGACCAGCTTTTATAAAAGTTCAGCAGCATTTTAGTCCAACCTGTACAGAAACTAAATGTGCATGTCTTCCAGTTATCAGGAGATAGTTAGAGTTTATCCAGTTTCCAAATATGTTGTAGAAGTCAGACTGATATTTATGACCCTGGACTGCAAAGGGGCAGAGACAGGAGAAAGAAGCAACACACTGGTGATTTTGCTCTTATTAACTGTCATTGCACTAAACAATAAAATGCCTGATTGTACTCCACTGAAATAAGACTCCCACTTATTTCAATTGGCTTTAGATCAGCTCAGTACTGACCCATAGAAGAAATCCATTTCCACAGCTTAAACAGTGTTAAGATGAATTAACAATATGGTAGGTATCTGAAATAAACAGAGAACAGGGTAATAGATTCAGGAAACTCAATATTTCAGTGCCAAAGCCAATCCTCAAATTTCATAAAATTTGGATGAACTTCAGTAAGTGTATCGCAGATTCCTCCAAGGAGCAGAGGAAACAAGACAATCTTGGCCATTTAGCCTTTCTATAGAATTCCAGACAACTTTCTCCACTGTCACATAAATTCACCCCTATAACTGGGCAGATTTCTTGATGATTTATTGCCCAGTTCATGGTTGTGATGTAGATTTAGTACTGTGTCAAGCATTAGGTCTCCTGTGAGTCAGAATTATCCACTAGGCAGAGGTAGAAGATGAAAGAATGCACGGTGAAAAATTTCAAGTTTTGTGAGTTTGAAAAGTTTCAGGTCAAG
The DNA here is from genome assembly GCF_016161935.1 of Mauremys reevesii. Classification (NCBI taxonomy): domain Eukaryota; kingdom Metazoa; phylum Chordata; order Testudines; family Geoemydidae; genus Mauremys; species Mauremys reevesii. The sequence continues at coordinate 118,927,508 of NC_052629.1, read as the reverse complement.
CCAAAACATTTTCAAATTCATTTAGTGCTTTTCTCTTTGGGTCACTGGCAGCTAGATAATTTGAAGGAGAATTCGCCCTCCTAGCTCAATGATCAGTGTTGTCAGCACTAGCAATAGATGTGAGCTGAAAGTTTGTGTAGTCCCAACACTATCCTAGCTATGGGTTGGTACTCCAAGACATCTTCCTTGATTATGGGTACTGTGGAAATTGGAACACGCCTCTAAAAGAGAGTACTTGCAAGAATGAAGCTGTGTTATTGTCTATTCAGTGTTCGATGCTGTTGGGATATAATTCTTCAATGTAACTTTCTCAAGGCTTATATTTCAAGAATGCAAAGGCTGCCAATTCTGAGACTCAGAAGGCTGAACACTTAAAATATTGACAAAATTGCATGCCTCCACATATACAGTAGTTAGAGTATATGTGGGGTATATGTGTATGCACAATGACCTCTACTGGTTAGACTCAGAACTGCTGAGCCATGTTTCATAGGACATAATTAAAGCTTGCCAGAAAACTGGGATTTTCCCCATGAAAAGTTTCATGGGGAAAATCCTTTTTTTTTTTTTTAATATATTTTCAAATTGGGATTTTTCCAGTTTTCCTGTAAGAAATTTAAAAAATATGGGGAAATGGTTTTGAAACACTTACTGTTGCCCAATTTTTTCCAGTTGGCACACAGTATTAAGTGTTGAAAGAGTTACTTTGAGAGAGAAAGAAGGTAGGCGACTACAGGACATAGTGACAGCACTTTGGAAAACTCAAAAGCTATTCACTGGTATTGTCATTTAATTAACAAACTAAACCACAGCTGTCCCCAATTACAGCTAGGTGTGTGGCTAGAACCCAGCATGCTATTTAATGGTGGAGAAAAGTCATTTGCAACAATAGGCCACAATGGGGTGATTGATGGAGGAAGAGAAGTGGTAGAATTGGAACATTGGTCCTGATCCTGCAGTCCTTACTCAGAGAAATGGAGGGCTGTGTGTACTTCATAGTCAGACCCATAGAGAGGCTTCAGATAGTGAAAAATCTGGAAACACAGAGGTAAGAAAGAGGGGGAGTAAAGAAAAGATCTAAAAGAACTGAGGGATACTTTCACCTCATAAATCAGGTGAGTCTCATAGTCATGAAATCTGGGATCATTTGCAAAATCTTGCACCAGCAAAATCATTATATTCAGCCTGCAACTGGAAGAAAACAGTGAGTGTTACAGATAAGGAGGCGGGAGGTAAATCTCCTTGCTCTTATGGAATTGTGTGAGTTCATAACAGAATATCTCTTTGTATATCCAAATATTAATATAATCATTTGCAAATACCTTAATCAACTGATTTTGAACACTAACACTTGTCACCTGAATGGAAGAACACATTAAAGCACTGGAATTAGAAAATATGTCATATAGGTCCCAATCTGATAAACTTTGACACCTGCTTTAACTTTATGCACAAGTGTTGTCACATTAAATTTGCAGAATTGGAACAAGGCCATAGTCATAGGACTGCAGATATGGAGCTGGACAGTCAGCTGATGATTTACACCAGCTAACAATCTGGCCCTTTGTTCTTAGCATAATTTTTCTATCCTGGAAAACAGTTCAGAGCACTAAAAATATAGTGTTTGAACAATGTTTTGTTGTTGTTTGTTGTTGTTTTAAGTGTGGTGTGGTCATCACCCTAAAAGCTCCATTCTGTGAATAATTATTTGCTTGGTGCTGGATTTGAAAACAAACTTCCCAGGCTATGAATAACACTGCTTTGAAAAAGTGCACAACAAAAACCTTTGCACTGTGCTAAGGAGTCTAAATTGCTTGAAAACAGCACTGCAAAGAGAATGCAGCTTTCATCTGACAGGCTGTGTAAGATGGTTTGACCTCTCGCTTCCTTTACATGCTTTGACTTAGCTTTTCATGTAAGTGTCCAGCATAAATTCTTTTAATGCAAATTTCCATGTCAAAACTACAAACAGATATTTGATCAAAGGTCATCTCTCCTTTGTGTTCCTATTTGATATAGAAATTTCTATTTCATCTCTGCCTGTCATGGTCAGTTAAGGGAACTGCAACCTGATGGGAAATTACTCATGCATTTCATGTCCTCTCTTGGAAGTCCCCCCCACCCCCTTCATATCTTATGGGTGTTTTAATTTGAATATGTTTTCATTTTTAATGGAATAGTTAAATTAGCTTTCAAAGTGCAGCAGTGTGATACTGAACATTGTCTGCTTATTAACTCAAGCTCAGTTTACTGGAGATGATACCCTGGGAGCTGATAAAATAATTATCATTCTTTTAGCGGTGGCTTTACTTCATGCTTAATTCGTGCAGCTTGTTTTATGTGGCAGTATCTAAAGCGTGGAAATGGCAGTAAATAAATGTTTTGGGGGGTGGCTTATTTATTTTTAAACACAGCTTGACTAGTGATACATAAGAACAGATTCTAATGGAAAATCTTACATCAGACTTGCCCCTGCATTGATGTACTAACAGCCCACTCCTGCAGCGGTGACTGCCGGATCAGACCCTAAGTTCAGTAGTGAAGCCCTGATCCCACGAAGACTTCTATACATCTCTCTCTTCACGTATAGGGTCCCCATTACTATAGTATCTGCACCCCTTTAATGTATTTGGCCTCACAACATCCCTGTGAAGAGCTATTGTCACCATTTTATGAATGGGGAGAATTGAGGCACAGAGAGATCCCATGACTTGCCCAAGGTAACACGGGAGGCCCGTATTATTATTTATTATTTTATTTATTTATTTAGCAAACCAGGGAGTTGATCTCAGAGTTTCCAAGTTGGAGGCTAGCACCCAAACCATTGGACCAGCCTCCCTTCCTCTTCTGTGTTCTAGAACTACTCACAGTGCATAAAGTTAAGCATAGGTTTAAGTCTTTGCAGAATCAAGCCATTTGTGTGTATCTGTTTATCTATCTAAGCAGAAAATTTAAATACTATTTTGAATCCAGTTGAAATCTTGGGTTTGGAGACTTGTCTTTTTATAACCTCTTGTTTCTGTTTCACGGTTGAAATATAGAACATTAGTGAGACAATAAAATATAGAATGCCTAAGTCAAAATGACACTTATATTTTGCCAGTTCACTACCATTGTCCATTATGGCCTCAGTTCAGAAAAACACTTAAGTACATGCTTAATTACCTTTAAGTCTCATGGGATTTAAACATGTGCTTAAAATAAAGCATCTACTTTGATGAACTGAGGCCTAAATAAACATATGGCCAAAGCTTGGGAGCACTCAGAAGTGAGCTAGTTTAGTAGTTTCAAAGAAGTGAATTGATTACATCTGTAGGGTTAGGTAAAGGCTGCAAAACAGTGTTTGCAAAATCATGCTGTGGTTTGCAGCTCTAGGCCCAGGAGTCAGTATTAGAATATCAGGGATTTGAAGAGGTCATCTAGTCCAACCCCCTGCTCAAAGCAGGACCAATCCCCAGACAGATTTTTACTGCAGTTCCCTAAACTGCCCCCTCAAGGATTGAACTCACAACCCTGGGTTTAGCAGGCCAATGCTCAAACCACTGAGCTATCCCTCTTGCCCCCTGAGCAGGTCTAGGGGACACGATGATAAATATATTGAGTGGGGGAAACAAGCACACTTATTCTTCAGGTAAAAGCATTAAAGGGAAAACATACTAAAAACAATACAATAAAGGCACCTACACACACCTCATAAGCTTACCAGAAATCACCTCCCCCCACCTCAATCTCCACAGGCGCTCTGCTCGGCGTCCATCTTGCCAACCCCTTACTTAGGTTTGGGGCCCCCCCTTGAACAGAATGTCCTGTCCAGGGACGACAGAAGCACCCTAAAGTAGGGGGGATACCAGCGCCTGAACCATGGCCCTGCCCCACCCCCACGCCACCCCTTTCCCCTGAGGCCCGGCTCCCATGTAGCCCCTTTTTCCCCAAGCTCCTGTCCTCACACTGCCCCTCCTCCCAGAGCCCTCACCCCTGCACTGCCTCTTTCCTCAAGGCCCCACCCCACTCCTGTGCTGCCTCTTCACCTCAAGAGCCTGCCCCCCACTCACTCCTCTCCAACCCCCTCCCCTCTGTCATTCACCCTTTTAGATGTGATGAGGCTATAGCCCCTGACTCCCCCCTGTTCCAGTGCCCCAGGTCCTGTCTGTCTGTTGGATCAGGAAGAAACCCTGTGTTTAAATTGACTCAGGGCCATTTCTCCCAAAGTCCTCTCTTTGTCTGTGGCCTCCGAAGAATACAGTCTGAACCAGAATGAGTGAGTCTCCCCAGGAGGTGATGCCTCGCTGGAGGTGTTAGAACCTGAGTGAATTTTCCTAATCACCCCCCACACCCCCCATTGCTCTTACTTCCTAGGAGGGCTGTGGTTCCTGTCCCCTATGGCATTACATACAATCCTGGGCATCCAAAATGATACATCGATGGCACTGCACTGGTGAGAGAACATGACAAATACAGTTTTAGAGGGGAGAAGAAAGCCAGTTATCACAGAATTCTCTTAAGTGTCCATCCCCAGTAGAAACTAGGGTTGCCAACTTTCTACCCACACAAAACTGAACACCCCTGCCCCACTCCCTGCTCTACCCCCTCCTCTGAGGCCCCGTCCCTCTTCTGTGGCCCTGCCCCCTCACTCTATCTCCCCCCCCCCTCTGTCGCTCACTTTGCCCACCCTCACTCACAGGGGGTTGAGGTGTGGGAGGGGGTGAGGGCTCTGGCTGGGGTGGAGGCAGTAAGCCACAGCGGTGCATTACTTGGCTACGGGGACTTGTCTGAGGTGCTGTGGTTGAAGACCAAAAGGCACATTCTGAGCTCGGTCACCATCCCCCTATCTAAATCTGGCGCCATGCCACATTTACCTGGGTCTAACTGAGATCAGTGGTTGGTCCCATCTAGGAAATGTTATGCTTAAACAAAGCACACCCGAGATCTTTTATAGGGGAGAAGGCAACACGCTGCATTTATTGAGAATACAGCAGTTAGCATATGCTATCCGGTTACTCCTTAATTGGTGTTATTTTTTGATGTTAACATTCCACCTCTGAGAGGGTCATTCTGCCCCGGATTTGATTTAATCAATTGTCTTTAGGGGTGCCAGCCTCCACCTCAGGGTCCTCAATCTGCCCTTCCTCAATCATGGATGCGTGTTGATGGTTCTCTGGCATCAATAAGTCTTGATAAGTGTCTTCGCTCCTCCTTTCTTGACCATCTGGTTAACAATGGCCTTCACACCTTATCTTTTCCTGATGCATGCATTCCTCATTCACACAAACAGTCTTGTACAGAGACCTTTGAGAATACAAACAGCTGTATTTTATATCAAGCAAAAAGACATTGTAAATTAAACCTTGCTAAGTTTTATAACCAAAACAATTCACATTGAGGCCCAGGCCTTCAACCTTCCTCTAATTTACTTAACAAAGACACAATACAGGATCCTGTCGCTTACTAACTAAACCTTAAAACAAAGAACTAAAAGGACCCAATTTGTAATGCGTACGGGAAACAGAATCCCAGAGTCCCAGAGGGTCATTCCTTTCTGCTATTCAAAAAGGGTGGCTGGCAGGATGAAATCAAATCATACATTAATTCTGACAGTACAATTATAAAATTCTGCTCCTAGAGAAGCATGCCAGCAGCTTTCCTAATGCACACCTTGGAGTGGCTTATTGCTTCCAAAGCATGGCTAAAAAGTAATACGAAGACATAGAGAGCCTGTCCAGTATGTTACTTTGAGTAACCCAGAGTCTTTCTGTATCACTACACCAGAAGAAAATGTTTTTAGACAAATGGTTCTGACCTGTAAGCCCTAACATAGCCTGGTGCTGGCTTATCTGCGGGCCCACTTCTCTCCCCAGGCCACACTGCCACAGCTGTGGTCAACAGGGCTGCCCAAGCTGGATCCCCCCTTGTAATCCTGGCAGGATTTTTTGGAAAGGGCTGAGGGCATGCTGCCTTGATTATGAAGGGGCAGAAAGGAATTTATGTAGGTGGCTGGCTGAGTTCCTGTTTGAAATGATTGCTGGGAATTTTTAGTGTGTTAGCAGTGAAGTCAGGGTGCCAAAGGTGTTGGAAAGGCGTCTGTTTAACATTTTACATCCAAATAAATAAATAAACAATTGAAAAATGTTGACATGAAATATGACTAGGCAAAGGCTGAATCCATATTCATGATGCCATGTTGGCAGTATTCCTGATGCTCTCTCCAGAGATTGTGGGGAGTGTGCATAACCCAGACATCGCTGTCAGTCCCTCAGTCCTTTCAGGGACTTCTTGGAAGCAGCATAAAAGGTCAGGGACAGCGACAAGTGTTGGAAGCAAGGGGTGGTGATGCCTGATAACAGGAAGATAACATGGCTTCACAATGGCTAGTCAATGAGTTTGCTGTGCCTACGGTTGACTATGCCAATCAGATCCATCTCGTTGTTTCCTGGTGCTCCCACCCATTTCTCATTTATACTTAGATTATAAACTCGTTGGAGGTGGAAATGAGTTTTTGTTCTGTGTGTACAACGCCTAGCACAATGGGGCCCCGAGCTCTGATAAGGACCCCAATGTGCTACCACAATACAAATAAATGCCAATAACAATGAGAGAGAAATAGAAATGAGAACCAAGGATGGTGGGCTTTTTTCCAGACGTTTTTCTTCTCAATGTTTCCACTAAACAAAACTCAGAACTATTCAGGCAACAAAATGAACCTACTCTAGTTTTAATTCATTTCTGAGTAATATTGGTCACACGTGTATGTTTTGTGTGGGAAAGTAACCATACGCTTTTAAACCATTTCCCTAACATTTATACAGAAATTAATCGTGAGCAAGTATTGACTCTTTCAGAAGGCAGGCCTTGAAACATCTGTATAGGTGAAAAGATAATGCCATATATATAATTGCTGGTTAACTGATGACTTAGACTATTTTTATTGCTATGTAGTGAAGTGAGACTTCTTGCCTGTGTTTGAACTTATAAATAGCAAAAGAAACCAAATGTATAAGCCTTTTAATCAATATTGTTTTAAAAACTATAGCTGAGGTTTTTAATTTTCTGTACAAAAACAACAAGGAGTCCGGTGGCACCTTAAAGACTAACAGATTTATTTGGGCATAAGCTTTCGTGGGTAAAAAAACCTCACTTCTTTTTTAAAAAGTTTTTAAAAAAGGTGGGGAGGGTTGTGTTTGAAACCTGCAAATATCTGTGAAATAGCCAGAGGCCACCAAATTCTGAGCTCATTAGTCAATGGGTATTTCACCATTAACATCAACAGGGGCAGAACTTGACCTTGTTTGTTTTATAAAAGCATGAAAACCACAGGTATCCGAATTACCTGCAGAGCCACATTTGCATCAGGTGGATGCATTGTATTATTGAAGGAAAAGCAACATGTCTCAGAGCCAGTGTATGCACCGTTACCCATGGTGTGATGCAGGCTTGCCTTGGTAAGAGGTCTTATGTAATAATAAACAAGTGAATCAGTAAAATCATGTGTAGAACCTGGTAAGAATGAAGATCAATGCTGCTGAAGAGCTATCTGAGCTGTCATATCTCCCTTTTTATCTGGAAGTCAATGCAACTACTGTGTGTTTCCTTTGAATTGGGGCCATCCTGCTCAATAGTTTACAGAGAAGATACCAGGGAAAGAAACACACATTCCAGCAGTTAATGAATGCTACTTTTACATTAAAATATACTTAGGAGAAGGTTTTCAAGGGCACAAATTGCTGGACCATCAGCTTCAATTGGGAATCCAAGGGAACTGAGTGCCTACCTTTTGAGCCCTTGCAAATCTCCTCCTTACATAAGTGTTTGCACTTGGCTCTCTCATAGCAGAATGATCAGAAGTAATTCTGTGATCCCGTAATTCACATCAGCTAGATTCCTGTTCCTTCTGGGCAAAGTCCTTAAAGTAATGCATCTCCTCTTTTCTCTTGTCTCCCCATGTTACCTCCAACTGTGCAAGATGTAATGCTTCTCAAGTGTCCACACACGCTTGTCTTTTATTGAGGAAGATTTGCTTAAACCACTTTGTCCTTTCACTGTCTAGGACCAAGTCTCCTCTCATTTGTTTAGGCTGATCAAACAGTCTCAGCTGCTTCTCTCTCAAAGGTTTCTGTGAACTTTTTTCCTCCTTGAGCAAGCTTCAAGGACAGCAGATGGCAGCAGTGCACTGTGAGTTAAAACAGCTGTTACAGATCGACATAGAAAAGTAAGATGTAGAGCAAAGTTTCCTTTTCATGCCCTAGATGTTTTTCGGGGCAGTATCCATCCCTGCTTTCATTTTTGGAACACATCTTAGTATGATGTTCCCGTGGTCGGTTCTAAACATAATTGCACTAAATAGTTGCCTAAAAATGTCAGAAACAACACGCAGAATCTAACTTGCAGAGACGAGCCAGAGAATTCATAGTTCTGGCTGTGCTTAATTCATTTTTGTGTTGCGCCTGCTGCTGTTAGTAGTACACTTTGTATGAAGTGCCACAGGTGCTGTACCTGCAGGTTAAAGCCAAAGGCTAAGGTCTTCCAAAGAGACTATTGATATGAGCTGCCTGCAATTTGAGACACCTTAAAGGGGCCTGATTTCCATAAAGTGCTGAGCACCCGCCCTCTGAACATCAGGCCCTGTATGGTGTCTCAAGTTGGGACCCCAAATCACTAGTCATTTGAAGAAATCTCAGCTGTTATCCTTGCCCTCAGAAGCTGATTGTACTACAGATTGAGCCCAATAATTTCCCTAATATTAACAAGGCAGAGGGAACCCGCCATGTGACTCTTCCCAGCCCCATGGGGGGTGAGTTAGCCGCCACCATGGCACTGTCTTATCTACACTGGACTCCATGGGAAGCCCTTCTTGAGGCTAAGGTTCCAAAGCTTGGCAGGTGCAGAAGGAACAAGGGCTGGGCTAGGGAGGCCAGAGGCTGCATTAATTTTTCTGCCGATCCTTCTGTCCTGGGAAAACCTTCTTGGAGGATGGGGGGCCTTAAGGCTTGGAGGAGAATCACTGTTCAGAGCCAGAATCAGACCCACAGTCAATAAAACCCAAAGGTTCTGACAGTTCCATTCAAAATCAGACAAAATAACATGTTGATACCCAGCATAAACCACGAATATTAAAATCATCCCAAGTTATCAAAAGTTAAACAGAAGAAGAATAGAATGGAAGGAGGTTAGAAAAATATTCTGGGCTGTTTTTCCTCCATTTTTTACACCATTTTTCCAGCTGTATAACTCTATACATCACTGGAATTGCCCTTCCTCAATATCGGTGTAAATGGGAGGAGAATCAAGATCTATGTCAAGGGTATTGAACCGCGGGGATCAGAACATGAGGTTCTCGTGGCCCTTGCCGTGTTCCAGGAAGGACATTCCTCTCTCCTTTCATAGGAAACACAAAATATAAATCCCAACTCTTTTTAAAAACCGTGTAATTGCAAACCCCCTCACATTTGTGTCAGTCTTTTAAAGAAACGGCTCTGTACAATGGAGCTGTAAAATAGAAATCCCTTACTGAAACCGAACCAGTGTTACATAGGAAAGGTTCAAAGCACTATAGTTTAGAATAAAGAAAGTACAGGGGTTTGGACCATTACTGTGGAGCACCAGTCTTTGTCTCCAATCCTGAAATCAGATCCATGCAAGTGTGTACCCATGTGGGATGAGTGTGATACCCACATCGATCTGATTGCAGTTGCATAGATAGAGAATACGAGTGTGTGTCAAAGACTTTGCTTGATGAAGCTTCCAGTGCAGTTATTTCAGGAAATGTATCCAGAGCTGCTCCTGGCTGGATTCTCCCCTTGCTTGACTTCCATGCAGATGCAGTGGAGAGAAGGAGACCGTGTTGCCTGGCCCTGTAATCTCTAACGTACATCACAGGTGTAACATCCCTCAGTGACTATAAGCACGTGGAGAATTGGGTGTAACTCTACTCTGCCTTGCTCCATCTCTCTCTGCTGCCATGGTAGGAGGGCAACTGATACAGAAATTCCCTTCACCACTTCCACCAGCAGAGAGTTTCCCTGAACAGGGGAAATTCTGCACTGGCCAGTTTAAGTCCACTATTAAGCAGGTGAAGAGTCTGGCCCCAGGTGTGTTAGCTACAGAAGATAACTGGCATGGCCTAAAGGAAGGAAGTTAATGAAAAATCCTGAGAGTTCACAAAAAAATGGTTTAATTTGGCTGGCTGTGTTTCAAAAGAACTTCAGGACAGCTTATAAACCATACTAATGTGCATCGGGGTGAAATATTGCTTAATCAGCTTCCATCCAAAATAAATCAATTGAAGCAAGTTCCATTAATTCTCTAGTCAGCAGTTTATTCTGTTACTTCAAATTGCCATGTTGGTAGTGTTTTAATCTCATGAATAAGTTTTGTTTATGATGATGTCTAAGTATTTATGAGTTTCATATTGATTTTGAGGCCATCAATTTACCTGTTAGGCATTGGGTCACTTCAGAAATTATTAGCACAGGAGCTGTGAACAAAAAGCAATAAAAACTCTAATGATTGATTGGTTTGCATGTTTGTGCAATGCATTCCCGCAAAGAAAACGGACCAAAATCTAAATCCCTTTATAGTTGTATATTGAAAAAAGGAGGACTGGAAGTGATTGTTGCAATATATTCTATAGTATAAATAAATGTAGTGTTGGGCAAACCTTTTCATTGTTGTTTATTTCAGTTTCACAAGTGCTCAGTTAAACTGGCACTAAGTAATTTTTTTTAAGTAAGCATTTTAAGCAGCTTCTTTTACTTGTTGGCAAAGAAAGTATTTATGTTCTGTTGTTAAGTGTGTGTGTGTGGAAGGGGGTGAAATCTAATGAAACAAAATAGGATTCCCACTAATGTATTTATATCTTTATTCTAATACTCTTTCTGCTAATATAGTTGCAATTTTTGCAAACAGAAATTGAAAAATGCAGGACTAAATACGTGCAGTGTTATAGAGGAAGACTGGTTTTGCTGGCAAGGCTTTGGCCAGGTTATCTGGGTTCAGTTCCTCACTCTGCCACAGAGTGACCACAGGCAAGTCACTGAAGCCCTGATCCAAAGTCCACTTAAATCAGTAGAATGACTCCTGTTGACTCCAGTGGGGTTTGGATCAGATTCCTATCTTGCTGTGTTTCATCTACTCATGTGCAAAACAGAGCTTCTGTCATTCCCCCCCCCCCCACCCTTGGTTTGTCTTGGCTATTGGGTTTTAAGTTTTCAGGGCAGTGTCTTTCTCTCACACTGTTTTTTGCACAGTGCCTCCAAAATCAATTGGGCCCTGATGTAGGTGGTGCAACTGTAAATAGTAATCTAACGTGTACTTCGACATGGCCCACCAAGTGAACACCTCTGGCTTGCTGTCCCCCTGGGCTGTCAAATTCAGAGTGAAGAAAATTAGAGTAAAAATGAGAGAAGAGTGGCCCCCGAAATTGCAGGGCGAGGAAATGGTGCCAGTACATAAAAGCCCAACCATGCAAAGTCGCCAAGGTCAGGAGTCTGCAGCTGTTTGGGGTTGGAGCAGCTGATATATATGGCAGGCTGTCCTTCGATCACTGGCAGGTTTCCTCCATTGATGCTTCTTGTAGTGCAAACTTCAATTCCATCCTCCCTGGAGAGGGCTCTAGGATGGAGGTGCTGGCAGAGGAGCTCCAAAGACGATGAGCAGCCAGGGAGTGATGGCCAGGCTGGGATGCATTGTGGAAAGGCCAGTAGAACATGTGCAGCTCCCAGGTCCTCTGGGACCTGTATTTTCTGTAATTCAGCCGCTCTTGAAGTCACCTTAATTTTTTTTTAAATTCCATTATTTATTTTATTGCTCAGAGACTAGAGCTTTGCATCATTAAGGAATACCAATAGAGCTCAGGGGAAGTAATTCTGTCACTCCCCGTTTGATGGGATTAGACAGTCCCACTTGGACTACATTATGCCGACGGGTGGCATTTATGGTTTTGGGCTGCCTGCCTTATGCATGGCTTTGCCACTTGTGTGAGTAATGCAGATCATCCCAAACTCATGCCAGTAAAACCTTTACACTGTGCCCCTTGTGACCCATGAGACGTGTGACCGCTAATGTGCGTGGCTTAATCTTTCGCTGTTACTAATTTGTCCTTCATCCCCCTTCATTTATACAAATCTCCAGACCACACCCATCTTGTCTGTTTGTTCACCTATTGCATATTGTTTAAGGGTTAAATTTTCAAGTCTGTCTATATTCCCTTGAGAGACTTGAGAGCCTAAATCTGATAGACAGTCAGTTCAGACACACACACACAAAAAGTGCATTTTTCTGGGCACCAAAACTATTCATAAATTTGGGTCGTATTTGGAGAATAGTTTTGGCCAGAAAAAAAAATACTTGAGAAAAAATATTCTGAAACGTCGAAACTGTTTTGTTTTGACACTTTCAGAATGAAACAGTTCAACATTTTGTTTTGAATAAACATTTTTGAAATCAAATGTCAATTCAAAATTAATTTTTTTTTTAAAATAAAATTCTGGTCACTACCCCAAGCTACTAGTCCTGAAGCATGTCAAGAAAACCCCCAAACCACTGAACTGAGTGTAAACAAAATTTGAAACTTGGGAATTTAAAATTAACCTCCCAAAAATACTGGTATGCAGGATGTTACCTGTAACTCAGGATGCTCAGAGGAAGGTATGGCATATTGCCTTATAATATCATGAAGCAGGATCTCAGTGGAAAGTCTGCAAACCAGATGAGATTGATTAAACAATTTTTATCCAACTGGGTTGCACATAAAAATTTTATTAAAACCTCAAGTGCTAAATTTATTTCCTTGGTTTCTTTTGCCTTTCTTTTTTTTTTATTTGGTAGTGATAATTACTACATTAGAAATTAAATGAACCTCATATACTACAACTTTCAGACCTCCTAGGAGAGTTGTGAAAGTGATTTAGGGAGGTGACTTTGCTATTGTGCCTAATCGAGTTACAGTAATTGTCACCTATAATTTTAACTTGACTGCTATGTGTTGAATCAGAAGTTTTACCAGGGGATTCTTTGTCACTGAGCTTCTCTCTCTCTCTCTCCTTTTTTTTTTTTTTGCAAAACACATCAGCTGAAAACAAATCAACAAACACAGATGTGCAGTTAACAACATTATTGCTTGGTACCCCATTGGCTTCTTTACCAGCCTGATGTGCTGTAGTGCGAGATGACTTTCAACAGCAGTGCATCAGCAAATGCACTGCTATATTGCAGAAGACTACATCGTCAGCTGATGCAAATCCCCACAGCTCCATTGAAGTTAATGGAGCAATGCCAGTTTACACTAGATGAGGATATGGGGCCAGATTTATAAGGGTATTTTGACACCTAAAGATGCAGCTAGGTACCTGACTCTCATTAACTTTCAATGGGAGTTAGGCCCCTACCCTGCCCAGGCACTTTTGTAAACCCCACTAGGCACCCATCTGTATCTTTAGGCACCTAAATACCTTGGTAAATCTGTCCGCTGGTCCTTATTTCCAAAATATATATGAAGAAGGTGCTTCTGGACATATCCTCAATACTGTGAACTAGGGGCATCTGATGAAATTATAGGCTGCAGGTTTAAAACAAACATAAGGAATTATTTCTTCACAAAACACACAGTCAACTTGTGGAACTCCTTGCCAGGGGATGTTTAAGTTTCTCAAGTAGCTTAAAAGTGAGGTTGATCAGAACAATTGGGTGATAGTTCTTCGGGACATCTGCCTTCCGTCTGGGCTTGAGAAGTTGACATTTACCAGACTTTGGAACGGTACAGTATTCCAGACAAGTATTGTAGAGTCTTAGCTGAAAGTTGCAAAAGGATGATGCCATGTGATGCAGGAACCCCCTATGGATTTTGTCCAGCCCAGGAGCCTTGCAAAATTTTAAAGAAAGAAATGGCTGATTCTAGTTTCTCTCTAGTGACTAACTGTGATAAGTTGGAGTCAGCTCAGGGGGTTGACCAAATCTTCCTGAGCGCAGACAATGCCTTCCATTCATGATCTCCATTTGGGTTTACTGGTCAGTTGTTGGCCCAAGGTGGACTGCCACAGCATTTGCTGACACATGTGCAGGGTGTTAGGGGTCTCCTATTCCCCAGAACTGGGGTGGGGAGTAAGGGTCCTGGCCCCCTCACTTTTTAACAAAAAACAAAGACATGTGCTGTGAGAAAAACATGATTGTACTGCCAAAGATCAAGAAGCACTATGAGATTGGATCAGATGCTTTCCTAGCAGCCACTGTGATCTCTAGTCCTGCCATCATGCCCACGTCATATGAACAATGGACTTCCCCGGAAATCTGTACGCCGGTGCTCTTGAATATATATACAACTGACCTGACACCCACCTCAGCAATTAAGTTTATGGATGCTGATGACAACTGCTGGCAATAGCCAGAAGGAGCTTTGAGAAGCTGGAGTTCCCCTGTCATCTGACCGTGGTACCTTAGCCAAGTATTTTTCATAGTGACGGCTTAAACTAACTGCACTAAATATGGTGTCATCGTGTTTCCATCTTGCCCACTGGTTAGCTCATCGACAGCTGCAGGTCTTTCTGAACAATCAGCCAAGCTTTATTTTTTTTTAACTGTACCCTCCTTATTTGGGGATAGAGCTTGATCACGCTCTGTCCTTTCAACAACACATCGAGAACACATGACTTGCACTTCTCCGCAGGCTTGGTGGCAAGTCATGGGGCAATAGCCTTGCAACCATATGGATATTTCTCAGTGCCCTAATCATGGCACTTGGCAAATCCTCTGAGGCAGCATGGGGCTCCAGTCATCACTGTGGCAAGTTGGACTTCACGATCAACTCCACCCTTCATATCATCAGTGGTGTGACCAGGACAACTCCAGTCTCCAACCATCCAATCTTGGCTGACAGAGCTCTGCCAGCGATTTGGCACGGAAGTGGGCCCTGAATGCATTACTGCATGAAGCCAACTATCAGGATGGCGTACTTCACAATTTTTTCTTAAAGCCACATCAGAAATGCTAGTTAAAGCCTAGATTCCCCTTTTCTGAGAGCGGCCCCGCAGCCAGCTGCACTGGCAGCTACCGGAGTGGCCCTGGGGCCAGCTGCACTGGCTGCTGCTTGGGTGGCCCCGGGCAGCTAGCCATGGGGACTGCCTGAGAATGAGGCCGGTGTGGCCGAACCCAGGGACCACCTGAGTAGTGGTCCCCGGGAGGCCAGTGCAGCTGCAGCTGGTGGCCCCCAGGTGGCCAGAGTAGCTGCTTCCCCGGGCAGCCCCCAGTGGCAGTCCCTGGGTGGCTGGTGCAGATGCTGGCGGCGGCCCCAGCAGCTAGTGCTGGGCTGGCCCTGCCCCCAAACAGCAACCTCCCTGGCTTCCTCTCCAGCAATGGCCCCACTCACAGGGCCGGCTCCAGCATTTCTGCCGCCCCAAGCGGTGGGGGGAAAAAAAGCCACGATCGGCGGCACTTCGGCAGCAGCTCCACTGCGCCGCTTCATTCTTTGGCAGCAATTTGGCAGCCAGTCCTTCCCGCCGAGAGGGACTGAGGGACCTGCTGCCAAATTGCCGCTGAAGAAGCCCCTTCCCATTGGCCGCCCTGAGCACCTGCTTGCTGCGCTGGTGCCTGGAGCCAGCCCCGCCCACTCAGCAGCACCTCGGCACCCCCCAGCAGCGGCCCCCTTAAGATTTAGTCAGGGGTATTTTTAGTAAAAGTCACGGACAGGTTGTGAATTTTTGTGTATTGCCCATAACCTGTTCATGACTTTTACTAAAAACACCCGTGACTAAGTCCTAGCCTTGCTTATGGTAAATATTGATGGGACCGACCTGTCTACAGTGGAGACTTGTACCATTTGCAGCTTGATCCAGTGCAAGCTCTAGTGATGAGAGTCCACATCTAGCCATCCTGTTTCAGGCACCGTGTCCACCCCCTGCGCTCTATGGAGGCACTGCAGGGCCAGTGGAGTACTGTACCTCTCCCACAATTCCCAGAACAGCTCCCCAGAGTAAGTGCATGACATCAATAAATGTCAAATTGCACCTTATCAGATTTTGGGTTGGTTCCAATGGATGCTTCGAATCCTTCTGTCCTGTATGTGGATCTTCCTTTTCACACGTCCCGAATTTAGTCAACAAAAATTAAATGGCAGGCTTGATTCTGATTTTGCTGCACACCCATATAAATTAGGACTAGCTCCATTGAAATCAGTGGATTACCATGGTGCTAAAATCCATGTAAATTAGGCAGGGTCATACCCATCATGTTTATAAAGATGGTTATGAAAATGCTTACAGATTGAAAGAGGCTACAACATATGTATTACAGACCAGTAGTGAACACAAGGGAAGTGAATCCTTGTAGCTATCTATTTTACTGTTACATTGCTAATATAAATCAGTTTACTTGCACTGGGTTTAAACTCAGACACTTGAATGTGTATGATAGACAAACGATGGGTCTTAGCCTGAATAATTCATGCTGTTTGTGAGTCACTTTTTAAGCCTTTCTGCTAAACCACAGAAGATTAGCATTTTTTTGTTGCTTTCTTAATCAAAGGCTAGTGGGGGTTTTGACTTTTAACGATTCCCCATGCTTTCAAGGTACATGTTGACTATTCCGACTGGGATTTCTGGCCCTTGGAAGCATTTTAGCTAGTTCTGGGGCCGGCTACCTTATACAGCTTTCTAGTAGATCGTGAATAAGTTGAAAGCTTGGAAAGCTATTTGCTAATTACTCCTGGGCCCTTTTACTACCTAATTTTGTTTTCATCACCTGTTATTTACTGACTAACTCAAATCAGCGCGTCTGAGAGTGTGGGACAGTTTGGCAGGTAATAAGTAGCAGCGCTGGGAATCGGAAAGATCCCAGCCTCAAAATGGGTATTGTTAGTTAGAAATGGGCTTTGCGTTCACGGTGTTCTGTGCTCTCATGGGCTGCGCCGTCAGGGCTAGATCCTCAGGTGGTGTAAACCAGAGGTGGAACTCTACAGATTTACGCTAGCTGGGGGTCTGCAGACTATCCAAGTATAAATTTCACTGAAGTCAGTGGGATAAGTAATTGCCCAGGGCTCTGTGAAGTCCCGTGTATTTTATTGGGCTGCAGTTCATGGAGGATAGGTCCATCAATCGCTATTAGTCAAGATGGTCAGGGGTGCAACTACGTGCTCTGGGTGTCCTTTGCCTCTGATTGCCAGGAGCTGGGAGTGGACGACGAGTTGGATCACTTGATAAAAAAGTCATAGATAAAACTCCCTATGACTTCAAAAGGATCCGGATCAGGCCCCTTGCTTTTAAACTAGAAAAAAATCAGTAGCAGATAGCAGAAGTGAACTCCTGTTTACATAGTGCATAGAACAGAAGTAAAGCACATGTGAGTTTTTCTGTTGACAGATTAACTATGGATGGTGATGTGTATGGGGCCGCTTTATTGACAGACTTGGGGAAACAGAGCCAGAGACCGTTATGAGTGAGGTCACTTCTGTATGATGCCAATTTCCTGTCTCTGGATGGTATTTCCTTTTTCTGACATGCTATGTTATGTGTTGTCTTTCCTTCATTTTTCATTTTTTCTTGCTTTTGTTTTTTTTACTCCAGATTTTCTTATAACAGAGCTCTGAACAAATGTAAAATATCATTTTATGATGCAATGAGTATGGTTTCCTATTACACTCAGCTTTTGAATTTGTCTCTTTTTATTGTCATTGTTAGGCCTTTTTTCTCTTTTGTATGATAACAATCAATTTTTAAAAATCAGAATGTCAGCAATTCAAATTTCCCAAGTGTTAATTTTAATGTATCCAAATTTTTTAAAATGTCAGTGTTAAACCCAAAACTTTAAAATGGTTAACTTTCCAATAAATTGGCATATCAGATGCCGCGTATCTTACACTTGAGTGTTATCCAGCCTCCCTTATTTGTATTGTTTAAGCATCATCTTCTAGAACTGCAGCTCATTCTATTGTGCGCAGTCACTGTTCTCATATTAACACGCTGATGAAATGACGGCTAAGGCTTTCACACGCTGGTGCACTGTAGTCGCTGGGGAGTTTCTATATTCCTGTTCCACTATTAGGTTTCAAACCTTCCTGCTGAGTAGCTGTCCTCATGTCACATCAGGTAAGCTTAGTTGTGAATTGAGCTCACAGAGTGGAACTAATCCCAGTGTTCAGCATTAGATAGAGGAGAACAATGTGGTTGAGAACTAAGCCAGGTCTCCCTAAGAGGTAAGATTTTTGAAAACCAAAGATACCTAACCATTTTAAGCCCCTGTACTCTGTCTATTTCCGTCTCTGTATCTGTTTAGCTAACTTTCAGATCTATGTAGTTTTGATAGCTTACAATATATATTGATACATTGGTGCCAATTGGGCACTTCTAAAGCTGGGGTCACCAGTACATGTATAACAGTGACAGCAGTAAATCCACTCAAAGTGAGAAAAAAGGCATTACCATTAACATAGGGGCAAATTTGAGGTGGAATCTGGATTTTCAGTCCCCTGGGCATTGATACTTTATTCTTCGAGAGCCAGATTCTTTTCCGAGCTGAGTATGTGTGACCACCTCTCTGCATCAGAGAGCAAATTATTTGCCCGTAGTGATTTTTGTTGCTCATGTATAAGCAGGGCCAGAATTTTTCTGAGTGGTACCTTTGTGGTCAGGTAGGGTAGTTGCTTAGTAAGGTATATAACCTTAAGAAGTCTCAAATGCATGAAGACTTGTGTTTTTCCCCTGTTTCAGTGGACGAAGTGTGACTAACATGAAATCTTGCGTGCACAGCTCATGTCAGAATTCCATACTTTGTAAGAAAAATAAGTGCCATTAATAGTCATTTTCATTATTTTTTTCCCTATGGGAATTATATTTTTCTTTACTGAGATTTGTAAGACAATGAAAGGCTCCATTTAGAACACTCCCTAGAGACCTCTGACAGTTGCTTAAAAATGTAAGTTAAAAAAAAGAAAAATAAACAAAATTCCTCAGTTCCCCATCCATCACCCCCAATATTCTTTGCCTGAAAAGATGTGCATTGCAGCATGTCCTGAAGGGCAGCAGAGCCAGGCCATTTCCACCCAGTTGAAGTCCCACATTCCAAAGAAAAGGGGTCTTCCCAGAGAATGCTTTTCTGTGGTCCATCTTTAGCACTTCTGCTGATCTCAGTTGTGGCACTATGGCCTGGGGAGAGGTGGTTTCCTCAGTAGGAAGGTCCTAACCATTTAGAGCTTAATAAACTCCATCCAGAAACCCCCAAGCAGCTGGTGCAGATCACATCATTGGTTGGCAAGATACGCCACTTACCAAGCAGGCATTCTTCACTAGATCCAGTTTTCAGCTAAGAACATAAGAACGGCAATATTGGGTCAGACCAAAGGTCCATCTAGCCCAGTCCTGTCTTCTGACAGTGGCCAATGCCAGGTGCTTCAGAGGGAATGAACAGAACAGGTAAGCATCAAATGATCCATCCCCTGTTGCCCATTCCCAGCTTCCGGCAAATAGGTTAACAAACTCAGAGTCTACTAACTTGAGTTCTGCTAACCCTGGGCTTACACTGCAGTATAGACATACCCAAGTAGAATTTATTACATTAAGCTTGTTTGAGAAAATATATGTTTCTATTATATTGTAGAAACCAACCTTGGGTGGTTAATTCATCTCGTATAAGATCACATATTTATTCTGCATAAGCTGCTGGTACTGAAAAAAGGGCCAAAATTTGGCCTGATTTATAGGCCTTAAATTCAAAGCTGCCAACTTAAAAGCTTGTTAGGGTTGTGATTTTTCCCTTTTTCCACTCCCTCTCTGTCAAACCAATTATTACATGTTTGACATACAACTATCTTTAGAATCCAACAGTACTTTACATTTCATAAAAGGGAGGATCCATGAGGTGTAGGAAAATTGGTGAAGGTGCACTACTGGCATGGCTTGAAGTATGAAACCGTTGGGGAAAACAAGACAGAGGAAGCTGTCAAGGTAAAGTTTCATGATGAGGATAAGTAAAGAGGCTGCCAAGACAAGCAGTGGTAAGGTGATCCAAAGGTTAAAGGAAAGGCAAAGGCCAAATAGAAAGTTCTGGCTGAGAAGAATTTAGGAATTTCCTTCAAATGACTACAGAGGAAACATTCTTTGCATCTGTCTATCTGTAAGATTCTCTTCCACGCTCTGTTCCTTATGGACACTGAGCCACTTCTGCTTCTTATCTGTTTCCTTTAGGCATTCCTTTTCTGAGCCTACTTACTTCTCTGAAGTCTGTTGAGCTGTGCAGTAAAACTTCTGGATTAAAATAAAACTCTTCACATTTTATTCTTCACCTGCAACACCATGGGCTTAATTCTGGTCTCACTTAAACCTTTCTGGGTGGAAGGATGGTTTTGTGCTTGCCACTGCGCCTTGGTCTCTGGGTTCAGGTCCCAGCTCTGTCACAGCCAGGCTCTGTGTAACCTTGGTCCAGTCATTTAATCTCTCTTTGCTCAGTTGGTCCATAAAATGGGGATAATCATCTATCCTTTTGCCCACCTCTTGTCTGTTTAGAGATTTCAAGGCCAGAAGGGACCACTGTGATCATCTAGCCCGACCTCCTGTATAACGCAGGTCACAGAACGTTCCCAATATGACTCCTAGAGCAGAACTTTTAGAAAAACAGTCAATCTTGATTTAAAAATTATCAGGGATGGAGAAGCCACCATGACCCCTGGTATGTTGATCGAATGGTTAATTACACACACTGTTAAAAATTTACACCTTATTTACAGTCTGAAGTGGTCTAGTTTCAACTTCCAGCCATTGGATCATGTTAGACCTTTTCCTGCTAGATTGAAGAGTCCATTATTAAATATTTGTTCCCCATGTAAATTAAGGGGTGACTGTAATTATGTCACCCCTTAATCGTCTTTCTGTTAATCTAAATAGATGGAGCTTTTTGATTGTCACTCTAAAGCATACTTTCTAATCTTGTAATAATTTTTGTGGCTGTTCTCTGAACCTTCTCCAACTTATCAACATCCTTGAATTGTGGATACCAAAACTGGACACAGGATTCCAGCAATAGTCAGTCTAGAGGTTTAGATTGTAAACTCAATGGACTTCTTAAGCTTCTGACTGCCACACTGATGACAGGAGATGGATCACTCAATAATTACCCTGCTCTGTTCATTCTCTCTGAAGTGTCTGGCATTGGTCACTGTCAGAAGACAGAATACTGGGCTAGATGGACCATTGGTCTGACCTAATATGGCCGTTCTTATGTTGTGTTCTCTTAATATGCGTCCAGTGCCTAGCACAGTGGTACACTCAACTCACTTGGGGTTTTAGGTGCACTTGGAATAAAAATAATAAATACTACTACTAACAGTTTTCACCGCTATAATGTCACTGGCTTCAATGGAGTTTACCTGGTGTGAGTGAGAAAAGAATCAGTCCAGTGTCGGGAAACCATTTTGGACACCTACGATGATGCACACAACAGTGTTAAAGCATATAAATATTGATTTCTCTTTGATTAGAATGAGATGTTGCCACAGCTTATGCTGCTAACAATATTGAGCTGTACATTTAACCACTTTGAAACAATTCACAATGATATAAAATGTCTGTTCAGCAACAGAGTTCATTAACTTTGCCAACAATGTTCAATTTGTGCCATCTGGTCTACATTCCTCCCCAATCTCATAGGGATAAGCCAGGGGTGAACTTGGCCCAAAGCTCTGACGCAAAGAGTGCTACGTAATGTACTAAATTAATGCACTTGCTTTTCACTTCAGAAGAACTGGATTTGGATCCTAGGTTAAGTCACAGCTTTGGAGGTAACATCTGAGTCCCCACAAAGTCACATTAAAAAAAAAAAATTCACAGCACAACTTTTCAGAGAAGCCAGAATAAGAGAGTTTGTTGGTTGACATGACTGTGGATGGCAGAGCTATTCTAGTCTGTCCTTTATATAGGTTCTTTTACTGCCCTTACCACTATAGTAAGTATCTGAGCATCTTCCACTCGTGCATTGTGTCATGATTAACATGTGTCACATGAGGCTTTTTCTTTTTTTAACCACCTTCTCCTCAGGGAGAAAATAGTGTGTGCAGTGAAGAGTTTTGTTTAGATAGTGTTTGTCTGTTGTTGGTTTTTTGTTTTGTTTTTTAAATGAACACACTGCTCTTTGATTAGAGAAGCCAGGTAGAAGAAGTGGGCCTTGCACTTGGAGCAGAAGGTGGTGAAATTTGTGATGGTCCGTAGTTCCTGGGGATATCATTCCGGGTCTGTGGTGGTGTAGACATTTGCACAGCCTCTGCTTGCATTGTATCTGGCTCAGGCCAATGCCATTTGCCTTTCAATCGGAGCAGCCAAAAAAGAAACAAGAAAGCCTGAATCAGCTCTTTAGGGCAGGGACTGGTTTTTCATTGTTTGCCTACAGGGCGAACCATAATGGGGCCCCAATCTTTGAGTGGAGCCTCTAGCACTACCATAATTTTAAATACAACAAATAAATACTAAGAATCAAGTAACCCCGCTGTATTACTAACTCCTCCCCGCCCCCTCCCAAAAAACCAAACAAAACAGCAACAGTGACAAAGAGCCTCAATTAAGGGAAACGAACTTCCTGAGTTCAGCATCTGACCTCTTAGCACCAAAGTGCCACTTTAAAAATTTATAAATGTGGTCCCTTGAGATCCGTCCTGAAAGGTGGATTGACGAGCTACAGCTTCACATTTCCCCACACTTGTCAGATCAGTCTTCTTGGGTCATTGGCTGTGCGCTCACACAGCAGATCTTGCCAATTTCCTTTCTTTAGTTAATATCAATTGAGGGATTTTGCAAGCCTTTTCCACTGTGTGCAACCCCCAGGAAGTGAAACTGGCAGCACTCAGCACAGGAGGCAGCTACTTTCAAACTGTTGACCTCCCTTTTGTTTCTTACACTGCTCAGAGAGGAGAACAAAGACAGCAGGGAAACTCATACGGTTGCCACAACAACATAGCAATGTGAATTCGGATTGAGCATTGCCTGCAGTACAGGAGTCCGAGGAGACTCACAAAAACTAACACACGCACATTATCCTGGCACTGTGGGGCTCCACTCCTGATCAAGGTCTCTGGGTTCCATAGTAATACAAATAATAAACATCATAGTCTAGTGAATTCCCTCATGTTCTCACTGTTATTGGCAGTTCGTTTAAAGTTCACTTTTTTTTTTCAGAGAATAAAAAGAATAATTAAACAACCCAAAATTCTTGACTTTAATTTATTTTTCACTGGATATGTCTTACAACAGAGTAATGTAATTCTCGCTCTGTGTATAGCTGTCTGTTGAGATCTGCTTATATCTATTTTGCTCTGTAGCTATATCTGTGGTGCCCTATGGGGGTTTGGGAAAGATTGAGCCTGACCCAGCATGAGTGTGCAAAGAGGACAGAAAGCCAGGAAGCCCCTTGCAGTCCACACAGGGTCTGTCTACACTGCAATAAAAAAAACCCTGCAGCACTGAGTCTCTCAGCCTGGGTCAGCTGACTTGGGCGCTGGGGCTATAAAATTGCAGTGTAGACGTTCAGGCTGGGATGTAGGCCAGGCTCTAAGACCTCTCCCCTCGCAGTGTAAACATATCCAGACCAGGAACAATTACATTCCCAGCTTTTAGCGTCTTCAGCAAAGTTGGGGATGAGCAAGGCAAGGCAAAGCTGCTGGGTTGCAGCGGGAAGAGCACCTACTTTAAGAGTGCACCATGGAGCCTCAGCAGGGATGGGGCTCTCCAGGCAGAGTGCCCGGGAGCTCAGACAGGGATGGGACACCTCCACATGGTCTTAAAGGCACTTTACATAGGCCTGAACATGCAGCCCTTACTAATGTGAGTAGTCCCGTTAACTGCAAAAGGGGAAAAGCTGCAGGATGGAGCACCGTAGAATACCCAGTTATGATGTTTATTGATACTATGTTGCCAATAGACTTCTTTTGCTGATACCGTGTGCTAGAACAAGGGGGTTCCTAGGCACTATCACAGTACAAACAACTAATAAAATGTGCCTGTAATTTCTTGAAAATTCCCTCTATTTTTTAGATGAGATGGGAATATTGAAGAGAATATTAAAATGCCAGCATTTTAGGCTGCTGAACTAGCGGGATTATATTAAATAGCTAATTTGGATGGCGTATCAGTGCTTCTCCCTGCAAGAAGGTTGTTTTTCTGTTTCTAAACTGTGACACGATCCTTTGGCTTTGCCACCTTAATCTGTGTCACGCCAATTAGGAAGAAGTGGTATTATCGGATCCAAAACACTAATTAGTATGAGATTTTTTTAAAGGAGTGTTTTCTCTATTGGGAAAGTATACTGAAGATTGCTAAATTGCTAGAGTGCTGACACTCTAGCAAGTAGCCTTATACAAAGAACTAAATAGCTTGGCACATCCCTTGATTGATAGGAGGTAGTGGATGGATCCCCATCTCTGCTGGAGATGTGAACTTGACCCATTGTGGATAAACACTATGCACAGGTCCTGCTAGAAATTCAGCTTTGAGATCTTTGTTAATATTGTAATAATAAGTACAGTAAGAAGTAAACACAGCATCAGACCAGATGTCATTGGTTTATATCCATTTTATCCGACTATTTTTTCTCGGAAAACCCTTCTCTCTGCTATGCACAAAGCATGCATGTTGTCACAGAAGTGCTAAATCCCACTGCTTATTACCATAAAATGTATGAGCTTAGAGGATATGAAAGTGTTCCATCCAAGAGGATATGAAAGTGTTCTACCCAAAGAGAGTTCAAGGCCTTTTGTATAAAGAACACAGATTCAGGCTTTGAGATAATGCCATGTGTTAGAGTTTTGAAAAGAAGGCATTTGTGAGAGTGGCTTTCTTAAACTACTAATTTACCATCCAGATGTCTTTAGGAAGATGGCAGTTATAGGGGAGAAATAAAGACTTTTTGTCTATACAATGTGGGTTCCTTCTTTCTTGGGGAAAATCATGCTAATGAAATTAACACTGTGAGAAAATATGATCCAATCAAATTTGAGAAAGTTATGTTATCGAGATTCCAGGACATGGAGTCTTCTTTTTGAAGAGTATTCTGAAAGAGTATTTGCATGTAACCTCCAGGATCTCAACAATTTGCTTTGATTTTTGTTGCAGTAGAGATTTCAGAGAGAAATAACATCAAATTCTCCTTGGTACATATACCCATCCTAAACCTTTCTTTAAAAATTGGTAACCAACTTTTATACATGCTCACGGGGCCTGATGCTGCCATCATTTAAGTCAATGGTAAAACTTCCACAGATTACAGTTAGAAATGGATTGGACCCACCATGCAGAATAGAAAATAAAAATTACCAGCTCCAAAAATAAATAAACAAATAAATTGAAGTACTAACATACAGACAGTAAAATACTGAGTGAATTCATGGCATACAAACTATGCAGTTGAATTTGCACTTTGCATATATTTATGTATAATGAAACATTACTCTGACATCATCTTATTTAGCAAACTCAATACCAGGTAGTACACAGCTTTTTTAATGAATACTGACACATTGCTTTCTGGTATATATAAAAAGCATGCGCTGGGGAGTCTTTAAAAACACAACACATTGTGCATTAGCCTGTCAAGATTTTCATGTCAACATTACCTTCCTATTTTATAAAATTCAGCAAGTAGGTTGGTAAAACAAAATTATTTCAGCTTTTGCTTTTGGTTTAGTGTGGATTCAAAAAAAACTTGTAAAAAGAATATGTTTGAGGGTTGTCTTTAATTTACAATGTTTTCTGAAAGGTGTAAAATAAACCCACTGCATTTAGCCAGAGATTTTATGCAAGTCGAAAATGTGAAGGTTTGTCTTTCTGTTCTGGCCCCAGGGACTGTCTTTTTCATATTCAAGACTCCTAAAAACACAAGGTGGAGAGAAAGCAAGCAAGAAAAACATACTGTAAAAAGGCACCGAGAAATCCAAACTTAATGAAACTATTTTTTTTTTTGGCATATATGACCAATGCCAATTAGATTGTTGTAATTTTACAGTCTGCCCTAAGGGGAAGCATGTAGCTGTGCTGCCTCCGGAGTATCTCTGGAGTATAACCAATTCCTCCCTGTTACAGGAGTGCGCTGAAGAAATGTAAATAGTTAATAAAAAAAAGTGCCCGTAGGTGGCACTCAAGAATACGTAGCACAGTTCCTGGGTTTTGTATGACCAACCAATAAGACTTGTTATGCACCACACATGGCTTTCTCTGGCTGCTCTTTACATCAGGTCATGTGTGCTTGTGTGTGCACGCACACACGTGCAGAATTACTTCACCTCTTCATATGGAGCAGTTTAATGCCCACTGTGTCCCCACTCAGTGAATGGGGAGAGGATGGAGGGGTGAGTCCCACCTTGGCACTTGTGCACAATGGCAGACTGGTTTCCCTCCCAGAGGTGGAATCCCAATCTGAGCTGGGCTGAGCAGAAGACTAAGTGTGTACGTGTTTAGGGGGCTTACTCCCCTGGGTGGCTGACTACGTGCTCTGGCAATCTATCCGTTAATGAGATAATGCAGTTGTGTGAGTTCACATCAGTACCTAATGGAAATTTACCAGTGAAAAAGCTTGGTCCATTTAGACCCAGTGAATGTCCTGCTGTGGCCAGTGGTGCTATTGGAGTCTGAGGCTTAGATTCAGCAAGGCACTTAACCATGTGCTTTGCTGTAATCACATACTGCTTTATGTCCCAGGAACTTAAAGGGTTGGACTTCTTAAGCACATGATTCAATACGTTGCTGAACCAGATCCATACACCAGCTACAAAGCCCATCATAGCCCAAATGGGACTCTCTCCTTCAATAGTGCCACTGGGAATAGCTCCTGAAAAACAGCTTTCACTGGGGCTACATGAACCAAAGCTTTTCTCCTTATGCGAGAACAAGTATTTCAGGCAGTCCTTAAATCACAAAGGGCCCTGTGATTATGCATTGTAGGAGCCTCATTTACATATAGCATTATCAGTGTGTTTATAATTATATTATTACACTCTAGGAGGGTGTAGGGTCAAATGTATAAGTGTATACTTTGTTCTAAAAGACTTGCTCCCAAATACACTGCTGCCACAGATTAAAATCATCTGATCCAAAACAGTCTGTCAGATTTTTGGTAGCTGTTGAGACTTGTTGGAAACAGTAGGGCCTGTCATTCTCAGATTAAGGAGGGATTTGCAGCGTGATTTTTGGATTGCCTTAAAACAAAGGTTAAATGCTTTGAGAGGAGGAGAGTTTGGTGTGTGTGTTTTTCCAAAACAACAGATGGTTTCAATAAAGTTACCCCTGCAGCTAGGAGGTGGCACTTCTTGAAATTAGCAGAGCCATATCTCATCAGGGTTCTTGTTTCCACCAGCCTGTCTCAGCAAGGCCCAATCCACTGTACAGTATGGGGTGATCAGAAAAGGCACTCCAATATCTGCCCCATTAATTGCCCCCTGCCAGTCTTTGCTCTATTCTAATGTAATGCCCACTGTGCTCAGTATGATAAGATTAATCTACTTTCAAGGGCAACTTTCCCTAATGATCTTCTATCCCCCCAACCCCCCAATTTAAACTACAATGAGTAGTGCCTTTTACAAGATTCCTCCAGCAAAATGTGTTATTTCTTGGAATCATTAAATATAAAACACTCTAATTAAATCTATGTATCAATGTATTAAATTATTGTAGTGCAACTAAATTAATGTGTCTGCTTGTGATAGTACTGCAGTCAATGACACAGTATGCCTTATTTATAAAAGACAATTTTAAAGGGATTATTTTCCAAGGTTAGATTGTTCAAAGTGAATGCCAGGTTTTTTTCCAGTTAAAATATTAGGTTTGTTTCAGAATGCAACAGTATTAATACTGCTACTTCTTATCATTCATATACAGTAGGACTTTACTTATTCAAATCACTTTACATAGATTAACTAATTAGTCATTACAACACCTTTAGTATTATTTTATTTTTATTAGAATATGCTCTCTGTGCCATAGTGTCACTGTTCTATGACCCTAGCTATGACACTCATTGCCCTAACTACACTGACATAAGTGCTACAACTCTCGTGGAGATGGAATTATGATGTCAGTGTAGCAAGCCACTTACTTCGGTGGAAGCAGCATTCTAGTGAAGACACTGACGTAATTAGGGTGACATAAACTGCCTTACATCAACCTAACTCTGTAGTGTAGGTTGTGTAGAATAAGCCTTAGTGATTTTCCTCCCGAGATTTACACCTTCTCTCCTCTCTTCCCTTTTTCACCACAGTGTCCAATGCAGCTCTGGCTCTGATTTGAACTGGAGAGTTTCCACTATTTTATTAAGTTGGAAAAACTTCCACGAGCTAAGTGCAGCTTAAAAAAAAAGTCTCAGAGGACTGGAATCTGGAGTCTGTGTGATGCTGCCCTCAACAGCCTCTGTTTCTTGTGTTCCTGCATTGATGCAATCTGCCAGCTGTGGAAATCAGAGACACAGAGCTGGAGTCCCTGCTGAATCTCCACACGACCCAGGGAATCAGTTACTATGGCGCTGTTATGCCTTTACGTCACCATCAGAATAATTAATAGGAGCAGCATCTCCAGGAGCAACATCATTCTGAATGGCTATAGCCAACTATTCAACAATATAATCATGTCCTCCGAATACCTGACTGACCGGCATAATGTCCATCTAAGTAGAAAAAAGATAGGACTTGGTGTCAAATAATATCAGCCCCAATTTTTACTGAGGCTGCTAGATACCGACAGAACCTGGCAGTTCCCTCTGGCTCTCTAGACCCCAGATTAATTAGACATAGCAGTCCTTATTGTTTGTTCCCTGCTGGCCCTTCATAGTGGAGTCTCCATCACTGGGAATGTTTAAATCAAAACTGGGTGTTGCTCTAAAAGTGGTGCTTTAGTTTCAGGGAAGTCGTAGGGCTTGTGTTGTATAGGAGGTCAGACTAGATGATCCCAATGGTCCCTTCTGCCTTTATAATCTGTTGGTAAGGGGGCTCACCCCCCCAGGTGATGGAACAACTCCACGTGAACCCTCTTGGTGTAGGAAGGGAGAGGAAGGGGCATTGTCAGAGCACGTGGACTCTAGCTATTCTCAGCTGTCCATACATGCTAGACTACTGTTGTAGCCTAACCGTAAGTGAGAGCTGCTCTGAGGTTGCCTGAGAATATAGGAAGCACAAAGGTGACTTTAAGCCCCTTTTCCAACATCCTTCTGCTCCAATCCTTCTTAAAGTGCAAGATCAGAAACCCAGAGCCAACCTACTGTTGCCACACAGAGGCTTTGATTCTAGGTTGCTCTAATCCTGCAGAGGGGGCTAGTGGAAAAGATGGCTTTAAACCACAGTGCCCTGCCAATATTCTCCTCCATTTTGTTTCTCTGGTAACTGGGACAAGGAAGGACTCTTCAAGCATTTCCCTTTACAGTTTCACTTTGTGCGGTTGAGACACAGTCTTGAAATCTATCAGATGTTCTAACAATGAACATTTCCTATACATTCAAATAGTAGATGGACTGGGTACAGGACCATCGAGAACATACCGAGCACTTAGAATTGTGTTTTTCACATCAGCAAAGATTTTCCTCCTCTTAATCATCTGTAGGGCATAATGTGGAGAGTTTCCAGTACAATTCTCTTTAACTTCTAATTCATCCTTGGTGCTTGCAGTAGCAAGATTGTCATTTCTTAATTCTACTGTTTCACATCACCACAGCAATTCTGAGAGCTGGTTAATCAAACATCCTTTCTGGCAAGCATATTTCTGTCTGAAATAGATTCAGTACTTCCTCCAGGAAGAATGATATCCCAGATCTGAGTTAATCAGTTACCAAAGAACTTTCCATCACTTTCTGATGGAATTTGCTCTGGCAGAACAGTCAGTCTTGAATTTTGAATACTTGTGTGGTTTTCAAGGAGACCAGTTCTGCTCAGTAGTCTAACTATCTCATTAAAAACGGCATCTTATCTGGTGATCAGCTCAACCCAAAGCCCTGGATCTGAACAATTTGAAGAAAGAGAGGTTGTTTCAGAATCAGACCATGATCTGAATTTTGCAGCCAGCCCCTATTTCTATGGTGGATGTACCAAATACTGTACTTAATTTGTGGGTGCAGCCAGGTACTGAAAAATTGTAAGTGATCAAACTATGTGTGCAAACAAAGTTCTTTCTCCCCTATGATCAGCATATTCACAAATATATGGAAAAAATATTCTTCTTCTTCCTTTAAAACTCCTCCTCTCCCTTCTTACTCCTTCCTCCACTTGGCATCCTAACCCACTTGGCTTCCTCACAAGAATGAGAGAGAAGTAAATGATCTTAGCCTATGTTTCTTTTGCAGGCAAGACTCCTGGTGAAGTCAGTGGGAGTTCTGAGTGCACAAGGAGGATCAGGCTCTAAGTTTAAATATGATACTTTTATTTAAAAAAAATAAAGTTGTAATCACTTGTAAAATAAAAGGCTTAGAATTAAAGTCACTTCTGAGCCATAACTATATCATCCCTATTTTTGGATTGTGGGACCACTGAATGGTAAATAACACGTTTCCCATAAAATGTTTCCGTCTGGTATGTTTTCTTGCTGAGCTATATGATACTACTGCTATTTAACAAATATTTAAAGCTATGTGTGTGGCAAATTTTTTATCCACCAAAAACATCATAGAGGTGAGCTGTTGCAAGAAGAAATGTTTCCTCTGTAAAGTATCAGATTAAATGATATATCTATATTAAAAACACTCTCCATTGCATTCCTTCATTTTGTACACTAATCCAGACAAGCCAGAGTCTCCACACCAAACGAAATGACACACTGAGGACATAATGCAGGTGATATCTGCAGTCAGAGAAGGACAAATATATGAGGATGTCATTTGCTAAAAGGTAAGAGTTGTAGCTATTCTCCCTTCACTTTCATTTTATATAGCTCTGGTCAATTTCACAGCCTTTACTAGTACGGAATGGGGAAATTGGAAAACTGCAGAATCGATTTGCAGGAATGAAGTTCTATTTTCTTTTACACCTCTTTCATCAGAGTCACTATCATTCCTGTGTTGCGTGGTATGATTATCGACAGCAGCCTGGGCACTGCTGATAATTGCTAACAGAGGGTAAAGCCATTCCCAGCAAGAGAAAGTAGAACCATGTAAGCAGCAGTCATGACATAGAACAGTAGGGTGACCAGACAGCAAGTGTGAAAAATCGGGATGGAGGTGGGGGGTAATAGAAGCCTATATAAGAAAAAGACCCAAAAATCAGGACTGTTCCTATAAAATTGGGACATCTGGTCACCCTATAGAACAGTACTATTTTTACCTTCAATGTATGCTTCTACAGGACATCAGTAATGCACTTGTTTACCTTTAAATCTCAGAAATAGTTAAAGACTTTATTTTCTAAGATATTAATTTAAATTAATGGTGCCTTTCTTTGCTTGTCTTGTGTATACCAAAAAATAAATACATAAAAAAAATGAAAATTACAAAGCATTACACTTCTCTGCTTACCATAGAATTGCAGATCTTGTTAAATCAAGGAAAGAGAAAAAACTATCAGCATCCTAAATGATTTTAGAATTTAGTGGCTTCTCCTTCCATTTACCCTGCTGTTCACAAAAGGAAAACAGTTCTGTACCTTCCTTCTGATAACCATTCAAGTCACAAAAGTGAAACTTGGTTCATTGTTGTTTTCTCCAACTGGGCTATCATTTGGTCATTGCAAATAACTCCAAACAAAACCAGGAGCCTCCAACCACTAATCTCTATTCTGAAAAGGAGATTGTGCTTTGTACTGTTCTAGGTCATTGACAACAAAACAGTTTTTTTAAATTAGTTCAGTTGCTTCTTTACTCGTTACTACCATAGCACCTAGGAACTCTAGTCATGGACCAAGATCCCTTTGTGCTAGGGACTATATAAACATAGAAAAGCTGTTCCCTGCCCCAAAGCACTTACAATCTAATTAAACCTTTTTAGCTGTTTTTTTACTGAAAAATCAACATAATGGAATGAAGTCCTTACCAATTGTATTATCCAATTAGTATTATACCACTGACCATATCCCCTATAAATAGTGTTGGGAATATTGCCATTGTTTCTATTTCTGTTTCATGCTCCTTGTGGTCTTCTCCAGTAAATGTAGCAATTTTTGCAGGGCTAAATAACTTGGAAACAAACTTTCTTATTAAAACTAATCCCTCCAAGGTCCCAAGTCTGGAACTGCAACCACATGCAGGAGGATTGTGCCTTTGCGAAGCCCCACTGAAGTCAGCCAGTCTCTGGGTGGGCACAGATATCTGGACCAGAGCCCAATCCTGCTTTGTCATTTGGCCACAATCTTGCAAACACTTGGGCATATGCTTAACTTTACTACTGTGAGTAGTCTTGTCAAAAAGCACAAAAAATCACAAGCTGGCAAGTGGAGGTTTTCCCCCTTAGTGAGTCTGTAAATGTGGAGTCTGTCCTAAGTCATTTACTCTCCCACAGCCTCTGTTTTCTGCACAGGGGAAAGGAGCTGGGGGGCTATGGAGCGAATTGGAGGAGGAGGAGGAGGAGGAGGAGGTGTGGAAGGGTATGTGGTGCAGTCATGGCTTGTCTATAGGGGAAATCGCTCAGAATGGCAGCTAAGCTGGGCCCAGGAGCCGGGGCGGGAGAAGCGTGCTGGGGCGGGGAGTTGGCGTGGGACAAGTGCCCCCGTCCCAGTAGCTGGTGCAGGGCAAGCGCCCTGGGGCAGGAAGTTGGTGTGGCACAGCTGCCATGCGTTTGGATCCCCTTCCAGTCACTTCCCCGTGCACAGGCACCCTCAGAGTGACGGTTGCCAACCCTCCAGGAGTGGCCGGGAGTCTCCAGGAAGGAGAGCTTAATTTTGAAGGGGAGATTATGTCATGTGAGGAAATCTCCAGGAATACGTCCCACCCCCGTTGGCAACCCTCCTAGCCCTCATCATGTGCCCAGGCCAGGCGAGGGGGATCCGGTGGTCCTGCGAGCCCCCTCAAGGCTCCGGGGCCAGCTGCCCCCGGGGTCAGGAACGCTGGGCGGGATACAGGGGCTCGGGCCCAGCCCCCGCGCCTCAGCCACCCGCTGCGAACTACAATTCCCAGCGGTACCCCCGCGGCGGGCCTCAGGAACTACGGATCCCAGCATGCACCGCGCGCGAAAGGCCCAACCCACCCGTCCCGGCGCGTGGGGAGGGGGGGAAAAGACTACATTGCCCGGCATGCACTGCGCGCCCCGGCCAATCAGCGCGTTGTAACTTGGCTGGTGGGGGGGAGGCTGGTTGGCTGGCGAGGCAGTATCCGCACCCCGGAGAGGAGCAGGGCAAGCGGCCCCGGCCGTGACATTTCCTTCGCTCGCAGCCCGGACCCCGAGAATGGCAGCGCTGGGAGGTCGGTGCGGCCGGGCCGGCGGAGGGGTGCCTGGGGGAGGGGCAGAGCTGGGGCTGCCTGGGCAGAACTGGGGAGGTGTCTGAGGGGGCAGAGCTGGGGCTGTCTGGGGGGCAGAACTGGGGTGCCTGAGGGGGCAGAGCTGGGGTGCCTGAGGGAGGGCAGAGCTGGGGGGCAGAGCTGGGGTGCCTGAGGGGAGGTGTCTGAGGGGGCAGAGTTGGGGGCAGAGCTGGGGGTGCCTGAGGGGAGGGTGTCTGAGGGGGGCAGAGCTGGGGGTGTCTGAGGGGGGCAGAGCTCGGGGTGCCTGGGGGGAGGGTGTCTGAGGGGGGCAGAGCTGGGGGTGCCTGGGCGGGGGAAGGGTGTCTGAAGGCAGAGTGAGGGGGAAGAGAATTGTGGCTGGGGTGCTTGGGGAGTAGTATGTGGGGGAGAGTGTCTGGTTGGGCGTGCAGATTTGGGGGTCTAACTGAGGGGAGAGTGAGGCAGAAGGAGTAATGTGGGGGGTCCGAGTTTGTGGGGTGCTACCTGAGGGGAATATATGTTGGGGAGAACAGAGTGAGGATGGGAGCAGAGGTGAGCAGTCGTGGAACTGATTGAAAAGGGAGATGAGGGAGAGAGCTGGTGGGAGGAGTTTCCAGGTCAGTGGTGTCAAATCCTGCAAATAAAGAAGCTGGGATGCAGGGGTGGGAAGCTATATGTTACCAACTCCATTTGTATCGGGAGCTCCTTTGGT
The DNA here is from genome assembly GCF_016161935.1 of Mauremys reevesii. NCBI lineage: Eukaryota > Metazoa > Chordata > Testudines > Geoemydidae > Mauremys > Mauremys reevesii. The sequence goes on along the minus strand of NC_052629.1, from coordinate 118,893,470 downwards.
TTTGCATGTTGGTTAGGCGACTGGCAGGTGGGAGAGTTGTTTTGGACCTGTCCAGTGTTGGGTATGCGGGAATTTTCATTCCAGTCTCACACCTACAGAAGGAAGTGTATGTTTCCTGCAGCTCTCGAGTTTGTGCTGTATCTCGAGGCATGAGGAAGGGTTGGAGTTGAACTAAGGCCTGGTGTTCACTGGGGGCAGGGGGGGGGAGAGAAGGAGGGTGGATGGATCTAAGTTACGCAACTTCAGCTACGTGAATAATGAAGCTGAAAAGTTGATGTACTTCGATCTACTCACCACAGTGTCTTCACTGCGGTGAGTCGACTGCAGCCGCTCCCCTGTCGACTCTGCCTGTGCCTCTCGCACAGGAATCGATGGGAGTACCGGAATCGATGGGAGCGCGCTCGATGGGCAATTTTTTGAGTCTAGACTAGACATGATAAATCAACGCCTGCTGGATCAATCGCTGCCCGCTGATCTGGCGGGTAGCATAGACATACCCTTAGAAAAGTGTTACTATTTTTTACTGAGTAGCATCACTGACTGTTCTCAATACTAAACAAGGACAGGTGACTCACCTGTACTGAGGAACATGCACTCTAGTTTAGAATATCAGAGTTGTCATGTCTTACTCGGTGCTGTGGAGAGACTTTTACTGAATACTCATTTTAAGGGAAGTGCTTAAAGTTCTTTCTGGAAAAAGGAGTGTTTTTTGAGAATTGCTCTGAGAGTGATTCAATGAGATATTGAAAATCTTAGGCCCCAAGCCTGCCAGCAGATTCTTGTGCACATCAGAGCCCTATTGATTTTACTGGGACTTGGGCGAGCAAGGTTGTGTCTGACTTTTGAATAGGGAAATATTGCAGCACACTAGCACAAGACAGGATTTAAATCTCCCATCCATCATGTCTTTTTAAAATGTGTTTAGCCCTGAATGCATTATGACCATTTTCTGTGCAGTCAGCAGCATTATCCGACTTGCAGTTTTCAACACTTCATTTTTCCTGTTGAGCTTTCCTTTGTTGTTGTTGAACAGAAGACTTGTTTCCCTTACGAAACAGGTTGTTGCGCTGGAAACATTGCTCAATTTTCATTTTTGGCTTTACCTTATTAGGAATCATCAGATATTTTCAGAAATGTACAGTTTTTCATTTCTTTTCACAATAGATGTCGAGTCCTTTCACATTTGATTAATAATTTCAAGTGCTAACCAAATAATTTTTGTAAAATACATACATATTTATATACAATGTTATTTAATATTCATGGCTGTGCGTACTTGCTATTGAAAATGTAAACTGTACATTAGTTCTGTAATCTTGCCAGTTATTTGGAAAAGTCAGTAGCTAATGTTTATTTCCCATTTCATTGTTAAGCACGTACATAAGTGTTTGGAGAATCGGGACCTGAGTCACTGACTTGTTTCATTCTTTTGTAAAAATGGGATAAAAAATACTTCATATAGATCAACAAGGATTGGGATAACTGGGTGAAAGGTTATATATTATATAAGTGCAAAATATTTACCATGTGACTCTTTCATCTTAAAGTTGATAGGTGTAATTTGCAGATTTATCCACATAGGAGATTGTGGAATTTAGAGAAATGAGGAATCTCAAATTAATAGTCATTCTTAATGCTGATATATGGTGTATTTGTGTTAATATGGATATAGTCTTGATAGTGTGCTCTGTTGCTTTTTCTTTATTGCAATACCAGTAAGACTATTTTGGTTTTTTTTTAAATAGAACTAAGTAAGTTTTCACAAACACTGAATGGAATTCCTTCTTCAAACACAGTCAGCAGTGGAATGGATCCCTTTCATGCTTGCGGTATTCTCCAACAACTTAAAACAATGTATGATGAAAGACAGCTGACAGATATTGTAGTGGAAGTTGATCATGGGAAGACATTTTCCTGTCATAGGAATGTTCTTGCTGCAATCAGTCCTTATTTCAGGTATAGTATGTAGGTCCCTGCACTAGTATTTACCAAGTGCAAAATCACTTCTGTAACTTATTAAATAATATTTTAATTATTGATAGCAATTATTAAACTTATACCCATCTGCAGCTGTATTCTGTGTAACTTCTCCTAGTGATGACATTTCAGATTTAATAAACATCTCTCTTTTTTTAATGATCTCTTCCAATTTGCTTTTAAAATGAATGAAAAGGCAGCACCTGTATTTTTAAGGAAACTTACTTTGGAAATGATTTCATCTTCACGTTGTCTTTTTTTAAAAAAAAAAAAACCCTCTTCTGTGTGGGAGATCCATTCCATGTTTATCATCATATCATTCAAAATTTATTTTTCTTTCCTTCTTAACATCATTCAGACATTTTAGCATACTGACATGCAGTGCATTACAACTTATGATCCTGGGTTGAGTGTGCAGACTGGAAATTTGAGAGAACCTATTTATATATGTAAATTGAGCAAACTTGATATGGAATTAATGAGACACAAACATGAAACTCCAGACTGTCATTTCTGAGTCACTTGTAAGAGTACAAGTGCACTTTATATTTAGGTAACTGACCGTGACAGCATTATATGAATGATGATCAGATATGTGCTGTTAGTAGGGTTGTCAAGCAATTTAAAAAATTGATTGCGATGAATCACGCTGTTAAACAATAATAGAATACCATTTATATCAATATTTTTGGATGTTTTCCACATTTTCAAATATATTGATTTCAATTTCCACATAGAATACAAAGTGTACAGTGCTCACTTTATAATTATTTTTTATTATAAATATTTGAACTGTAAAAATAAAAAATATTTTTCAATTAACTTAATACAAGTACTGTAGTGCAATCTTTCTTTTTATCATGAAAGTTGAACTTACAAATGTAGAGTTATGTACAAAAAATAACTGCAGTTAAAAAAAAAACATGTAAAACTTTAGAGCCTACAAGTCCACTCAGTCCTATTTCTTGTTCAGCCAATCACTCAGGCAAAAAGTTTGTTTACATTTGCAGGAGATAATGCTTCCCACTTCTTTTTTACAATGTCACCTGAAACTGATAACAGGCGTTCACATGGCACTGTTGTAGCCAGCGTCACAAGATATTTACATGCCAGATGCCTTAAAGATTCATATGTCCCTTCATGCTTCAACCACCATTCCAGAGGACATGAGTCCATGCTGATGGGTTCTGCTCGATAACGATCCCACGCTGTGCAGACCAACACATGTTCATGTGCTGAGGCAGATACCACCAGCAGAAGATTGATTTTCTTTTTTGGTAGTTCGGATTCTGTAGTTTCTGCATCAGAGTGTTGCTCTTTTAAGATTTCTGAAAGCTTGCTCCACACCCCGTCGTGCTCAGATTTTGGAAGACACTTCAGTTTCTTAAACTGTGGGCCTAGTGCTGTAGCTGTCTTTAGAACTCTCACGTTGGTACCTTCTTTGCATTTTGTCAAATCTGCAGTGAAAGTGTTCTTAAAACAAACATGCGCTGGGTCATCATCTGAGACTGCTATAACGTGAAAAGTATGGGAGAATGCAAGTAAAACACAGAGCAGGAAACATACAATTCTCCCCCAAGGAGTTCAGTCACAAATGTAATTAATGTATTTTTTTAACGAGCATCATCAGCATGGAAGCACGTCCTCTGGAATGGTTGTCGAAGTACGAAAAGGCATACAAATGTTTAGCATATTTGGCATGTAGCTGGCTACAAAAGTGCCATGTGAACATCTGTTCTCACTTTCAGGTGACATTGTAAATAAGAAGTGGGCAGCATTATCTCCCGAAAATATAAACAAACTTGTTTCTCTTAGTGATTGGCTGAACAAGAAGTAGGACCGAGTGGACTTATAGGCTCTAATGCTTTACATTGTTTTGTTTTTGAGTGCAGTCATGTAACAAAAAAATCTACATTTTGTAAGTTGTGCTTTCACGATAATGAGATCGCTCTACAGTACTTGTATGAGGTGAATTGAAAAATACTATGTATCATTTTACAGCGTAAATATTTGTAATAAAAATAATATTAAGTGAGCACAATACACTTTGTATTCTTTGTTGTAATTGAAATCAATATATTTGAAAATGTAGAAAAACATCCCAAATATTTAATCAATTTCAATTAGTATTCCATTGTTTAACAGTGCGATTAAAACTGCGATTAATTGCGATACCTTTTTTTTAGTTAATCACGTGAGTTAACTGCAATTAATCGACAGCCCTAGCTGTTAGAATGGCATGCACGTTATGATAAACTATATTACAGTTATCTTTAAACCTGTAGATAGAAGGTAATTGAAAATAAACTGCTAAATATTTTTCTTTTGTAGATCTATGTTCACTAGCGGCCTTACAGAGAGTACCCAGAAAGAAGTTCGTATAGTTGGTGTTGAAGCAGAGTCAATGCATTTAGTATTGAACTATGCATATACCTCCAGAGTAATGCTGACAGAGGCCAATGTCCAAGCTTTGTTCACTGCAGCTAGTATCTTCCAGATCCCTTCCATACAGGACCAGTGTGCTAAATATATGATCAGTCATTTGGACCCACAAAACTCTATTGGGGTGTTTATCTTTGCTGATCACTATGGTCATCAGGAACTCAAAGACAGATCACAAGACTACATTCGTAAAAAGTTTCTGAGTGTCACCAAAGAACAAGAGTTTCTCCAGTTGAGAAAAGACCAACTCATAAGTATACTGGACAGTGATGACTTAAACGTAGACAAAGAAGAGCATGTTTACGACAGCGTTATAAGATGGTTTGAACATGAACAAAATAAAAGAGAAGTGCACCTTCCAGACATATTTGCCAAATGCATCCGAATGCCTCTGTTGGAAGAAACATTTTTAGAGAGAATCCCTCCCATGTTTGCAAAGGCTATAGCCAAAAGCTGTGTACAGAAGGGACAACCTAGTGCCAATGGGTATACACAACGGCTTGGAATGACTGCTTCTGAAATGATCATATGCTTTGATGCTGCCCACAAACACTCAGGAAAGAAGCAAACAGTGCCTTGTTTAGATTCAGTCACAGGGAGAGTGTTTAAACTATGCAAACCACCAAATGATTTGAGGGAAGTTGGAATTCTTGTATCACCTGATAATGATATTTACATTGCAGGAGGCTACAGGCCAAGCAGCAGTGAGGTCTCCATAGACCACAGAGCAGAGAGTGACTTTTGGATGTATGATCACTCTGGCAATAGATGGCTACCTAAAGCTCCTTTGCTACGAGCCAGAATAGGCTGCAAACTGGTTCACTGCTGTGGTAAACTGTATGCAATAGGTGGTCGTGTTTATGAAGGAGATGGCCGAAATTCACTAAAATCTGTGGAGTGTTACGACAGCAGAGAGAACTGTTGGACAGCTGTCTGTCCAATGCCTGTAGCAATGGAATTTCATAGTGCTGTGGAATATAAAGAGAACATCTATGTTTTACAGGGTAAGGTGCTTTAACTGTGTAAGCAATTTTGTTTTATCAGTAGGGAAGGGAGTTGTCTCGTTCCAGTGCTTCTACTCCTTTGAACTTCCTAAATTGGTCACTTCCTGCAGATTTTAAGAGTGCCAGAGGAGTAGGGAACCGAGAAAATGGGGGTGTGGGAGAACAGAGGGCAGATTGGAGGGGCAGTGGAGAATGGAAACATGACATTGCTGCTCAAAGTGGGGCAGCAGTTCCACCTCTTGTATACTTTAAGAGGCTAATTGTGAGGGGGAACTTACCCTCCTTTTTGCCTCCACACCCTATGTAATCTGTAGGCTCACTGGGGGCTTTTACAACCTCTCCCCACTTCCTGAGAGGCTTAGTAAGCTCAGTACAGCTGGTCAGAAAACTTTCATCCATGGCAGAAAAAAATCCAGTTCTTGATCACCTCTGACAATGGGCCTCCTATTTTAGCACAAGGTTATACAAGGTGAAGGAGAATTGGAGTAGATTAAATAGACTTCATGAAATTGTGATTGTTTACAAACACTAGGGATGTGTTGTCTAAAATGGAGTCTACAAGTAAGCCCAAGGAGCAAGAGATTTTACAGTGAAGGGGAAATGCTGAAGAACTTGACTGAGTTTACCAGTAGGATACGCAGCGGTCTGTTCTGAGATCCTGAATTCATTATAGTGATGTCAACTACTGTGCCATAATTAAAGGCCTCAGTTATTTTGTTATTAAACCATTACCAATGGAATTATATTATTCTGCTGTAAGAATATATGCAGACCTAATTGTAACATACTTCATAGAAATGTAGGACTGGCAGGGACCTTAATAGGTCATTTAGTCCAGTCCCCTGCATTGAGGCAGGATTAAGTATTATGTTGACCATCCCTGATAAGTGTTTGTAGAAATTCCCTCATTGGAGGTTTTTAAGAACAGGTTAGACAATCTTCCTAGGAAATTTGTTCCAGTGCTTAGCTACCCTTACAGTTAGGAAGTGTTTTTCTAATGTCTAACCTAAATCTCCTTTGCTGCAATTTAAGCCCATTACTTCTTGTCCTCTCCTCAGTGATTAAGGAGAACACTTTCTCACTTTCCTCTTTTATAACAACCTTTTACGTACTTGAAGACTGTTATGTCCCTGCTCTGACTTCTCTTCTCCAGACTAAACAAACCCAGTTTTTTCAATCTTTCCTTGGTCATATTTTCTAGACCTTTTAATCATTTTTGCTGCTCTCCTCTGGACTTTCTCCAATTTGTCCACAGCTTTGCTGAAGTGTGGTGCCCAGAACTGGACACAGCCAAGAACTGGCTTTGTAGAATTCGAGATGATTATTTGACTGGGAGGCCCAAGATCTGCAGAGAAATCCCACACCATCTCTAAGCACCTGTAGAGGCTAAGGGCTCAATATGTCAGTCCTGGGCCTTATGTTGGCTACTTTTCCTGACAGGCTCCCCTCTCTGTTCTTGCCAGTCTTTGTGAAGGGCAAACCACAAAACATGCTGACAGCTCAGCATTACTTCCAGAGGGAGAAGAAACCAATGTAGGTTTGCAAGGAGGCAATATTGCAAATCAGTGCCATGATTCCCTCCCAGCTGCACACCACAGCTGCACTGAGTGGGACTGATAGGATTCCGTGGGATCTGTAGAGAGTTCTGCAGAGTGGTTGCTTTCTCTTTTTTATTGCTTTTGGACTGAGCAGAGAGAGCCAAATTTTGTTAGCGAAAAGCATGCGGCAGTATGTCAGTCTGGAGTTTCAGCTAGAATTCTGACTTTACCATCTTTTTATTTGGGTTTAAATCAAATGACCCTTAGGGTGTGTCTTATTGAAAGGGAGTGCTGGGGTAGATTTGGTGCAATGCATAGAATGTTCATCTGTTAATGTTTTATTTCAGCCTGCTGCTTAAAAATGTACACTCATCTTATTAAAGGCTTGTTACAGCAAGTATGTCACCTTTAACTATTTTTCTGAAATAACTGATTGATAGTCAATGTACAGAATTTTTTTAGTGAAATATGTGAGTAACTTCCTAGTGGAAACTTCCGAATAAGAGTGTTATTGCTCACATCTTACAGGATGCACGAGAATGCACCTATGCAACTTTTGCTGTTGGATGGTTCTGTGGGTTAACTTGATGCTTACACAAATAAAGAAGCTAATCCATTGTGCTACCTCAGCCCCCTATTACACTTGTGGTATTTTTTGTTTTTGTCTCTGTAGGAGAATTTTTCCTCTGCTATGATCCACAGAAAGATTACTGGGGTTTTTTAACCCCAATGACTGTGCCTAGAATCCAAGGCTTGGCAGCTGTATACAATGACTCCATCTACTACATCGCTGGAATCTGTGGAAATCATCAGCGTATGTTTACCGTAGAGGCCTATGACATCGAGCTAAATAAGTGGACTAGAAAAAAGGACTTCCCATGCGATCAGTCCATTAATCCGTATATTAAACTGGTACTCTTCAAAAACAAACTCCATTTGTTTGTCAGAGCCACTCAAGTCACTGTTGAAGAACATGTTTTCAGAACCAGCAGGAAGAATTCACTCTATCAGTATGATGAGGTTACTGACCAATGGCAAAAGGTGTATGAGACTCCAGATAGGCTTTGGGATTTAGGCCGGCATTTTGAATGTGCTGTTGCTAAGTTGTATCCGCAGTGTCTTCAGAAAGTTATTTAATTTTATTCGGTAACAAGCCTTAGTGATTTCAGTGGTATCTGATGTTAGAGAAAACATGTCTTAAAAGAAAACAAAGAAATTGTCAGTATTTAATGTAAGCTGAAAGAGAGAGTTTTTTGTACATGAGGATGGGTGCTCTTTAAAGGTTGCAGGCTGGGGAGGGAATTACTGGTTCATTTTAAAATTGCTGATATTTTCCAGGGGAGCAAGAAGGAGGTTACAAGTGCAATTATCAGCATTTTTTTCTGGTAAACACTTAATCATGTCATTCTTGAGGGGTGTTTTTTCATAAAAGTAAACTAAGCATAGAAGAGCCAGGATAACTATGCACTACAATGAAAGAAAATTAGCATTAATAGCTAAGGACATCCAAGCTAGTTTGAAGTGACTTTTTTTTTTTTTTTTAATACGGGTAAAATCCTGAGGCAATATCACTTGGTCTTTATTTTAGATCAACTGAAAATACATAGAGGAATGCTAGCTCCAGATTCTCTTTTTTTGTACTGTTTTGAAGTCTACTAAAATGTTCGTAATGTTGTTTGTGCACTACCTTAGTTTGGGAGAAATATTGAAGTTGGAAGCAGAATATGAAGTATATTTGTCTGAAACAGAAAAGGTCCGCTATCATTTTCTATCTGTGGGCTTTGTTAAAATCAAGCTAACAGTATAAATAGCTATTTTCTGCCAATTAAATGTAGTGCTCGAAAAGCAGTTTTGACTGCTTAAAAACATTTTCCATCCCATAAAGGGCTTAAACCCAAAAGTTGATGGTGCTAGTACATTTTAATACTTGTATGTCTGAAATGAATGCCAACCCTACACCACTATTTAAAACAGCCTGCTATTATTAATGGAGTCTCTTCTTAGGACCCTATCCTGCCATTGTGGAGTTGGTTTTTTTAACATATTTTTACTGCAGTGCGAGTTCCTGCACAGAATGATGACAGGATATGGCCTTAGTGGCTATTAATTTTGTGGAGAGCTCATGCTGCTTCTCATAAAGTGTTTGCATGTGCTCAAGTAATACTGAAAAATGTGGCTTAACTTGATTATTCTCCTTTTTCCAAACCCCCACATTACCTTTCACTATTCTGTTCTGACCTATAATGTGAAAAATTTTGCACTACTGAGCTGTCTTCATGATTTGATTTATTAAAACACAGTTGTCCACAGAAATCCTTGGTTTAAAGAATTTTAAATGCAGGTGTAGAATAAGGATTCAATATATTATAACACTTTCTCTGTGGATTGAACATCTAACTTATTTTTCTAATGACAAAGTAGGCTTAAAGTTTAGCTTCTTCTTCAATCGTTAAAACTGGATGTAAAAGGGAAAAGTTTAATCCTAGAGCTCATATCAGCTCTACTGTGCCAGGTGTGTAATTTGTTGCAAATCTTGTTCTCTCCAGAGTGAGGCATGTTGTATCTTCCTATATATTTAACTGATTAACTTCTCAAATTGAGGTAAAGGAAAGCTGATTTATTTTAAATTGATAATGGTAAGCATTGTAGCAAAGGATGGCCATTATCTGGATTAACAGCTGTTTCCATAAACCAAATGTTTCACTCAGTAATAGTTTAACAACCTGGCATAGCTGTTGAGAGATTTTGGATAACATTGACTCAATGTATGGCCTTGTTGTCACAAAGTAGGATTTCTTTTTTAAAGAAACAAACTCACTTGGTTTTGTTTTTTAAATCTTGCACAAAATACCAAAAAACGAACTGTGAAAACTAAAAGGGAAAAAAAAAAAGCCTCTTTGCATTTACATACCTCATTGTTCAGAGATTGACCAGACTGCTTCTTTTAGATGTGGGTGCTAGAACATCCCTGAAACTGTTTAAGATCGAGAGCATATGCATAGTTGCTAAGATTGCATTTTTAAACAATGTTAAGGTATATGGTTTCTCTTTTTGTTTAGTTCCTTCAAGATACTATTGTCATCCACAGCCAACAATAAGAATTTTTCTTATAAGGCTATTTCCATGGCTTTTTTTTTTTTTTTTACATTTTCCATAGTCCTTGGCTAGCTCTATTTGTGCTATTGTAGGACTCTAGCTGCAAACTTTCTGAAGCACCCTCCCTTACAGTATTGCATTAGTGTGTAAAACTTTTTTCTTCCAAAAAGTGTTATGTAACTTTTTGTTGTTTTTTAAAAGCTTTGTTGACTATTTACAAGATTTCTTGCTGCTTTTTGACAATCTTCTATATTTATTTAGTAGAACAAATTTCAATATATTACTTGAAAATATTAAATAGAATTTTGAGTTAACAATTGACTGGTCATGTAATGTATAGAAGTACAATATGCTGTGGTTAATTCTGCAGTAGGTTTGTTAATTTTGTTTATCTGCACTAAAGTACGAAGATCTCCATTTTCTTTAACCATTCAAAATAAGATTGTGATCCAAGACTGTAATGTGCTTAAAAGCTAAATCCTGGAACTTGCATAGGAGTAGAAAATACTGAATCTTATGCATGAATAATTTGTTTAAACAGAAATATAGCTGAGACATTTTGCCACTTCTTAAATGCTTTTAAATTCTTTAAAAGTCCGATAACTGGTAAAGTCTTGCTGTAGCATCAGACTAAACTTGCACAGTTTGAGAACAATTGATTAAAACCGCACCAAAGGTACTCGTACTTTACATGTGGCTCGCTGCATCCTCTCTCTGCCCATTTATAATTTCTTCTGTCTTGTTCAGACTGCCCTTATTAAATTGACACTTACTCTTATGCTGATACTTTAAATTTAAACATTGCCCCCTCCCAATCTTATCAAAATACAAAATAATTTGTATTCTCCATTTTCTTCTAAATTTTGATGTTGATTAAATCACTAAAACTGATCTTGGTGCATCAGACGTGTAGTGAGTGTGATCTGCAAGAAATTGAAGAGCTCCCTGTTGCTGTTTAGAAATGGCATCCAATGTTCAGTGCTCAGGTATGTTAGTAAGAAGTACTGTAGTTCTATGAGGGCAAATGTGTGGATTTTTAAACATTTTGCCATAATTGCACAATTTTTGCATTTTTACTTAATGTCATGTTACGTTTCTTATAATAAAATAAACCTATTGTTGAAATACAATGGACTTCAACAGTTTTTAATGATAAATGTCTTTAAAATGAAGTTGGTAGAGTGAGCAAGTAGAAATTCATCCATGTGCTCTCTTCCCAGCTCTGCAGTTCTACATCCCAAATACTTGCCATCCCTGCACTTTGAGGCATCCTGTGGTGAGGGAAGCTGCTGGGGCCTCCGATATATCTCTGCTCTCTACACATGTAGGAATGTAGAGCAGCCAGTTACCACATTTGCCAATGCAGGCAGGATCAGCTTGAAGGTCTCCCCTCATTTCGCGCCCCCCCCACCCCTTCCTTGGGCTGTTAAGACTTGAGACAGTTTTGCAAGGCTGTTTATAATTTTGTTCAAATTGCCCTTTTTGCTATTTTTGCATAGCACTCCCTATCTTAGGGTCACTAAGTAAAAACCTTGTATTGATCTTTCAAGCATCCCTATGAAGTAGGGAAGTATTTCATAGGTGGTGAAAGGGAGGCACAGAGTGGTTAAGCAACATGGTTGAGGTCACATAGGAAGCCTGGCCAGAACTGTGAATATAACTGACAGGGCCGGCTCCAGGTACTAACATTCCAAGCAGGTGCTTGGGGCGGCAATCTGCAAGGGGCGGCAGTCCGTGTGTTTTTGCCCCCAAGCAGTGCGCCGAATTGCCGCTGCGGACGGCGGGGGCAGTCCGTGTGCTGTTAGGGCGGCACGTGCGTTTCCGCGGCGGTGGCAATTCGGTGGCAGCTTCTATGTTCAGCTGTCTGCGGCGGCACAGCTTCTGTCTTCTGGCTGAAGACAGAAGCTGCCGCCGAATTGCCGCCACCGCGGAAACAGGTGTGCCGCCCTAACGGCACACGGACTGCCCCCGTCGTCCGTGGCGGCAATTCGGCGCGCTGCTTGGGGCGGTGAAAATAGTAGAGCCGGCCCTGATAACTGAGACCTCCTGCTCTTTGACTTTAACCATAAGTTCACCTTCTAAGTAACTAGTTAACTCGCAAAAACAGAAGGGGTTGTAGCACCCTTATTAGCACAGTGCATTCTCCAAGATTTGTCTCCTTGTAACAAATTTCACAGCACTTAAAGCCGCATCTGGAGAATCTCTGCTTGTATGTTACACGGTTTGTTTGTGAGCCTTGCATTCTCGCTCAAGGAAAGACAGCTGACCTAGCGCTGATGGGCTGGCTCCATTGCTTCCTGGGAAGGCAGTGTGAAGCTGTCAATCCTGGGTGAGCGTGACCATGTGCTGACTGGAGCCCACTCTGAGCTTCAGTTTAGAATGTTCTGCCTCCCTCAGCAATACTCTGCAGCTCCCACTTGAAACCTGTTCTAGCTTTGGTACCCTTACAACGTGTTCTACGTTTCTGTGACTCTTTTTAGTGACTCTTGGCGAGGTTTTACATTTGCCTTAATTAATGGTTGGCATGTCCTTCCTCTGGCAGTCGAGGTACCTTCCTCCCTTTCTCCCTCCCTGCTCACAGGTACTCGGTGATGTTAGTGCCTTTTCTGTTCACACACTTGCCAATGGTTGTAAGAGACTCGTGCTTGGGAGGGAGCCGTAGGAAGGGAAAGCCTCTTTTTGCCTTGTGTGGCTCAGGCTATACTGCAGGTAGTTCTGGCCATGCCTGAAAGCCTTCTGCCAAAACCCAGGAATGCTTCCTATCAAAGTCCAAGCTAAAAGGCTGATCAGACCAGCATGGAGGAGGTCAGTGAAGTGTCAGTCTCTGTCCTCCTGTGTGTTTTGTATAGGACTGAATACATTAAGAGTAAACATTAAATTACTCTCCTCTTCAATAGCTATTCCTCTGCTTCAGTCTCCACTTCCAATGCAGGTATATCTGCCAGCTTTATCTGATGTGTTTGTGTTTGGTTCTCCACAGCCAAGCAAGTACAGAGTTCATGGCTATTTCCAAAGGATAGCAAAGGAGCTATGAACAAAATTGGCTAGAGTGTCATTCAGAGGAGAGGTTTCTATAAATGCCTGTAAATTTTCAGCCAGTGCAGTGGTCACTAACTGGGTATCTAGAAGGCACTTTTGGTTAAGAACAGTAAAGGAGATACCCAGGTGAAACTGTGGCAAGATGCTCCTGCAATGGACTAACCCCTTCCCTCAAAGAAATGCAAAGTATTTTGATTTTCTTGCCCCCTCCCCAAAAAAGACAAGACAAAACTCTCTAGAGGAAAACTGAATTTTCACCATGAGTCCCAGATGTTCCTTTAGTCCCCTTCCTCATCCACCCCCAACTAAAATATCCAACCCTGGATAAGATTCAAAAGAGGAAAAGCGAGCAGAACATGGGTTGAGTGCCCAGTCTCAGAAAAGGGATTCTTTAGTGGCTCGCCCATTCTCCATCTCCATCTCTCTGAGAGAGCTGTCAAGCAATGAGGGCAGGTTATTCTGTTTCCTGTAGCACTGAAGAATATATTCCTTGCCACAAGTTTCAATGGGAGCAGAGTTAGGCTAGTGCTACTATCCTCAGGCTTTTTAAAATCCAGTTAGAAAACCTGCCACACAACATGTAGGATTTAACACATTTTTCTTCCTCCAAATAAATAAAAATTACCCGGTAGACAAAGTTTCATTGGAACCATCTGCTATGGATGGACATATGAAAGTTCAGCTAACTTTACATAGTCAGGCTGCATTCTGAAAATGTAACTCTCCTAAAATGTTTCACATGGTTCAAACATTAAGGGCTAGATTGTGTCCCTTATGTCAAACCTTGAGCAGAGGATGGTGTGGCTCTCTCAGAGGAGAAGTACAGGGAAGATTGTGGCTCAGGCCTGCTTTTTGAGCTGGTACAGCAGGGGAGGTTGGGCCAAGGTCTCTTTCTCCACCCCCACCCAAAGCAGAAGTGAGCAGCCCCCACAGTACTGGAACTGCTAGTGTGTCCTGCCCTGGAGGAAATGCTCCAGAAGATAGGAGGCTTCTTGTACATCCTTCCGCAGCTAAGAGCAGTACGTAGTTCGGCCCTAATCTCATAATCCGAATAGTGCAAATGGAAAAAGCTAAACTTCTTCCTATTATTTAATCTGATGGACTCTGAACTGATAAAAGGACAAGTGCTCATTTAGTGCCCTAAGTGTTAGAGCAGCCCAGCAAAGATAACATAATACTTAGAATCCACCCACCAAAATAGTACCAAATAAATCCAGAAAGGAATATTTTCCAAACGCCAGTATCCCGGGCCGTATTCTGGTTTATAGTGACAATTTGTGATCTACAGCTCCTTTGCTTTTGCTGAATGCTGTCAGTGCATATTCTAAACATACTGGACCTACCTAATTAACACAGAAAATCCCAAGACTGAATTTTCCAGAAACTTCATGCATATTGGTAGGATTAATTTGCTAGATGTTACCAAACAATTGACAGTCTAACCTAAGTTGACACAGCAGAACAATTACTTTCTCAAAGAAATCTGTTCATATATTGAATTAGGGGTGGATAACTTCTGCAATAAAGACAGGTTTCAGAGTAGCAGCCGTGTTAGTCTGTATCCGCAAAAAAAACAGGAGTACTTTGTGGAGAGAGAGAGACTATTTTTTTTTCAGCTGAGCTGAGCTTGAGCTAAAGCTCTTTTTTTCTTGAATGGAACACACACACAGGACAGATTTATATATACATACAGAACAGAAAAAGGTGGAAAGGAAGTATGCATAGCAGAGGCAGGATCATTGAGATGAGCTAGAGTTAGCAGGAGGAAAAAAAAAAAAAAAAAGATTAATTAAGATAGATAAGAGAAGAAAGGAGTGAGAGAGAGAGGGAAATAGATTCAATCATTATTTTTATTAATGATTCAACCATTCCAGTCTTTTAAGTTAATTGTTAATTATTGTATCTAGTTTGCATATTAATTCAAGTCTCTCAGTCTCTTTTTTTTTTTGTTTTTTTTTTTTTTGTTTTTGTTGCAAATTACCAAGTTCAAGTCTGTTGAAGTGTGGTTGTTGAGGTTGAAGTATACACCCACACATGATATGCCCATGCCATCATGCTGCCCCCCTCTGCCACCATCATTAAACAAAACAAAAACAATCTCAAAAACAAATAAACACAAATCAATCATCATCAATCATATCAGGAACAACAAAAAAAAACCACACACACTCACCTGACAGACTTGTGACAGACTTGACAGAAAAAAAAAAAAAAAAGAAAAAAAAAAAAAAAAAAAAAGACTGAAAAAGAGACTGCTGAACTTGAATAATATAACTGATACTTAAACAAACAATGGGAATTGGAGGTAAAAACAGTGGGGGAATGTTTACATTATACTCTTCTATCTATCTATATCTCTCCTCTCCTCTCTCTTCACATCTTCTTAAATTAATTTTAAAGTTTTTTCTTTTTTTCTTTTCTCTCACTGCTCATACTCATTCATCTCTTGCTTGTTTGTATGTATACATGTTCCCTTCATTCTCTCCTGTCTGTGTTATCTGTGTTCTGTGTCTGTGTGTGTGAAGAAGTCTGCTTTAATGCAAAAAAAGCTCAAGCTCAAAGCTGAAATAAATTTGTTAGTCTCTAAAGTTGTTAGTGCCTGTTTTTTCTGCAATAAAGCTTTTAATAAATATTTTGAATTTTTTCAGCTAATTCAGATGGTCTCTATTCATGCTGTGTTAGTGATGGATTTCTGCAAATATGCTAATGCACAAGTTTACTGGCAGGAATGTGTCATGAACAGAAAATTGTGCATTAATCTTGAGAGAATGTTACAGTAAAATACATTTTATGTTGTATGTACTCCAAAACCCTGATTTTCAGAGTTACTTTCCTCCATATAGGCGGGGTGGGACGTACGTCATAGCAAAGCTAACCAATACCGCTCCAATTTCAAATATTCAAAGTGGAAATATTTCCAGTGTTTGAATGTCTGTGAAATGGTGAAATTTAAAATAATGAAAAGGGGAAATATTTCAACGTAACTTTTTCAAATTTTCACCCTCTATATTTGTCCACTGACTGTAAAGCTGATCTAACTTTTTTGATTTGTGAATTAAAAAAAAAACAACTTTTTTTTTCTGAACACTGTTCTCAATGAAATGCATGCTGACAAGCCAGAGTACAAGAACTGCTTGTGGAAAATCTGAATAATTTAAAAGAAATGCATATAACAAACATAGAAATACATTCTGCTTCAACATTTTGTGTACAGAAACAGGAAGACTGTGTCTAATCATTATAAATTATTTGCTCAGTTCTATTTAGAATTTGCATCCAAAAACCAAACTAAGTAATGCACCTTCTTTGGAGGACTCTAAATGAGAGAGCCAGATAAAAACAGTCATATAAGTCTCTGGCCACTCTTCTAGTCTAACCTTTTCTTACCATTATGCTCCTTTCAGCAATCACTCAAAATATCTTGTGTAGCCAAGTAATGCAGAATGTATCCAATATGTACGTGTAATGCACTCCTTCATGGGTGCTTTGCAAGGTTTGAACCTGGAACATTTGGATGCAAAAATACAAGCTTCCAACGCATAAGCCCACTGAGCAACTTCATTAGCTGATGGCAATAATAGCCATTAGGAGAGAATTAAACTCCACTTTACCCATGTGTTATTGTACACACATTAGAAAAATAGTACAAATATTTATATTTAATAAATGAAAGCTCCTAGCTGGTACAAGGTGTAAGGCACCAGCCTGGAATGGCACAAAGCCAAAGAAGCTTTAAACCTGGTGTGTATGAGCAAAGAAGAAACAACATTTTTGGCAGCAAAAGGCCAGCAATGCAGAAGCTGCTTAATTCTAAAAGTCTAAAGGAATTTCACCTTTTGCAAGGCCAGTAAGATTTACAAAAACATTATTTCTAAAGGGTTTAATCTCAGGAGAAACAGATCCTATGAACTCTATTTCCCCTGTGACCACAATCCCTTGAGCAGACAGATTTCAATACAGTCAAAAATACACAGGACAAAATGTGTGTGTGTGCACCATCTCAAATTGTCACTTGCTACTTATCACAGCACAACATTCTGGGATTAGCCCTATGAAAGAGAGCCAATTCTCCAGGTCATCTGCCCATCCAGTTTGTCAGTCCAGGAGGCTTTGTAAATCCAGCTTTGGAACATTAGCTATAAATAAGACGGGAAATTCTAAAGTAGGAAGAATTGCTCTCGGAGATACCATTTAATTTACAACTAATACAAAGGGATAAATGTTCAGACAGTGTTTGCCAGCTGCCAATATTTTAAAACGGAGTTGGGCATCCAGTCCAACGTCCAGAGTGCTAGTAAGGTTCCTGTAGCAGATGCAAATTGGGAGGTAACAGGTAGGTTTACACATTTATTATGATCCACCCGGAAAGGAGCCATTGCTGAGATGATAGGAAGTAGCATGGGCTAGTGCATGGGGCTGGGATTCAGGAGACCTGGTTCTGTTCCCACTGACTAGTTGTGTGACTGTGGGCAAATCACTTCCTCTCTGTTTCCCTTTCCACCCATTGTCTGTCTTGCCAGGTTAGACTGTGCTCTTCAGGGCAGGGACTGACTCTCACTATGTGTTTGTATAGGGCCAGGCACAGTTGTGCACCTGCTATGAGCAATGTGGTTCGCACCTTGAATGTTTTGCCTCCATATCTATCTAAAGTGCTTGTGTGACCCTCTGTTACCATAGCATCTTGGTGTCTCACCGTCTTGAATGTATTTACCTTTGTGGTACTCTTGTGAGGTAGGAAATATTATCCGTGTTCTATAAATGGGAATGGAGACACAGATAGGCTAACTGACTTGTTCAAGGTCAAACAGGACATCTGTGGTGGTGCACCCTAAGCCCCTTTCCCTCTGTGTATATACTCTACTACAGTACTTCGAATAGATGCCTTTAAAAAAAACAAATAGTTTGGCCTCACTTTTAACCAGTGGAAGATTTGTTTCCATGCTAACAGGAATAATATTAGTTGGCATTTTGCCTCTACAAAGCTCTTCTGTAGTTGTTGGGGGAAAAGAACAAGAAGAATTTATTAAAACTAGGTTGTAAAGGGAAAGGTGGCTAATGGCTTTTAATCTCCAGTGTGCGGTGTTTTGTTCCTATGTTGTTTTGGATGGATACAGAAATCATTACCGGCCAGAATGTTTATAATCTTAAATTAGGTCAGATTTTGGCTTGAACTACTTGAATGTTCCTTTAAGTTCCTTCATGATAGCTGGTCTACTAGAACTTTGGAAGGCAAATGTTGGGAATCAACCAAATAGAGGAATATTTCTTCTTCAGTGCTGAAACACAGTGTCTCGATGCATTACGGACGGTGTCAGATCTCTGTAGAATTTCTTAAGTGTCCCACTTAAATGGAATATTCATATTTGGTGCAGTTTAATTCTCACTAGCTTGGACAATGAAATCATATTGACCTGCATATCATCAGCTTTATTTTCTTGGGCCTCACTACCCTGCTGCAGTGTTTGGATTACAAACACTTCAGGGGAATGTTTTAAATACCCAAAATGGAGTTTTACAAGATAAGTAGTATGGAAACATTCCTATTAAAATTGGGTTATACAAAACTCTTCTATGGAAGTGTGTGCCTGCATTACCTGACATTGATCTTTAAATACTCCTAAGCAACCTATTTATTAGTGTGTGTGTAAAATTCTCCCCATATTAAGGGTGAAATTCACCCCTGAGCAAAGAGCCTGCACCAAGCCTATGACCCTCTTCAGTCCTCCTTAAACCATTAAAGCAGTTTTTACATAGGATAAAAGTGATTCATAGGTCTTGTGCTGGCCCTCTACACAGGAGTGAAATTCACCATAAAGGCTTGGAGAAGGCTTAGCTGTGCAGAGGGATTGGATATCAGCATGTGGCTGGATAAGATGACCTCTTGAGGTCCCTTCCAGCCCTACATTTCTATGGGCCCTCTAACGGGTGAATTTTGCTTGCAGGCTGTGGGGAAGCAGAAGGAGAAAAGAATGTTAAGAAACAAATCCTGAAGAAAGAGAGAGGTACATTGATATGTGTAGAGGGGGAACAACAGAAAGCCAGTCTAGCTAATCTATTAACATCCAAGGAGGTGAGAGCGTGAAATAACTGAGGTTCCATGAAGTTTTTGTGGAATACTGTGTCTTTCTGTTCAATTGGTGCCCCCTCTGTATGGAGTTTATTGGCCCACTGTAGTGTTTTAGGTACCTAGCTGGACCCAGATTCACTAGATCCACTCAAGTTTTGTAGCTCTTTTCTACATCATATAATTGTAATTGTAATATTATCAGTATGCTGGCAGCTTTCACCAGCTGTCTTTTTTGTTCATCAGGTTATTTATTGCCCTCCTGCAAACAGCTAGAAAGCACGTTGTTCCTTGTTTCTAGATCTTCTACCAGTGCCCCCTTTTTCTGGGCCGAACTTGCATCTTAACGTGGTTGAGGTGATAGAATATCCTAACTTCCTAACTGTCAGGGTGGTTAAGCACTGGAACAAATTGCCTAGGCATGTTGTGGAATCTCCATCACTGGAGGTTTTTAAGAACAGGTTAGAAAACACCTGTCAGGAATGGTCTAGTTATTTCATAGTCAGCACTTCCATCCCATGGGAAAATCTAGCATTTCAACATTTGTTTTATCCCAACTTGGGACAAAAAGTTGAAATTTCAAAATTTCTCACAGAAAGGAAATTAGGAAAGTTTTTGGTTTGGAAATGTTTAAATTTTTCATTTTGGCATTTTTGATCGAAATAAAATGTTGACATTCCTGAAAATTTAAATGTTTTGGTCTGGTGGTTGAAATGACCAGAATACACTTAATATAGCAAAGGGAAAAGAGAAACTGATTGAAGTTAAATGAGAATGTACTTTACACTAAAAACATGATCACACAGCTTTTCGCCTACACACATTGACAGTGGTTCCAATAGCTAAAATGGAAAAGTAAAATATATATATATTTTTAGATTATTTTAATTCAGTGTAATAGCTGGAAAGGAGAAACAGCCAGTACCACATCACAAGACAGCTCTCTGTGATCCATCAGCAAGGGCTCTACAGACAGTCAGTGAACTATTGACCACAGTTCAGAAACCATTAGGGGAAGGGATCATAAACTTCACATTTCAGAACTTTGGGTTGTCCACAGACAGCCTAACAAACTAGTCTCAACAAATAACATAAGGAGTAGGTGGAACAGCGATCTGTCCTAAAGGCCTGGAACCATTAGCATCGTTCTAGATTTGTTATTAAATGTGTGTACTTGATAGCTAGGTGAATTTCCTCAACGTTCTACGGAATCTACAAATCGTTTGGGAAGAGTGTTTGGAGACAGCAGAGGTGGGAGGTTGCAGTCATTCACTGGGAAGAGGGAGGAGGCATGTAGGCTGTTAACCTATTACAGAAGGCAGGTTGCCTAGACCTATTCAATAATTCCAGGTGAGTGTGAAAATGATTTAATTGTTATGGTCAGACAAAATATTCACTCTCCCGGGGGGGGCCTACATGAGTTTTTTCAGCATTTTGTTTTTCAGCAATACTGAAGTACAAACGATACTGAAAACCCATATGTGCCTTGATGCTGCAGAACACTTAAGCATATGCTTAACTTTAAGTCCCACTGAAGTTAAACGTGTGCAAATGCTTAGCTGAATTGGAACCTCAACTTACAAGAGTTGAAAGTGCTTAGCACCTCCCAGGATCAGGCTCTTATCAACGGAAGGTCTGTGAGGAACAATACAGTGAGGGGTGAAGCCGCAATAGCGGTGCCTGTACAGAGCAGGAGAACACCCAATTTTGCACTATAAAACAGGAGGGACAGTATGTAACATTGATGATGTATGTATTGCACCTATAGTATTGATTCATTTCTGCATTATCGCTGATTATAGTCTTAAAAATAACACATTGAAACTATTTTATCAAGAGCATATACCTTTCACATCCTTTAATTGCTAGCTATCTTATCACAATAACACTCTCAGGATGTTGGGTTATGCTGGCATAGCTATTGTACCATCTCTCAGCCAGCCAGCCTCATACCAAAGAATATATCTATGGTGTGACTGACATTATCCCAACCTGGCATGGGCCCATCCTTAGGGTCTGCTCAGACAACGTTTGCCCAGGCATAGCTCTCAATGGGAGGTGGGGTGGAACAAAGCATACCACATCAGGAGCTGTGTGTTCTCATTACCAGGCTAGAAGCAATAATTCTGCTTTTAGGAAAACCTAAGTGAAAGGGAAGTGGAGCATTTGTAGCAGAATGTTTGTAAATACTATTGTCACAGACTTGAAAAAGAATAGATTTTTTTTCATATTTGTTTTGAATCCTATGAATAAGAATGTCATTAAAATAAGAGTTAGAAGAAAACCAGCTTGCTGTGTCTTTTAGGAGCCAATCCAGTCCCCTTCTCTGGAGAGAAAGATATTTAATTGATGGGAAAGACCCTCAGCTGGTATAAATTGACCTAGCTGTATTCTCCCTGAAATTTTTTTCTTTGAGGGATAAGCTAAACTTCCCAATTCTTTTTTCTTGCCACTTTCCTGAACACCGTTTACTCTCCCGTTCTGCAGGATGGTCAGCGATCAGTCAGGTACGGGATGAAATTCTGATCTACTTCCTCTGAGGACACAATTTTCCTTTAGTTTTACTCCCTTTGTTGCAAACATAAGAAAAACATGCAGCTGTGCTGAGGCAACAAATGACAGTCCACCTTCATTCTCCCTTCTTGCTGTGGAACTGGTCTTTTCCATCAATTAAATACCTTTATCTCAAGAGAAGGCGACTGGAGTGACTCCTAAAAGGCACAGGAAGGCGATTTTCTTCTGACTCTTATTTTATTTGAGTGATTGGGGAGTGTGGTAAGAATGTTAACGATGCAATATCCCCTCTGGTTTGTCTCACTCCTGGACATAATCTGATATTCTGGCAAGAGTCAGGCATACGCCAAGGGCTGCCCACCAGGAACTTTCAGTCAGCTCTCCAGAAATTGTCAGCCATTTGCTGGAGATCCTGTGGAAGTCAGTAGCTGGGAGAGTCAGATCCTCACTCTCATGCGGTGCTGGGGAGACGGACACCCTGCGGGGCCAATCACCTGCTGCTTATGCAATGGAATTATTCTTTTAAGCAGGGATAACCTGAAATCATGAGGCTTTCCCCTCCCATCTGAAAACCGTACAATGAAGCATTTACCCTGAGAAGAGGGCAAGCTTTGTTTTTTCCCCTCTCTCTGGAGGGGAAGCTCGACTGCAGTAAGAACAGCTCCTAGAAACCAGCTTCTAAGGTAAGTCACCTCCGTAACCTTTCCAGCACCGCTTAGTGTAGGAAGAAGTTCTGGGCTCCCCTTATCCTTCAGCTCCATCCCCATATATCTCTGAGCTGCCAAGCTCTCCTGGGGCTCTGAGCCCCATTGGGTCCCCCATTTTCAAGACCCAACCCCCCCAGGAATGCCCATTATTTAGCCCAAGAGACCTTTGAGGAGGTGGGTCTTTAAATCTATAGAATGAAATCAGGTAGGGGACTGGGGAAGGTTCTTGGGAGAATCTGTATATTGGAGTGGGGAGGCAGAGAAGCTGTATGAGAAGAAGAAAAACAGCAATACCCCTAAGACTCCCTGTTCTGTGATTCTGTGCCGTTGTTAAATGACAGCCCCCATCTCTTTGCTGCCAAAAACTTTAGACACCACCTATCTGAGACTCTCAAACTTCTGTGGACATAAATGGGGGCCCTGACACCAAAGAGGGGTCACCAGCTCCTAGCCCCTCCAAGTCTCAGATGACCCAACTTCCCATTCCCGAATTGTGGTGCATACTGATCCCTGAGACCCTCAAACTGAGGGGTATTTATTTATAGCACCGCTAAGCTTCAGGGACCCCATACCTTCCTCCTCAGACTGACAGCTGAGCCCCTTCCCACCAGACTTGCTCCTCTAGTCCTTTCCCGGGTAGTTCTTTCTTCCAAGCCTTTCCTCATACACCTCCCATCTTTGAGCTTCTGTCCCCAAGAGCCAGCAGCCCCTCCCCTCTGACCTAGCAGGTGCTGCGATAGGTATAAAGTGCAGAGAACCTCCAAGGTTCAGCATCGCTCTCCAGTCTCCTCAGAGACCTACACCATCACCTTCTTCCCTCCTGAGATCCTCTCCCCAAGCCAGGGATCTGCATCAGTACCCCCCCCCCACACACACACAGAGCGTGATATAAACCCCATCAGGGTTCTAGCATTCCACTCTGCTGGTGTGGAGCCTTCAAAAGACTCCTGGACTGTCACTGCGCGAAAGAGATGCTTCCAGACAAATGCAGGAGACGCACTTCATAGGAGAGTGAAATGAAATGGCAGTGTGTGTATGACTAAGCAATGGCCTTTTAACACATGCAAAGGAAGCAACAAGAGAGAAAGTAATGTTGGGACACAAATTTGCATTCTGGAATAGAGTCATAGAGTTTAAGGCCAGATCACCAGATCATCTAGTCTGATCTTCTGTACATCACAGGCCACACTAAACCCAATAATCAAAATTAGGCTAAAGTATTACAGCCCTAAGGAGACTAGACTATTGTGCCCCAATGTCCAACATTCCCACAGTGGTGATGGCCTATACCCACACACTGCAGAGGAAGCTGGAAAAAAATCCAAGGTCACTGCCAGACCGGGAAGAAAATTCCTTCAGGATCCCATATACTATGATCAGTTAGACTCTGAGCATATGAGCAAGAGAATGTTGTGAAGGGCAAGACTATAACAGGGTTCAAGAAAGAACTAGATGCATTCATGGAGGATAGGACCATCAATGGCTATTAGCCAGGATGGGCAGGGATGGTGTCCCTAGCCTCTGTTTGCCAGAAGCTGGGAATGGGCAACAGGGGATGGATCACTTGATGATTCCCTGTTCTGTTCATTCCCTCTGAAGCACCTGGCATTGGCCAATGTGAGAAAACAGGATATTGGGCTAGATGGACTGTTGGTCTGACCCAGTGTGGCCGTTCGTGTGTTCTTATATATTACTGCTCTATGCAGACAAGTACTTACATGTAAGTAACCATTTCCAGTGTTTTTCTGGTGTTCATTGGATAAACATGGATTTCATTTTTTAAAGTTTGTATCGGGAGCGTCTTATCAGTGTTTATTGGTTAAAACCTAAAATCAGAAGACCTACAATATTTTAAGTGACAGATTTGTTTTTCCTCAAATTTTTATCACAAACATTTTGAAGGGACAAAATAGATGTTATTCTTTAAGATAAGATGTTAACTAAATAAAATATCTGTGCTGCTTAGGAAACATTTTGCAGGCTAGATCACATAAATGGTGATGACTGCAAACTAATGGAAAAGTAATCTTAGTCCTCAGAGTCAGATGACTGATTATTCTCAATGGGGAATTTGCCTCCTGCACTGAAGACTGATTGCATTCCACCACTTAGCTCTGAATATCTGTATACACATTACCACTAACCGACTGTAAAAAGTTAGAAACTCTCAGGCCATCACAGTGGAATAGTGTCTTGATGTTTTAAGAGGCAGTTGTGGGAGGGTTGTGGCATGGCACCTGCTCTGCCAAGAACAAAATGGGTGACTTGAGAGACTTTGGCATTTATTACATATGAATGATCAGTTTTATGTGTGTCATGATTGAACTTAGTACACAAGTCTATAAAGTTTAGGGCTAAATATGAAATGCTAATTTGTAGGTATGCACTTTGTTTTTCAGGACTCCCAGACACCTGCTTTCTTGGCTGAAATCTAGGTTAGCTATGTCTCCCCCAGCTAACACAGACCTAGGCTATACCCCTCCTGATGGTGGATGGGGATGGGCAGTGGTATTTGGAGCTGCCATCTCTGTCGGATTTGCATATTCCTTCCCTAAAGCTTTCACAGTCTATTTCAAAGAACTCCGGATGGTTTTTAATGTATCCTACAGCCAGATTGCATGGGTGACTTCCATCATGTGTGCGACTACCTACGGGGGAGGTGAGTGAAACGAGAGTGCTGGCTTTCTTTGGGTCAGGAAAGGAATATATCTGCTTAAAAACTGGGTGGGGAAAAATGTTATCCTCTAGAAAGTTTGGGGGGGCTAGATCCTGTGA
This sequence comes from Mauremys reevesii, assembly GCF_016161935.1. Taxonomy (NCBI): domain Eukaryota; kingdom Metazoa; phylum Chordata; order Testudines; family Geoemydidae; genus Mauremys; species Mauremys reevesii. Next base: position 118,868,314 of record NC_052629.1, on the reverse strand, counting down.
AGTGCTGTGTTCCACTCAGATCGGTGACTGGGAAAATTGAGTTTTAAAAAATGAAAGCAGATCTTCAAAATGTAGGTTGAATTATTATTGACAAAGCCCTGGCTAGGATGATTTAGTTGGGGATTGGTCCTGCTTTGAGCAGGGGGTTGGACTAGATGACTTCCTGACGTCCCTTCCAACCCTCATCTTCTATGATTCTATGATTATTTTTTAAAACTTTAATAAAAATAAAGCAGGATCATATCAAGGGAAAGGTGTGTGCAATCACTGCACATGGGTAATTTCCGTTGCTATTGTTTTGTATTTAACGATGAATACCACTGATTGAAAAAAGAAACTGGAGAAATTTCATTCATTTTTGTCTCAAACGGGCTTATTTTTGTGTTTTAAAATTGTGAAACTTTTTTTTAAAACATTGAAATTATAGATAAATTTCAGATTGTCATTACTGCAATTTTGTGTTTTCCTCTTTTTTACACCACATACACTATTTTTATTTTTTGTATTACTCTAGCACCTAGGAACCCTATATAATCTGCAGGGTGGGTTTTTCTCTTCTTTACTCTTTGTTCATCAAACTTTTCAAAATGTCCTTAACTTTGGAAAAGTTAGAGGGGCAAAAGAGAAAATGAGAAGGGGAGGAGGGGGAGATGGGTGCTCACTAGCGTTCATTCTACTGTATTTAATAGCAAAGGGGTGGGGAGGATAAAGAGGAAAGCAAAAGGTGAAAACAAATTTCAAAATACCAAATTTCCAAAATTTGGGGGTCTTATGGAGTTATTTTTTTGGTCAAACATTTTTTAAGGAAACTTTTTCACGAATTTTATTTTTGAAAGGCCATTTTTCATAAACTATTTTTCAATGGAAAATGTTGACCAGCTCTATCAGAGTATTCCTTGCTTAAGTCATAGGAAAGTTCAGGCTGAGATTTAGGGTGACCAGACAGCAGGTATGAAAAATCAGGTGGGGGTTATAGGAGCCTATATAAGAAAAATCCCCAAATATCGGGACAGTCCCTATAAAATCAGGACATCCGGTCACCCTACTGAGATTATAAAAGTTTCCATGTGGGTGTAGACGCACAACTTTCATTACTTACAGTGAGAATCGTGTGGGAAAATCTCCTTTGGAAATCTCAACTTCAGTTTTTAACACAGCAATTTCTGAGCTAACTATGCACAGAAAAAATCTTAATTATTTTTAGCAGGAAAAGTTAAAGATTTTTTTCACACTTGGCTAATTCCAAAATGGCTTAACAGATATGGCTGAAGTTTTCTGGATGAAAGGCGGGCTCTACTGAAATCAGTGGGCATTCTGATATTGACTTCAATTGAAATCATAGTTCCTCCTCTCCTCTCAAACACTCACCTTTAACATGAGTGCTAGAAGCATAGAAAGTGTCATCCCAAAGAGATGAAGCGGAGGCTAAGGGCCTAATGTAATTTTTAGAAACCGGTTCCGTGCCTGTGATCACTATAATAAGAATCTTGTCATAGTAGCTTCCAACCATGTTAAGGGAGTGCCTGGCAAAAGGCGCTTGAAAGAAAGGGTGTGTCTATCCTGCAGCTCGGAGTGAGCATCCCAGCCTGCATAGGTGGAATTGCACTAGCTTGCCTCAATTTAGCAGGCTGAACTGCTCCAGCTGAGACTTGAGTTAGCCCCCTGAGCTTAGAGCCAGAAGATCTGGTGTGCTCAAGAGTAGACAAACCCCTTCTTTAAAAGACTGGCATTTTCAGGGCTATTTGAGAGGCCATTCCATTGACCCAAGGCTGCAGAGAGCTTGAACTAGCACTACCCTCGGGACCAAAATCCTCATCTTTTCTGTTCGAACAGGGTACAATGGAAGGAACAAAAGTGTCAAACGACAGTTCAATGACACTGAAGAGCAATCCAGATAGGACCTTGAAAGTTAATAGTAAAACCTTACGTTTGATCTGGCGAACAACAGCCAACGAGCACAAAGAGCAAAGCAGTGGGGAAAATGTAAGCAAACAGACCATCTCTACCCACAGTAACATCAAGCTGCAGCATTCTGTACCCGAGCTCAGGGGTCTGATCCCCTTTCAGACAGCCATGTCTTTTCTGCACAGCTCTAGTCCAAAGCAAACCTGGCCATGGCTGATGTGCAGTCTAATCTCTCTAGGCATTTAATGCCGCGATCACCATAGAATCATAGAATCTCAGGGTTGGAAGGGACCTCAGGAGGTCATCTAGTCCAGCCCCCTGCTCAAAGCAGGACGAAACCCAACTAAATCATCCCAGCCAGGGCTTTGTCAAGCCTGACCTTAAAAACCTCTAAGGAAGGAGATTCCACCACCTCCCTAGGGAACCCATTCCAGTGCTTCACCACCCTCCTAGTGAAAAAGATTTTCCTAATGTCCAACCTAAACCTCCCCCTCTGCAACTTGAGACCATTACTCCTTGTTCTGTCATCTTCTACCACTGAGAACAGTCTAGATCCACCATTACTCCTTGTTCTGTCATCTTCTACCACTGTCCTCTCTGAGCTGTGTCCTAAAGGTAAACACAATAAAGGATCTCTGCTTCCTTCCTCGATTAGTTAGAACAAGTGACTAGAGCTGGGTGGGGAAAGTTTTCCCTTCCTGAGAAAACTTTTGCTATTTCAAAGATTTTTCCTGTTCTGCACTGAGCTGAAACCAAACCCCTCAGAAATTTTTCAAGGGAAAGACGCCCAGAATTGCCAGTGTCCTGACCATCAGGCTCCTCAGCTGGGCTGTGGGGGACCCAGGCTTAAGTCCTGGCTCTAAAACAGCCAGAAGAGGGACTTGAACTTGGTACCCCATGTCCCAGCTGAGTGCCCTGAGCCACCCCGCTATAAAGTCAGTCTGTCTCTTTTTCACTTTTCTCCAGTTGAAGGATTTCCACTTTGTAGACATTAATTGAGCCAGAGAAAGAGCAAGATACTGACTCACAATTTAAGTTAAACTGGTACAACTTTCTCTTATGTCGACAAGATCTTTAGACTCCTTTGCACCCATTTCTTCCACTACTGGCCGGTCCAGGATTTAGAGACACCCTGTGTGGTGACACTATGCAACACAAGCTGTGTTTAGCTAGGCATTGTCTTCACCGCTAAAAATGTCCTGGCTTTTGCCTTAGGGTAACTGACCCGTGCAAGCTATTCTGAGCTAAAAACATAGTGATGACAAGGCTCTTAGTTTTACCATAGGGTAAACTAGGTAAGGTCAGCACCCTATCCTGCCCTAATTTACCTCGCAATAAAACTAAAATGCCTGATCTCACCTCGTTTACCTTATGGTAACACTGAAGTGCCTTGTCTTCACTGTTTTTAACTCAGACTAGCTCACATGTGTGCGCTACCCTGAGGTAAAAACATTCCTTTTCTTGGTAGTGAAGAGAAGGCCTTAGTCTGGGAGCAGAAAACCATGGACTGGGAATGACTGTGGTATCATAGATTCATAGAATTTAAGCCAGAAGGGACCATCAGCATCATCTAGTCCAGGGGTGGGCAAACATTTTGGCCTGAGGGCCACATCGGCATTACAAAACGGTATGGAGGGCTGGGTAGGTAAGGCTGTGTCTCCTATCTCTATCTGCCCCCTCCCACTTCCCACCTCCTGACAGCCCCCCCTCAGAACGCCCAACCCATCCAACCCCCCCTGCTACTTGTCCCCTGACTGCCCCCACCCGGGACCCCCGCCCCTAACTGCCCCCCAGGACCCCACCCCTATCCAACCCCTGCTCCCTGTCCCCTGACTGCCCCGACCCCTATCCACACCCCTGCCCCTAACTGCCCCCGGGACCACGCCCCTATCCACCCCCCCACTCCATGTCCCCTGACTGCCCTGACCCCTATCCACACCCCCTCTCCCTGAGAGCCCTCCCCGGGATTCCCACACCTATCTAACCCCCCCGTTCCCTGTCTCCTGATTGCCCCCCCTTCCCCCCTAGAACATCTGCCCCATCCAACTGTCCCCTGCTCCCTGTCCCTTGACCAGGGCCAGCTCCAGCGTTTTTGCCGCACCGAGTGGCGGAAAAAAAAGAAGCCACGATCTGCAGCACTCCGGCGGCAGCTCCACCGCCACCCCTTCATTGTTTGGCAGCAGGTCCTTCCCTCCGAGAGGGACCAAGGGACCTGCCGCCGAATTGCTGCTGAAGACCCAGACGTGCCACCCCTTCCCATTGGCCGCCCCGAGCACCTGCTTGCTGCACTGGTGCCTGGAGCTGGACCTGCCCCTGACTGTCCCCCGGGGTCCCCTGCCCCTTATCCAATCTCTCCTGCCCGCCCATGCTGCTCAGAGCAGCAGGAGCTCGCAGCCCCGCCACCCAGCCGGAGCCAGCCATGCCGCCCATGCTACCTGGCAGGAGCGACATGGCAGCACAGCGCGCAGGGACTGCGGGGGAGTGGGGACAGCGGTGGATGGGCCGGGGGCTAGCCTCCCAGCTGGGAGCTCAGGGGCTGGGCAGGACGGTCCCACAGGATGTAGTTTGCCCACCTCTGATCTAGTCTGACCTTCTGCACGATGGAGGTCACAGGCAGTCTCACACTCACTCCTGTAATAGACCCCAACCTCTGGCTTAGTTACTGAAGTCCTCAAATCATGATTTAAAGACTTTATGTTACAGAGAATGTCTATGTCCAGTGGCCTCAATAAACAAGCCCCTTTATATTCGTTGCAAACAATGGACTCCTGTTTCTTCTCTGTCCAAAGGGACACTGCAGCACCCACTGACTAACCTTCTAGTTATACATCTTTCTGCACAAGCCATGCATTTGGCCATGTATGTACATAATTTTAAAAACTGCCAGCTTTCCCCCCCCCCCACCCCAGTCAGGATAGAATTAAATACAGAGGCTGAGATTTTCTAAGCTGTGGAGGGGATTTAGCCACACATCCTCTTTTGAAATGAATAGCTGAGTCCCCTGCACTGCTTTGAAAACCTCAACCATGTTATTTCCCTCTTCTTAGGTAACCATTTCCCAAATGTAACAGAATAGGGTCCACTCCAGGATTAAAAGGTAAGCAAGGATATTTGCAATGTAGTAGCCAGGGAATAATTGCCGAGTGAAAACATTCTGGTTATTAGATTTAAAGGAATCATATCTGTTTTTTCTACATAATATGGGTTATTAGAGAAACAAGATGGGTGAAGTAATATCTTTTATTAGTTAGTGAAGCTATTCTCTCAACTACCCAGTTTCCAATATCTGGGGAGCAACACGGCAACAATAACACTCTATTCAGGTTATTCTGATTGAAATAGTTGCTAAAAAAGAAAATCTCACTGCTATGTCTAGTTTCGGGTTTATAGGAAACCATCCTTTCCAGCAGTGATGGTGTATGTACCCATCTGCTGTTACCACATAGACCTGGGACTTGAGCTATTTAAGCATTTCCCTGGAGAACAGAATTATTTCTTGTATGAATTCCTCTGGCAGTTTGGCCTCTTCTCTGCTATTAATACTGGAGCTTAGCAAACACCAAATTTCTGTTTTGATCTCTCCTTGACCTCTTGTAAAACATTACTAAATGGAAAGGGACATGATGAGCTGGAGAAGATTGCCATGTCCCTAGCTGCTTGCTGTGCTGCTATCAGTTCATACCGATACACTTGAACTCTCTTGCAGGGCCAGTTGCTGCCCCTGCCAATCCTGCATGAAGTATGTCAGGACAGAAATGTAGCTGGATCAGTGCAATTGAGCTCTGCAGGCTGACTAGGCAGCAGGGTGCCTGTGGGCATGTCAACATTGAAATTAGACACCCATGGCTAGCCTATGCAACTCACTTGGGCTCGCGGGGCTCTGGTTACAGCGCTGTTTAATTACAGTGTAGACATTCAGGCTTGGGCTGGGGCCTGGGCTCTAGGACCCTGCGAGCTGGGAGAGTCCCAGACCTCGGGCTGCCGCCTGAGCGCAAAGATCTGCACCACAATTTAACAGCTCCTTGCCCTGAGCCCCGTGAGCCCAAGTCAGCTGGAACAGGCCAGCCAGAGGTCTCTAATTGCAGAGTGGACATACCCTGTGCGACTCCGCACCCCAGTTGCCACGCATCCCTGATTTGTGGCGGCTAGTCCCGTACCCCTGCAGAAGGAACACAGCATTTTGAGAGGTGTGTATGTGTTGGAGGGACTAGGATTTCCACCAAAATACCCACTGAGTTGCGAGGCAAGCATGCTGTTGAGGTTGGTTGCCCCTCTCTGGTCATGTATGCACCTTTAATTCTCATGCAGCTTCAAGCCCAGGTTTCTTATTAAGTCGGTCTGCTGGTAGCTATTCCTCATTACCTGGCTCCTCCTTGCTGGTATTGATGCACCTTTGTGCACACCATGGAATGGACAGAAGGATCTGACCCTAAAGGATTTCCTAGTAATGGGCCTATCCACAAACCTACCCCAATGTTATGTCTCAGTCTTTCCCAGATGTTACCCTCTAAGTGAGAAAGTTTAATAAAATAGCCAGCTGTATATTTCACAATTCCAAAGAGCACAATCTTTGGATCCCCAAGATCTGTTCTTAGGCCTTTATCATAAAATCCCCACAGTGGGTTTTGGATTGCTTCTGGCACACTTATTTACATAAATTCTCCACACTCGTCCACCTCTGCAGCCCTCTTTCTGAATCGAGACCTAACCATCCCTAGAATTAATTTAGTTAGCGGATGCAGAGTTCAGGGGATGCAATGTCCTGTATTGCCACATAGTTTGCTTTATTGGATAGGTTTCTTTTTCTCACCTATGTCAGTGACTGTGGATGCCATCCCAAATTTGGGATCGTTGTCTGTTCCTCGTAGTTCTTGTAAATATCCAGTACCTTGGTTTATATCTATAGTCTCTATTTGCATTGTTTAATTACTGCTCTGCTAAACAAAAACTCAGAAAGTGAAGAGAGTGAACCAGCTGCCCAGGCCCCAAACATATCTCCAGTGATAGTGTGTCTGATGTCTGGGAGGACTTCAGGCCACCCGCATCTCACTCACCAAATGAACAAATGCTAAGCAGGTTGATGGAACCTGGGGTCTCCAGCCCAATTTCATCTGAAAATGTGAGTCTTCTGGGGAACTGAGCCTGAATTTTGGACTGAGAGAGCTTTGTTTGCTTTCAGATTTCAGAATGTCCACCCAGTTCTAATTAATGGGGAATCTGAGCAATTGTACAGATTGCAGAACTTCACACTATGAGGTCTAGTATCTAACTGGTGGGATAACACCCGAAACTGAAATTCAGCGCATGAGGCGAACACCCAAAATGAGTGGTTGACCCTGATATCTGATAAAGTTGATGACAGTCAAAAGTTTTTGCCCCACCAAGAATCTCAGCTTGACTTAGATGGGTGAGGGAGATGTGGTACAACTGCCTCTCAGATCCAGACAGGGTGACCAGATGTCCCGATAAAATCGGAACTGTCCCGATTTTGAGGAGTTTGTCCCCTGTCCCAACTGAAGTACAGTCGGGACGCCATTTGCCCCGATAGTATGTTTCAGACTTTTTTTTTTTTTTACACTCACTTGTCTGGGTCTTCGGCGGCAGTCCGGCGGCAGGTCCTTCAGTCGCTGACGGTCTTCGGCAGCATTTCGGCGGTGGGTGCTTCTGTCTTTGGTGGCAAGGTTTATTACCTGCTGCCAAAGACCCAGACGGGTGAGTGTAACAATTAAAAAAGCACCCCCCCCCCCGCGGCAGTCCCGATATTTTCCACTTAGCATCTGGTCACTCTAGATTCAGAGCATGGCTATGAACAATGGTGGCCCATTCTTTTGCAGTCTTCTTTATTGCTGGCTTCTCACTAGATCACAGCACTGGGAACTGAATAAGTAAGTTTTCATTTAATTAAAACTCCTAACTTGCAACTATTAGTGCTAATATATCCCTAAGGGCTGGAGGGCCTGTGGCTAAATGCTCTTGGAAGGCATTTTGTGTTAACTTTGTTTAGTCATGCTCAGTGATGAGGAAATCCAAAGTCCTGGTCAAAAGAGGATAAAGCTAATACTGCCATGAGTTCTGCTATGGCTATTGAGAGAAACTATTGATACATCTTCAAGCTTGAATGTAATGATTGCATCTGTTTTAGATCTAGTGCAAAGGACTTTATGGAATTAAAAACCGTTGTCGAACAATAATCCACAGTAATATGTACTGATCCCTTGAGCGAAATTAAGAATATTGTAAGAACTCTAAACACACATAACCATTTTCAAATGTACCAGGTAATCCCAAAATAAGGTCACACTGAGGACATTATTGGAATTGTTGGATGAGAAAAAGGATCTGGATTCCACTGACGTTACAGTTTATGGGGAATTTCACCCTGTTGGCCAGGTTGAACTACCAAGCATTTGCCTTGAACTGAAGTTGATATCTCAGATGCAAGTGATTACTCAGCATAGTGTAATCTATCTTGCCATCTTGCACATTGGCTCTATATAGTAAAACCAATAAAAAAAACAACCTGGTTTGTTATGTAAGGATAATAAATTGTTTCTATGGAGATCAGTGAGTAAAGAACTTGGACTGGTTCAGGGATTTAAGGTAATTTTCTAATTGTCAGATAACCTTCAACCCTTGTGAGAATTCAGTGGCACATGAAAGCTCTGGCTTAAATACTGGTCTAAGGAAACATTGACTCTATTGATTCACATTAGTTCTTGCACTCATGTATGGTTGGGTTTTCCCTTTGGACTCTAATGACCATGCTTCCTGTGAAATGCATGGACAGCATTCCTCCCCATGACTTTACTAATGTAACTAAAAGAAAATAAAAGCTTTCTTTGATTGATTAGTGGCATTATAAAGATATACATACTCAGGCCAAAAGAAGTCTTTATGAATGGAATTTTTTACTGTTTTAAACAGCTGTAAATCTGCTTGTATGCAACAGAACAATGCACATTAAGTGGATTAATTATAAGATATTAGTGCAAGTATAGGGCTACATTTTCAAAAGTAGTGGTTTTGGGTGCTCAGCTTGAGACACCTAAAGAGATCGGATTTCCAGAGGGTGGGTTCTTAGCCTTTTTTGACAATCAGGCCCCTTTAAATGAGATATCTTTTTAAAATCAAAATCACCAGGCTCTCTTGAAAAGGCAGGTTATAACTGTGATGGATTTGGAGCTGCCCTGTGATAATTTATCAATGTGGTATGTTGGCCTGGTTATCGGGATGTTTACTATATGAATACATTAGGTTACCTCAATATAAGGCTGGCTGGAAAAACAACCAGGAATGAAAAGATAAAGCCACCCCTCAGCAAGCGCAAGAGCTGTTAAGGGACAATACCTGACCATTGGCTCTGAGGACTCTGGCTGGATTTCCTGCTGAGCCTACAGGGCTGATTTTTGCATGGAAGGACCAAAGCCTCAGAACACAGAAGAACAAAAGGAGTATAGCAGGGTATGAAAAGAACCTTCTCTCCAATGAGAGGTGTTAGTCATTCGGGAAAACCAGATTAAGATCCCAGTGGAGGTGCCTAAAGAAGTTAGGCCTATCTAGGTTACCATCAGGATGTGGTACATGCACAATCTAGATGCAAGAAATTACGTACATGAATTTCTTTCATGCTGGAAAAATATACTCCCTAATACTAAATGTTCCATAAATACAGTGTCCCTCTTGCTTTATAAAAACAATGAGGAGTCTGGTGGCACCTTAAAGACTAACAGATTTATTTGGGCATAAGCTTTCGTGGGTAAAAAACCACTTCTTCAAAGTACGGAGGGGAAAATATTGCATTATGGCTATGAGAACATGTATGGCAACCAGGCTGTGTGGTTCTTCTGCCCCTTAGAAAGGAGACTTGCCCTGTCTGTATTATCTACCATGTTGTGATATGTTAGCATGTCACTGCACAACATGATACTGCATAACATCATCACATTATGTCAAAAAATAATCACAACAGGATGCTATTCTACAAGCCCCGAAGATGATTTTGGGTTCTGTTTATCCTGATAAACATTGTATGGGCCCAGATTCCTGAAAGTAGAGATTGGCTTGCGTCACCAAGTTGAGATTGATAACTGTATCTGCATGTCTCCAAATCCCAATTAAAATGTCTCTGGTTTGGAGATGGGTTTTGATTCAGTGTGTTATACAAAGAGGGACTAGTTGCAAAACTCAGATCTGGATGTGAACTTCCATAAAGTTTGGAGTGGTTCAGAAATAGCTGCCTTATCCCAAAGGTGGTAGATGGGGCCTAAAGGGCTTTTTATTGATCTCAAAGGGCTTTGAATCAGGCCCTTATATAAACCAGAATAGAAGAGGCAAAGTTGGACTAAATACAGGTGTGAGGAGGCAACTGTAATTTACTGGCAACTTGTTAAATTGTTACCAATAAGTTTTATAAAGAAAATTTGGATATGCAGGAATTTAAATATAATGATGTATTACACAGCAAGCTGCTGTGCATAAACATGGTGAGATACAACAAAATGTAAGTGATATGCTGTTATATTACACATACATGCATTTGTAATATGAGATTTCTAGATTAAAAGCAATACTATGCAGTTTTATGAGAAGGAAATTAGTGTTAAAGGAGATGTTACCTGCTTAACAGAAAAAAATTATCTTTTTGCACAAACAAGTGTAGCCTGATTTAGGGTGTACTGATAATATTAATTTGGATAATATGGGAATTTAATTTATTAACTTACTTTTTATTTAATTTTAATTTATTAATATTAATAACTATAACCATCAATATTAATAGTATGGGTTTCAGGCTTGCCAATTTGTTTGATCGGAAGATAAAAGTTCTTGTCCTGAATCAGGCTCCACAGAATTTACAAAGGACCCTCAGGGGTATGACATGAAGCTCACACTCAGACAGCTAGAGCCTTAAAGACTTTTTATTAAAATCAATAATAGTAAGTAAATGGTAAAATAACCAGAGTTACAACATTACAATGGCATTACTGCTATTCAAAAGATACATATGATAATATAGTATTATATGCAACAAAGCTTTGGTTAATATACTCACACCCTTCCTTGATAACCTGGTGGTAAGAGACACACGACAAGCCTTGCAGTTCAGGTTTCTCAATTCTTGAGTGAGGGATGCAGGGCTTGGAAGAAATCTAATGCTAAGAGCTATCAAAACTAAATTAGGGTTTACTTGACTAACTTAAACTTAAAATCAAAACCTAATAAAACTAAGAATAAAACTTAGGGAAACCAAGCTTAGCCTAGTTCCCTAGAAACTTAAAGTTTAAGAAGAACAAGTATAGCCTACCAGGGCCACTCGGGGGGGGGGGGGGGGGCAATTGGGGCAATTTTCCCCAGGCCCCGCAGGGGGCCCCATGAGAGTTTTTTGGGGCCCCTGGAGCAGGGTCCTTCACTCACTCCGGGGGGCCCGGAAAACTCTCGCGGGGCCCGGGCCCCCCGAGCTTCTTCCGCTCCGGGTCTTTGGTGGCAATTTGGCGGTGGGGGGTCCTTCTGCTCCGGGACCCACTGCCGAAGTGCTCCGAAGACCCGCGGCGAGGGGTCCTTCCACCCTGGGACCCACCGCTGAAGTGATGGGTCTTCGGCGGCAATTCGGTGGCGGGGGCCAACCCCAGGCCTCCTGAATCCTCTGGGCGGCCCTGTAGCCTACTAATAGTAGTAGCCATCATAGATAGATAGACTAGATAGATAGAGAGAAATAGAGTAGAAATAGAATAAGGAAGAATAGAACTGACGTCAGTAAGAATGGAGAGAGCTCTATTGAGGTGGGTCACCTTTTTATAGGGCAAATGCCAGAAATCCTTCCTCTTATGTCCAAATTTCATTCCTCACCCACAGAAATGTTCGGGTACACTTACCCCATAGGCTATGTATGTGCATATTGATGACAGCTATGTACACACATTAGTCTCATGTGGCATACTTGTTAAGTCTGTGGGTACAACATTGAACCCCCCCCCCCCATGCCATTCTTCATTGTCTACTGGTCTAGATAAAGGTCTTAGACCTAGATGTAGGCACTTTATTTGGGTATAGGAAAAACAAGATAAAAGGTCAACTTTGCTTTTCTGGGTAAAAGGGCACAGGAGAGAGAGACGCTAACTGTGCTTTAGCTTAACATACAGGATCTGGCCTGTAGCTCTCTTCCATTACAGCCAAACTTACTTTAATATAAATCTATAAACCTATTACAATAAACCAAATACTTAAACTCTAAGAAAAGATATCTCTATAGATATAGATATAGATAGGATACACAAGCAAGCAGCTTAGTCCTATAGGCTACACAAGTGAAGAGATACTATTTAACAAATCTACTAAACCATTTCTACATTTACCTTATCAGATCTATTTTAACCAAACTGTTAAATGTTATGATACATTGTTTGTACTTAATGTTAAGCAATTCTCCCTTATGTGGTATTTTTCAAATCTACACCTTTTTGTGCATAGAAAAGAATATCCAGGATTTTGTGATAAATATTTTAAACTTTCTATAAATTCTCATATCTTCCAAGGTCCGAGGTTTTCAGTTTAATCTCAGATTTCATAATCATTCAGAAATAACATTTATTTGTATGCTTTAAAGATTATGCAGACCAGAGGGCATAAAAGAATATTAAACAAACACCACAAAAGACCCAAATGCTCTTTGGTTCATGATTGTTTTGCATTTTACAATGTTTATTAGGGCAATTTAGGATGTATCAGGTGAGTGGAGACTTGGGTGTCCTAGAAACTGGGGTGGAGCAAGGCTGCTGGAACAATTTTTATAGTGGGGATGCCATTGAAGCAAATTGTAAATCCTGTATATAATGGAAACCACTTTGAGCTGGAACTAAGAGCAGCACCCTTAGTTCCAGCACCTATGGGGTCAGGGGTGGCTCTAGCTTTTTTGTTGCCCCAAGCACGGCAGGCAGGCTGCCTTCGGTGGCGTGCTTGCAGGAGGTCCACCAGTCCCGCGGATTCGGTGGCTTGCCTGCAAGAGATCCGCCAAAGGGTGCCTGACTGCCGCCCTTGCAGAGACCGTCAGGGCGCCCCCGGCACACGTTTGGAGCGCTGGTGCCTGGAGCCGCCACTGTAAGAGGTGGGGGGGAAACGGGACATGATCAGTCACATTTTGGCCCACCGTTTAGGCATTTAGGTTTGCTTTTATACATAAAAGAACTTAAATAGCTACATAGAATATATTAAAAATAAGTGGAAAATAGCTTATATTCAAAGACCGATTATTTTGTGCTTCAAATCTTTTCTTTGGCAAAATTTTCAAAACGTTTGTAACCTTTTTTTTAAAAGTTGTGCGGCCCCCACTCCACTAGTAAGATAAATGCCTTTACTTTTTTTTTTTGATCATTGCATAAACAGCTTGTAGTTTGAATTTGGAAGCGGCCTTGCAGGTTCTGCAGTCGGTACACTGCAGCCTTGGGCTCTGGGGCACGAGAACTAGAAAGCAAAACTGGTAGGACGCACACGAGTGCAACACACCCGGACCCATCCGCATGAAACCAAGCCGGGAAACACATTGAAAGGAAACAAAACAAAAAGCATCTGCTGTTCCCCGCCCCCTGCACAGTTCTACTCCTGGGTGGGTGGGGGAACCTGGTAACCCGGGTAAGGCGATGCCCGGCGAGTGGCACTGGGCAGTGCCCCTTCCAGGGGGGGTTCTCGCTTTTCAGAGCAGATCAGTGTTTTATTTTCACAATGCACCAGGACCCCCCCATCCCATGTGCCCGGTTCGCCCTGCAGAACCCTTGGCGGGGGCGCATCCGGCTGCGGCCCGGCAGTTTCAAACCAAGGCGCGAAGTTTGTTGCCGGTTCTGCAAAGCTCCCTTTGAAGTGTCGGGCTGTGCGGAGGGTGCTTCCCTTCAGCGCCGGTCCTGCCCGGGAGCAAAGGGGAGCCAGGGTCACTCTCAGCGCGTGCAAGGAAACTGATGCAACAGCTGGCACGTTTGCACCGCCTCTCCAAAGCCAGCCCCCCCCCCCCGCCGCCCCCGGCCTGCACCCCTGCGTGGCTGCAAGAGGCGCGCGCGGGCTGGGGGTGGGATTTGCAGCCCCGTGCAAAGGCAGGGCGGGACACTGGGGGGTGGGGGGGCTGATCAGCTGCTGCTCCTGGGGTGGGGCTGGGGGAGACTTGTCCCAGGGGCAGGGAGTCACTGTTAACCCCCTCCTGCCTGGGCTCCCCCCGGGTCTGGAGCCAGCCCCGGCCCCGCCCTCGCGGGTTTTTTACCCCCCCCCCCCCGGCGCTGGTTGCATTGAGTTTTTCCGCTTTCCCGCCGCCGCTGCCCGCGCAGTGCCAGGCTCAGCGCGCAGGTGAGTGGCCGGCCCGGCGCGGGGCCCCGGCAATCGCCTGTCTCGGGTGTTTCCAGCTGGGGGGCGCTGGGAGCTTGCTGGGGAGCTGAGCTGGTGGCGGGGGTGCCACGTGTAAGTGCCTGGCTGTGGCCTGCCTGCCCAGTCTGTGTGCCACATGGCACATGCATGTGTGTCTGCGTGTGCCCTCTGCACCGCCTGTGTGCCACATGCCTGTGTGTGCGCTGCGTCACCTGTGTGCCACATGCCTGTGCCTGTGTGTGCAGTCTGTGTGCTACATGCATGTGCGCTGTGTGCAGCCTGTGTGCCACATGCATTGCCCGTGTGTGTGTTCTGTGTGCTACATGCATGTGCTTGCATGTGCAGCCTGTGTGCTGCATGCAGGTGCCTGTGTGTGTGCTCTGTGTGCGGCCTGTGTGCTACATGCATGTGCCTGCATGTGCACTCTGCGTCACCTGTGTGCCATATGCATGTGCCTGCATGTGCGCTCTGCGTCACCTGTGTGCCATATGCATGTGCCTGCTTGTGCAGTCTTATGTGCGGCCTGTGTGCCACATGCATGTGCTTCTATGTGCAGTCTGTGTGCAGCCTGTGCTACATGCATGTGCCTGTGTGTGCGCTTTGTGTCACCTGTGTGCCATATGCATGTGCCAGTGTGCGCACCCTATGTGCAACCTGTGTGCTGCATGCATCTGCCTACTTGTGTGTGCTAGATGCAGTAACGTGCTTGTTTCTTGTGTACCCTGTGTGTGCCACATGCATGTGAGCTTCATGTATTATAATGGTGCTATATGGATGTACCTGTGTGTGTACACTCTTTGTACAGTGCCATGTGTGTGAGCCCAGTGTGTTTGCCACGTATCTATGTAGCCTGTGTACCGTCTGTGTTCCATATGGCCGTGTGCTTCATGCATTATTGCTGTGCCATATGCATATGAGTCCTGTGTATGCTATAAGCCAGTGTATCTGATGTAATCTGTGTGCCATGTGCCTATGTCACATATCATCTGCATGCTATATATGCATGTTTCTTGTATTGTTTCTGTGTATCCATGTGCATTCACAATGTTGGCCTGTGTGCTGGGTGTGTATGTGTATTCCATATGCGTGTGCTGTGTGTTCTATGTGCATATTCATTCTTTGAATGCAGACGTATTCTTTGCATATGCAAGTGTGTTCTCAGTGGATACATATTGTGTTCTTTGGGCATGTGCATTGCACATAACAGGGTCCTTGATTAAGAATCCTTTGGTCTGATTTGCCCCAGCTGTTTTCTGTGTGTATGCGCATGTCCTATGTGTAGTCTGTGTGCATGATTGTGCATGTATGTGTTGAGTGCATGTTCCCACAGATGGTAGCAGTCACGCTGTCTTTGTGCTCCTGGCTGCATTTTCAAGCAGCCACTTTCTGCCTTTTCCTGCTTGTGTGTGTGGTGGTGGTGATTGGGGGGTTCAGGTTTTCCTTGAACACACACAGCTGTAGGAAGGAGATACAGTGATAGAATTCTGTTCTTTCCAAAAGAGGGGAACGTTACAGACAGAATGAATTTTTCCTGGAGTTGCATCCCAGAGTGAGCCAGTTGAAGCCACTGGAGCTGCAAAGGGATGTGGAAATGGTCAAAATTTGGGCTGTTATTCTTAAGTAAAGCTAAGATTTTGTCAGGGACATTTTTAGTAAAAGTTACGGACAGGTCACGGGCAATAAATAAAAATTCAGGGAAGCCCGTGACCTGTCCCTGACTTCTACTAGAAGTAACTGACAAAATGGGCAGGGAGGAGGGTCCAGCATTCACCGCTGCTGGGGCTCCCGGGGCTACCCACACTGGCTGAGAGCACAGGGATTTCTCCTGCCGCCTGCCCCTCCGGCGCTGCCTGTGGCAGCTCAGAGCTGCGGGCCCACGGCTGGGAGCTCTGTGTCCCCCAGGCAGCTGCAGTGGAAAATGTCACAGAGTCTCTGGAAGTCATGGATTCCATGACTTCTGTAACCTCCGTAACAAAATCTTAGACTTATTCTTAAGTAATAGCCACCTCAAAAGAATAATTATGGAGATCCCTGGTATCTCATTGTTCGGTAGATAAAAGCGAGTCGGGCAGGCTGAGTCACTAGGCCAGGGTGCAAGTAGATTTAGAATGAGCTGCTATCCTCTGCACTGAAGCACCATAACCTACCATGCCATTTACCTAGGAGCTGTGTTTTTCTAAAGCAGTGTTTGAAATTTCTATTGACTCTGCTTCAGCAGCTGCAAATTTTCCAAACCCTTACCACTGAGAGATAGTGAGCGAGCGAGCGAGCGAGAGAGAACTGGTTGTGGAGAACTTGCCCAAGGACTAATTTTGCGTGTGTACACTTTGTTTTTCAGGGCTTCCAGAGGAGTGCTTTCTGGGCTTTAATTTAGCCTGGCCATGTCGCCTCCAGCTAACACACACCTAGCCTACACCCCTCCTGACGGGGGCTGGGGCTGGGCAGTAGTATTTGGAGCATTCATTTCCATTGGATTTTCATATGCTTTTCCTAAAGCCATAGCAATCTTCTTCAAAGAAATCCAGGATTTCTTTGGCACATCCTACAGTGAGATTGCATGGGTGTCTTCAATTATGTTGGCCACTACCTATGGTGGAGGTGAGTACATCAGAAATACCCAGTTGTTTTTGTTTTCTTCTAATGAGGGAATACAGGTACCTACAGATTAAAGAAACTGTAGATTCTGATTGCACTCTATTCATGTGTGCGTTGGAGTATCTTGCATCGTTTAGAAAGCTGTACTTGGGTAATGAAATCAAAAATCTTGTGTTGCACAGATCATGTTTAAGATGCTGCTTCGAGTAAAAAATTCAAAATGTGACTTGAGAGCCTAAATGCCAGTGTCAAAAGTGATTTAGGGACAGATTTTCAAAGGTATTTAGGTGCCTAAAGATGCAGATGGGTGCTTAATGGGGTTTATAAGCACTTATATTAGGCACCTAACTCAGATTTCAATGGAAGTCAGGCACCTAATCTAATTGGGCAGCTTTGAAAATCTTGCTAGGTGTCTTTCTGCATCTTTAAGTGCCTATGTAACCTTTGAAATTCTTGCCATTGGGTGCTTCGGAGCCTGAATCCCATTCACGTTCAAATGGGCTCGGAAGCATAGGCGCCAACTTTCTCCGGTGCTGGTGGGTGCCTGTGCCCCCGCACCCCTTTCCCCGTCCCTGGCCCTGCCCTACTCCACCCTTTCCCTGCCCCTATTCCAACCCCGTCCCCAAAATCCCCACCCTAACTCCACCCCGTCCCTGCTCCTATTGGATCCCTTCCCCAAATCCCCGCCCTGGCCCCACCTCTTCCCCCAGCATGCTGCGAATCGCGGCAAGAAGCAGGATGCGACGGCGCGCTCGTGGAGGAGGCGGAGGTGGAGGTGAGCGGGAGCAGGGGGGCGGGGCAGGGCGGGACCTCACCAATTTTTTTCTGTGGGTGCTCTGGGGCCTATACTCAGAAGTGACTCTGTCCCTCTTGAAAATACGCCTTTGCCTCTGAAGTCAGATAGGTGCTTTTGAAAATTGTACCCTTTTATAAAGCATTGTGGTATTTATTTTATGTCTTGTTCTAAGACTTTTAAATGTTGCAGTCTAAGAGCTTAGCTATGGTGATTATAGATCTGCTTGACCTTTAGTGATTGTCTTTGTAGAATTTGCAGTTGAGCAACCGTAACTCTGACCCAGCCAAGTGTTTGTTTGGGGGAAATTCCCTGTTTTGTTAAATAAGTAGATATCGGTATGGATAGGTAAGTCACATGGCCAGTTATCAACATTAACGTCCATTAGCTTCCCATTGTCCCCCATGGCCGCCATTCAGAGCTTTCATCCTCAACATCCTATGGCCTGTGTGAACAGGTGCAATATTTGGGGACTCGGGGCGGGGAAGGCAGGAGAGAGCCTGGGTGTAGCATGGGGTGTGTGTGTGAGAGAGAGAGAGAGAACATAGGTGGAGTGGGGTAGTGAGAGGGGAGTGCGGCTGTGGGGGGATTTGGGCTGCGTGGGCAGGGATGGGGAAAAGTGGGGCTGTAATGCTAGAAGTGCAAAAAGACTGAAAGAAATGAGCAAAAACCAAGTATGTCAATGCAGGAAAATATCAAACTGAGTCGAGGAACATGGGACGTGGGACTCCAACCTGGCCCTAAAAAATATTAGCCCCAGGCACCAAGTTCCTGCCATGCCCAGCGGCCTCAGGTGTCTGCAGGTGACTGGCCTGAGGGATCGTCCTGCTGGTAGAGGGCGCAGGATGTGTGGGGTTTAGCAGTGTTGCTCAATGCACCCTCGAAACTGCGCTCTTCTGTTCTATGGCAGTGCAGTCTGGCACGTTTTCTGCTCAGTCTGATGGAACGTGCAGGGTTTTCCTGGCGCGTGTGATGTTTTGGGTGTCATCCTTTATCATTACACCGTTTACCTTTGCCCCGATTTGCGGCGTACATGATACCGAGATCGTTTTCTGCTTGCTACATGCTATGGGAACAACCTGTTTGACCTCATGTTTTGTCTAGCTTTAGATACCCAGAGCAAATTTTACATCACTTCTGGCCCTTTATTGGCAGGAACTTGGACTTTGACACGCTCTGCCGTCGATAAAGCACCTGCTGAGTTCCCTCAATAGGAGCCAGTGAAAGCCTGCCCCACTTTAAATCCCAAGCATGAAGGAGACACAGGATGCCTGCTTTGACAGCGTGCTGGAAATGTTTTTCCTTGTTTTGGCCTCGGCAGGTAACTTGTCCCAATCAAGATGGCAACTGTGAAGCAATTTGGCCTGTACAGCAAAGGCATTAATGTCTTTGGGAGTAGCATTGCCAAATGTCTAAGGCCTTGATCTAATGCCCATTGGAAGTCAATTGGAGTAGCGGGCTGAGTATCAGATAACTGGCTGTGGGGTTCAGGCAAAGCCGAACATTGGGCAGAGCAATACATGAAGCAGTCCTCTGAATTGTAGCTTATCGTTTGTTGTGACAGGTTGTAAGTTCTGTAATACAATAGCAATAGCTAGTCACCCTCATCAGCTCACAAAACAGAGCATATTGGGTAGCTCTCACTTTTTGCTACTTCCATTGTAACAGACTGTGAACAACCTAGACAGTCTTTGATTAAACTAATGTAACGGCATGTCAGTCCTGAATCGGAATTCCAGGAGGTTACTCCCATTTTTTTTGCATGCTTTTAAAATAAAATGAATACAGTTTTCCTCCCTCGTGGAGTAATGCACTCTGGAAAGGTTAAAGGCATACACATAGACTCATAGACTTTAAGGTCAGAAGGGACCATTATGATCATCTAGTCTGACCTCCTGCACAATGCAGGCCACAGAATCTCACCCACCCACTCCTGTAACAAACCCCTAACCTATGTGGAATGCTCTTGGGTTTGTATTTGTTGACCTAGTGCTTGATTCAAGAAATCAATGGGAGTCTTTCAATGGACTCCCTTGGGTCAGTCCCATAGAGCCCAGCCTTGCAAGGACCTGAGCACATCCTTCCGTGGGCGTGTCGGGCTCTCCTCACCTCAGAGGAGTGCTCAGAAGCATGCAGGCCCACAGGAAGGATGTATAATTTTTGAAAGGTCAGTGCTCGGGGTGATGTTTATGCAGTAGTTTGGCAACATAAGCTCTGTCCCACCAACCCCAGGCATAGCTACCCTGCCCAACCCCCTTCTCCCTCATCACAGTAGTCTCCCCATAATGAAATGCATGGCTTGGCAGGGACTGGGGAGTGCTGTGAGAGGTTCCTTTGCTCCCCTTGAAGCTCATTATTTGCTATGCATTTAATCCTTTTGCATTGATATTGATAAATAATCATAGAAATGTAGGACTGGAAGAGATGTTGCTAGGTTATCTGGTCCAGTCCCCTGCACTGAGGCAGGACAAGATATTATCTAGAACACCCCTGACAGGTGTTTGTCTAACCTGTTTTTAAAAAACCTTCGGTGATGGAGATTCCACAACTTCCCTAGGTAATTTGTTCCAATGCTTGACTACCCTGACAGTTTGGAAGTTTTTTCTAATGTGTAACCTAAATAGTCCTTGCTGCATTTTAAGCCCATTGCTTCTTGTCCCATTGTCAGTGGGCACAATTTCTCACCCTTCTCTTTATAACAACCTTTTACGTACTTGAAGACTGTTATCAAGTCCCCGCTCAGTCATCTCGTCTCCAGATTAAACAAACCCATTTTTTTCATTCATTCTTTCCTCATGGGTCACGTTTTCTAGACCTTTAATCATTTTTATGGTTCTCCTCTGGACTTTGTCCAGTTTGTCCACATCTTTCCCAAGGTTTGGTGCCCAGAACTGGACACAATACTCCAGTTATCAGCACAGAGTAGAGCGGAAACATTACTTCTCGTGTCGTGCTTACAACACTCCTGCTAACACATCCCAGAATTATGTTTGCTTATTTTTGCAATGGTATTAAATTGTTGACTCATATTTAGTTTGTAACCCTTTAGAGCCCCCAGATCCTTTTCTGCAGTACTCCTTCTGTCAGGTAGCACACATCTTGAACCCGCCGAATGGGAGCCTTATCCTCTCTGCCACTGAACAAACTGCTGCTAATATCCCACTACCAGCAGTGCACAGGCTGACTCCGCCGGGTCAGATGACTAACAGCAGACTGCTGATTGAGCATCACCGGGTGCAAAGCTTCCTGTTTCTGTCCCATCCCTTGTCTGAGCAACTAGTCACTAGGCCTGTTGCTGCCTAGACCTCTGAGACCAAGTTGCTGCCTCCTCGCCTGGTTTCTGCTCCTTGTTCTTGCTGTCTTGCCCTGTTCTTTGTTCCTTCCACCACACCTCGTCTCTGTTCCTATCACCACGCCCTGAGCCCAGTTGCTGATTCCAGCTTTCACTCTTGGTGTGACCACCATTCTGATGCTGCTCCTGATTCCAACCACTAGGTTAGGCAGCCCACGTTTCGGGCCCTGACATCACCACACATCCAGTGGAAGTGCTACTGTGGGGACCTCCACACTGTGGAGATGGAGGCTCGATTAGGTGGTTGGGGAATGTTAGGTATGTGGTTAGCTGTGGAACTCACTGCCGCAAGATAACAATTGAGGTCAAGAGTTTAGCAGGATTAAAAAGGGCATGTATATTTATTTGGTTAATGAAAATACCCAGTTAGAATCATAAGTATTAAACCAGAAACAAGTTCTGGGAGGGATATAGACCCTCACGCTTCAGGGGTCAGTCTAACCACTGAAGTATCAGAAAGGAACTTTCCTTTGGGGTAGATTATTCCATAACTGCTTAATTCACTCCTCTGACACATGGTATTGGCAACTGTTGCAGAAAAGATGCTGGGTTAGATACAGTCTGGCAATTCCCATGTTCCTACGTTGTAATTCATTTTCTTCTGGCTTTTACGTTGTTCAAAACAATAGGGCTAAAATAGAGTATATGCTTTTAAATAGGACATTGGCATGGAAGGCATTTTATCCTAATTAGCTAATTGTCCCTTTGAAAGGATCTTAAATGTTACCACATATGAATTGCTACCACAATTGTAACAGAAGGTCAGAGAATGCATAGGGATCCATCTTTGGAGCAGCTGTATGATCCCTTCACCTTTGCCATGCAATCGTTTAGAATTATGCACATTTATTTGTCCTCTGCTCCCCTTCTCCATTCCTGCATTGGGTTTATGTTTGTTTCAGTTTTCCTCAAGTTGGTGATGCCAAATTGCTTAGTGACTGCAGACAAGTTAGCCTTGGGAGTTTACAGAACATTAAACATTTGAAGCACACTTGCCCCAGAGTGTATTTAACACATCTAATGTGATTGACTGGGCATTTAACACTAGAGCGGGCTGACATAAACAGCTTGAGTGATTTAGAAGATGTCATTAAAGGAACAGGGCACCAGTTTATATGAGTTTTCAGAGTTTTGTTCTGCTAAAGCAGCTATTGCAATTGTCTGCAAGGCAATATAATAAAACCTGTTTTACAATGCAAGGTAGTTGACATCAGGTTTTGTAACTTTGTTTTTTTAATTGAAATAATAAAGTAAGAACATAAGCTTTTTTATATATGTTCTTTACTAGAGCTGGTTTAAAAAATATAATTTTCACAAAAATGAAACCTGTTGTTTTTCGGTCTTGTTAAAATTTTGATGAAAATGTCATCAGACTTTCTAATTTCAATATGTTTCAACCAGCAAACAGAACAAAAACCTTGTAACGTGCTGAAGTTACCGATGCAAGAGATGGAACCCAGAGCTAGATTCTCAAGCTGTCATGGCTAGCAGTGCCTCAAAAATCAGAACTCCAGACTGCAACCGCCCTGAGCTTTGGAGAAGTTTGTGTCTGGATTTCGATCTGTGCTCTGTGGTTCAGGGTCTTCTCTAAATAATACCAAATGATGGCATCAGTGCATATTATTTTTCTGACCAATAACGGTATCCTGTCCTCCCTGGAGAACTTTAAGTAATTCTATTTCCAAACCAGGAGAAAACCAAGCCATGACAGGTGACTAGATATTGCACTGGTGGGCATGAAATATGAACTCAAATGGAATAATAAATTCATAGATCCCAAGCCCAGAAGGGACCACCATTGTGATCATCTAGTCTGACCCCTGTATAACACAGGCCAGAGAACTTCCCAGAAATAATTCCTAGAGCAGATTTTTTAGAAAAACAGTCAATCTTGATTTAAAAATTGTCAGTGATGGAGAATCCACCACGACCCTTAGTCGTTCAGTTGTTTAATTACTTTTGTGTTAAAAATTTATGCCTTATTTCCAGTCTGAATTTCTCTATTTTTAGCTTCCAGCCATTGGGTCACGTTATACTATATATAATCAAATCTATCTTGTTGTAATTTCTATAATTGAGCCTAGTGCCATACTAATATACACTGTAGGAAGAAGTAACTGGTCTCCAAATATTCATTTAGCCTAAATGAAGATTCACGAAAGTTTAATATCTTTTTATGATCTGCTCTTTTCACCTCATTGAGTCGTTGTGGTTGACTCAGACCAAGAAACAGAAATGAAAGGCAATAACGCTCCTTTGACAGAATGCCAAGGTTCAAGGGCATTCCTTGTCATGGCCTTTCCAGCACAGAGGACCTGGCCCATCTGACCCAAAGATCTACCAATGGCGTCAACCTCCTGACAGGGATTGCTCAGCTGGCTGATGGTCCAACATCTGATCCTCATTTGCCCCCTCTAATATCTTCAGTATGCTGAAAGAAGACCCCTCCCCCCCCAAAAAACCCCACCAACAACAAAACCAAACCTGTATATTTGGGCACTCAACTTGAGACCCTTTTAAAGAGACCTGGTTTTCAGAGGGCGGGTGCTTAGAACTTTCTGAAAATCAGGCCCCTTCACAGTGTCTCAAGTTGGGACCCCAAAATCATTGGTCCCTTTTGCAAGCCTTGGTCATATATTCATCCTGCTTGAAACATGGGGCGAACCTGGGGTGTGTGTGGATGTGGTGTTGTAAAACAAAACAGTCTGAAATAGATAGGGAGTAACCTTGCCTGGATGCCAGGGTAAATATGTTGTAACTGACTACTGTGAAACAGAATTCAACTAGCTTATCCGGCTGGTGTTAGCATGAAAAAGAGTATATGGCCATACTGTGCCTTGAGGGAAGTGAGACAAGTGACTGGTTTCACATCTCAACAATCAGCCATTTAGCAATGAAATCAAGGCACAAGACTTACCCAACGGTAGGGCTCTATTCCAACCCCCACGCCAGTGCAGCCCCATATGTATGATAACCCAAAGTTGGCTCTCTTGTACAGCAGCAAAAGGGCCAAATGCAGTAATTTGGGATCCAGCCATGTAGATCAAAAGCCTTGTTCAAAGTCAACAGTCAGTGCTGTTTGTTCATCTCAGTTCATTGATGGGTCAGGGTCCTCCTCTGGGACCTTTTCTGGGCAACTTTCCTTTACGGGATTACTCTTAATCCTGCAGGGCTGATAACAAAAGAATATGCTTGATTACTGGCTTGACTGCGTGCCTGCTCGTGTCCTGATGAAGAAAGAAGTGGTAGCACTGCTTGAGAAAGACGTCTTTAAGTGGGTTTCTAAGTCTGACAGAGCGAAATAACTGTACAGCAGATTGAAAGGCATTGGGGTGGGATGCTGGAAACCAGCATAGCTCCACTGAAGTCAATTCTTCACCAGTTGAGGAACTAACCCTGTATGTTTCAACAAAATATGGAGACTCTGATGTTCTGATTAATAATAGCCTTTATTTTCAGACTTCCTCTGCCTGCTGATCCTCATTGTCTTGATATGATCCTCATTATAAGGATGTTCTTTCGCTGCTTACATTATGCCATGCTGTCTGTCTGCATTTCACAAATGAGTCAGAAAGAGCTTGTTTTCTGGTACTTCTTTCATACACCAAGCCAGACCCGCAGCTGGTGGAAATCGGTGTAGATCTGTTGACTTCAGTGGAGCACTGCTGATTTATAGCAGCTGAGGGGCTGGCCCATAATATCAAAGCTGCTCTGGTTTTGGGAAATAAGATTGAAGAAATGGAATACTTGTGTTTAATCACTATAAACAATTTACATTTTCCTTAATGTGTATTCAGGGAGGCAAACAACCTACCTTGTTTTAAGATGGAACTCGATACGCTTATGAATGGGATTCTGTGAAGGGATTGCCTGCAATAGCAGGGCCTGGACTCAAAGACTAGGAGGGGCCTTTTAGTCCTGAATCCAGGGGTGAAGGCTGCAAAATGCTGAGCAGATTCTGAACACCCTGCGGTCAGTGGGAGTTGAGGGCACTCAATATCCTGCATGATTATGCCCATTGTACTGCTGGGTCTCGATTGACAGGCCTAGAGAGTGTAGAATTTGGTCTGTCCTTCGCAGACCTCTTTTCTAGCCACAGAACAGGCACCAAAGAGACAGTTGGCCTTCCACTGGCCTGATCCAGAGAGTGGGTAGTTCAGTCTCCATACCTGTTCCTCCCATGGCACCTCTCTAACACTACTAGTTAACCAACTGCTGGTATTTTTTCATAGATTTTTAAGGCCAGAAGAGACCATTATGAACATCTAATCTGGCCTCCTGCATAGCACAGGCCAAGTTTTATCCCTGTTTTGCAGATGGGAAACTGAGGTGCCTAAATGTCTTTGAGGATCCGGGCCTCATTACTTGTCCAAAGTCACACAGGAGGTCTACAGAAGAAGGAACTGAATGAAGGTCTCCAGAGTCCCAGGCTAGCAGCCTAACCACTGGATAGGGTGGCCACTGACGCATCCCCAGAATACCGGACATTCTGGTCCATTTTGGAAGGTGCAAGGTCAAGCCACACGGAGGATGCCATTTTGAAGAGTTTGCTGCACTGCCGCGTCTGCGTGACCTCTGTGCCTGATACAGTGCGTCCTCCATGCAGAATACTGGTGCCAGACAAGGAACAAACTACTCCAAAACAGGACTGTCCGGCTTGCCTATCACTGGACCATCCTCCCTTTGAGGATTAAAGCTGTTTTGGAAGCCTTACGTCAAGCAATGTGGTTTCTAACAAACCTGACGATCCTTGCTGGAACGGTGCTCCATCCTTTCACTGTTACATTTGAGAGAGGCCATTGCTCTGCAACGCGGGGGTCTATCAGAGTAGCCATTCTCAGCCAAAATCACAAGAGGGGTCTGGTTCCCGCTGGCCAAACAATCTGTTAAAAATACCTATTGGGGCAGTTGGTGCAATTTCTCACTAAATAGGCTCATCATGCCCGTAGGCAAAGCGTGCAGAAGGGGCAAAATGCGCTCTCCGCTGAAACCTGAAGGCTCGTGCGGCATGTCCACCAGCACTTCCACTTGTCTTTTAAATAGTTCAATTGAGAGCTCTGGATTGGGATTCAATAGACCTGGGTTCAATTCCTGGCTCTGTCACAGGCCTGCTGAGTGATCTTGGACAAGTCACTTCCCCGCTCTGTGCCTCAGTTTCCTCATCTTCAAAATGGAGCAAGCACTTTACTAGGTCAGTGCCACTATGAAATCTATAGATGAAAAGCAATATATGACAGCTAGGTATTGTATGTATGCAAAGTATTACTATTTGCATCTACCACACCTGTTGGGGCTCACTGTTAGAATGCATTAGAATTTGTGCAGGTGTTTGCCCCTGCGAAGCACAGACACAAATGTCATGAAACAAATGAGCAAAGTGATAGGATATGGCTCTTAATGGAAACAGTGTCTTCAGGGATGCCATGACAGGGAGGTTGGTTGTGGGGTTAAGACACAGAGGAGCCACTTAAGAGACTTGGATTTGATTCCTAGCTCTGCTGCAAAATCCTTGGGAGGCTGTTTAATCTCTGTGTGCCCTGATCTCCCCATCTGTAAAATGGGAATACTACTCATTCCTTTGTCTGTTTGGATTGTACACTATGTGTGTCTGTAGTTTATAGGAATTGGGTAGTATCCCTTTAAATAGTTAGGGATTCCTCTCTGTCTTCTATTGCAGAAGCCACCAGAACCTAAGAGAGCAGCAGGGTGTATATGTAGGTAGGCCATGTATGTTTGTAATTACAATTATTTGGACCCTAGCTGTGTCCGTGTGGTTTCCTCAGACTCTTAATGGTGAGTAGAGAGCAAAACCACAAGAGGGCTTTACTGTGTGTTTGCACAGCACCTTGCACAATGAGATCTTGGTCTCTGTTAGAGCCTTTTGCTGCTACTTTACTACAATTAATAAATACACCGAAGGACAATCAAGGCAATGTCCACATACTAATATTTATGCTACTGTTTTGAGAATCGCTGTCTGAATGTTTTGACGTACAGGAACATACAAGCCAGCATCTGAAAACTCCAAAGAAATTGTGATTTGTTTTTGAATAAAACTGTGATCCCTGAGCCAGACAGTGTTTATTACTGTCATTATTTATTATTTATCAATTTGAAATTGGATGAAAAAGGCAGAGGATCTAATTCTGGAGATCCCCTCTATTGATTTTTTTTTTTCTCTCGCAAAGCTTGTAAATGCTTAATACAGCATCTGCTACCAACGGCAAGGCTGGGCTTGTATTGGACTTGGGAAGTTGAAAGTCAACAATTGACCTTGCACATTTTAATCCCGAATTGTATAGTTCCATTGCATTATGCTGCTAAGACTATACATTACAATGCTGGGTATAGACAGGACATGCAAGTACATAAGGCATTATGGATAATGGGCCTGATTCTGCAAACTCAGACGAAACTCCCAGTGAAGTGAAGACTGTGGGATCAGACGCAAAGGTAACTTTAGGCCTGATTCAATAGTGATTGAAATCATTCCATCAGCTTCAATGGGCTGTAGACCTTTCAAATCACTGTACAAATATCAGTCCTCAGGATGCCCCTATGCCAAAGGTAAATAGTATTTTCCTCATTACAGATGGAAAATCAGAAAGGGTATGTTACTTGCTCAGGGACACTCAGCACATCAGGTTACAACTCCGAAGGTCCCAAGCTTTATCCATTAGATCACGCTGCTTGTTAACATTTTACAATGACCCTACTGAATATGGGTATTTTCATCTCTCTTTTCAACTCCCCACTTAAATGCAGATCTGTTCAAAGGGAGAAACACATGGTATGTGGTCCAGTTCAAGAAATGTTTCCTTCAAACTGCAATTATTTTAGCAGGCATTCTGCTCAAGCGGGGGTCTGTTACCAGCATGTTTAGTCTAGCTTCATTGAGGTTGGACAGCTGCAGCAGTGCTGCAACTCTTGCATTGCCTTCCCCGGAAACAGTTCACTGCTCTGATTCTGCAACCGCTTATGCATGTAATTCTGCTCATGGGAAACCAATGGGACCACTCATGTTAGTAAAGATACTAGTGGGTTCAGGATTGGGGCCCAGGGTTCTATATAACTTAGTCTAAATAGAGACAAAGTGTCTATGAATTAGGCAGTTAATACCTTTGAGGATCTTGGCCAAAACCACCACTTCAGGGTATATCGATGACTGTAAGCCCTGGGCAGCATTAGTACTCAGCTCTTTGGTACTCACTGTTACATGCTTGTAATGCCTATTTCTGGCCTATCTCCAATCTTTCCCATAATACTGTCACTGATAGATGTGAATTAGAGTTGTTTGTGCAATCAGTAAATGTTGGAAAATGTCAATTTCACTGAACACATACAAATCGATGGAAAAAATATTTCCATCCATGATAATAGAAATTTACAGACAGGCAAAGTAAGAAAAATGCTATTTGAGAATTTATTAGAGGTTGATTTAAGAATATTTACTATATATTTTGACATGGGATGTTGACAATCTGTGTTTGAATGATTATAAGGCTAAAACTTTTTGAAACTGAATGTCTACTGTCATTAAATAGTTACTGTTTCACCCTGCCCATAATTTCCTACAAGTGTGAAAATTTAAATTGATAATTAAAAAAAATGCTTAAAATCTACAAGTTTGCGCAGCCATGAAACTTGAAATCAATAAAAATTGGAAAAAATGCTTAACAATAAACATTGATATTCTCTGTTATAAACAAATAAAAATCAAATTCTGCCAAGTCTAATTATGATTAAGCCAAGCCCGGTGCTCTACATCAGCAAAAAGAAATGCATGACCCCTGCGCTGAGCAGTTTATAATCAATGGAATTGATTCTCCATGGTCCTGCACCTGGCTTCTGTTCCTGGCCCTGCCACTGATCTGCAGTGCCACGTGATGCCTCTGTTTCCCCTTGTGCCCTCTGTCTGTCATGTCTGTGTGTTTGCAGGGACAGGTTTAGCACAGTGAGTTAAGGAGTCTCTTGGCGCCACCGTAATACTGCTAATAATTTGCACTCACTTCGGGCAGTTGTAAATTCTGGCAAAAGGGACGTGATGGAGAATCAAGCACTAGGTTTAGGCATTTAGTATCAAGTTGAGGGTAACAACGGAGCGGAGTGGGGAGTGGATGAGAGAAGGAAGGTCAGTATTTACAGGAATATCATCACCTGGTGACTCACTATAGAGATGTGTTCAATTACATAGTGCTGGTTTAATGACAAAGATTTTTTTGTATCGTATATGTAAAAATAACTGTGATTATCGCCTCGCTTCTTGTGGCCATCTCTGAAGATGCGACGTCTAGGGAGGGACTGGAATGATGAGATGGTGGCTGCAGGCCAGCCTCCCAGTTGCTGGGGAAAAAAAACTATGTTGTTCTACTTAGATGTAAACTGGCCAGATCAGGGATGATCTTTTTGTTCAGTGTTTGTACAACACCTATCACAACGGGACCCTGGTCCGAGACTGGGGCTCCTAAGTCCCACAGCAGTAGAAATAATTATAAATAATCATTTTTCAGTATTGTTCCCATGACTTCTCATTCTGTTGCCTTTCCGTAACAAGTAGTTTTTTTCTGGACCTTGATTCCGTTTAGCATTTATAACATTTATAATACTTCCCAGGATCTAAGGTCCCAATCCTGTCAGCACTTAAACACGTACTTCACTTTACACCCATTGAGTTCAATGGCTCTACTCCCATAAATAAAGAGAAGCATGTATGTAAGTGTATGGATGAGGCACTAAGGGACAGATTTTAAAGGCATTTAGACACCTCACTCCCATTGATTTCATTGGGAATGAGACACCTAGATACTTTAAAAATCTACCACTAAGTCCTTAACTTGCTGTAAGAACAAGAACCCTGACTGTTAAATATATAGCTTCATTATGATCTGAATCCTTCCTGTGGCATCAGATGGCCTGTAGGGAATGAACAAGGCTTCGTCATCCCTGTCTGTTGTGCTGTGTGCTGGAAAGGCTCCCTTGTTGTGGTCACTTTTTTCTCTGCCTGTAGCAGACAATAGTTTAGTCCCCTGACGGCTGTAATACTTTGGTCTAAATCTGGTTGTTGAGCCTGGGATGGGGATGACTGGGTGGCGTTTAGCAGCCTGTGATAGACAAGAGGTCAGACTAGCTGATGTAATATCCCTTCTGGCCTGAAACTCAATGGGTACGTCTACACAGCAAAAAACCACCAGCGGAAGCAAGTCTCAGTGCCCGGCACAACTGACTTGGACTCACGGGCTGGTGCTGTGGAGTGAAAAATAGCCGTGTAAACGTTCAGGCTCAGGCTGGAGCTCGGGCTCTAAAACTCACTGTGCTGTGTAGACGTACCCTGTGGCGCTGTGACAAGGCTAGGTCGTGGGAAGTGTGGAGGACCAGTTGGCTGCTTTTCCTTTGGTCCCTGCCTTTTACCCTGTCCGGCATGGGTGGTCCTACCAGGAACTAAAACTCCCACCAGCATAGCTCTCTGGATTGTCGGGGTACATAAGCCTTCCCACCAAGTCAAGGTGAGAAAGGATCCCAGGAAAGGATTTTCGTTATAATGCTGATTCATATTGAGAATCTATGCAAATAATGATTTTGGCTCTGTCATTGATGGGGCTCAGTAAATTTGTACACGTCTACTGAACATCACACACCACTCAAGCCCTACAAGGTCACCACCTGTGTACTTCAGTTTTTGTTTTAAATAGCCCCATTCTAGTTAACAGCAAATAATAGCACCATGGATTCAGGTGAAATATTTTGGAGTTTTTGGTCTTCCGTCGTGACAAAGCTTTATCATTTTGTCCTTCGGTGCAGCTAGCAAGGTTACCAGACAGGAGGAAAAGAGTTGTGACAGACTTAACAAAAAAGGAGAATACTGTGTGTTAATAAGAAAAAAAATCAAAGGGTTTTTTGTTAACCCTTTGGAGTGATGGACTAGGTATTGTGGTAAATTACAATCTATTCAAAAAAGTAAATTTTAAAGCCAGTGTATTAAATCTTATTGTATTAAATCTGTACAGTATGAATTTCATCCTGGTGATGCAATTGCAGCCACCTGGGTTGCCATTAGACAGATGGTGCCAAATGTGGACAAGAAAGATCTGCTTGGGCTCTCCCAAAGCTTGACTAATACAATTAGTGGTCTTCTTAGCGTATACACAACGTGCCTCAGGTGGCATGCAACCGGGATTCATCACCAGATTTGGTCCTCTGGTTGGATCATTAGCTTCCCTGGCTTGGACCAGGTATTGATGGGGAGTGTGACGTGAATGCTGATCCATGCCCCCCCCAATTCTTGGTGACTAGCCATATTACAACTATTCTAGCCCTAGGTGTGTCTTGAACAGGAGCTACCAGCCCCTGCTTATTCAGGCCAAATTATATAGTACTGTAGCTGTAGACAAAGAACCCTTACAAACATGCATGAAGAAAACTAGCTTCCTTGTAGACTCAAGCAGGATGTAAACCAAAGCCTTCTGAGGTCAGGAAATGGGTGTCACAGTGGTTTAGCAAACTAGCTTTCTGCATTTAGACATTGGATGGAGACAGATTACGAGAGGGATATATTTCTGTCAAAATTTCAGCAAAGATTGGGAGCGGGGAGAGGAATTCACAAAAAGCCAGGCCAAGATTTTCTAAAACTGGGAGTCTAAAGTTAGGCTGTCATGTCAATATGTGAGCATCCTAATGAGCAGTCTGATTTTTCAGAATTGCTAAGCAGCACCCACTGAAGTCAATTAAAACTGTTGCATGTTTGGTGTTCCTGCAAGTATTGAGGTGCACTTATTGGGGTGCCTAAACATGAATTTAGGAGCCTAACTTTAGACATTTTTTGAAAAAAATCTGGGCCCAAAGCTTTTCAACATGCCATCTGAAATTCTGAACCTATGCACGTAGGACATGTATCCTGGAAATTAAAATGTAAAACCATAAATCCAGTAGATCAGAGCTAGGATCCTTTGTTGCTTCAAAGCTGGCTCCTCTTTTTTACATTGAGTGGCAGACTGATAAGAGGTGAGAGACTCCACCCTTCTATATCTCAGAAGTATGGCACACAAATTAGCATCACAACGCTGGATAATGTTAATGTCATTAAAATTTACCAGCTCCATAACATTTGCTTCAGCTTTTAAAAGAGATGATTTTATTGTCTCAATCCAGGTTTATCACACAAACACCTTTCTTACCCACCATTCACTCTGGGTGACACCAGTGTCTTATTAATTGTCAGAGCTGCCACCATGTGTGTCACTCTTCTGCTCATTTATTTAACAATAAATATTCATACATGCTAATTAATCCAGTGTTGACAAGGGACAGATCTTGATTAAGCCCTTTGCACAGTGGTGGATAACACCAAAAGAGTATTTGTTAGTGCAACTATAATTTGGGTCTTTTTCCTTCTCAGGAGTAGCCTGGATTTTGGGCTTCCAGGTCATTTAGTCCTTTTATGTGGATTTTTACAGACTCCTTTTAAAGAGTCACTTTCATTTTTGAAAACTCAAAGCTCAAGGTGAAAAGTAATTGGACAACATAACAAATGAGACGGTGCCTGCGTTTATTTCCCGTAGGCAAGTTACTGTATTTTGCTGCCACTAAAATCTGATTCTTTGACACGGCCTTTTATGTACAAGCAAGCGATGAATGGAAACCTGACACAGGTATGAGAAAATAGATCTTTTGAGCAGGCCAGGCATTAAACTGGTGTGATTTATATGGGCTAAGTATAGTGCTTTACTTTCTATCGGTCTTCCAGGAGTGGTGGGTGGACATTATTCCCATAGTCCTTTAGGGGATGCTTAGTATAGACCACTGTTCCCCAGTCCATAAGGTTTTCTGGAGGACAGGACATCTTGCTAGTGCACACCCCTCCCGCCCATGGCATAAGGACTCTGGGATGGAAAACAGTTAACGCATATCTCTGTTTCTGAGCCTTCACATTGGTTTTTACTGTACATCTTGCAAATCTCTTAATCACCTCAACTGGATCCTTTTCTCCATTGTTTCACAGAAAGGAACCAGCAAAGAACAGACCCAAGTGGGGGTACTTGGATAGCTTTCCAGTATCCTCCAGCAGCACTACATGCTCTGACCACTACATGTTGGAGCTACAATAATGAATGCTCTGAATGGTTTAACATAGGGAATACTGTGCAGTGTCCAGATCCAGTTCCCCTCTCAGTTACCTGGGGACAAATCAGGAGAAGCCCTGCTGAATATAATGGAGTAATACTGGGGGTAATTCCAACAGAAGAGAGAGGGGAAGCAGATCCATCTCTGAATGTCCTCTACTGGCCCACTTCTTTTCCCAGGTGACAGATGATTAATGAAATTCACAGAGACTGAAAGTTCATTGAGAAGGAAGCTCTTTCCTGGGTCATGTCATTGGCTCCCTCGCTCACTAAGCTGGGTGCGGGGAAGAAATGTTCATTCATTTTTATCAGTAAAATATCCATTGCAAAAATCTTGATGTCTATTCCCCATGTCAGGCAATTTACCACATGTAATATATTTTGGTCTAATAAGAGGCTTCAGTATTCAGCTTTATCTCCTATTTCCTCATTAGAAGATACCAGGTGATCACCCTTTCTTTGTGAGGCACTGGGCTAAAAATGATGGATCTCAGGTGTTTTTGGCTTTGAAAGCTATGCACTTTATTGGTGACACACTCAACAGCTGCTGAATAGACCTCAAAGGCTTTTTCCTCATTTCTGAGACTTTTCAGAGGATCTGTCAGTGCTTGCATTGTTTCTTCTGCAAGGTCAAGGCAAGTAAGTGGCAGCTTTATGAGTGTATTGTAGAGATATGCCAGATGTTTCTCGTGCCTTGTTCTCCCCTAGTTCTATTAATTAAGAGGCAAAAATCACAGAGGCTCATTTAAGCCCCACATTCTTTCCTACTTGCAAGAAATTGGGATGATTTAGTACAGACTGCAGGACAGGAAGCCTACGGCTCCTGCACATTTGGCCACACAGGTATCCGCAAGGAATATGGGCTTGGGATCTGAACTATGCACACTGCTGTTGTAATTGGTTTCTGCGTGGTAATATTCAGTATCTTTATTCCATCCATGCACTCTAAATAGCTTGTAAATGACAGGTCCTACCTTTCAACTCCGGCAGTGCCCAGAGATGTTGTCACAGGTTTAATTTTTGCTGTAGCCTCAAGCGAAGCAATAATCATGTTGCCTTTTTCTGTAGCTAGGGTACTGGCTCCTTTGCTAGCTATTCCTAATTCCATTCTACTGTATTGAGCTGTTTGATGTTTTCTGAAGCTCCCCAGAATATTTCAGGGGAAGATTTATGTATGTAACATATTTTGGATTGCCAGCATGTAAGGGACTCCTTCTGGGAGGTGTGTGTGGGGGAAATGTAGGTATATTGGAACTGGTGAGGTGCATTTGGGCTCGTGGGTGCAACATTGCTCATGAAAAGACATTGGAATGGGTGGGGGTGTATTTGTCTGTGCTTTTCATAGTTGGAAAAATCAGCTGGGTTTGTGTGCTATGCTGAGCACAGACATGGGTGTTTCTGGAGAGTGATGATAGTGTATGAAATACCATCTCCTCTCACAGCTTTCTCAAGCCTGCCCCATTCAAGTCAATGGCAGATCTCTGACTGGCTTCAGTGGGTGCAGGACAAGGCCCTAACTATTCAAGCAGAAATAATTTGTGTGGGATTTTCAACTTGCTTAGGTGCCTTTGGAAATCCCACCCATGGCTGCTACAAAAAGAAATGGTAATTAATGGTAACGTGCCAGAATCTCAGTGGTGCTATCTGCGTGACCTGCATCACCACTGAGATTGCAGCTTATATATCAGTACAAATACACAAATTAATCTGGTTATGATAACACTGATCATAAAGGGCAGGTCTACACTAAGGGCGGGGGTCGAACTAGGGTACGCAAGTTCAGCTACGTGAATAGCGTAGCTGAATTCGAAGTACCCTAGTTCGAACTACTCACCTGTCCAGACGCCGCGGAATCGAAGTCCGCGGCTCCAAGGTCGACTCCGCCACCGCCGTTTGCAGTGGTGGAGTACCGGAGTCGACCGCGGCGCTTCCGGAGTTCGAACTATCTCGTCCAGATTAGACGCGATAGTTCGAACTCCGAGAAGTCGAACTCACCGCGTCGACCCGGCTGGTAAGTGTAGACTAGCCCAAAGATAAAGCCAGATCGTTGAAGGTCACATAAGCCTGCTATAAAGCAAATTGATTGAAGGTGAAATCTGGTGGCACGCATCAATAGATGGAAATAAGATTAAGAACAAAGCTCTTGATAGTAACTCATATTTTGCTTGGGCAGGAGACAGAGCTTTCTTGGGGGCTGGAACAAACTCTCAAAGGATGGAACCACCACAAACCCCTCTCCTTGTATTCCCATAGAAGGTACACTTTGATCTGCCTTCACTCAGGCCTTGTCTACACCACGGGGGGTGGGGGATCGATCTAAATTACACAACTTCAGCTATGTGAAGAATGTAGCTGAAGTTGACGTACTTAGATCTACTTACCACAGAGTCCACACTATGTGATGTTGACTGGAGATGCTCTCCCGTCGACAGGAGAGCAATCGGTGGTTGAAGACCCACTAAATTGACCACCGGTTAATCAATTGCAGTGTGTCGAACGCCCGGTAAGTGTAGACAAGGCCTAAGAAAAACTCACAGCACAGCACACAGAAATCAGCTATTTTCAAAAAATCTACACACAATTTTCCCCTGGGGGAGAGGAAGAGAGACAGAAGAAAAGACCAGAATTAAAGATGCTAATCATGTCACTTAACACTACTGGAAGGCACTTAGGTACATTGGTAGGTACAGTAAAGAAACCAGACAAAATATGCCTGGCTGTGGAGATCATGTCGGTGGTGCCTCGTGATGGTCTGAAGCCGCATTGGGACTCTGGCAGTACTTGCTTTGCAAGAGGGAGCAGACGATTCAGTAAGATTCTAGCACGAATCTTCCCAGCGATGGAGAGGAGGACAATGCCTTGATAGGTGCCACAGTCGGCCTGTCTCCCTTTTTGAAAATGGTGACGATCTCAGCATTACATAAGTCAGCAGGGATTTCTTCAGTGCGCTAGATTTTGAGGAGCAGCAAGTGAAGCTCATTAGTCAGTGTTTCTCCCCCCACTTTCAGTACCTCAGCTGGTATGCCATCAGGACTTGGTGCTTTATTGTTCTTCATTTGTTTATTTGCTTTGCAGATCTCTTAAGGTGTTGGTGGGTTGGCAAGAGTTTCCCAGATTGAGTGCTGAGGGATGGAGTCAATGGTGTCGTCAGTCACAGTTGTTTCTCGATTTAGAAGCTTTTGGTCACGTTCCTTCCAGCGCTCTTTGATGGATTTGTTATCTTTAGGAAGGGTACTGCCATCTTCGGATCTCAGAGGTGTGAGGACACCAGGAGCTGAATATGGCCTTTATCGATCTGACCAAAGCCCTCAACTCTGTCAACCGCGAGGCTCTGTTTAAAATCATGTCAAAGTTTGGCTGCCCAAGCAAATTTATCACCGTTGTAAGACTCCTTCATAACCAGATGACTGCCTCCATCCTGTGCAGTGACTCTAACTCTGAGCCCTTTGTCATCCGAACTGGTGTAAAACAAGGCTGTGTATTGGCACCCACTCTTTTCTCCATTTTCTTAGCAGCTATGAAAGCACTAACCCAAGACCATCTACCACAGGGCATTGGCATCCAATTTCAGACTGATGGCAACCTCTTCAACCTTTCTCATCTCCATGCCAGAACTAAAGTAATATTGGCAACAATAACCGAACTCCAGTGCACAGATGACAGTGCTGTAGTTGCACGCTCAAAGGAGGATTTTCGAACAGCCCTTAATTGCTTTTCTGAAGCTTACAAAAGCCTAGGGCTAACTCTGAACATCGTCAAAACAAAAGTTCTCCACCCAGTCAATCATCAGACCCAGCAAGGAAGATCTATATCGACAAAGAAGAACTGGAAAATGTAGAATTCTTTGCCTATCTTGGCAGCCATCTCTCACAGAGGGCAGACATAGACGTTGAGATTCAGCACAGAATTTGCTGTGCCAGCCTTGCCTTTGGCAGACTCTCTCACCGGGTGTTCAACAATCACAACATCAGAACACATACTAGATGTTTAGTTTATAAAGCGGTGTTAATCCCAACTCTCCTCTATGGCTGTGAGACTTGGGTGACCTATATAAAACACCTGAAAAACCTGGAACGCCAGCACCAGCACTTTCTTCGGAAGGTCCTCAACATAAAGTGAGAGGATCGTTGCACTAATGTCAGTGGCCTCACAGAGACCAACATCTTCAGTGTTGAGGCCCTGATTATCCAGCACCAGCTGAGGTGGAGCAAGCACTGTGTGCACATGCCTGAGGTACGCTTCCCAAAACAACTGCTGTACGCCCAACTCACCAAAGGAGAAAGGAAACGAGGAGGCCAAAAGAAATGCTTTAAAGACACCTTCAAAGTAAACATCACAAGATGTGGCATCGACAGCACACACTGGGAGACAGCAGCCCAGGACAGGGATAACTGGCGAAGACTCATCAGAGAGGGAATGTCCACTTTTGAGGAAAATCGCAAAAAAACACCGGAAAGGCAACTTTCATGCAGCAGTTACGGCCCAACCCTGTCTTCCAACAATGTCTGCCATCAAGCCTGTGGCTCAAGAATCAGACTCCTCAGTCACAAAAAGGACCCATTAAAAATAAAATGTATGAAAAATCATCCTCGACCTCGAGGGATCTCCGCTGCCGACGATAGACACCAGAATAGAATAGAAAATGTGGGAGGGTATTCTTGCATATGACATAATACTGTCTTCCCATCCCAGGACTTCAATTATTATTCTAACGGAAGACAGAGTTAACAGATTGATATAAGGCATAGGAGAAGCCATAAAGGCCTTTATGAGCCCCAGGACTCTTTGGAACAGTCCACTGTTTTACAAAGCCCTAATATAAGCTTGCGGGAGAATGTAATTGGAGCCACATTTTCCCCAGTTGCATAATTAGGTTTGCATGATGAGACATGAACATTTTGTAAAATTGAAAAATGTAAGGCGCACGTCTTCTTTGGCTGCAGACCAGTTTCAAAGGGGTGGTGCCTTTCGCAGGATCTTTGACAGTAGCTCACTCTCTCTACTGAATCGCACGACACTTTGGGACAAATTCAACAGTGATCTAAGCAAAACAGCTCCTCGTCAATGGCACTTCAGTAGGAGTTGTGTCTGCTTACATCAGGGCTGAATTAGCTCCAGTGTCTCTCTCTCATCCCCAGGCCCACTCATTAATTTCAGTGGAGCACAAGGGCTGCTTACACGGATCCTATTGCAGGATTAGGGCATAAAACTAGAAACCTTAATTATCTACACACGGTTCCTTTAACTGAATAATACATGAAGTGGAGTCCATATAACACATCATTCAATTAAAGGGACCGTAACATGTAGAGATTAATAATAATAATAGAGGGATATATCTCCCGGCTGGCCTGGAAACTCTGGGGAATCCCCCAGGAGGCTATGGAACCTGTTGTGGAGGAAAAGGAGGTCTGGTCCTCCCTACTCTCCATGCTGCCGCCGCGATCCTCATCAGAAAAAGCAGCATAAAGGAAAAAGAAGAAGAAGAAAAATTATATGATGTATACATTGTATACAGGGTACTGATTTTAGCTTTTAATCAGTAAACATGAATAAATACCCTCATTACAAAAAAAAAATGAAATCAGTTTATCCACTAAACACTAGAAACACATTGGAAATGGCTACTTGTATCTAAGACTGTGGTTTTCAACCTTTTTTCATTTGCAGACCCCCTAAACATTTTAAAATAGAGGTGCAGGCCCCCTTGGAAATCTTAGACGTATGCATCTAGCTAGAAAGAAGGTAGAGGGGTACTTTTTATGGTGTGAATTTAACAGAAGTGCTGAGAATTGTTTGGGGGTGGAAATCAGTCATGTATTAAGCTATTTTTCCCTTTTATCCACAAGGATGAAAACTGCTTTGGCAAGAAATAATGTAGGAATATTTAGGAACTGATCAAAGGCTGCATAAAGGGATTCCATAGGCTCCTTCACTATTTGCATCTTATAACCAGACTTGGTTAATCTTCATTATAGTTGTGATTTCATTCAGGTTTTGAAGCAATGGTTAGCAGTGTGTGACTCCTATCTTTGCAGCTCTTAACAATGAAATTCTTAACATTGTATATTTTGTTTTAAAGGATGTAATACATATTTTTTCATGTGTCCCTACTAATCTCACGTAGCATATTTTACTATAAAGTTATTAACCGTATCTTCATTCAGATTGTGAAGGCAGCTTGCACAACAGAAACATGATTCATGATGTTTTGCTGGAACTCTTAATGTGACCTTCCATGAAGATGGTTTATATTGAGACTTCAAGTGCTCTCTCCTTTGAAGTATCAGAGGGGTAGCCGTGTTAGTCTGGTTCTGTAAAAGCAGCAAAGAATCCTGTGGCACCTTATAGACTAACAGATGTTTTGCAGCATGAGCTTTCGTGGGTGACTCTTGCATCCGACGAAGTGGGCATTCACCCACGAAAGCTCATGCTGCAAAACGTCTGTTAGTCTATAAGGTGCCACAGGATTCTTTGCTGCTCTCCTTTGAAGTCACTTAAAAACAATGGATTCATTTCTGTGAAGACTCTGCAAAGCATTGACGCAAATGGGGCTGTGTGTGGGGGAGGGGGCAGATTTTGGTCCAATATGAAGGGCAGAATGAATCTCTTCTTTCTTTCTGATGCAGATGACTTGGCTTGAAGAGATGAGGTGTGCATCTGTGTTAGGAATAACTGTAGCCCCCAAGCCCAGTTGTCCACCTAGGGCTTGATCCAAACCTGTTTGTCAGTGACTGTCTTTCCAATGAGTTCAATGGGCATTGGATCAAGGCCCTTAGTCTTTATTTGTTGTGTTTTCATTCTCCCCTTTGCAGACAGTTCTTGCAAACTAAGCACAGCCTTTTAGGCAGACAGTAGCGTTATTGAGTATGACGGCTCTGCTATAATCAGAGGGCCCAATACAGTATCACCTCATGCCAAGAACACTCACTGGCAGCGTCACGCACAGGGCAGCCTCGGCGGTGATGTCTACACTGCATCTGGGAACAAGCAACTGAGTCCACTGACTTGTGCTAGCGGAGCTCTCACTAGCATGCTAAGAATTCTGTGTAGATGGTGCTTGGACATTGCAACTCGGACTGGAGCTTAGGCTCTTAAGCTGGGGGAATGTGGGGGGACTTGATGTACCTAGAGGCTCTTAGTGAGGATGCGCAAAGCAGAAGACGGAGCAGAAATATCAAAATAATCTGCCTGAAGTGGTTGGAGCTACTTGACAGTCAAACAAGGGAGGGGTTGTGGCAAGTCCTCTGGGGATTCCTGTGCTGGGCAGGTAAAGAAAACAGCCGAGTGTGACCTTGGACAGCCTTTCTGTGCCTGTTTCCCCTCCAGCTCCGGGGGTCTGGTGTAAGACTTGACATCATCGCCTCAGCCCTGTGTGTGCAGGCCAGTTGTCACAGGACTAGGGGCATGGAGGGGGCTACAAAACCAAGATGTGCGCTACAGTGTTGCTCCTTGTTAAACAGAAACAGACCTTTTGTCTAGCTATTTGCTGCTTTTACAACTGTCATTAGTGCAGATTGTGTCAGGCAGCAGGGCTGTCTACATACAGGTTTTGTACCAGTCTGTCATATTTATTGGTGTGTGTGTCTGTGCGCTTCTGTAACCAAAATAGTTATACCTATACAACCCCTAGTGTGAATGCAGTTATACTGGTGTAAATATACCAGCATGTCACTGTAGCTTATTCCCCCTCCTGTGTGGGACTAGCTACGCCACCATACGCATCTTATACCAGTATAGATAGCTGCATCCACACTAGTGGCGTTGTATCACTTTAATTATACCGGTTTAACTAACAGAGTACCACTTTTGTGTCTAGACAGGCTCTGAGTAAAAGATACATTAAGGTCTTATGGGGGGATGGAGATGGGGGGAACGGACTTGCTTTGCCCAAATGGACCAATGTTCTTGATAACCCCTTATTTCTTAATCCCGTTCACACTGACAGGTGGGATCACTAGACCCTAAATGCTAGATAGGCAGTGTGGTGCAATGCTTAATCTGGAACCCAGGAAACCTGGATTCTGTTCCCAGCTCTGCTCCTGACCTGCTGTCTGACCTTGGACTACCAATCTGTGGCTCTAGTTCCCCTCCCGCTCTTTCTCTGTTTCTATTGTAATCTCTTTGGTTCAGGGACTGTCTGTTGTTATCATAGACTCATAGAAACATCAGGCTGGAAGGGACTTCGAGAGGTCATCAAATGCAGCCCGCTGCACTGATGCAGGACCAAGTAAACCTAGACCGTCCATGATGGGGGTTTGTCCAACCTGTTCTTAAAAACCTCCAATGATGGAGTCCACACACTCCCTTGGAAGCCTGTTCCAGAGCTTCACTACATTATAGTTAGAAAGTTTTCCCCTAATATCTAACCTACATCTCCCATGCTGCAGACTAAGCCCATTACTTCTTGTCCTACGTTCAGTGGCTATGGAGAACAATTGATCACCGTCCTCTCTGTACCAGCCCCGCACATTTTATGTGTATCTAGAGTGCCTTGCGCTGCCTCAGTTGGGGCCTCTACATGCCACCATAATACAGATCATCTTGCATTCTTCTTCACTTCTTAGCATGAGGAAATTCAAGCAGCTGTTACCAACAGCTTAAGTATTAATGAAACTACAGTGAGCTTTAACCACCTAATTCTCAAAAGGCAGGGTGTTTGGAAGCTATCTAACACTGGGTTTCTTCTCTTGCCTGTTTTGTTCAGGTCCTATCAGCAGTATTTTAGTGAATCGTTTTGGCAGCCGACCAGTGGTTATATTTGGAGGCCTGCTGTGTGGAATTGGGATGATTTCAGCGGCGTTCTGCACTAGCATTTTACAGCTTTACATCTGCGTTGGAGTCATTTCAGGTAACAAACAAGCTTTCCTTCTGCACTTTCTTTTTGAGATTTCTTTTCTAAGGCAAGCCCCTGTCCTCCTGTGGATACTTAACCATGTGCATAACTTTACGCATCTGAGTAGTGTCACAACCAGGGCTACTCACCCAAGTAAAGTTACACATGCTTAAATGTTTGCATGGCATGGGCCTACACTTCTTCATAACTGTGTTTTCAGCTTACTTTGTATGAGTCAACGTGCAGCAGGCTCTTTGCAGGTGAGCTCTCCTCCAGGACAATAATGGAGATGGTTATTAGTGCCCTCAACTCCTGCTGAAATCAGTGGATCATGCGGCACCTTGCATGATCAAATAGCCCTATCTGTTAAAATGTTTCTCTCTCTAAAGATGGCGATTAGCACAAAAATAGCGGAGCTACGAGAGTTCAGGTTTTGTTGATACTCATTTTGGCGAGAGGGGTTCTTCAGATAAAAATAATAAAAACTAGAGTTGATTGGAAAGCAAGAAATTTTTCCTTTACAAATTTCCTAAAATTTATTTCCCCTTTTTCATTGAAAAGTTGCAATTCTAATAACCCTTTAAGCCAAGAAGTTTTCCTTTCCTGGAGTTCAACGGCTGGCTCAGTTCTGCATGGCTAAAGTCAGCAGGGATTTTGCTGTTGACTCCAGTGAGAGTTGGGTACAGCCCTCCGTCTGCCCGTCTGTGTGTGGGGACAGTAGTAGCCACGTATAGCTGGGCTGGTACATCACAGCTCAAAGCACCCAGGGGCAGAGTTCACCAGGAGGAAGAAGTCAGGTTGTGTGTGCTAGAGCAAGACTCTCGGGAGGCAGGAAGAGTCCAGGATTATAGGAAAGGTTTGCTGAGAGGCGCTCTCCCTTATTTCCCTGGCTCAGATGAATTGCTTCCCTACAATTCCCCCTTCTCCTTGGTTGGTACTGTGAGTGCTTCCTCTGTGTTCCTGTTACATTTCACGTTAGCCATGGGAAGAACTGCAGAGAAACAGCCCTGCCTGGATTCTCCAACTGCCTCTGGGAAGAAGTAAGTGTGGCAGGGAGGAAGTCCAGCTGCAGGCATCCTCTGTGTTTTCTGAACCCTCCTCTCATCCTCCCCTCACCCCCTCACCAAAAATAATCCACCGATTGCTGGTGAAATCTGTTCCCTCTCCAGTTTATACAGCTTCTTTCTGTTAAACCCTCAGAGTGAGCCAAACCCAGGAGTTCATAGTTAGGTTAAGGCTGGCTCTGCACTAGAGCCAATGGCATTTTCTAGCTCGAATGCCTAAAATTAGACTCTGAAATTCATAACTAGGCACAAGGGGTGGGGGCTCTGAAAATCAGGCCACTTCTCTAGGTGCCTAATTTTCAGCATCCATTTAATCGTTTTAGAAGAGATGTTTATAATGCTGCCTCCAGTGCAACTAGGACATCTGTTTGAAAGCATGACACGTTACGCTAAAATACTGACTTTATAGCATCTGAGATGTGGAATTAATATACTCCGTGTCACTGTGGCTGCACCAGATAGCCCTGACATCTGATAATTATCTGATAGCCCTGACATTATCAGATGTCAGGGCTATCTGGTGCAGCCACAGTGACACGGAGTATATTAATACTCCGTGTCACTTGTAAGATTAATAACACAGTTTACTGGCAAGGGGAAAAACATTAATTGGGACAGAAAACTTGTGACCATGTTCCCCTGCACCCAGACCGTCTCATTAAATCTGGTTGTGAAATGTTACTTCATGCACCTAAGTAGCTTGTTTTTTTTTTTATTTCTTACGCTGCTCTGATTGTGCCACCACATTTAGGTGACACCCTGTTGTCATGGACTGAGCAACAATTCACACAGGTTCTTGGAAGGAGATTCCAGAAATAAAAATAACCTGCAATTCTTAACCTCATGTGCTAGTCAAAGGGGAATGGATCCAGCTATATGCCATTGCCAAACACTTGATTGCAACATTCCTTTACAAACAAATGCCCTCTAAGAAATCATAATAGTTAATGTAAAACACAAATCCTTTGTTATAGACTATATAAGCATTTCACACTATCAATGAATGAAGTGCACCAGTATGGAACAATGCATGCCTTGGAGTAAATGCCGAGCTACAGTAAATTGCCACAATGGATCAGACCACAGGAAGGTACTAGACTCCTCCCCATAATGGACAATTACAGACTAAGCTGCCCCTTGGGGAAGGGTCTCCTTCAAATTATAATTATTTATTATTTGTATTGGGCTGACACACCAAAGCCCCAATCAGAATCATGTCCCTGTTGTTCTAGGTGCTGTGCAAACACCCAAGAAGCTGCAGGTCCAGATTTTTGCACCTAAAGATGTTGCTAAGTAACTAGTGTGCAAAGGAATTGAGTCTCTTGGAAGAGGTTTACATTACTGTACTGGTAAGGCAAAATGACACAGTTGCAGGTTGCCTCACAAGA
This sequence comes from Mauremys reevesii, assembly GCF_016161935.1. NCBI lineage: Eukaryota > Metazoa > Chordata > Testudines > Geoemydidae > Mauremys > Mauremys reevesii. The sequence goes on along the minus strand of NC_052629.1, from coordinate 118,823,923 downwards.
TCCATCCATCCAATGCAAATAAGGGAGTGGTGTTATCTGATAGTGCAAGCACAGAACTCACACCCCCCCCTTACTTATTTGTTGTATAACTGTGCTGGTATAACTGGTAAAACTCCCCCGAGTGCACAAGGCCTTAGACACACCTATAATTCCCTGGGTCTGCTGCTAGTGTGCTCAGGAGCGAATGAGAATCCTCTCAGGGTTGAAGAAAATGCTTTCAATGCTCCTAATTAGCTTGATGCTCCTAGTTATATTTGAAATGTTTTTTCACCTAGTTTGGTCAGATCTGAGGTGGGAGCATTTAAGGGTAATTATAAAGCCAGCCTACTGACCACATGACGGTGGGAAAGTAACTACCTGAGCAATTTACAGTGAACTTCACTTCTACAAGGCTCCTGCTCAGTCCGACAAGGAGACACACTTTGACTGGGAAGAGCATCCCTGTGTCCTTCCAAAGAACAGAGTTAAAACGAGAAACCCACCAGCAAGAGATCTCTGCTAACCTCCCTTGCCTTGGGCATGTTAATAGCATCTCTTCAGAGGTAGACGTTAGAAACATGAATGTATCAGTTCACACTGTCTAGACAGACACACCATTCTCAATGGCTCTCTCAGTTGAGGAATGTCTTTTTTCTATTCATATCAGGGGTGGTCAAACTTACTAACCCTCTGAGCTGCATACAACAATCTTCAAAAGTTTGGGAGACAGAGTGCACCTGCCGGGGCTCGGAGCTTCCACCCTGCGGCAAGGTGATGGGGCTAAGGGCTTCTGCCCTGCAGGGTCAGGGAGTCTGGAAGCTTCAGCCCTGCTCCTGCTGAAGCCCCAAGCCCCGGAAGGTGCCTCTCACAGGGCTGAAGCCCTGAGACTCCCCTCCCTGCTGGGCAGAAGCTCCTAGTCCCACCACCTCCTCACAGGGCAGAAGCCCGGAACTGCCCCAAACAATCTGGTAGGCAGAGAATGAGGGGTGTGGGGGGCTCCGAGAGCCACATTTTAATTGTAAAAGAGCTGCATGCAGCTCATGAGCCACAGTTTGGCCACCCCTCATTTATATGTATATCAGATGCAAATTCATGTAGTCATTGAGTCAGGGAAGTAGTACCCTGCCTGCTGCAAGGGAGCACTACACTGTGGGAGCTGCCATCTTTTGGATGATGTATGCAGTGTTGTTGTAGCCGTGTCTGTCCCAGGATATCAGAGAGACCATATTACCTCGTCTACCTTACCTTTTGAATGAGACATAAAACCAAATACCTGACCACTAGTGGTCATTAAATATTCCCTAGCACTTACAATAAGATGAGTGGTAGCTGCCCTGTTTTTCTGGCCAATGCCAATTCAGACACATACCTTCTGCCTAACTCTAATTGCCTTTGCAGTTTCAGTAGGGCAAGGTTATCATCTTCACCTCCTTTCCAAAACAGTTTTGCAATGCTGCTGTGTTCCACCCCAGAGGCTGCAGCCTTTCAGGTTGTGTGATGTCATCCCAGTATCTCTGCTAATGAACTCATGGGGTGGTTTTGAGCATTGGTTAATGCTGTCAGAGGAAGCTGGCAGGAAAACGGAAACAATTCACAAGCATTGTCAAAAATGTTTGTTTCTGTTTTTTGTCAAAATATTGTTTTTGTGGAAATTCTATGGCCAACCCTTATTTATATGGCACTTTGAGATCCTCTGAGGCAGGACCCCCATAGAAATGCAAATACTGGTTTAGTATCAGAGGGGTAGCCGTGTTAGTCTGGATCTGTAAAAGCAGCAAAGGGTCCTGTGGCACCTTATAGACTAACAGACATATTGGAGCATGAGCTTTCGTGGGTGAACACCCACCCTGGCACTGAGGGAGCTCTTCCCCTCTCAGGATCCAACCCTTGTTCTTGTTGACTTCAATGGGCGTTTTGCTTGAGTAAAGACTAAGGGCCTGGGGTACTTAGGTGCCTAACTCCTATTGATTTCAACAAGATGGTTTGAGGATTTTGGCCTAAGGGCCTGATCCAAAGCCCATGGAAATCAGTGGAAAGACATTGCTTTTAATGGCCGTTGAATCAAACACTGAGGAGATGTCAGAAGACCGCAGCATGCTGCATATTGAGCTTTTTTTTTTGAAAATCTGGCTCCAGATGTGGTTGCTGGGCGCTTGAAAATCTGGCCCTGTGCTCTTTGGCAAATCACACCTCCTCTGAGGCCATTGCAATCGAGCCCATTAGGTTATGTCTATGCTGTAATCACAGGATGTGATTGCAGCTTGAGCCGACCTACTCCAGCTAGCTCTAATCTTGCTAGCTCGGGTCCTGGAAGAACGAAGCTGCAGCAGTATGAGCTGCAGCACTGGCTGTACAAACCCACCGGACCCCGAGTACAGTGGAGTCGCATCATAGGCGCATTTAACGTACGCGATTTTAACTATACGCGCTCGGCAAAACAAAACAAAAAAGAGAAAAATAACAATTTAAATACTGTACCTATAGTGTGGGAATTCCGCCCGCCATTCCACTCAATGAGCATTCGACTATACGTGATTTTCGCCTTACGCACTGACGTTAGAACCTAACCTCCACGTAAGATGTGACTCCCCTGTATTAGTCGTAGACTAGCCTGTCCTGAAACATATGCTGCCAGGACCTGTGCTAATGAGATTAAAGCTTGGCTGGGTATATTGTCTAGCGCTGCAATCACAGGGTGTGATTACAGTACAGACATACATACCCTTACCATTTTATGCACAAATTCTCATAATAATTGGAGTATATTTAATGGGGTGAAAGGATGGTTTCCGTCATGCTCAAATTACTTCTCTTCGTCTCGAACCTCCTCTTGTAGGTCACAATGATACAGCCTCTCTAATTTATTTGGAACAAAATGCCATCTGCTGGAATCAATTTAAGGTCTGGGATCCCTCTTGCTGTGATAGCAAATGAGAAGAAAATGGATATAAATATTTTAGAATAAAATTAGCAAAAAGATTAAAGTAATTAGAAGGTCCAGTCAGTAAGTTTGAAACTGTCGGATCCTAATTAGCAGGAACAGAATGAGGTTATATTAAATTAATTTGCGTCACTTCTAAATTAATGGTCAGATAATACAGGATTCTAACTGATTTGGTTAAATGGATAGTTGGCTTCTTACCTAATTTTTATTCGCCTCAAAGTGACTCTTTTGGCCAATGCATATTGTAGATTCCTATGAAAGAGAGTCCATTAAAATTAATGGTAACTTTCCAGACTCATCTGAGAGAGGCTGGAAAAGTTTAAACTGCAGTTACTTCCTTAACCCAGCATTTGTGCAGGTCTCTATGATCACTGGGTTATCTCAGCTACTGCTGAGAGCCAGCAGAAGAACTATATACCCTGTAAGTCTCACTTATGCTTTTTTTTTTAATGCGATTGTGCGTAGTGTGCAATCTGTACCAACTCAGGATCAGTCCCACCACATTTATGGACTCCCTAGATCCATCAGGTCAAGTTAAGGACTGTGCTTCATAACTATGTCTGAATTTCCTACCAAGGATATAGCCCTAAGGTTATTTTAACATGTATTTGTTTTGTAATTTCTTTTGAATTTTCAAAACTTTCAAAAAATGTTTTAAAATGGAAGCATGACAGTTGGAAAGCAATTGTTTAACACCATTGTGGTTATCATAGCATATGTGGAATTTGAGCTACACAACACCATTGTAATTCTGCGCAGCTAATACTACTTATTAACAATAGTTTTCCTAATTAATTTGAAGGGCCTTGACATTCCTACCTTTTATTCTGTAAAGTGATATGCTTAATCAGGTACTGCACAATTAAACAAACTAATTATATAAATTAACGAACTGGAAAAAATCAGCATGGCGCTATTTTCAAGATTCACATTTTCCAATTCAAGGATGAAATTTGCATTTTGTTTTACAGGGGATCATTCTTTAGCTAAGGGCTAGGGTGGAAAATGTGTGTTATATTTCTAAATGTAACTTTAAGACCAATATACATTACTTATATCATTTTATTTTGCAAGAGAAAGCAGCACACAGATGCTTAAAAAGCTCTTTTAAGTAGAACAGATTCCTTACTGGTATCCTAAAGAACCCAAGAATGCTCTGACTGTCCACCGCTCAACATTTAATATCTGTTGGGGTAGAAAACAGATTACAGCTCATGCAATAGGAGAGCTAATGGTCAGTTAGGTGGTTGAATTACTTGTGGAGATTTATAATACTATTACTATTGCTATTTTGTTTAAATACAATAAAAAAGGGCATTTTAATTTAAACATCTCTAGCTCTAGAGCCCTTCTACATTAGTAGGAGCTGCAGTGGCAGCTCATTTTTGCTATTACAATCTACTTGTGCTCTGGACCGCTCAGGCCTTTTAATCTCTTGGCTAAGTTGCTCACATCAGCACATTAACTAACAGTGGAAGGGATGGGTGCCTACAAGGTCTACTTGTCCTTCTGCAGTGGGCAGGAATGCCACAGCCCTCCAGTGGTTGGGATGTGAGGCCTAATCAAGCATGTAAGAACGTTGCCCTCTAGTGGTTAAATACCAAATGCTATGTATGGCATAATGCTGGCATTGCCATATTTATTCATTTGTTTATTGGGCAATGTCTAGGTATTGATCTAAGCCCAGCTAGAAGGACATTATCGAGTAGACTGGATGTAGCAAAAGCATGGATGACCAGGGAGAGACCTGCATGTGAGTGGAAAGAGTTGATTCATTTGGTCAAGTTTTTATAAGGTTGCCTGTCACCTTGGTATCTGAGCATAGACTCATTGGACTGGAAGGGACCTCGAGAGGTCATCTAGTCCAGTCCCCTGCACTCATGGCAGGAGTAATTATCTAGACCATTCCTGACAGGTGTTTGTCTAACCTGCTCTTAAAAATCTCCAATGATGGAGATTCCACAACTTCCCTAGACAATTTATTCCAGTGCTTAACCACCATGACAGTTAGGAAGTTTTTCTCGTGTCCAACCTAAACCTCCCTTGCTGCAATTTAAGCCCGTTTCTTGCCCTATCCTCAGAGATTAAGAAAAACAATTTCCCTTCCTCCTCCTTGTAACAACCTTTTACATTCTTGAAAACTGTTATCATGTCCCTTCTCAGTTTTCTCTTTTCCAGACTAATCAAACCCATTTTTTTTCAATCTTCCCTCATAGGTCATGTTTTCTAGACCTTTAATCATTTTTGTTGCTCTCCTCTGGACTCTCTCACATCCTTCCTGAAATGTGGCACCCATAATTGGACACAATGCTCCAATTGAGGCCTAATTAGAGCGGAGTAGAGTGAAAGAATTACTTCTGGTGTCTTCAAAAAGAACAGGAGTACTTGTGGCACCTTAAAGAATAACAAATTTATTTTAGCATGAGCTTTCGTGAGCTAGAGCTCACTTCTTCGGATGCATAGAATGGAACACACAGACAGGAGATCTTTATACATACAGAGAACATGAAAAGGTGGAAGTATGCATAACAACAGGAAAAGTCTAATCAATTGAGATGAGCTATCATCAGCAGGAGGAAAAAAAACTTTTTGAAGTGATAATTAAGATGGCCCATAGAAGGTGTGAGGAGAACTTAACATAGGGAAATAGATTCAATTGGTGTAATGACCCAACCATTCCCAGTCTCTGTTTAGGCCAGAGTTTATAGTATCTAATTTGCATATTAATTCAAGTTCAGCAGTTTCTCTTTGGAGTCTGTTTTTGAAGTTTTTTTGTTGCAAAATTGCCACTTTCAAGTCTGTCACTGAGTGGTTAGAGAGGTTGAAGTGTTCTCCCACTGGTTTTTGAATGTTATGATTCCTGATGTCAGATTTGTGTCCATTTATTCTTTTGCGTAGAGACTGTCCGGTTTGGCCAATGTACATGGCAGAGGAGCATTGCTGGCACATGATGGCATCTATCACGTCTTGCTTACAACACTCCTGCTAGTACATCCCAGAATGATGTTTGCTGTTTTTGCAGCAACGTTACACTGTTGACTCATATTTAGCTTGTGGTCCACGATGACCCCCAGATCCCTTTCTGCAGTACTCCTTCCTAGGCAGTCATTTCCCATTTTGTATGTGTGCAACTGATTGATGCTAAGAAAGCAGCCTTGACCAGCATGGTAATATGGCCCTCTGTGCTGTCAAAGAAGTGAAAGTTTGAATTAGTTTGACTCCTCAAGTTCCACACCTTTCTCCTCTCTGGCAGTTGACCAACAGTGGGGAGAGAATGAAGTCCTGCAGCTCCTCTCAGTGAAAAAGGCAAGTTCCCATAAGCACCCCCAGTAGTTCTTCTATTCAGGAATGATCACAGCCACTTGAAAGCTGCTCTACAGCTCTGAGCCAGAGACCACACCATCCTCACCAGCATTTGATGGTCATTGATCTCCAGGACTTCTGATGGAGCTACTGCGGTTACTAAATACTATTCTCTATTGCTCATTGCCAGAATGAGTTTAGCAGCAGCTATATTAACTAGGCTGACTTCAGCACCAGGAAATGGTCAAAAGCCGGATTTAAAGTCAAAAGCGCCAGTCAAGTCCAGGTCTGTCTAGTTGCATGGTCACTAAAGAGTATGTGATCAAGTCACGGCGACCAGGCCATAATATTATTATGCAAGCATGATAATATGCTAGCAGTGACAAAGCAGCCATAGTGTTTTTGTAATAGATGGGTATTGTTACCATGCCAAGCTGTTGTGTCTGGACAAAAGCACGTGGGACCTGTACACTTCTATCTGGTCTTTTAGGGATACAGATTTCCATATTCTGTGAGCCATGACTATAAAGGTGAGATTTTCAGCCCATGGTGAGGGGCTGGAAAGTGGCTTCCCCTGGTCAGAACTGGGGATTTTAGGGCCACTTCACGCCAGTCCAGCCCTTGCACCTGATATAAAGGGGGCCAGAGTGGCAGTGAGGATCTCACCCTTGATTTAGACAGAGCCATATTCCGAATGGAGGAATTGGCAGTATAGTTTACACCGTTTGTCACTGTTTTTCCCCCTTCTATTACAGGATTTGGCCTTGCTCTTAACCTTCAGCCGTCAGTGATAATCATCGGGAAATACTTTTTGAAAAGGAGACCCATCGCCAACGGCCTTGCCATGGCCGGGAGCCCCGTAATGCTATCTACCCTTGCTCCTTTGAACCAGTTCCTCTTTGACAATTTTGGCTGGAGGGGCAGTTTCTTTATTCTTGGGGCAATTTTACTGAACTGCTGTGTGGCTGGTGCTCTCTTCAGGCCCATTGGAATGGCAGCGGACCCTGTTCAGAAACAAACCGTCAAGCAAGCCGAAAAGACTGTAAAAGAGCAGCCCAATAACAGCTCCGTTGAAATGGTCCCTCCCAGAGCTGTCAGTTTGTTGAGCGGAACAGAAGAGGAGGAGGAGGACAAAGACTGCTGTGAGAAGTTCAATAAGTACCTTGATTTCTCCCTCTTTAAACACAGAGGTTTCCTGATTTACCTGATTGGAAACGTGCTCATGTTTCTGGGATTTTTTGCCCCTATTGTTTTTTTGGCCCCTTACGCAAAGCACCTTGGCATTGATGAATACTCAGCAGCCTTCCTCCTTTCTATCCTTGCAATAGTCGACATGATCGCCAGACCCACCACTGGAATTATTGCCAACAGTAAATGGGTGAGGCCAAAGATCCAGTATTTTTTCAGCTTTTCAATTGCTTTTAATGGTGCCTGCCATCTCCTGTGCCCCTTAGCCACAGGCTACACGGGTCTAGTCATATACTCCGTCTTTTTTGGCTTGGCCTTTGGTATGGTTTGTGCCATGCTCTTTGAAACCCTCATGGACCTCGTGGGAGCTGCGCGATTCACAAGTGCTGTTGGCCTTGTCACCATAGTGGAGTGTTGCACGATACTTCTTGGACCACCTATTGGAGGTGAGCATGTTTCTATACTATAACTCTAGTGACATGTCAGCTTTTGATCTAATTCTGAGATTGGTACTGAGACAAATACAGGTTGCAGAGGGGTGGGGCTAACTTCATTTTCTCCATTTCAATCCCGCTTTGTTTGGGTTTTTTTTTTTAAAGTAATTTTGTGTAGAGTAATAAAGGTAATAGATTTGTCCTCCATGATTTCTCTTAGTGAGGATTTAGCAACATTAAAAACAAAAAGATCATCTCTCATGTGTTCGTTCCTTGGACCTGAACCTGCATATGTCCCATATATAAAAATTCCCATTGAAACCGACAGTTGTGTGTGTGACACAGATGCAGGCTGAGGCTTTTAAGCGCCATCCGTCAAACACGTAGGTGTGTAAGTGGCTTTACGCAAAGAGACTACTCATATATGTAAACTTAATCACATGCATAAGTGTTAACAGGCCAGGGTCTCTATCTTGCAGAGCATTGACTGCTTAAGGCCATCATCCAGCACATGGTTAATTTTAAACATGATAATAATCCCATTGAAATGCCTTTGCTGAATCGAGCCCCCTGGATCTTAGCTGATGTTTTTTTTGTTTGTAAGGACACAATAGGTCCATGTTGCCACAGATGTGTATGCTTTTAATTTCTGTGCAGCTGTACATTCTGGCCTTAAAGGAACTCGGCACGCTTCCATTTATAGATTTTCATCCTCTCAGCTTGGCCAATGGCATTCCAGCTGTAAAGACTGTAGTGAAGAAAACGGGCTGTTTTTTAAAAGAAAAAATCATTTATTTTGAATAGATTTGAGAATTTTTGCTTCTCCTTCTTACAGTTTTAAAAAATATATAATATATTCCTAAAATATTTGACAAAATAGAAAATAAATATGATCGCAATCTGGGTGCCTTTATTCTTTTCTCATGTGTCACATGAAAAACTTGAGTTTGTGTGTTATCTTCGACTGCAAGCAGTTCAGTGCAGGGACCTATGTTATTGTGAAGTGCCTAGCACACTGCTAAGTGCTAGATCTATAGGGCAAAATTGTCAGCACTGACCAGCTTTGTCACAGGGTTTCCTCAGATGCTGCTTTCCCTCTGTTCTCAAGCACCATATTACAATTTATTGCACTACAAGATGATGATACAAAAACAACCCGTAACATCCCCAGATCAATACTGCAGGAAAGTTATGCGGCATCTCTGTGAATGTGATAGCACTCTTGGAAAGGGAGCGAAGCACCTAAATACCTTTGAGGCTGTGGGCCTACCTCCCACTGAAATAATGAATGAATAATGAATTAAGCACCTAAATATCACTGAGGATGAGGGCCCTAGATGTTAGCTAGTATTCAGAGTAAGAGTCCTAAATTGTTCACCGCTCTAAGTGCCACTCTGATAAAGGACTGATAATTTAAGATGACATCAAACAAAAACGAGGCCATTTGCTGTCAGTGGAAGGACATCTGGGGACCTCTTTTATGATTGTGACCCTCCATCTCACATACACGCTGAGAACCCAGTCTCCAATAGTCTGTCCTCTCATTGCACCTTCAGTACTTTTTGGCTTTGAAAGAACCAAAAAGTCCCACTTGTGCACAGCTTGCAAGTTGGTTGCAGTCACTGTGTGTGCTCCATCTGGTAAAGCAAACAGAGCGGCACTCAGCTTTATCAGCTCTCACTGGCCCCAGCCCAGTACTTGAACATACCTGTAACGAAACACGTGAGCGGTACTACTGAACGCAGCCTACTTCATAACCTCTAGCTTTAAGTTCATTCTCCTCAAGGGTCCATGCTAACAATACATGTTCAAACCTGCAGCAATGCCCAGAGTCATTTGGCAGGCAGTAGAAGGATTCTCCCATGAATAAATTTACCTTATATTGGGACATTATGTAGCATGTACTGTAAATTCCTTTCCCATCAAGGAGCAAACATATAATTATGTAATATAATTATTTAACACACTTTTCACCTCTCCGGGCCCATCATCAAACCTCATGTGGCCATGAGTTTGTATGTGACACCCAGCTGCCATTTATTCTGCATATATCGCTGGAATAGCAGAGGGTGGCGCAGGCGCGGAGGAGTGGCTTGCACCACACCCGCATGCTGGATAGGGTAACTGTCTGCTGCTAGTACCTTTACATGCGCTGAATGGCCGTCAACTTTTAACTAAGCTTGGTGTTCTGCAGGTATTTGTATATAAAACTGTTAAACTGTGATAGCGGCTTACAACCCAACTTTACGTGATAGTAAATCCCAGCACTCACAAGGGAAAGGTAGAGTTAATTTGGTTTTGAATGTCATAGGATAAAAAACTAAGAGCTGACTAAGCTTCGTTCTCTCACATTTTACAGAGCAATTTAATTCTTCCTTTCACTGTGTAGCTTACAGTGTGTGGCAGAAGCAGCTGCAGCCTCCTCTTTTCACACAGTCATTACATAGTTCATAGCAAATTGAAGGTTTTAAGGTGACTGTTTTCTAAGTTCTGTAATTTTTACGCAAGAGCTTAAGCTAATTGCCAAAGACTGCTAATGAGGCCAAAACAGTGCTGTGTAATAGTTAGTAATATTAGTTTTGGAGTATTTTTTTCATCATTTTAATAAGCAACAAATTTATTGGTTCTTTGGCATTTAATAACCCACTGCAGGGTTCTGCTTTAATGAACTAAGCAAATTGTTCCCTGTGTGTTTTATGGCTTTTCTTATTCACAAAGGAAAAGAGGCGAGACTATCCTACTGTTGAATTTGCCAATACTCTACTCATTAAAACCCTCATTGAAGCCTATTTAACAGACTTCCAGATCATCCTGATAACCAGGGAGGAAGAATTGCTGTAATTAGCCTTTGGTTGATGTTTCATGAGTAACATCCATAAGACAATATATTGAGAGCGGTGTACCAGGATATCTATAGAAGAAAGCAGATTGGTGACCAAAACCACTTGAAATAATAACTTCTGCAATCAGTAAATATGTTTAGTGGCCAAAAAATACCTAATTAGAGTCAGCATACTTTGGGATAATTAATCACCAGATTGTCAACAGATTAGTTGTCACTCAGGAAGTAATTAAAGGTTCCCCTTCTCAAAGAGAAAAAATGGTTTCAAAAAGTCAGAGCTTATATACAGCCTGTTAATTGCAAGAAAGAACTAAAAAGGCTGTGCTTGAGGTCAATCTTATTTTAATTAGGATTTGGGATGTTAAATTCAGTCCATATTGCCCCAATACATGGGCATTAATACTCAGCATCTCAGTCTCAACAAAGTTTGCATTATGTTACATTTGACATAATGGAGAACATTGACAGGTCAATTAAACCAAAGCTTTTCAATGTTTCCATAACTCCATTGCCAAGGCATTAACCTTTGAGATGAAACTGTCACATTTTCCCTGCCATTGAAAACAGCTGTAGGTTGTGGTGTTGTAGCTGTGCTGATCCCAGGATACTAGAGATGCAAAGTGGATGAGGTAATAGCTTTTATCGAACCAGCTTCTGTTGGTGAAAGAGACAAGTTTTCGAACTTATACAGGTGACCTGAAGAACAGCTCTGTGCAAGCTTGAAAGCTTGTCTCACTCACCGACAGAAGTGGTTCAATAAAAGATATTACCTCACACACTTTGCCTCTCTAAATGAAAATGGTTAACATTGACAGCACCCTCTTTGCTTTCCCTGCAACTAATGTTACACGTTCTATGGAAAGCCCTTTCGCCTCTAGTTCACCAGTTCCAGCCCAGGCACGGCTGGTAATGACTGAACGTCATTGCCACCTGATTGCTGTTTAGTGAATTGGTGGGTCTCCGTCCCATATCTTAATGGCCAGATGTGGCCAGGCCACTGTCACAATTATCTGCAGCCCCAACAGAGAGGCTGGGGACTGACTCAGCTAGGTGGACCTTATTCATCCCGTGCTTAATCCAAAGACCATTAAAATCAATGGAAAGACTCCCATTGACTTCAGTGGCCTTTGGATCAGGTGATTCTTGCAGTTGAAGGCAGAGCCATGATGGCAATGGTGATGGAGAGAAGCTGGTGCTGCCAATTTGGTACTGTGCACAAGCCCTAAATTCACTTAATAGCACAAAAATATCTGTTAATAAAGAATTATAATATTTTATTATATAGTTCTATTTTTCATGTGCATAAGAAAGGCCTCCATCACTCAAAGACTTAAGCAAGGGTTAACATTATGCAGTATGAATAGTTTCATTGACTTCAATATGATACTCACAGGACGTGAAGTTAAGCATATATTAAGCCTTTGCAGGATCAGAGCCTAAGTTATTAGAAAGTACAGAAAATATCCTATTCTGCGCTACAATCACAGTGTTCAGAAACGGAAGCCACCATAGATATTTTGATTTTTGCCTTCACATCTAAACTATGTCTAAACTATGTTTCTGTTTTGCAATTCACAGGAACACTGATAGATACTTTTGGAGATTACAAATACATGTTCATTAAATGTGGAGCTGTGATGGTCTTAGCAGGAACATTCCTGTTCATCATGAATTACTACAATTACCGTATGCTGGCGAAAGAGGAGAGGGAAAGAAAAGTGACAGAAGAGACCGTGAAGGACAACAAACATATAAGGACAGAAACAGAGGATGGAAATATCTGGGCCAAAGAAAAGATGCAGGATGGTCCGGAGGTGGAACCTTTGACAGACGAAAAAGAGGGACTAAAAAAAGAAGTGAATGGCAAAAGTGAAGTCTAAGCTTGTTTTAACAGGTTGACTGGGAAATTGCTTTTTGTGTTTCTTAAATTGACTGTAACAATGACATGACTTTAGATGTCTAATTCTGCATTGATACTGCTCTATTTCTACTCTTTGCTTTGCCTAGGAAAAGCCTAAAGGAAAGAAAAAAAAGTCTAGCTTCTTATGAAGTGCTGGCACATACAGTGCAATACCCGTTCCTATATTGTTGGAGGGCTGCATCGTTTTTCTTTAGCTATTTCCTGTTACCAATAGGGATCTTAAAAGCATCCAGCCCCCACTCTGCTCTTAGGCCTGCTCCAATGTCCATGAAAGGCTATGAGCTAGGAGTGCGATTTCCCTGCTTGCGTACGCAGACTCGGGCTGGCTCTCATTGAGCTAACGTGAGTCTAAGTAGCCGTGTAGCTGTGGTAGCATGGGGAGCAGCAGCAGAGATCTGGATAAGCTGAACGGAGTACACACCCACCAGTTTTAGGCAGGTTTGTACTCAACATGGCTCAGCCATACCTCCACTGCCCCCACCCTGACAGGCTGACATGGCTACACTGCTATTAATGCTCATGCTAACCCAATGACAGCTAGCGGAAGTATGTGTACACCAGCAGGGGAATCACACCACTCGCTCGTAGTGTAGATGTAGCTGAAGTCAATGCAAAACCTTCCACTGGCTGCAGTGAGCTTTGAATTAGATCGTATTAGAGAGGAATATTCCACTGCGACGAAGTGGGTATTCACCCACGAAAGCTCATGCTCCAATACGTCTGTTAGTCTATAAGGTGCCACAGGACTCTTTGCTTCATTTAAGTACTGTCATTATGGGCCTGATCAGTGTCCAGGGAAACCAACAGCAAGGCTCCCGTTGACATCAGTGTGTATTGGATCAGGGCTCAAGGACCTATCGGGAAGGCTTAAATGCCACCCTCATTTAGCCGCTGCACTTTTACTAATGCACCTTCATCACAGGGAAAATTAACTAGGCTTAATACCAATCACCTTCATTTTGAAGCCATGCTTGGTTTAAAGATTCAGCTTGAATTGAAGCCTTGGCTTCTAACAAGACAGTATGCGCCGGTACGTGGTTGTGTGTGTGCAGTACCTGATAGGCCACGTGGTCTTGTGGACTGAGCACAGGATCTGGAGCCAGGCTGTCGCCAGCTCTAGTGCTAGCTTGACCAATGACTTGCTGTAGGGCCTTGGGAAAACGGCTCTGAGTCAAATCCACAGGCGCCATGAGCAGAGTAACTTAACAAAGGTGAAATTCACCCTGTGTAGAGGACCAGCATGAGCCTGTGCACCACTTAAGCGTTCAAGAAAAGGGCAAAAGTTAATTCCATCAACGTCAATCAACAGAAAAAACTTAAGTGGGAACAACTGGAGTCCTGCAATGACTTACACACAGGGGCGTTGGGAGCCATTGAACCAAACTGTAAACCCTGTATATAATGGAAACCACTTCAAGCTTACACATATGCTTAACTTTACTCCTGGCTAGTCTTCAATGAGACAAGTCACGTGAATAAAGCTAAGCCTGTGGGTTCGCAGGATCAAGGCCACTGGCTTCCATAGAGTTTCACTCATCCTCAACGGTCCTATGTATCTGTTTCCCCAGCCACATGTTTTCCCATCAATAAACTGCAGATAATAACAACAGGGAGTTGTGAGGGCTCATTAGTTAAAGCTGTAAAGGTTTGTATAAACACCAACACCCAGATCCTAAGCGGTATTTAGGCACCTAACTCCTATTCCTTTCACTTGGCATTAGGCACCTAAATACCATTGAGAACCTGGGCCTAAGTATTATTAATGACTTCCTAGCTCACTGCAAATATTGGAGAAAAATCATATCTCGTAGCTCTGTCATCTGAGAACAGTATTTAATTAAACCCCAGGTACAGACTGCGTACAGCTTAGCTGTGAACGAAGGCTTTTTACAAATGAACCTTTCTATGGACTCTGCTGCCCTTTAAACATAGGTCAGAACTGTAGGTTCCTCCACAGGACTCAGGGCTGTGCAGTGGGGTTGAAATGCTGTTTCCATTGAAGTCAGTGGGGCTAGGATTTCATCCTTAGGCACTATCTTGTGTTTGTTGTGGACAGCACCTCCCGGCAACATTGATTTTTTTTTTAAATACTCGTTATCACAGTCATGTAAATATGAACGAAACTATTCCAAACTAATGGCGTTGATGGAGGTGCCAGAACATTTCCTGACAGCACATGTCATTGGGAAGCTTTAAGCTATTCAATAAAGCTCTTTAAAAAAAAAAACCATTGTAATTGATTCAATGTCAGTTTGCGAGGATAATGTTGTGCTTTCCCTTTGTTAAGTCTGGTGATAGCATCACATACAGTAGTATCCATTCCAGCTACATATAAGTAGGAGTATAGATTGCTGCAAACAGAGGGGGGACTAAGCCTCATCCTTTTCCACTCTAAAAGCCAGTGGAACTCAGGGTAACACTGAGGCGAAGAGCAAAGCAGGATTCATAGCGGGATTGGATGTTTATATGGACAACCAGAATATAGAGCATTATAGCAGTAAATATTAAGACTAAACAAGAGTTTGAGCAGGGATATAAACCTTCCTGCCCCAGGGCATAAACCAGCCACTAATTACTGAGGGTCAGCAGGTTATTCCATACCTGTATACAGCTGGGCTTAATGTACCGCCTTCTGAAACAGCTGGTATTGGACATTATCAGTGAGAAGCTAGTGCTCTAGAGAGACCCTTGGGCTGATGCAGTCTGGCTGTTCCTAAGTGCACCCCTAGTTTTTAAAATTAATGGGTTTTTTTAATGTAGCTGGGTGGAGTGGAGATGAGTTCCATCTGATATTGCATGAACACCTGATAGATTTGCCTTTGCCCTCAATGGGAACGAGATTGTGACCCTGATTCC
Source organism: Mauremys reevesii (assembly GCF_016161935.1). Lineage (NCBI taxonomy): Eukaryota > Metazoa > Chordata > Testudines > Geoemydidae > Mauremys > Mauremys reevesii. Next base: position 118,808,456 of record NC_052629.1, on the reverse strand, counting down.
TAGCCCATTGAACCGAATGGAAGGATTTCCCTTGACTTCAATGGGCTTTATAGCAGCCACAATGATCTTAACTGTAGCTTTTTCGAAGAGGAAATATTTTACTCCTTGGTTTAAGTGATACAGCTTCTCCAGACTACACCGTCTCTTCCATTTGTTTCTGCAAGCATCACCGGGTCTAACACTGACTTGCTTCTTGCTAGCTGTGATCCCTGATGTATTTAGAAACCTTGGGGTCTTTAATCTCCTTTTGATGCATGTGCATAACTCTTGTTAGCGTTAATGGCAGCGAAACAAACAGAACAAAAGACTTTCTTGTCACCATGCCTGTTGCTCAGCTCTTGGTGGAATGTTAATTAAACCAAACCCATATGCAATTCAGGTAATGTCCTAACAAGATTATTATGAACGTGCTTGCCATGTACCTGCCAATCACGATACGGACACTGTGCAACTGACGCAAGTAGACCAGCAACCTGCGTCAGCTGCACAGCATCTATATCATGATTTAATAATGGGCAGGAAATAAACCTTAATTTACTGTATAAGGACTAAGTATTTATTATTAACAGTTTGGCCATGCAGAACTCCACTCGGAGCATGGGGGAATCGCATGGTTTTGGTTGTGCCTTAAAAAATGTACCTAATCTGGAATATTACAGCTAACCTTTGCTCCTGCTTTTCAACTCTGATGTCACTCATATTCCAGACAGACTAAACCAAGATGGTTATCACAACACATGCAGTGGACATGTCAAAAAAATAAAACACCAACCTGTATTTTTGCACGTGTTCTCTGATCTATATATATTATGTGGGCCAGGATTTCCAAATCTAAATCAAGCATTCACTATCAACCCTCACATGTTTTATCTTCCATTAATAGGTACAACCCAACAGGTTAAATAATGTCTCAACCTCTTCATAAAGAGTTGCCCAGAGAAACGTTATGACATATTGAAAAGGTCATTTACAGAATGGCTTAATAAAATCAGATGAATACTTTAGTATGAAAAAAAGCAGAACCATAATCTCTCCTAGCAAGGCCTGGAACAGTCTACTGGCCTTCACAGAAATAGCCAAAGCATAATACTCACTGTATTTTTCTTTTGATACCGCTTGTCTTGATCAAGGTCAGCTCATTCTTCTAATCATTTTCTGTCACTTGTAAGGTGTTTTTATATATATTATTCTGCTGTAACTATTTTAAAAGTTAGAAGACCCGTCACAATTCAGTAACAAATATTCTGCGGTATGTAAAACTAACATACCAAATACACATCAGGTACCAAGAGAGCCATCTGCTCGCTCTCCTCCTTAGCTGGGTCAGTACACATGACCCTGCAAGCCTATGACATAAGGGGATTGTAATTCAAGCACATTTTATTGGCATAATTTTCAGTTTTTGCCCTGCTGATTCCTCCCCCTTTTGGACATGCAGCTGGTGGCAGGGGAAAGAACGGACATGTCTCCACCTTGAAAACAGACCGTTTGGGTATCTAAAGTGGCATGGGCTAAATTTAAGCTGACCCAGTAGTTGTGTTGAAGAGCAGAGCTTCTGGAATACAATTCTTTGCAAGATATTAGGTGGAATCTTAGTCCTAGTGAAGTCAGAGGCAAAATTCTCATTGACTTCAGTAGTGGCAGGATCTCACCAGCTGTGCCTTCTCTTCCTCTAAAAGCTTCTGCGTTTAAATAAGATCCTTGTAGGCCAGCAACTCATGGATGCCTCCTGCTTATCTCTCACTTGTCAGCCTGAACCAACACCAACCCTAGAATACCTGCTCCCGCTACCACACCAAGTATCATCAGCTTCATCAGATACAGCATCCAAATTCTCCTTGATGAAGAACTGGGGAAAGATGAGGATCCATCCTCCTTCTCTTTAATCTAGTTCTTCTGGGACAGAATTCAAAGTCTGCTGGCACCAGCGTGAGTCTTTTCATTTACTGCGCTAGCCTAGCACTCCTAATTGCATGCTGTCTCCTTGATGTCGTTGAAAGCGGCTGAGAATCATCTCCGGTGGATCTGATAACAAGGGCTCCACTACAACAGGGCTGCTTTCATATCTCAGCCTCTCACCAGCTCCCATCAATCTGTTCACTCTAGGAACAATTGGTTAGATCCTCAGCTGGCATAATGCAGCATAGCTCCACTGAAGTCAATGGACATAATGCTGATTTACCCCAGCTGAGAATCGGCACCATGAGTTAATGAAACTCCAAAAGAAGCTTAATAAATGTGTTGTAAATAAAAATAACACTACTACAGACAGTAACATTTCTAATGCAGATAAATAAACATATCCATATGTGGAAAGCATAAATAAACTTATAAATCTTAATGTTAGCACAGCACACGTGTACAACAGGCTGTCAGTATGTTTAATAACAAGTTCCTTATGTCTTAATAACTCTCCTTAGGTTAATCCACCAGTTCTCTCATAATTTCCTTCAAGCTATATTATTTCTTTATTACTTGGGCTGCTCCTTAGTCCATATTTATGTTGTTTCTGTAAGATTACAACACCATTTCTATCATCTGAGAGGCCAGCATGTGTTAATATAGTCATTAGGTCTAAATTAACTTTCTGAATGACTGTTCCCCGGCTCTATAAGGATTTGATGCTACAAAGTGCGGAACACTCTGATTTTAACCCAGCAAAGCTTTTAAGCATATGAGTAGCCCCAGTGATATTGACTCGTGTGTTTAAAGTTAACCATATGCATAAGTGCTTTGCTGAATTGGGGCCAGAGTGTTCAGCACCTGGCAGCATCAATCCTTAAATTGGGCTGCCAAAGACAATCGCCGCAAATAAACTTTCATCGGCTCATTTTGCAGTTGTTGAAATTGAAAGTGTTGTAATGAGAACCATCCTTTGGAGTGTGCTCTTGAGAAGCAATGCACTCTGTGTGTGCATCTAATTTGGTGATTTGGATGGCAACTCGGACACACAAATCATATTTACATGCGTGCTCAAATCTGGAAAGCATCTGTGAATGCAAGTCAAGAGGAACGAATGTTGGTTAATAAACCTACATAACAGGCACATGGGAGTATGATTGAGATTTTAGATGTGCAGGGATGGTTTTCAACCCATTTCACTTGAGGTCAAGTACTAGACATACATTTTGCATTAAATTAACTTGTAACCGTATGGAAAGTGTGTTGCTCAGACACTCACGGATAGCTTGGGGTTTTAAAAGAATCCTTATTTTGTTGTTTAGCCAAAAAGTCCCTTTTATGTAGCAAAAATCCAGGCCAGATGGCAAAAATCATATCCATGAAACATTCCTTGAAGAAACAGAAGCAAAGAAATCACTGTGGAAGATTTTTCCTGTCCCTCTGCTACTGCAATGGCCCTGTCAAGGACTTCCAGGCAATTCTCATGGGGTTCACTCCCATTTGTTTTAGGTCACAGAAGCCGGGCAAGCTGAGACCATGAGGTGGCACTAGCTCTACTCCGCAGCCTGCTCTATTGTTTTTAGAAACTGACAGCTGTTTCACAGGAAGGCCTGACCTGCACCGCCTATGGGTTTGTAACAGAGCTGGATGAAGCTGTGCAGTTGCTTTCAGATTTGCTTCAGTTGGCCCAGAGCTGAAGACGAGCTCCGTGTAAGCTCAAAAGCTTTGCTCTCTCCCCAACAGAAGTTGGTCAACACAAGATATTACCTCGCCCATCTTGTCTCTCCAATTGCTTCAAAGAGAGCTCCTCACACAAACTGAGAGGTGCAAAACTTCAATATCTCAACATTTCCTCTCCAATCAATTACACCTCGTTAGATGCAAGAGAATGCCTGAGCGATCCCTTTTCTCCATTAACAATTCTATTCTTTATCGCAGCCTAAGAGAGAACCACAGCACAAGTAATGCTGGCTAATTTGGTGTAATTTATAACACTTTAGAGATGCTCTTAGACTTAGATTCATTCCATGTGTTACCTTGTAATTTACAGCCCCCCTCCCCATTCCCTTACACATTGCCTCTGAATTTGACCCACTGAATCTAATGCAATGGAAGGGACCCCAGCTGGCTGAATTCTACACTGATGGGCCAAAATGAAGGGCCGTAACAAGATAAGCAACTACCAGCAGAGTACAAAATTGCATTAGTGAGAGTAGGCTAATCTCTACGTTTACACTTGATTATAGTTTCTTCCTGTTCCTTAATCTATGAGCTACTCTGACTTGGGTTCCTTCATTTCCCCAGCAGTATATGGGGGATTGAGTCGAAGGAAGTGTATGTTAGTCAGAGTATAAAGTAGTGTGATGGAGCCTAATTTACTCAAGTGGACACACTGCCTCTGAATTTGGCCCTGCTTCGCTCAGGCTTTGTTGACACTGTAATCAAAGCTGTGACTGTAGCTCATGTAGACCTTATCCAGGCTAGCTTCCATCTAGTCAACTTGTTTAAAATAGCAGTGATGATGTGGCAGCTGAATTTTTCACACCCCTGAATGCCACAGCTATGTCAACCTAACATTGAAGTGGAGCCCAGGCCTATATCTGCTAGTGCCGTGGTTTGGTGAGCACCAGAGATACAGGGCCTAACCCTGCAGCCTTTGCTCACATGACTTGCCAGAGATGCAGGATTGGACCACAGACTTTACAGCAAGAAGGAACATTAGATTATCTAGTCTGACCTCCTGCATGTCAGAGGGCCTCAAATTTCATCCGGCGATACGTGTATTGAGCCCGTTAACTGAGCTAAAACATATCTTCCACAAAGAAAGCCAGTGTTTAAAGGTAATTTACTTCCTAGGTTTTTTATGTTTTCTGTTGCTAGGGAAACCTGTCTTAAGCAAAATGCCAGCCAAGATGCAGTCAAGGGTCGACAGTTAACAAAATGGTTAAGCAAGACTTGTGGAGAAAGCACAGGTGGCTGCAGTTTCTGATTCTTCTTCAAGTACTGTCCCTATGGGTGCTCCATTGTAGGTGCACGTGCTTTTCCTGGGGTGCTGATCGGAGAACTTTGGTAGCATAGACTCATAGACTTTAAGGTCAGAAGGGACCATTATGATCATCTAGTCTGACCTCCTGCACAATGCAGGCCACAGAATCTCACCCACCCACTCCTGTAACAAACCCCTAACCTATGTCTGAGTTACTGAAGTCCTCAAATCGTGGTTTAAGGACCTCAAGGTGCAGAGAATCCTCCAGCAAGTGACCCGTGCCCCATGCTGCAGAGGAAGGCGAAAAACCTCCAGGACCTCTGCCAATCTGCCCTGGAGGAAAATTCCTTCCCGACCCCAAATATGGCGATCAGCTAAACCCTGAGCATATGGGCAAGACTCACCAGCCAGCACCCAGGAAAGAATTCTTTGTAGTAACTCAGATCCCAACCCATCTAACATCCCATCACAGACCACTGGGCATATTTACCTGCTAATAATGAAAGATCAATTGTCAAATTAATTGCCAAACTCAGGCTATCCCATCATACCATCCCCTCCATAAACTTGTCAAGCTTAGTCTTAAAGCCAGATATGTCTTTTGCCCCCACTTCTCCCCTTGGAAGGCTGTTCCAGAATTTCGTGTCCATTCAGCCGGCTTCTGGTTTTGTAAATAAAAAGGGTGTGCGTTTGCCATTGGCTATGAACACCTGTGAATGTTACAGAGCTAAATTAGAGACTAGGAAGGGGAGGGCTTTTTAGCAGCCCACTCACAAACAAAAATAAATCTATTTGTGCTCCTTTTAATGTAGGCAACTGTTGAGTGACTCAAATCCAAAAGTTCCATAACAAAGCTGAATAGAAGAGATATTAGTTATGTTAAACAGCTTCTTCTATGTACCTCCATAGCCTAACCAAATGTATATTGGCAATACACAGTCATTTTGTGTAGTACTATGTAGCTGTTGTACAAGAGACTGTCCAACAAGGCCATTTTTTTTTTGGCAGTTGACACCAGATTTCTTTGGCTGCATTCAGAAATTGCAGGTTTATAAGAATTAGCTAAGGTGGGACTGTCATGCCATGCAGCAGTGACATTAACATTGATTATAAAATATGAGCAGGCAGAGTTAGACACACCAGAAACCAGTGTGAGTGTTTAAATGTATAGTATACATCAATGTCAACATAGCCTTCCATAACGGCAGGATATCTCAGGAATAAAAGCCGTATTTGCCATACACTGCTACCGATCTATCTACCATGGCATTTATAATGGGTATAATTTAATTACTATTTATATTTGATGGCATCAAAGTGGATACAAATGACACCAAAATCATACTTGGCATGTCGTGTGATATCACATTATTGGCAGGTGTCGACATTTTATGTTACATTTATGAGCAATGGGACGATGACACATTTTTCCATGTGCCGTTTTAAGTGAAGTTCAGATTAATGCTTTTCCAAGCCAGCCCTGTTCCTGATGCCCTGCTGTCTTGCCTTTACATATTCTATTCTATATAGCTTCTTATACCACGCTCATCACCATAGGATCTAAGATGGGGGTGGGAAAACTACGGCCCACAGGCCACGTCTGGCGCATCAGACCTTTTAATCTGGCCCTCAAGCTCCCACTGGGGAGCGGGGTTGGGGGCTTGGGCTGCTCTGTGTGTGCCATGGCTCCGTGTGGCTCCCGGAAGCAGCGGCATGTCCCCCCTCTGGCTCCTACATGTAGAGGCATCCAGGGGGCGCCACATGCTGCCCCCACCCCAAGCGCCAGCTCTGCAGCTCCCATTGTCCGGGAACCACAGCCAATGGGAGCTTCAGGGGCGGCGCCTGCAGACGGCAGTGCGCAGAGCCGCCTGGCTGTGGCTCCACTTAGGAGCCAGAGGGGGACGTGCCGCTGCTTCCAGGAGCTGTTTGAGGTAAGCACCGCCTGAAGCCTGCACCCCTGACCGCCTCCTGCGCCCCAACCCCCTGCCCCAGCCTTGATCCCCCTCCCGCCCTCCAAACCCCTTTGCCCCAGCCTGGAGCACCTTCCTACACTGCAAACCCCACAGCCAGCCCCACCCCAGAGCCCTCACCCCCAGCCGGAGCCCTCACCCCCTCCCACACCCCAATCCCCAATTTCATGAGCAGTCATGGCCTCCCATACACAGCGCGGCTGGAGCGGCAAAGCAGGGGAGCGAGGGGGAGAAACAATGGCGCGGCCGGCAAAACGGGGAAAACAAAACAAAAAACCCTACAGGGCGGCCGGAGCCAGGGGACTCCCTGTGCTGCAGAGTGGGCGCCCGGTCTAATGGGGGGGGGACGGGGAGGAAGCATGGGGGAGAGAGGGAAGGGGGGCAGCCAGCGCTTCAGCCATGCCACCCTAGGTTTGGGCAGAATGCCGTCCCGTAGAATCTGTCGCCCCAAGCCGAGCTTGCTCAGTTGGTGCCTGGAGCCGGCCCTGTCTCCCAAGGGGGGAGAAGTGTGTGCACTGGAGTGTTGTTGTTTTGTTACACACACACACACACACACACACACACACACACACGCACACGCGCACACGCACATGCACACACACACACACACCCCTCTTTGTTAGCGAAGGCAGGTCAAAGAAATGCACCTTGCACTTGAAGTGGAAAGTGGTGAGGTTTGTGATGGTCCCTCGTTCCTGTGGGAGTTCATTCACAATGTCAGAGCGGCCCCTGAGAAAACGTAGTCTACTAGCTTTGTCCTAATTGTAGCAATTCTTTTTGTGCCGAAGTAGTGAAGCAGGTGACCACGGTCCCCAGCCTGGAGCTTTGGGCTCTATGACATATCCTGGGCTTTGAGCACTTTGAAGATAAGGACTGAAGCCTTGAATGTGATTTGATATTCTATGGGAAGCCAGTATAGAGAGTAGCGGACAGGTCTGATGTGTTTGCAGTAGCCTGTATGATGAGGGGAGACACTGCAGTGGTCTGTACCAGCTGGAGTTTCCTCTGCGTGAAGGCTTCATGCCCAGATACATCGCTTTTCTGTAGTCCAGCCACGAGGTGATGCAGGTGTGAATGATTGAGGCATGGGCATCATTTCCCAGGACAGGATAGAATCCCCTTGCTAGTCAGAGAGGCTAGACAGTATTAATAGCGAATACTGTCCTGTGAGAGCTCAGCATCAGGAAGGAATTCAAGAGCACACCTAGGCTGTGGACTGAATCCACCAATTGCATGCCTGTGCCTTTAACCAAATGTTACTGCACTGCGTCTGAAAGCTCTTCAAAATGCTTTCCCCTGCCCACCAGCATAATGTCTGGCTTGCTCAGCTTCAGCTTCAACCAGCTGTTCTTCCTCCACGAGCTGATCTCATCTGAGCATAGGGCTGTCCTGGTGGTAGTGACTTGTGGTGAAGGATAAGTAGAGCAGCTGTGTATCACCTGCCGTATTGCTGACACTTAGCGTCCATGTCATCTCACCACTTCACCTACCGGCTACTTATAGATGTTGAAAAAGACCCGAGAGCTAAACTGGTCCTTGTGTGGTTCCACAAGTGCAGGGACTAGTGGTGGAAGTGCAGTTTCCCAGCACTACTCCTTGGGTGTGTCCATCCAGGAAGGACTCAAACCATGACCACTAATCATTTCCTCTGGGCACTGGGAGTAGCGGATTGGGGGGAGGGATAGCTCAGTGGTTTGTGCATTGGCCCAGGGTTGTGAGTTCAATCCTTAAGGGGGCCACTTAGTGATCTGGGGCAAAAATTGGTCCTGCTAGTGAAGGCAGGGGGCTGGACTCAATGACCTTTCAAGGTCCCTTCCAGTTCTAGGAGATTGGTATATCTCCAATTATTACCTTTATTAGATTCACTCCCCCTTTGCACTCCCATTGTGCCAAGACTAAAGCCCTTTTCTACCCTGGGAATTTGGTTTTGGCCTGGCCTACCCTTAAAATTTAGGTTGACATAGCTATGGTACTCAGTGTGTGAAAAATCAACTGCTGTGAGCACTGTAACTATTGGACCTTGTTGATGGAAGAAGACCTAGCTACCATCTCTCGGGGAGGCGGTTTCCTACAGCAATGGATAAACCCCTCCTGTCACTGAAGGCTGTGTCTACACTATTAGACTGTGCTAGCATTGCTAAGATGCCCTAGGTGCATTGCTAAGATGTAGAGTATATATGGCCTTTGTTATATTCATCAGTGTAGTTTCACTGGTTAGAAAACCTCACAAAGTTGCTATTACTACTGATGGCGCTAATCCCGTAGTGCGCTCTCTTTATCATGAAAGTTGAACTTAAAAATGTAGAATTATGTAAAAAAACAAAAACCCTGCATTCAAAAATAAAACAATGTAAAACTTTAGAGCCTGAAAGTCCATTCAGACCTACTTCTTGTTCAGCCAATCGCTCAGACAAACAAGTTTTTTTACATTTGCCGGAGATAATGCTGCCCACTTCTTATTTACAATGTTATCTGAAAGAGAGAACAGGCATTTGCATGGCACTGTTGTAGCCAGCGTCGAAGATATTTACATGCCAGATTCAGTAAAGATTCATGCTTCACCCACCATTCCAGAATTCATGTTTCCATGCTGATGAAGGGTTCTGCAAAATAACAATCCAAAACAGTGCGGACCAATGCATGTTCATTTTCATCATCTGAGTCAGATGCCACCAACAAAAGGTTGATTTTCTTTTTTGGTGGCTCAGGTTCTGTAGTTTCCACATTGGAGTGTTGCTCTTTTAAGACTTCTGAAAACATGCTCCACACCTTGTCTCTCTCAGCTTTTGGAAGGCACTGCAGACTCTTAAACCTGGGGGCAAGTGCTGTAGCTATCTGTAGAACTCTCACATTGGTATCTTCTTTGCATTTTATCAAATCCACAGTGAAAGTGTTCTTAAATCAAACATCATGTGCTGGGTCGTCATTCGAGACTTCCATAACACGAAATATGTGGCAGAATACAGGTAAAACAGAGCAGGACACAAACAATTCTCCCCAAAGGAGTTCAGTCCCAAATGTAATTAACGCATTAGTTTTTTAATAAGTGTTATCAGCATGGAAGCATGTTCTCTGGAATGGTGGCCAAAGCATGAAGGCGTATACGAATGGTTAGCATATCTGGCACATAAATACCTAGCAATGCCGGCTACAATAGTGCCATGTGAATGCCTGAGCGATTAGTTTTATTAAATTTTTTTGAGTTAATCGTGTGAGCTAACTGCGATTAATCGACAGCCCTACTTTTTGCACTTGCAGGTCGTCAGCACAAAGACTTCAAGCCAAAACGTTCTGCTTCGGAAGTGTTTGTCTCTCTACCAGAAGAGAGGGGAGTATCACTCTTTTTGATAGGCTATTCACCCCCAATTAGCATACTTTTCATTCTTTTCTCATCACATTCTATATATTTATGAGAAAAGACAATCATGCACGCATCAGTGAGCTTTATCTTCTGGATCTAATTCTGATTAAAACTGGCACATATTAAAGTTGTATTATATATTGCCTTCTCTTTCTCGTGCAATGCGAAATGATAGCTAGTGGCTGCTATCAGGGGGTGGATGTACTGCAACAGCTGAAATGAAAAAGTGAGGGTGGGGGGAATTTTCCTAGTCATGGCAGGGCTTGCATTCTCTTCCTGAGCAGATGACCCTCTCACATTTTTAATCTGTGTGTAACTCAGTATCAAGGCTGCTAATCAATGCCGACCATCCTTTGTATCAACACAACTCCAAAGGTTCTCAGACTGTCCATGATGGCCTTTCCCACATCCTCCTTACAACCCAGCATGTGTAATCAGCGCTTGGAAAACTTTTCTGCACAGTCTACAGCTCTGGAGGGAACTATTGAAGGCCCAATCATGGAAGAGGCGTGACGGAGGAAGAAATTTGCAAAATTCTCCCCGTTATTTCATCAGGGGTGGTTGGCTGACTCCTCCCCCTCACCCAATCCCCAGTGGATCATGGAGGAACAGCAGGTGGTTAGATCCACACGTGCCGTAGCCCCATCTCTGAGCCAACTCTTGGTTTGCACTGGCACCCCTCCCCTCAGGAATGCATCTATGAAGGAGCCATGCTGACAGAGCTTTCGCAGCTGATGACCTTCCCTGAAGGAACCCCTTGTCCTTTTCTCCTGAAAGATGGTCCAGAAGCTAGAGAGCTAGCCTGGGACTTGAGAGACCAGAGTTGTACCTCAGACATCCTGCATGACCTTAAGCCTCTCTGTGCCTCAGCTCCCCATCTGTAAAATGGGGACACCCGCACTGCCCTGTCCGTTTTTTGACTGGAAATTTCGGTCAAAAAGGGGACCTGACAGTATCCGGTCAGTAGTATAAACCGGACACCCAAAGTCTGGTTACTGCAGGTGGAGGAGGTGGGGATGTGCTGGGTCACGACCTGTGCCAGCTCCTACTCAGCCAGGGCCACCTCCTACCTGCAACAGGCAGCTGCAGCTCCCAGCCCCGGTTTCTGACCGTGGCAGGGGAGCAGGGAGAAGGGGGAAAAAACAGCAAGTGACAGGGAGGTAGGACGAAGAGGAGTGAATGGGGGATGGGGCCATGGGGCAAGGGGTGGGGTGTTGGGGGAAGAGGCGGGGCAGGATGGCGCCTCACTGGGAAGAGGTGGGGGCGGGGTGCTTCTGGTGCGCCTGCTGGAGTGCCCGGTTCTTAAGTTGGCAACCCCACCTCACAGGGATGGCAGGATAAATGCATGAAAAACTGTGAGGCGCTCAGATACTATGATCATAAGCCCATACATGTCCTTCAGGTGGATCGCTACATCCCACTGATGTGGATTCTGACAGCATCTTGGGGTACAGAGAAATCCAAACAATGACTGCACTCCAAGGAGAGTGGGGACAACCTATGAGTATTTATTCTCACAAGCATAGGGCAGTAGGGGACTGAAGGGGCTGCCCTATCGTTGTGTCCCCCCCTCAAAAATGTAGGGTTTGTTTCCAGCTCATGAGCTGAGATTTTTAACATGGATGTAGGCCTCATGTCTGAGGGATGAGATTTGGGATGGCACAGTCTTCTGCTGCTCTGTGACTGAGTTTTTGTAGCTCCCCAGCATTATTCTCACAAGCCAATCTAGTAAGAGTAAGGGGATTGTATATGGATGCAAAATGACTTAGTCTGTCAGGAAGGAATATATTTTCTCCTGTGTTCTCCACAGTGTGTGTCATTATTCTATCTGGCAATAGCGTTAGCAAGTTGATATGTTTAAGATGAATGAGTCTTTGCGTTTCATTCAAGAAGCTAATAAAGAAGATACATTTTCTCTTAATTACTTGTGGTGATAAATGAAGACCAGGAGCGAGACCTCCCTGTTGTGTTATGAGTGGGATAAAGCTTTGTGGGGCTTCTGAATGACGTGCAAACAAGTTATCCATTTTACCATCGTCAAACAGTGGCATATTCCGAGAGCTAGCTAGTTATAATGCCACTTACCCAGCGTGATTTGGGGTACCTCCATTTATGGTACCCAACATAGACTATCTTTAGGAGCCTGTTTTCACAGGGTGCATGCTCTTTTTCACTGAGCCACACTTTTGCTAAAGTGGCCTCTAATTCTGAGTACCCTTATTTCTGGGTCTATATCACATCTCTCTGGGTCAGTCTGGCCACCAGTGTTTAGCCATACAAGAGGTGTGCAGTGTTATAACTCATTAGCTCTTTGCTGGACGCTTAGCCTATATTTACTACTAATGTGTCATGACTAAGATTAGTAGCATATACCCATAAGGATGGGTTACTGAAGAGGAGGCTCTTGAAATATGCCCTGAATGTGGCAAGACTGATTTGCCTAATCTTCATTAGGTGCTCATTACACAGCTGACCCACCATTTAATCGTCGTTTAAACATCTACGTCATCTGAGGAAGACACCATGCAGTGCTAGGGTGACCAGACGAGAGGGAGAAAATATTGGGACATACGGGGAGGGGGAGGGGGTGTAACACACAAAAAAAAGCCGAGTGCTGACGGCAGAGCAGCGAGGGGGGGAAAAAAAAAGGCGAATGGTGCCGGCAGAGCAGCGAGAGGAGAAAAAAAAAAGGCGAATGGTGCCGGCAGAGCAGTGAGGGAAAATAAAAATAAAAATAAAATAATCTGAGTGCTGCTGGTGTAGCAGCAAGAGAAAAAAAACGCCGAGTGCTGCCAGCGGAACGAAATATCAGGACAAATTGCGTCCCAACCAAAGATCGATCGGGACACGGGACAAACACCTAAATATCGGGACGGTCCCGATTTTGTCGGGCTGTCTGGTCACCCTATGCCGAGCTCAAAGTCTACACTGCTAGCTAGCCCCATCGCTCACACTTTTCTATCCACTCTTGTCCTAAATTCTTCATAACGTATTAACTTTTCTGCAAGTAAAATATTTCTACTCGGTTTATTTTTAAAAATTTATAAATAATCAATTATAATACTTGAGTATTTAAGTAATTCGCTCAATGTAAAATTAGCCCAGTCATTTACAAGTTCGGATAAACTAAATGCAGGCACATTGAGTACAGTATAGCTACATTAAGGTATGAGACTGGCGGGATAATATTAAGTAATTCAGCCATTAAGTACTGCTTCCAGTTATAGGAGTCAGTGGTAATCACATGTAACAAGGATTAGGACAGTACTGTAACTGGATTGTAATTGCACCCTAACTACACTGTAGTTAATTTACTTGCCTTGTGAAGTGTAGCTAAAGCTAGTAATTAGGGCTGGTGATAATATAATGTACTGATTTTAATAAAAAATCATGGAAGAGGATAGTTCCTGGGGATTAATAACTTCCTGTGAAGAGCTGATAGCCTGAAGTTCAGCTGAGGGTTGTTAACTCCATCTGGTCATGGCTCCCTAGAAAATACCCTTGGCCAAGTTTGATATAAAGGGGAGCAAAGGAAAAATGTACGTGGATTTCCTTCATAGCTGATTCAGTTTCAGCTGCTATGTCTTGGGCGTGTCGATAGATATAATGCCCAGTTAACCAACCGAGTTTCTTCAATGATGTCTAAATATTCTAGTCAACTTATAAACACTATTTACATTCCAATATTTTGTATCCAATATATGAGTGTAGGGGCTTGTAGCCATATACTCTATTAAGGGGTGCCCATATTAGACTCAAGATGGATAGCTCAAATGCTAGTGCGTATGTTTTAGCCACAATATGCTTACAATGGTTGGGGTTTATGTTAGATTGGCCATGGGCTTCCTGAAACACAGTTCCAGCTTTCGTGAATTCAGAAACGACAGTGCCAGTCGAGTAAAAATATCCAGAACCAGGGGGCTATATAAAAATGCTGTTTCATCAGTCTTCCTGCTTGCGGGAGCCCATCCCAGAATGGAAGGTGGTAATGAAAGTAATTTAACATACATCTATAATTAATTTACTACACTATTCCCGCTGCCGGCAATCAGCCCACCTAGAAAAGTTTGTGAAATTGATCTTATAAAGATGGAAAAGTTAAAGCCAACTGTTTTGCTTTACTCCCAAGCATGTAGGCATTATAAGTGCCATTTGAACTAATGGGTGCGGGTTCATTCAGCAAAAGAACCTGCCTCTCAGAAATGCCAGTGACTATAAACTGGGCCAGAACCTCCCTCTTCGCAGTCACAATTTGCAAGCCCAGATCAGGTAGCCGGGGGCATAAGTTATTGGATTTGCTCTGACAATTCAGTGTGGCAGAGTGTGAGCAGAAGTTCAATATGAGTGCAAAATGTGCCTGCAAACAGAGAGGCCTCGAGGAGGGTGTGGGGCTAAGCTGCATCATGTTTGTGGAAGCACCAGGGAGATGGCTCAAGCCTCACGATATTTCATGGACGTGCCAGCTACCCTGATGTGCTCAGCAGCAACTCGACAGCAGTCAGCAGCGTTACACGATAGGAAAACCTGTGGTGGGAGTTACAGGAAAATCTGTCCCAATAACTTTAGACTCATTCTTCCCTACCCATTTCTCTCCCATCACATACCCTCCTTATATGACTTTGTTTCCATTTCCCATTGTTCTTTCTGCTATTAGCTTATACTATTTAATCAAAAATATGGCTTTGTGCAAGTGGAAATGTCCAACACCAGCTAATGCAGATGCTTGATTCGGATCTCACATCACATTTACACTGGCGTACCTCCCCTTAGCTTCAGTGGAGTTACTCTGGATTTACACTGGTATGAGCGAGCGCAGAATCAGATCTGTTGCGTTCCTAGGCTTAGAGTCCACAGAGACCATTCTGACAGCAGAGGCATGTATGCAGTAGGGCCTTTTGTAGACATGACCTCACTATTTAAGTAGTGAAAATCTAGCCCATAAAATTAATTTTGACGTCATGGTAACAACCAAATAAGTAAGTAAGAGATTTCTAGTTAGTCTGCATCCCTGTCAGATTAGAACAAGAAACCATTTTAAATAGGCACAAGAATAACCCTAAACCTGACTCTCCAGTCTGGGTGAGTCGAATAGAAAGTGCCATCTCTACTTTAACTATGGTAATGAAGCTATGGCTGAGCCAGTCTCTCCTGAATTGTTCCATGGGAGGAGACTCCTGAGAGAGGGGGCGGGAGAGGAGGGTCCTTGTTATGGAAAGGTTGAACGTCACTGACCTATAATAATTATCACACATCTTTGCCCACCTTATATGCCCTGATCTTAACCTGCCATCTTTGCATACTCAATTATTCTTCAAACATATCAGGGTCAGAAGAATTAGTTCCCAAATCAGAGGATTCAGTTCAGCAACTTGCGAGAAAAAGGGTTTCCTTTGAGCTGGTTTTCTGCCAGTGTAATGGCACGGAGTTATTCCTCATTTACACTGGTGAGTGAGTGTTTGCAGAGAGAGAGGCAGGAACTGGCCTGCAGAATTCTGACAAGCGGTAGGGTGCTTGCCTAAGGAGTTTTATGGCCTGATGCATGTTGAGATGCTCCTTTGTCACAAGGCAGCAAATGCTTTCGGTGTTGGCTGCTGGAGACACAATAGCGACAGCCAGCAGCAAAATGTGCAGACCTGCTTTGAAGCAGACAGCAAACATGCAGGGTTGTTTTTAAAATGCCACGAGCATCAGCCCAGTTTAAGATGCCTCCGAGTTCACCTGCAGCACGTGCCATCTCTCTCACGCATACACACAGTCTCTCTCGCTGCAGGGGATTGGGAAAATAGCACTTCCCTAATCCAAATGAGACGCTGGGGAGGTATTTCCCCAGGCATGCGTGTGTGTGTGTGTGTAAGAGAGAGAGATAGAGAGACAGCACTCATCGAAAAGTGGCAGAAGAGGCAATAAAATTGATGGGGTGTTTCTATGTAGCTTTGTGCTCTCATTTTGCGGAAGATGGAAGCATTGCACAACCACTTACACCAAAACAATGATTGCAGCGTTTTAATAAAAGGGAATCTATGCTATAAATTCCAGTGCGTTTCCCATGAGAACTCCAGGAGCCTTTATCCGACCATGTAATGGCATAGCCTACTGTAGGTCGGCCTACTCAGGCAAAATTTAAATTTGCCATACATTGCTCTGCTATAAAAGCCTGTAACCTACCATATGTTAAGGCATTTACATGCCCAATTGGCCTGCCCAGAATGTCTCGGACAGAGAATGGGTACAGCTCCCTGCTCAATCAGCTGGTAGATTACAGGGTGGATGAATGCAATGAAAAAATGCTTCAGCTCTCTAGAAGGTTCCATTTCACCCCTATGCAAGTGCTATTTAGAAAAGCAGCTTTGCCTTCCCCCAGGGGAAAGGGTTAATGGTTTTAGCACTGGATAGGACTAGCTAGATTCCCTGGAGCCCCAGGTTCAAATCCCACTAAGACAAACTCACCCTTTCAAAGCAGATAAATAGAGTCTCATGCAGTTCATTGAATGAGGCTACGTCTACACTACCCCGCGGTGGGGGGCGTAGAGATTCGATTTCAGGGATATCGTATATCCTCTCATCTGCGTGATATATATCCGATCCCCTATCAATTCTCAACTCGACCTCCAACACACCGCGCGCGCGGCGCGGGCGGTGGAGAGGAGAGCGAGAGCCCGGACATCGAGTGAGGGGGAGGGAGGAGATATATATATATAATACTTTTCTCACTCACGTCGTATTCCGTGTGGCTGCTTATCTATCTTTTTTTTTTTTTTTCCCCTTAGTGTAGACCAGCCCTGAGATCTTAAAGACTAGACCAGCTCCTCAACTGGTGTAAGCTGGCGTAGCTCCAATGACCTCACACCAGGCCAGGATCTGGCCCCAGACATGCTGTCTGTTCTGGATGGATATTGAGGATAGGATTTTCAAAAATGCTCAACATTGGCCTAACTCTTCTCTGGCTGAAGTTGATAGGAAGCTTACCATTGACCTGTGTGGGAGTAGAGCTGGACCAATGCTGAACACTGTTGAAAATCCAGTCTTTTGTAAGAATTCATGTTCTTTGCCAACTTTTCTCTCTCTCAGTGCAATGTGTTGATTGGCTGCTACTCTCTCCCTCCCTCCTCTCTCCCCTCCACCCCCCGGAATGGCTGCTTTTTCAGTGATCTTAATTTATTATTTGTATACGGTAGCACTTAGAAGTCCCAGTTATGGGCCAGAATCCTATGGTGCTAGGGCCTATACAAACACAGAATAAAAGCATAGTCCCTGTCCCAAGGCACTTACGTACTTAGATTGGCTTATATGGTATGAAAGTTGGGTGCAAAGCACTGCGGAATGAACTGTACACCAACACTATAAAGGATTAATACATTTCGTCCCTAATTATTTGAGGAAAATTGGTTTGCTATTTCATATGATAGCTATAGATGAAGGCATATTTTTCTGAACTCTTTCCAGTCTTTTTTCCTGAGTTTTGCAAAAGTTCATCAATCAACATTAAGTAAAAGCAGTAAAGAGTCCTGTGGCACCTTATAGACTAACAGATGTATTGGAGCATGAGCTTTCGTGGGTGAATACCCACTTCGTCCGATGCTTCGTAATGGCTGCTAATGAATCATATACAAATATACATGATACCACTATTGTTATTTTATCAGCTAATTTAAAACCCCCACTCGATTAAAGATAGGTGCGTAGTAAGTCAGTGTCAGGATGCATGTCTAAGAGTTTGTTCATTTTCAAGCACTTGTCAACAGAACTATAGCCAGGTCAGTTACAGGCACTTACAGCACGTGGACAAAGTGGTGTTTTTATATTTTTGTGGTTTATACATCACAGCTCAATGAGAATCCATTTCTCTCGAGACTTCCAATATTTCTTCTAAGTTGATACTAATTACTTTTATTTTGTTGTTGTTGTAAATTCTCCTAAAAAATTCTGCCCAGTCCAGAACTATGAGACAGAACTGATTTCTCCCAGCGACTCCAATGGGTCTTATGTGCAGCCCATAAAGTACTTATTTATGCATGTCAAAGCCAACTTCAAAAAAGGACAAAATTACAACTTGTAATTTTTTTAATGTGAGCATTTAAAAAAGGAATATTCAGAAGTACACTGGGGTAATGACGCGTGTTGCAAGTAAACACCAGAGAATGCAACCATTTTCAATGCTTGTGATCTATATATGAAGGCAGCAATCTGAGTCACACCAAAGAGATCAAGCCAAAGAGTTCAAAAGTTTTCAAAAGCCACTAGTGATTTTGGGTTCCTCCATTTTTTTTCTGGTGTCAAGGCAGAGGCACAGGAAAGGGGACTGATTGTCATAAAGTGCTGATCACTCGCCCACTGAAAATCTGGGCTATGGAGACTCAAACTGGGTGTCCAAACATTGTAAGTCACTTTTGAAAATTTGGGCCATGGTAGTTCAAGAACTGAAGCAGAAGGTGAGTGGGTTTGAGCTCTTCATTAGAAAGAAGAAAAGAAAAGGTTAACAGGTAATGTGCTCACAGTCTGTAAGTAACTACACATGGAGAAAATTTCTGCTAGAGAGCTCTTTAATCTAGCAGACAAGGCATAACAAGATGCAATGGATGAAAGCAGAATTTAGACAAATTCAAACTAGAAATAAGGCACACATTTTTAACAGGAGGATACTTAACCACGGTCACAGTTTGCCTGAGACATGGTGGATTCTCCTTCACTTGAAGTCTTTGAGTCAAGATTGGATGACTTTCCAAAAGATATGCTCTAGTAATTCAACTGGGAGTTATGTAGGATCCACCTGATACAAGAACCAGTTAGTGTCATTATGCACGAGATCAAACTAGAGGGTCATTATGGTCCCTTCTGGCCTTAACATTTTGGTGCATATCTCATTAGGAATGGTTTGGATAGGACTGAAAACATGCATGCTTTAAAGAGCTGGTTCTGTTCCTCTTTAGTGGCATTTTTTCCCAATAAAAATGCCCTTTCCAAACAATATAAGCATTTCTTATGGAAAATGTTTGTATTGTTTGGTTATTTTTATTCAAAATTAAAGACAAAAATCTGTTTCAAAACCAAAATATTTTGGTTTTCAGGTTGGGTTCTTCTTTCCTTCCCCCCCTCCTTATCCTGTGGGATGGGGAAAGGGAGTAATGACAGAAGAGAAAGCTTAGAGAAAAAAGAAAACCCATCACCTGAAAAGCATTTTTTCCCCATTTTGAATAGAAACAAGATTTTATTTTTTTTTACAAAATAATAGATTTCCAGGAAAATGACTTAAATCAAAAAATTTTTTTCATGTATTATTCCAAAATTTTTCATGCAATATACTTTTTTTAAGCCAGTCCTGATGTTCTATCATCAACTATGTTCCAAGAAATACATTATGTGATAGGAAAGGTGTTACTTCTCTTGAAGGTAAAATATATATTGATATTTTTGTGTGGTATGTTAAAGATACTAAGGGGCAAATTTTCAGTTTGCTCTTAACCTGGCCTTGATTGTAATCAGTGGAAAACTGCACCACCCAGTTAGATGTACCTGGTATTTGTGCCTGCAAAACAGCGGCCAACAAGTAAGAACTTAAACCTCTCCCTTGTCATTCTTATTTTTTTAAAGAGCCTATTTTATGTTTTAATTAGTTATCTGCACAATGCAAGCAATGGCACACAAGCTAAAGTGCTGAATGTATATTCTATTAAGGAGAAGAGAGGTGATTTTTGTCTTATAGCAACTGCTCTGGCTTTTAGAATATGCTGTAAAGAGATTTTTCAAGCTGAATGCAGTGTTCGGATTTAACCACTAGAGATCAGTCTCACTCTGCATTCAATGCCATGCTGGAAAGACAGGGTTTCATTTAGAGCATGCCTTTTGGCTTTTAACATCTGATTTTCAGAATGTACCTGTTCTCCCCAGGGATCGTAAGGTTTGCCTAGAGGATATTTACATCCCTTCTTTAGGCTTGGTTGTCATTAATTAATTACAGGCAATTTATAAATGAGTGACATGTATTTTTCTTTAAGATAGGTTTTGTTTCTCTGCAAGTATGGCCTCGATCAGTAATCACTTGCTTTATATGTATGCGTTTTGAAGGGTCAAGAGGATCAGTGCTTGGCATCCACAGCAATGTGTGTGTGTGTGTACACATGTGTGTGCTACACATATATTCTAACCATTGCCTCACAGGAGATATGCACTCTCCTCTCAGAATGTTTCAGTTTGGGGGCAAGATTTTTATGCAGAAATTATTTTTCTATTACATTCCTACCTGTTTTCAGTATGTCTCATAAGTGCTACATCTTCCTGTAGCAAATGATGTGTGTTTTAATTTCCTATTTATACCAAAAAAAATCTCAAAAAAACCTAAAGAGGAAAGGAGCAGTTCTTCCTAGAATGCATATTTTCACTGAAGGAATACATGGTGCCGCTGCCTGCTGCCCCATGTATGTACGTGTTGGACCTTCCAGCACAACTCCCATCCCATCCCCAAGAGATCTCGTCAGTCTGGGGATTGGGCAGCCTGACATGGGCAATCCCTACCAAAAAGTGAATGGACAGTCTGTGCCCCTTTGGTGGAGCCTGCCAGCTGGCTGGGTTGAATGCAACCCAGACGGGGTGAATGGAGACCCTGGGGGAGGCCGAAACAGTAGACGATTCAAGAGAACAGCTATTCTGGTGACACGTTCCTCATTTTGGTTTGGTTTGGATTCTGGATCCAGGGAGCTGCATGGCTCCGGTAACATCCCAGGCCTGAATGCTGACATTGAGATTAGGAGCCGGACATTGCTAGGTCAGCCCAGCTCTATTTTCTGACCAGAAGCAAAGCTGCCATCTACTTTGGTCAAAGCTCTGATGACATTGGCCCTGCTCCTGCAAGCCGAGCCATGCATGCAGACCCTGGTGCCCTCACAGAGCCTCGCTGAAGTCCAAATTATAATAGGTTTTAACTCTGTTTTTTGGAGTGCCCAGTATTCATCAAGACTTTTCTTGGCCAAAGTAGGGGAGAGGCATAATGGGAGCTGTTGTATTTGGGGTCTAGCTCTGATGCGGGGAAGAAGGGAGGCCCTTTCCCCCCACTCCTCCACACTGGCCCTCAGGGCTGTGGATAGTGCAGCTGCAGCCACTGGAGTTGGTGGAAGCTGACCCCATGCGGTGTGGCAACTCCGGACCCGCATTATAGAGAAGACCTTCTTCAGCAGTGGCACAGCAGCTGGACTGCCTTCAAACAGAGCTGTCCCGTCTGACCTCTAGCTCAGTGCTGTGTCTGAGCTGTTAGTTCAGTTTCAAATATTTCACAAAGTTGTCTAATCATCTCTCATTTTGCTTCTCGGTGATAAATTGAACATGATGTGCCAATGTAACCAGCCATGACGAATTATCGCGGACAACTGAAAAGCACAGGGAATAAGGGGGAAAAAAAAAAGCGACATGCTGAAAAGTGTGCTCCAACTCTGGATTTCTGTCATGCCACTGCTATGCCATGCGAGTCTGCCTCAGTGACTGAGTGCAAAGTAGTAAAGAGTGCAGAATTCGTCTGAATGTTTTAGGAAACATCTGGCATGAACATGTCTCCTTAAATCTGGAGTGTGAGATTGAACAGAATAATGTATTTAGGGAAACATTGTTATCAAGGATTAACAGCTACGTCTCTACAACAGACTGTGGTCACCTGTAGAAAGTCAACATTTGCTAATGCTCACTGTTCATCTGTGCCATCCCAGGGCATCCCCTTGTGGCTTGAAGTGGCCCTGCAGACACCCTGACTCAGTCTCCCTGAGGTTTCCAAAAATAAACCACTCACAACAATGTCTTTAAAATCATGTTCCCCCTTTCTTGGGCTCTAATTTATTCTTCATAGGTCCCACTTCCCAAAGTGAGCCCCCGTTTATCTGCTGCTAATTCAGGGGCTGTGTGGTTCAAGTCCTGGTTTCTTCAGCCTGCAAGCTCATCCCTTTAGATCAGGGCTTCAGAGCCCTCCTTCCAGACTGTATCCCCTGAGTCCTGGCCTCTGGGGCCCACAAACTCACCCCTTTAGATCAGGGCTTCACAGCCTTCCTCTTAAAGGTTGTGTGCTAGCTGAATTCTTCCTTTCTCTGGTCTCTTATCAGCTAGCTTCAGCAGCTCCCCCTTACCTGGGCTTGGAGACTTCTATTGAGATCCACCCACCCACTCCTTTAATCTTTCCCAAGTGGGTCTAATACGTCCCAAACACCTATCTGGGCTGGCTGGGTGATAGGTGAGTTTTATCCCATGCACTCTACAAGGTTCCTGCTCCCGGGCCCTTAAAGGAATAATAGGCTGGGTTTTTCTATGCCTTCCCCTCCAAGATACTATTTCTCATGGCCAGGGCATGGATGGTCAAGTCTAGTGGGTGGAGCTGGAGTTGAGCCAGAGCTAGAATCAGAAGCCAAGAACCAGGGTTAAGGCTCAGAGCTGGAGTCAGAAGCCAGGAACCGGGACCTTGGGAGCACTGACAGACCCTCTGTGGGCAGTGCAACATGTAGTGTTGGGCCCATCAATCAATGCTCCACTGGAGCTGTTGGGTGGTGACATGGATGCAGCAGTAGCTCAGGGACCAGCAAACCCAGGTTCTAGCCCTGTAGGTCCTCACACTATCTGTTCTCTGCAATCATCTTCCTCTCACACAATGTCTGCTTTGGTTACTGGGAGCAGGGTGACTGGCCTCTCAAGCTACCCCTTCTGACCTCAAAGGTCTGGTACTCTATTTCTCACATTGTACAGTGGTATCCAAAACACCACAATATCAGATTAGTTTGTGTTTAGGAGATGGAATAACTGTGGTATCTCACATTTTGTTGTGTGCCAGCAATTGGCAAATGTGGACTTTTTAATGGGGACAACTGAAATAGTTAATTCTCAATAAAATGTTTTTAAATCAGTGAAACTCTTAAGCTGTGGCTGACTGAAGATAAATGCCCAACAATGATCACTCATGCTTGCTGCCTAGGAGTTTGGTTACAATCCCAGTTACTGCTGGATAGTCACCTTTCAGCAGTAGCCAAGGCAGCTTTTGCAACCATCACTTTCTGATACACACCTTGCCACTGTGATCCATGCCCTTGCACCTCAAGACTGGTCTAGTGGAATGTGCTCTGCATGGAGCTACACTTTAAATCCATTTGGGAGGAGAAGCTAGTGCAGAATGTATCAGTCCACTTAGTAAGCAAAGTGCTTTACTGTGAGCATATTACTCGTACTCCATAAACTACAGAGGCCACTTGTGGGGTTCTGGGTGGAATGTGACGTGTTGATATTGATTCCTAAAGTCCTAAAGGGCTTAGAACTTTCATAGATGAGGGGCTGCCTGTGCTGTATTGCCACAGCTGAAATCTGCAGATGCGTTTGGTCTAGTCTGCTTTCTTTATAAAGGAGATGGGACTGCAGCCCTGAGAAGTAACTAGAGCTGAGCAAATAAGATGTTATATTCATCCTGTTTTCTTGCAAAATAGCTATGAGCAAATTGTGATTAAGTTATTCAAGAACATTTTTGAAAAGCTTTTTAAAATGTTGATTATCTCTGGGGATCCAATATTCATTGTTCATCACCTGAGCTGGACCAGTGAGCTTTGAGCAGTCACAAAAGTCACATGGTATTATTTTTGTCACCTGATTGAATGAATGCCGAATTCCTTCCAGAGTGTGCAAACTTAAAATTCCTTTTCTGCAAACTCTTGTGCACAAGGCTTTGAAATCCACTTTTTACAAACATTTGCGCCAGTAACCTTCAATCTCTGTGGACAATGAGCACAAAAGAGACATGAATACATTTACAAACTCAAGTGAACATCGGCAGAGATTTCTTTTAGCATTTGTCTATTTCTAGAGTTGACTGTTGGCCAACATGGCATCATATGGTTATTTTCTGATGAGCAGAAGAGGCATCTGCTTGTCAAATATTCAGATCCTGGAAACACTGTCCCACCTCCACCCTGAAAGCCTAAATAGTTGATGTTCACCCATTAGTCTTGTGATGAACCGCAAGCCTCTCTGAATTGCCAAAAATCACAGTATGCATCTGCCAGGGAGTAGAAATTACAATGAATGCAGGAGCTAGCTGTTCTGCTGGAACTATAAGATACTACTCAGAAAGGATCCCTGTGAGATGGAGGAAACAGGAGAGAATGGGGGAATCACACATGTAGTATCACTCCAAAATGGCCTTATTTCCCTCCCCAGGTGCCAGACATAGAACTTGATTCTGATCTCACAAACAGCAGATGGAGACATATCATCATTATGTATTTGCTTAGTATTGAAAAAGTGCTTGTCACAACATAGGAGAGGAAGAGTGCATTAGAATATTAGCTGCTGAATTTGCGCATGCATACGCTGTAGATGATTTTACAGGAAGTGTGTGACAAATATGCAATCATATATTCAAGATCCTAATCTTGCTGTAAGAGAGAAATTAACTGGAAAGTATTTGACTGAGTCCCAAAAAGAGATGTCATTGCATTTAATTTGTATTTATGTGGCAATTTAGAGACAAACAAGAAGCACTGATTAAGTGTAGAATAAAATATAACAGCAAATTGAGATTGTTTTAGTTTGCACTCTATCTAATTAAGCAGGAAGAATGACAGATTTATATGCTATGACCAAACAAGAAATACACTAAGTTTAAATGCTTCAGTTCTGGGGGATTCATTTTATTCACAGTGTGAATCAAAGAGCAGAAAGTCAGTTGAAACACTGGCAGTATGGGCCCAGCCTTGCAGGTGTTGCATTGAAATCAATGGAAATTTTACAAGTGAACCATCAGCTGGAGGAGGCTCTGTTTTGTGACCCACTCGTAGAGGCTCAATATGGATTCTAGAATGTCAACTAACATTCTTGGTGACAGCATGATGATACTATTTCCTTTACTGCTGCTATTTATATCTATTGTCACTGGATCGCAGTGCAGGACAGCCGGAGGTGCAGCATGGTGGAGATGCAGAAAACCAGTGGTGCTACTGGAAAAGTCCTTGCTCTTCTGCTCCAGCACTGCTAAATACAAAGACGGGCAGAGGCGAGAAGCCCTTCCAGCAGGCTTTATGCATGGAGGAGCTAAGCATTATGGTCCATCACGGCACATTCAAATCCAGTCCCTCACATATTTGTGGTAAAGCAGCTTTATTAAGGCCAAATTCTGCTTCCGAAGGAGCATTCGCATAAATCCCATTGGCAAAGGAACTCCAGACACCCGCATCCAAAGATTTCTGAGGGGCTGGTCTGAAAGTGCATAATGAACTCTGACAAGAACTAAGCACCATCACAAACCTCGCCCACCTTCTGTTCCAAGTGCAAAGCACACACCTTCAATCTTGCTTTCTCTAATAAAAAACAAACAAAAACCAAACCCTACCACAACAAAACCATGCCAGTGCACTTACAATTCTTCTGCTGGGGATAGGACAGGAGAAAAATGACACCTGAGGTTCTAATCAGGCCACTTAATGCACTACTGGAGGGTACTCAGACACTACGATGATGAAGGAGGTACACGAACTGACATATTACACATGCACACACACTACATTAAGAGAACATTATTACGCTTGTAAAGTCAAGCATTCACAAGTTTGGAAACCCCAGAATTAAGGTTGCCTGGGGGGTTGGTACCTACTCAGTCTCATCCGCATGGCAAGCTCTCAGAGGCTCGAGTATGCTCAGCGAGGATGACTCTTTGGAGATTTTAGATGCTAAAAATTGAAGAAGCCTCTACTGAACATGTGCAAATTGCCTGTTTAGAACGGCTTATCATCCAGTCAAATTTAGGCAGTTTCACAGGAATGGCCAAAGGCACATCTCTGACAAAGACCACATTTCAAATCCCTGCTCCAAAGCATGCGGGCAGTAGAGCTGTTAAAAAAAAAAAGAATAGTCACCAGAATTTTTTTTAAATGTTGGCAAAACAGAATTTTTGCCCTATCCTCACTCTCAGAAACAAGACAACCATTTTGGCTCCAACTGTCCAGACAAATTCAGTGTGAAGCAGATGCCCAGCATGCAAAGTGTCATTCTAAATGGTCAACGATTGGCAAAAGTTGTAAGCAACTGAAACCAGGCTCTTATAAAAGGGAGTGTTGGGCAACCTTAATAGTAGGCACAGCTACTAGCCCCACGTAGGAGAATAGAATAGACATTCCACAGAAATGCAAAACTCAAGTCCAACTTCCACTGAACTCACGAGGACAAACAAAATTCACCTCGAATACACACACAGCTAATTGTGCACGGAAATTACTGAAAACTTAGATGCTTTACTACACAGTATGTTTTGCTTTATCAGCACGAGGAAGAAGACACCATGAACCAGTGTTCTCATTTTTTTACCTACCCGTACCTTTTAAGATTTCTGAGCCATTAGTGTTTTCTAAGTGACAAGAAAGGGAGATTTCCTATCAAATACGCTCTGCTGTAAGTACTGTTGTAACATTACTTAATAAACATTTAAACACATGCCAGCACACACACAAACATGAAAATACTGCTCTTTGTCCTGATTATAACCAATCGCATGATTCTAAACATGAAAAAGAATCCTATTAAGCACAAAGAAAGGTCAACAACATAATTCTCCATTGCTCCCTAAAAAATGAAGATCCATTAGAAAATACATCCCATGCTTTTAGAAGACATGTTCCGGCAGATCTCTAAATGAGGAATGGCAATAATTTTATAGCGTCTGGCACGGAAAAGGTCAGTGCTAAGACTCAACGGCCATAATATTGAAAATGAATAAAACCAGGAGTGAATTCACAGCAAGAAGGAATCTGTCTGAAAGGAATACTCCGCCCCGGTACTCACTGGACTTTTGCTTTGGAGTTTACTTTGAAAAGCTGTATTTGAAAAAAAGCAAATGTTTGTAAAGAAAAATCAGATCTTGTATTTAGTTGTTATTCAGATGGACCTTTATGTTCGTCTGGTCCGAGCTCCTGCACAAATGCAGGCCAGGTGCACAGGGAAAAGCATGTTGCACTCTCTGATGGAGTGGAGAAGTGGCCACACCCTCACTGTGTCCTAGGGAGCACCAGGAGGAGTTCTATTTGCCTAAGAAGCGGAAGTAGGGGAGAAGGGTCCCTGCAACAACAGCACTTCCCGTGCAGTCATGCATGCAGGGACCACAAGCTGCGAACACGCCCAGGGCTGGCAAAGAGGTAACAACATGCTTTTGTCCTGCTGCACCCTTCACCCTCCTAAGGATCATAGACTCATAGACTTTAAGGTCAGAAGGGACCATTATGATTGTCTAGTCTGACCTCCTGCACAACGCAGGCAACAGAAACTCATCCACAGACTCCTATAACAAACACCGAACCTATATCTGAGCCATTGAAGTCCTCAAATCATGGTTTAAAGACCTCAAGCTGCAGAGAATCCTCCAGCAAGTGACCCGTGCCCCACGCTGCAGAGGAAGGTGAAAACCCCCCAGGGCCTCTGCCAATCTGCCCTGGGGGAAAATTACTTCCCGACCCCAAATATGGCGATCAGCTAAACCCTCTAACATCCCATCACAGCCCATTGGGCATATTTACCGATGCTGCAGTAGGCTACTGACATCTGCACTGAGGCCCTCTGGGAGACACTGGGCTAGACACTTCTAGTCTGTGTGGTTAGGCAGAGCTCCATCAGTAGAGAATCTGGCCTGTTAGGTCTCCCCCATGCCTGTCGCAGCATGAGCCCACAAATAGAATACTGGACTCAGTACAACAGTCTATGCAGAGGAAGGATAGTGCAGTGGTGGGGGCACCCACCTGGGACTTGAGACACCTGGGTTCAATTCCCTGAAACCTTTCTCTCTCTCTCTCTTCCCCCACTCCCCAAAATAAGGCTTCCCATGTCATCTTAGGGCAGTTACTCTCTGTGCCTCAGGTCTCCCTCTGAAAAATGGGGTAATATCACTTCCCTACATCACGTGGGTATTGTCAAGTATCCCAAGGATTCTAAATACATAACAGCCCCACAGCCAGGTATGCTATCAACAGATGCAAAGGAAATTCAGCATGCCCTAAAATAACCACTCTGAGTAAAGCTGAGAGATTTCAGCATACCTCCCTAACTGCTCCATCTCTAGACTTCAATTAATACCCATGTGTTCTTTGGAAGCAAAGCAAAGTGTGTAGAGTCCTATCTATTCAGAGGCTGTGTGCAGCCGTCCGGAGAGAATCAAGGCATCACATTCCATGCTCTGCAGGTCCTGGGTGAAGTCTGGGAACTTTATCTGCATGGGTGCGAAGAGGCTGGGTGAACTGAGAAGCTGCATTTGTAATCCTGCTATGAGGAAACACCTGCTTTGATCAGGGAATTATGCCCTACATGTATCATGTCAGCTCATCCTGTCTTTAGTTGGTTAGTGAAGTTTTATGTTGGCCAAATTTGGAAGACTTCTTTTTCCTAAACTTACTTTTTTTTCTCACCATAATTGCATGCAAAATTCTTGGATTACATATGCTGTGCAATGACTGGTGTATCTATGCTATGAATAAGGACTATCATATCTCATAAATATATTATAAAGATCAGAATGTTCAGCGCTCATTACAAGTCAGTACCAGTTATACAGTCTGACAGCGCTCGATGTCAGCTCCAAACCAAACTACAGCTGTTCGGCAGTACATGAGGAACAATGCATGCAGAGAACAAGACTAGATTTTTTAATGTACCCGATAAGATCCAGTGCTGTGGACTTGCATCACAAATGGTGCAACCATCCTTTCTGCAAAGTGAAAGGCCTGGGCTTTCCACTTTGGGCTTGTTATTCTGCATTTGTAGTACTGAGAACCAGAGCTGCAGGGACTGATTGGAATTTACGGCTGTCAGTTCAAACAGCTGGCCTAGTGGGTTGGTCCAGGAGTGACTGGCCTTTCTGGTTCTGTTTACATACCATTTACCCACCTGCTTCTTACTTCATATCCTGCTAGTCAGTCCTTGCCAATAGAGCATGATTCAGAACAGCAACTGGATCTGTACCTGCCTACTAGAAACATACTGGAGGTCTTAAATCAACTAGCCGCTGATTGTTTATCTATAATCCAGTCAGAAGGGTAAAAATCTCATTTGCTCCTAGCACAGTGTGCATTTGGAATTATCACGTGGACAGGGCCCTGTAACAAGCTCTCAGGTTACTGTGATAGCATGTAGATCTGAGCTGAATTTTGCAAGAACGTGCAACCTGGTTTAAGTTTGGTTGAAGAGTTTAACGGGGTTATTCAATAAGGACCTGATCCTATTTTCATTTAAGTCAATGGGAGAAGGATCAGGATATTAAAGTTGCAGCCACTTTGACCTCCACAGCCCCATGCCTTGGCAAACAGCAGCTGCCCCCAATTAAATGTTTTACAGTAAACTTTCAAGACCTAATAGCACCCTTGAAAGAACCCTGGGCATCTATATGTTCTCAACATCTCCATATGCAGTAAACGGCTATAAAAATATGCGATCACCACATATTATGGGCATTTAAAATTACATTTAAAAGAGTATAGCAATAAAGCAATATATTCTCCATTTTAGTGTGGCACATTATTGTACATTAGGATACTTAAATGCATCCCCACGAGCAGGAAGTACTTACGCAGAATGTCTATAACTGACCTTGACGCAAGATGAGATGATACATACCTAACTCCCGACTTCTTACACTTTGCCTAGGAGGACTTAGATAATGTTGTAGGCATGCAAAAGAGGTTTAGGCTGCATGCAATGTCTGGTAGTCAATGTTTTGATTTGCATGGTGTTGATTAGTCTACAAAAAAGGAATTCTAGAACAAACAAAAATATCAATGAACCAAAAGAAAAATCTGGTAGGCAACATCTATAAGATGTCAGTCAATGCTTAACGGCTAGACTGAGGGATGTGGGGGAGCTGGCCAAGGGGCAAGTCAGCAAAGTTGATACTATTTAGCTAATAGTGCCTTGGGTTCTTTAGCAAACACAAATGACAGGACTTTGGTTTTGCATATACTTAAACAAATGACACCACCAACATCCAATGCCTCCCAAGACCACGCTGGAGAGTTGGTTTATTATGGACTCAGGAGGAGGAGTGTCATCTACTGAAGCACCAAAACATCCGGGTGTTTGCAGTGGGGAGACTCCTATTGAAGTTTTGATCTGCCTTGATGCCTACATGGCTTGTGAAATATGACAAGATTGCACATAGGACAAGATGAGGGTAATTTGGCTTGTTTGTTTTTTCCAGTGCCAAGATAAGGAAGAATTTCCACTCAGCCCCTTCATGTGTCAACTTGAGATGATAATCTTATAACTGTAATGAGAATGAGTTAAAACAGGATACTACTTTCTCTTCTCATAATGATCTTTGTGATGAAAATTGATTGATTTTATGTCACTTTCTGTTCTCTTTATAATTTTTATGAGAACACAGTAGCAGAATTTCATCTCTCATAAATTCTATATAAATTCTGCTTTAGCCTATGCAACTTGCAGCATTCATTTTGGCTGGCTATTTCACTGCTCCCCTGTTTACAACCTGGCAAAGAGGAAAAATGGCCAATCAATCAAAATATGGAATACTGAAAAGGTCAACATAGTCCAGCAGGCTACCACAATTCCCTGAATGTAGTAGGCATTTTTATTCTGTTGCATCATTCCAGATGTGCCCAGATGTGGATTCCCTGTATGATTGCCTGGAACGTCTCCAGCCTTGCACAAAATAGGGAAAGAAAGACTCTTAACTAAAGGAAATGTAACTGAATGGGATGGGGAGACTTTTCTACAACCTCTCCAACCACCTCAACAGTGCCAACGTGGCATACTTACTACTGGGTATTGGAAAGAGCCAAAGAGATCACTTATGGCAAAAAAACATTGCCAACATGGACTATCTTATTACCAGCCCCTCAAAGTGAAATGGTATTAACTACTTAACAGGTCCTTATAACAGGCTTGAGACTGTTCTTTAGCATAGCTGCCTTTCTCAAAAAAGTGAGCTCACTAATCAAATGTGAATCATTTTCCTTTAAACCCCATGTGACCTTGATTAGTTTCCAAACACCTCGCATACTGCTTTTTTATTAATCCTCTTTCCCTGTCATTCAACATCCTCCAGTAGGAATGTGAAGCAATTTTCTCCACGTACACACAAGGTAATGAAAGAGCTGAACTTTGGATACCTCCATGCTCAGTGTTAAACAGGAGCAGGTATACTAATCAATTGTCATATCCCGCAGCAACTGATAACTCAAAAGCCCCGTTCAGAGGACAAGTTGCATACTATGGAGATACTGGAATGAAATCCTCAAAAATGGACAAAATACATAAGAATAGCCATATGTCAGACCTATGCATAGGCCTGAGACCTCCCCATATTTGTGTGGTAACAAATGGTCCATCTAGCCATCCGGCTTCACCAGCTGCCGGATCTTGTCTTCCAACTGTGGCCAGTGCCCAATGCTTTTGAGGGAATGAATGAAACAGGGAAATTTTGAGCAATCCATCTCCTTTTGTCCAGACCCAGCTTCTCACCATCAGAGGTTTAGGGACAGCCAGAGCATGGGGTTGCATCCCTGACCATCTTCGCTAATAGCCATTGATATACATATCATCCATGAATTTATCCAATTCTTTTTTCAGCCCTGCTATACTTTTGTCCTTCACAACATCCCTTGGCAATGAGTTCTTCAGGTTGACCGTGCATTGTGTGAAGAAGTACTTCCTTATGTTTGTTTTAAACCTGCTGCCTATTCATTTCATTGGGTGACCTCTGGTTCTTGTGTTATGTGAAGGGGTAAATAACACTTAGGGTATGTCTATACTTACCGTCCGGGTCGGCGGCTAGCGTTCGACTTCTCGGAGTTCGATATATCGCATCTAATCTAGATGCGATATATCGAACTCCGAACGCGCTCCCGTCGACTCCGGAACTCCACCACCGCGAACGGCGGTGGCGGAGTTGACGGGGGGAGCTGCGGACTTCGATCCCGCGGCGTCTGGACGGGTGAGTACTTCGAACTAAGGTAGTTCGAGTTCAGCTACGCTATTCGCGTAGCTGAACTTGCGTACCTTAGTTCGACCCCCCCCTTAGTGTAGACCAGGCCTTACTTTTACACTTTCTGTACTCCATTCATGATTTCATAGACCTCTATCATATCCCCACTTAGTCGTATCTTTTCTAAGCTGAACAGACCCAGTCTTTTTAATCTCTCCTCATATGGAAGCTGTTCCACACCCCTAATCATTTTTGTTGCCTTCCTCTGTACTTTTTCCAATTCTAATATATCTTTTTTTAACTGTGTGTTTAATTGACTTCAGTTGTGTGGGCACAATTAAGTGTAGGTGCCAGTGATAGAAGTTAGCTATTTGTGACCATAGATCGGATGTAACAGATAGGGCCCAGATCCCCAGCCAGCATACATCAGTGTAGTTCCACTGAAAATAATGGAGTTACACCAATTATACTAGCTGCGGATCTGGACCCAGGATGTCAAAAGTATAACATTTGTACCCACAATTAGATGGCACAAAGATAGAGGGCATGTTGAGCCACTGAAAAAAATTTAGTCCATTGTCAACAATGCAGCTTATTCTTGTATTAGGAGTGAAAGCCACTGCTTAACTCTTTCAAATGGGAGAGCTGTATCTAAGAAAACCACAGGGTGGAATGACAGTTGTGTATTTGGTGCTATAAAACCAGTGAGCTGGAGCATGGGAATGCACTGCTGTTATTGTACAAATATCATGGCTGTAGCAAAGCTCCAAGAAAAACTATACAGTTTTGCCCCCATTAGGAATTAACATCGGGATAAGAAGTTCAAATGCTGATATTGCCGGCACAATGATGCAAAAAATGCAACTTCAGTAGTTGTCCTGACTGCACGTTCACAGCTCACTAATTTTATATCCCTTGTTTCTCATTCAATTATTTATCCTGAGCATCTGTGTTACATTTACATGATGTCCCCAGTGAAATGGAAGAAAGGATCCTGCATGAAGCAATAGAGCCTCCTGCAGCTACCAGGTGCGAAGAATTTCAGTTGCCTCTTTTGCTCCTCTGCTACTAGCTTTGGCAGGTTTGCAATCTCCCTCCCTTCCCAAACGTAACTGAATCGTCAGCCATGAATCTAATACAGGAATGAAAAGGCTATAGCTTTATATACAAAACAAGACAACGATATAGGGTGACCAGATGTCCCGATTTTATTGGGACAGTCCCGATTTTGGGGGCCTTTTTCTTATATAGGCTCCTATTACCCCCCATCCCCTGTCCTGATTTTTCACACTTGCTGTCTGGTCACCCTACAACGATTCCAGTGTGAATCATGATCATCATAGGAAATCAAACAAAATATTACTTTAGAGCCCCTCCAACCTGCATTGCTCTTCAGATAAGAATCACATTCCAATCCAAGAGAAAAACAACATCCCACTTGAACTTGAAGGTCAACTATTCTCTGTCGACCTCTTGAGAAATGCACACATACAAATTATACAGATTTACCACTCAGACATTTTACCCTTATGCTTATTATAAAAATAAGGGGATCATGACATTTTGACTTTAAATAAGATCTCCAAGCGGACAACCTTGAGACACACTGATCTAGACCATCTCCTTTATTAGACAATCCTTCCTACCTTAACCAGATACCCTCCGCAGGATTTTGGCTAACCTCTTGGCATGCCCATGCTATCTGTCCCTGCAAGCTGGGCTCATTGGTTTAGGAATGAGACAACACAACTTCTTGTGACTTTCCCTCTTTCCTCTGGAAATTATGAGAATATTGAGGCTTATTACTATACAAAGTTGCAGTCTCAGCCATTACAACCAGGATGTCCTCCCTCAGGGTGCACCTGTGAACAATGATGGTAGGTTTGCTTCTTCCCTTGCTTTGAAATGTATTAAACTTTTTGGTCTCTTGCTTTTACTCTAGCCTGTTTTTTCTCTCTGCAGGCAAGAAGCCACTTCCTCAATTACTACTGATGACTTCTTTCCCGGCTGTCAGAAAACCAGTTTTACTAATAAAATGGGGCAGATGTAAATCTCACCTTCTCACAAAGAAGACGGAATTATATTATAATACTTCCATCTTGATGATAGTCCCTTTTGTGCTGATTGCAGATTCGCTTAACTTAGTCCCATCTTTTCACTAAGATGGGACCATGACAGTGTTTCTTCCTAGATCCTAAAGAGGAATTTGACTGCAAATAATTAAAAAATGTATGTAGAATGTTTGCTACAAAACTCCGCAACACATGAAATATGCCAGCTTGAGGTTTGTTATAAACTAGAAACCGACCACGTTTATTAAGCCTTTGGAGTGAACTTGGGTTGAGTTTTGGCAGAACCTGTGCTCATCTGAATCTAAATGATCTTGGCCATGTTTTGGCAAAAATAAGTTTAAGGACCATCTAGACCACTTTACTTATTGGCTTCCCTTCCCTCTAACCTGTTTTTCTGTCCGCTCTTAAACTCCTGCAGCAATGCTTTGTCTATCCAGAAAGCCAGGTTGCCAGTTCTCGCAATATTATCCCAAGTTTCATGATATTTGGTATTTTTTCCTCACATCCCAGCTCCTGGATTCAAATAAGTATGTGAGAATCTCAGCTTTCATTAAAAAAAAAAAGAAAAGAAAAAAAAGGGAGCAAGTTTTTAGTTCATATGGCTGAGGAGAGAAACTAGTAAACATGACCTGAGTGCACCCTAAAGCCTCGAAAGATGGAAGGTCAAATAAAAAGAACCCAAATATATATTATATTAAAATCTCATGATTTTCTGCAGCCTGACTCATGATGTGTGAATGCTTAGGGTTGGCAATAATAGGAAAGCATCCAGCAAAAGAGTGGATGCTACCATAAATAAACAAAAGCATTATCAATAAATAATAAGCAGACCAGGACGGTTTTGTATTGAAATCAGACCCATCTCTTGCTTCCTCATGCATCCAAAATAAACTCAGAACTTTCAAATGAATTTCACTCTAGGATTTTGAAATTGCACAAGCCCAAAACTTAGAGAAGAGTTTGTGGTTTCTGAATCCACCAGAATGGGGGGGAAAACATCAAAGAAACTATCTACACAAAGCCCAACCTAGTTTTTTTTTATTTTTTTATTTTTGCACAGCAATAACTTCCATTTTAATAAATGAACTTTTACAGTGAGGGAAAAACAAGGCAGGAAGATTTGTGTGTTAAAAAAAATCTGTTTGCGAACCCAGGAATGTGACGATTTATTTGGCTGTTTGATGTAGCAATGAGATCCTCAATCAGCTAATTCAAAGCTAATTGACTCATTAGCTCAAACACATATTCTCTTGCTGAGAGTACTGGGAAGAAGAAGAAAAAAAAGCCAGCAGGGAGTCCATGTTAGTTTTGCTGGTATGCAAAACTCACATTTCTGCACAACATTATTGCTTAACACGGACACTAATATGTTGTTCACATATTGAAAACACAGTGATTTATGGGCTTCTTCCATTTTAAGACTTCTGCTTTAGCAAGCCAGACATCTAAGGTGCTTTTCGTTAGCTTTTGCTCCTTTTGACTGTAAAAGCAACACACTGGAGAAGGTTGTGAGGGACAAAGAATGCTTTCTATTGGACTGCTATTCAACTTCCCTAACAGATGCAGAACTCTCAGAACTAGAATGTAAGAAAAGTTTGCCCAACAAAAGCCTCTCTAAAATCCTGTATCATAGATATTGATTTTGCAGTATTGCTGTCACCATAGTTCCATGGCATACTTATCATATGAAATCGCAGATCTATCACTGACAGCAATATATATTTTTAAAATGTTTAAATCAGGAAAAAGATACATATTCCATACTTTCAGTGAATCTGGACAGTGACAATGGGCCTCAAATACAGTCTTCTTTGCATCTGAGCATCTCTGAACTCTCCATCCCCCCTCTATTCTATTCAGCATCATGAAGTAGACAGAGCACTGGACAGGAGTGCAGAAAACCTGGTTCAATTCCTGGCTTTGTTGGTTGACCAAGCACCTTTGCCTCCCTGTGACTCAGTTCCCACAGGTGTATAACGGGGATGATACTGACCTCTTTTGTAAAGTGCTTTGAGATCTACTGATGCTAGGCAGGTCTGAGGGGCAAGTTCTTCCATGCAATGCATAATGCAGGTGAAGCATCTCTACACCCAGACATCATAGCGAGATTATGAATCAACATATCAAAAGGTGGTGCTCAGCTCCCCATTGGCAGGTGCCCTGGGGTGCTCTATTCACCCCTGGTGTGCCTCTTCGTGGCCACATCTGGGATTAGCTCTGACAGGCTGACACCCCTTCCTGCAATTGCTCACTCCACCTCTCTCTCTCTCTCTCTCTCTCTCTCAGGACTTAACTGCTCCTGCTTCATGGCTTCACCCTCCAGCCAGGTCACCATAGTTCTTCCCCCTTCCAGGTTTGTGTGTGTGTGTGTGTGTGTGTGTGTGTGTGTGTGTATCAGTCTCTTTAGAGACCCACTGTCCCAGGCAGTCTTCCCATTCACTGCCCCTTAATGGGGCCACTTCCCCAGTGGCTGGTAGGGGAACCCAGGTCTGCCTTCTACACTGGGTTCCAGCCCAGGTACCCTACAACCAGCAGCCAAGGTCTGCACAGTCCTAAACCTTACTGCTGTATCCCTGAGCTACCTCCTACCTTGTCTTCTCTCATCCTGAGAGTGACGGCAGATACACCCTCTCTGTCCATCCCCCTCTACTCTCAGCTACTGGGCTTTACACAGGTCCCTCCTGTTCCTCTCCAGCTGAGTGTCATCTCTATTTAGTCCTCCTTATACCCTGGCTCCCCTCCCATGTGCAGCCCAGATTGTTAATTGGCCCACCTAGCCACCTTAACCTCTTCATCCTTGTGTGGAGTGGACACCCCATCACAGCAGGTTATTCTAAAATTGTCTACAAGAGAATTTCTTGCACCTTCCCAGCCACATTGTCAGACTGGATACACACTCGATACAAAGCCTACGTTCCAAGGTGCAGTTTGTTTCATCAAGCAATTTTGATTCGATATGGGTCTTATTTAGGGCTTGTTTCATATGCAATCAGGCAGCCAGCGTGCTGTCTCTCCTACTTATTATGCTCATTGGGATTGTTTCACTATTTACCTTGCCCTCCCTCCCTTTGATTTGTTGTATCCACCTGTTGTTGTCTTATCATATGTGTAGATTATAAACTCTTTTGGGCAGGGACTGAATTTGTACAATGTGTATGTGTGGTGCCCAACACAATGAGAGTGGCATAAGAGCCTGTGTAGAATAGAATAGAGCCCTGATCCCAACTGGTGTCATTAGCTGCTGTCATAATAGAAATAAATAATAATATAACTATACAATTGTATAACTCCTTGAGTGTTAGGCACACAGATTCCTTTTAGCGCCCCACCTCACCACACCAATCCCAGGTGGTTGACGACAATTAACAACACTTAACACTTCTCACCCAATCTGGGAAATATTTATTTGCATTCCTTTGATTTTTATTAATGTCAGCTTTGCTGTTAGATTTGTTTGTTAATCCTACTTCTGTGCTGTCCAAATGCAATTAAACCCAGATGATTGTACATAAAGGGATAGCTGCATCAGATCTCAAGGTTCATTGTGTTATTTCATATAAAATGATTAGCTGTTAATTGGTTTAATGGAGAAAAAGGTAAAGAAAGTCTTTTCTCCATGAAACTAATATTTCCTATGTATTGCATGGCCTACTGTTGCTTTGTGACTGTTTCAGGCATGTGGTTAGCTACCCTCATTCTGGATGCAGCCTCACTTAAGTCAATGGAAATATCCCAATGTCCAGTGGGAGCAGGATCAGAAAAGAGGAGCTATTTAATGCTAGTGTGTCAATATTTACAAGATCATTATAAATCTGGAATCTTTCAGGGCCAACCCTTTAGTTGGTGTAAATCAACATAGCTCTATTGACTTCAGTGGATCTATGCTGATTTCCATAGTTTGTAATTATGAAATTACAGATTTCCAGCCTTGTATACCACAATGTTCAGGACTGTGGGTTTCTTTTCATATTGAACTGTTTGTGCCAACAAGCTCTGCAGACATGCGTTCCTTATCAGCAGCAGACGTGATAAATTACTGGAAACCGCCATACCCAACCATTGTTGGTTCACCTACACCTTAATGACAACTTGTTAACCTCCCCACATCCCATACCCTCAGCGATGACTCATCTGCTTGGCATCTTTACTCACCATCCATCAGCACTACCTCACAAGGTCAGTAGTCTCCACCATGCTCTGACTTCTGGGTCTGAGATCCTGCATCAGGTCTGCAGCTCACCCATGTGCCTGGCCTCATCTCACTGGGTCAAACTCTGAGATACTCATTCAGTTGTCACCTGGTCCTCACTCAGAGAGAACAACCATCAAGCTGGGAGTCACTGTAAGTGTGGAGGATTGCATAACAACTGAGTAAGGAGCTCAGCACATGACCTAAAATCAGCTGTTAGAAGACTAGTTCACTCATTTGGTTGTACGTGTTACTGTAGCACATTCAGGAGGATATGGCTTTAGATGGTGTATGAGATAAGGGGTAAACTGTGTTTTTCAGTTCTGATCACAGTTTAATGATGTTCTATGTATATACATAGAGTATATAAATATTTTTATGCATGGATTTTTACTCATATTCCAAGTTCTGTTCAAAATTTCAGCCCAGCTCCTTAAAGTCAATGTCAAAGTCAATTAATTTACAATGGCTGAGGATCTAGCACTCCTCTTCATGATCAACAGGATGGCCAGAATAGTTCTAAATATTCCAAAATAATGTCATACTGACTTGAGTTGATGACAGCAAAAGCTGTAGTTTAACAAAGTATCCTAAATGGACCCATCAGAAAGTTATTATCAAGGTTATTAAAAAACAATTGTAACCATGAGTTGCAGGGCTGAACATCCTCTAGGTCAGAATGTGTGCATTAATCAAAGGGCTTCCTGTGGTCTTGCTGGATAGCATGAATGTAGATAATGATTGATTTACTATTCACTTAGATTAGCTCACGATCAACAGGGGGAGTTGAACATCTGACCAACAGAGTTAATTCACAATGCTTGGCAACCATTTTGCAATTTTCTCACATCTGTTCTTTCTGGCAGAGATAGTAGCTTTCTTTTAGGTGCCTAGAAAATGGCACACAGAGAAACAGTCATGTTACAGTATCTATTGCTATCAAATGATGATGATCCTGGTAAAACAACTTTAAATATAGTACTTTCCTAGGAAAAAGACGGTATATATTTAGTAATATGCCAGATGTCAAGTGGTGGACAATGCCCATGGTCACTTAGTAATCAATGAGCTCTCCACCGCAAATCATAGTGGACCAGGTACCACACTAATGAGCCCTTCAAGTCCTGTTTGGATTGAGCCACCAAATTAAGGATCAGTTTCAGGAAATATATTTAATTTTATTTCCCTACACTGGTTAGCCAAAGGACAGTTAAATATCATTCTCGTATACTTGTAGCAAACTCCCGAGACACTCTTCTGTTATTACAATT
Organism: Mauremys reevesii; assembly: GCF_016161935.1. Lineage (NCBI taxonomy): Eukaryota > Metazoa > Chordata > Testudines > Geoemydidae > Mauremys > Mauremys reevesii. The sequence goes on along the minus strand of NC_052629.1, from coordinate 118,768,780 downwards.
TCTTTGAACCAGAGTAGAGCCATTCTGCAGCCTCAGCTTTTTCTGCCCCACTCTGTGCTGTCAAGGAATATATTTCAGGGCTGGCAAAACTATTGCAAGACTGTCAAGTTAGCCATCACTTCCAGCGTTAAATGTTTTCCCGTTTGCTGTTATCATCATTTTTGCAAGGTAGGTTTCAGCTTCGCTGTGCACTTCTACCGGTTTCAATATTGCTTCTTACAAGTGAAGAGACCCGTGCTGCCAAGACACAGACACGTTCACTCCAGCCTACTTCCAAGCAATCCCCATGACAGGATAATGAAAATAAAATGGCCACCAAGGCAGTTACATTGCTCTCCAGCACATCACTCAGCTGCATTTGTCAAAGCCACTTGAGCTTTTTCTGGAAGGTGTCGCAGATGAGCTGGAAAGTTTACAAATGTGTGGGTGGATTAAATAAGGAGCATTCAGATACCTCTGCTATGGGTTAGGCTAGTATGTAGTTATATACTGAAGTCAATGGAATGACTTACTTTGGCATAAATGGACCTGTATCCTTCACCCTCAAGTGTGGTTATTCCACCACATATCCCATACAAGGACAAGGGCTCATCTTATCAAGGGCTAACCACCTCATGTGAGGTACTGAGCATCTTCTGCAATAGGAGTTAAGGGTACTTAATGTGTCCAGGATTTACATATTAATCAATCCAATGCATAACTAACCAAGCATGATGTCCTCTGTAAGCTGTAATTCTGGAGAATTAAATGGTTGCAATGATTTGGCATAAATACCTGAGGTAGGGAGGTAGAGATTTGGGGCGATATCCGTATGTACCAGGAGGCACTGGGTTGTGCAGTTTATCATCACTAGTATCATCATTGCTATGTGTGCAATCAGCAGACACTCAGCAAGTCTAGAAACTAGAGATCGTGGAAATAGTGATGGGCCATTGAGTTTAGATCTGGAGATGAGAGATGAACTTTGCCCAAATGTACAGCTGTTTGGATGCTGGGTTTGGCTTTTAGCCCATCTGTTCCAGAAGAATAGATGTATAAAAAAAATGCTAAAAATGTCATCATGGAGAAAAAACACATGACCACTTATTCATGAGGAATAAACCATTTATCTACTTTATTTGTTTTCTTAGGAATTTTTCTTATTCATGATGGCTATTAAAAAGCCTCCCATGGTACAATTCAAATGATCCCGCTAAGGCTAACAGCTGTGGATGGAATTCATGACACACCCTTGCTAATGAAGGCCCTGATCATTCAACGAGCTCTGCACAGGCAGACCCTTGCATTGAAATCTCTGGGGCTCTCATGGAGCTTTTTTGTAGGGCCAGGGCCCAAGGATAAAATTTACCTGCAGGATCCACAGGATTTTAAGGTATGTTCGGTGACCTATTCCACGGGACGGGGAAGGCAGGACAAATGCCAGGCCAGGCCAGACTCTGGGAAAGGATTCTCATGGAGCTTAAAATCTAAATAGACAAGGTTGATTAACGACAGGAGAGAGGAAGTATTATCACTGCCATTTTACAAATGAGGAACTGAGGCACACAGAGCTTAAGGGCTTGTCTACACAGCAAATTACTACACAGCAAGTCAGGGAGTGAATCTACCATGCACCAGCTTGCCTCACCTAGGGACACTGCTACAGCTATAGATTTGCACCTTGGCTTGACATGCAGCAACATGCCTTGTAGGCAAGCCCTAAGTGATTTGCCCAAGGTCACGTAAGAAGTTTGTGGCAGAGCTGGACCTAAATCTCCTGAATCCCAGTCCAGTGCCTAAACCTCAAACCATCTTCCTTCTCTTCTCTAAAATGAAAACCCATTTTTAATGCCTGCTGAAGTAGTTCAGTGAACTCAGGTATCTAAACTGCCATCACTTTCAGTGGGAGTTAGGTGGATCTGGGCCCCAGCCATCAACTTTGGCCATCCCAGCCCCCTTCGCTTGCTAACACACACCTGATTATATCTTATTGCTGTAACTTACCAACACAAAGAAAAGCATTCCTGTAACAGAGATTACTAGCTGTCAGACTGCAGAATAATTTTTCAATAAGAAATAGAACAAAACTCTTACGTTTTTTACACAATTTCTCAGTTCACTGATGTACCTGGTGATAATTATGATTTACATTAACCATAACATGGTCGTCTTATGCCAATTTAACTTAGTGAAGAATGAAATAGGCCCTTGTTAATTAAATAATTCAAATTATATAGCCTAAAAATCCCCTCGTACCCTCAGATTAAAAAGAGCAATCAACATTAAGAGCAAAATGTATTCCTGTCTACACTACAGACTTCTGCTGAAACAGCTGCATCAGTCAGGGGTGCGAAGAAGTGTGATTGCTGACAGATATAGCTGTGCCAGCAGAAATCCCTAGTGTAGGTGCAGCTCTACCAGCAAAACTGTGCTTTTACTGGTATATCTTATTTCACTCACGGGTAGTGGTTTTACCAAGTGCAGCTTTCATAGAATCATAGAATCTCAGGGTTGGAAGGGACCTCAGGAGGTCATCTAGTCCAACCCCCTGCTCAAAGCAGGGCCAATCCTTTGCCGGCACAGTGGCATCTCTGCTAAGAGCGCTTTGCCAAGTAGAATGTAGCAGTTCTCCTTTACTGGCAAAGCGCTCCTAGTGTAGAGATGGCCTAAGCCCCAATTCTGCATAAAGGACCACGGGCAGAACCACTGAGCCCATATGGTGCACCACTGAATTTAATTATAATCAAAATTAACAAGTGTAAAAAGCAGAAATTAGTGACACAATGGCAATATGCTACTTTACTTAGAAAAGCTATGCAATGAGATTATGCTCTACATAGCTTTCTTTCTCCTATCACCATAAGGAAGTTGCTCCCTGAAAACAGCTAAGTTCAAACTTTCAAGACCATCTAATTAATTAATTTCCAGCTGGCAGAGACCGAGAGGGGCAAAGAAATCTGCAATGTGGTCCTGTGCTGTTCTAGGATCCTGCATGTGTGTGTATTAACAGAATGAGAAACAATGATACATTTTTCTAGTGGAATGTGTTGCTAACATTCAATAAACACACTAAGCTAAAGCAAAAATGAAAGTTGATCTCATATTCTTTTGATTTTACCAAGGAAAACAACAATTTGCCTGTTAAAATACTTCACATAGAAAGCCATACAATTCTGTATGTTGCTTGCCTTGGAAACAGAAGTAAAATAAAATTTCAGACTACCCTGATGATCAGCTTAATGAGTTTGAATAATAAATAGTTATGATTTATGATTTCCAGTTACAAATATGGGCTCCAAATCTGCCACCCTTGATTGCGCAACAGTTACCTCATGCTGGTGAGCACACAAGTGAGCGTGCCTCAGGCTTGCACAATCTATTCCTATGCAAGTATGACTTACTCGAGTGAGGAGTCTAATTGAGGCCAATAGGGCTGTTCATCACAATGATTATTATTTACTGGTGCAAGTAGTCCCGCTGAACCCAACTCAAGTTGAACACTGAGGGACTATTTGCACATCCTGGGGTGAATTCCTTGGATGAAAAAGAGCTGCAGGACTGGGCCCTTCTTTCTTGAATGTTTATGAATTTTACTGCACTTAAAGTGCCTTCCTGAGTTTTTGCACTCATGGTCACTATCGGCGGAGATCGGTAATAGCTTGTTTTTGTTGACACTACAAGACTACAGTTCAGCACTGTATCATTAATTAGGATGACTGGAGACTTTGGGATTTAAAGTAGTGATTAATGAGCCTTTAAACTACTAGGTCCATGTGAGCAACTATGTTCATGTTATACTTAATGTATTTAAAAAACTCACTGTGACAGTAAATCTTATCGAGAAGAGTTAGTGGAGGAAAAAATAACACTCACCCCACATTCATAATGTTGATTGCAAATTCATATTCACACTTTCTCATAGTAATTCAACTGCCAGTTTAGAAAAGACAAGATAATTTATGCTAGAGAGAAATGAACTTTGAAAATCTATTCAGTAGTGGGCATGGTGTAAAAAACCGTCCATATGTTATGGAAAATAATTCCAATAAAGCCAATCTAAGCAAAAACACAGTGCTTAATGTCCTTCTTAACCTTGGGACAAATCTGCTGTTTCCTTCTGTGGTCTGTAAAACAATATATTCTGCCAAGCAGTCAATCTCCCTTGTATTAGCTATCTAACAAAGTATGTTCGAATTGTGCTATTGATATCTTTATTTAGGTGCTTAACCCATGTACGAGCCATCCAAGTCTTAAAAAAAACACCCCCCCCCAAAAACCCAAAGATTACACTGGGTATCTGGCATGTGCATCGGAAATACATTTTCAAATTCTGCTGTTCAGAGCACTAATCCACTCTTAAGCTTCCTGAGCTCCCATATGATACATAACAATCGAAGGCTGGGAACGTGACTTGTTGAGCAATGCTCAGCACCCTTACATCTGCATTCAGACATTATGAACTCGTCAAAGGCCACCAGTCTTAACTAATTCCTTTAACGAAGTGCTCAGTGATCTCCCTTCCAGGAGTCAATCCTGGGTCTCTCCAGATTTCCATATGTTTGAAGTTTATCACCCTTTGGCCGCTCAGAACTTTCTGAATGCTGTGAAAATCCAGCTATAACCTCATAGAGTAACCAGTCAGAGATTAAGGACATACCTGCCTGCCATCTCATCTACAATAAATATGTGCAATAATAAACATTTTAAAGAAATTAAATCCTCCTCCTATATATGGCTGAATTACTGGAGCAACATCAGAGAGTTAACTTTTGCATTGGCAAATGGTTAAAAAGATATTAAAAGCAGCAGCAATTTATCAAAAAGGGAACAGTAGCTTCTGTGCCAGCCTCTAATAATCTTTCCACAGCATCTAGGATATGCACGGGCACACTGGCACAGTCATTCTGCCTGCACTGCCCCCGGGTATCACGGAGGGTGAATTAAATTTTGCAGACAGCAGCAATTAAACAATGCAGAGCATAAAAACACAAGGTTTCGATTTGGTGCTGCTCCTAGCCAATGCTTTCAACTCCACTTGTCACCACGAGCAAACTGAAGGCAGAACTTTTAGAGGTCTTTAACTATGATTCCTTCCTTCCCTTCCTCTCCAAACCAGACAGTAACTAATATGAAATCCAGTAGTCTCACATAATAAGCAGTTGGCAAATAAACCTAACATGACTGCATTCCCTAGCACACAACTTGTAAAATCGAGAAGGGCTTACGTATATCTGGCAAAAAAGATTCGTGCAATTAAACAAAAAAATAGCGATTAACTATTTCTTTTAGTCCATTTAGAGAGTATTCCCACTTCCATGTACCACCCACATTTGGTTTCCTGTATCTCTTCATTGACTGAAAGGGTCATTCTGAGGGCTTGATTTTCAAGGGTATCCCCAGCTCCCACTGATTTTAGGTGGAGTTGTGAGTGGTTGGTATTTCTGAAAATCAGGTCATAAGTTACAATAGCCCAGTAAAGCTAAGTCCGGTCTACAATGGAGACTTTTTGATGGTATAGCATTGTTGGTTAGGGGGTGTGGTTTTTTTACAACATTTCTATACCAGCAACATCGCTAGTGTAGACTTATTTATACTGATATTAAAGTGCCTTGGCTGGTATAGGTTATTCACTCACCAAACCGATGTAAACTATACTGGCAAAAGGACTTTCTTGCTGCTATAAGCGGTGTCTACACTAGGAGGGTTTGTTGCTATAGTGATATCATTCTTATACATAGGCAATGTGTAGCGGGGGCATGCGGGGTCAAGTGCCCCCCAGATTTCTGCTTGGCCTGCCATGGGTGGCGGGAGGGAGAGGGGCTCTGTCCTTTTCCTGTTGAGTCTGCCCTCCAGCATGCTCGGCCCCTGACCCTGGCAGCTGGGCCTGGGTGGCGACAGCCTCCGAATGTGCCAGGGCGAGATGGAGAGAGAGGACAGAGCAGGTAACTCTAGTGGGGTGGGGAGAGTGTAGCAGTCCCCAGGTTGGGCACAGAGTTGTGGGGGTCACTGGGAAGGTGCTGGGAGCAGGTTCCCTGGCCTCTGCTCAGCTGGGGATAGGGCTGGCCCCAGTCAGGCTCAGAGGCACGTGCTCCCCACCCCTGTGGCCCCAGCCCCCCAGAAGCTGGTGGGATTGGTGCCCTGGCCCAGAGACGTGGGGCTTGAAAGTTCCTCCCAGAGGAGAGCTGTGGGACGGTCACATGTCCTCCCCGTTCCATTGTGCCCCTCTCCCCTCCAGTATCAGCAGGCATGAGTCGTCTGTTTCTTAGCTATAGCAAATCTTTGCTAGTGTTGAGGTGGCCAAAGACTTATGCTTAAATTGCCTTTTGCAGGTACAACCTACCCCACAGCAGAGACCAATTCTGCCTGATCTGAATCATCATCCAAATCATGAATCAATCACTATCTCCCACTGCTGACGCCACACCGCTCTGTCCACACAGGGACACACCTCAAATCGAAGCACAACCTAGAGGTTACAGGACAGCTCTCACTTTGTTAAGGGTTTGAGCAATAATGTTCCTGGAGACTTTGATTTCAAACCATTAGTCAGAAATGGTTAAGCTCCTAAATTGCATCCATTACCACACAAATGAAGACACATACCAGTAAGCTAATTATAATGTTTCTAAGCCTACTCTTGAATAATTAAATGGTTTATTGTGATGTTACAATTTGTATTTATTACCCTTTGCTGGGCAATGAAATTAAACATAATGAGGCCGGTTAGTATCTTTTTTCAGAGCCGATCCTGCATTACAGGAACCTATGCCATTTGCACCAATGGTGATTAATGGGTTTAATTTACCTAACTTGCATATGTCTGAATGTTTGAGGAGGGAGGCAAAAGGGGACCTGGATTGTTAAAATCCTTTTAATTAGACTAATAATGCCAAGTCTGCATGTGTTAACTAGGGTGCACTATTAATTAGGTTTAGTAGGCTATTTTTGTGAAAGATGGCATTGTAGCATTTAAATGTTTCTTGTGATCCCGGGAGAGCTATTAAGTTGACAAACAGAGCATGACATTATGTATAACTGCACACAAACAGCCTTTTATCTTTCTGGAATGGAGAACTTTTAGATAATTGATGGCCAAAATACATCCTACATTACAGTTACCCTTGCTTCTGGTGCTGTTAGAGTGAGTACTATTTAGTTAGCTATAGTATAAATGTATTGTGTTCATAGTAGGCATTATTATGGCCTCACTGTTGTCTCGTCTGGCCTCTCTGTTGTCTCTCTGCTCCTAGGTATATATACACTCTGCTTTGTCTGGGTGCAATATGATACTCCTGGGAGAATTCTGTGCCATAGCGCGCACACAGAATTCATGTTCCCTGCAGTTTTTTTTCTCTGTAGAAAATACATTCTGCCAGAGAGGTGCTGCTGTTATGCCTTTCAGCCACCAGATGGTGCCAGAACAGAGAGCAGCCAGCTGACCAGCAGTAGCACCTAGCAGCCAGCTGCATTCCTCACAGCACCCTGTCAGTGGTGCCAGGTGAGGAGGCATGGGATATGGGGGAGGAGTCAGAGTGGGGTTCAGAAGGGCTAGTGGAGGGGACAGACTCAGGCAGGGGCTGAATGGGAATGAGGGTGCTAGGCCACATGAGGACAGAGGGCAGAGTGGGGATGCAGGGACCCATGGGGACGGCGGGCATGGGATGGCTGAGTGAGGATGCAGGGAGACATGGGGACAGGGATGCAGGGACACATAGGGATGGGGGGAAGGAAAGTGCAGGGACACATTGGTACAGAGGTGGATGTACCTGCCTGAATGGGAGAAGCTAGGGCTCAGTCGGTCTCTGCATGGAGGAGACTCTCCAACTCCCTGACAATCCCTCTCCCCCCAAAAAAGGCCTGTTCCATACTTCTCCCACCCACAGCCAACAACCCTCCAAGTTAACAACCAGGCTCCTTCCCAGCAATTACTTCCCTCTCCCTCAGCTCCTCTGTTACCCTGACTACCCCTAGCCTTTGCACTGCTTCTGAGGGGTGTAGGAAATACATTTCTGTATTGTAGTTTAAATGAATTTCTGTTCAAAATTCTGTTATTAATTTGTCCAGTAAAGCATCTGTTGGTCAATAAGCTTTCCCTGAATCTTTTTTGTTGTCTGTATTGTTACAGACATACTTGCTGACAGATATTTTGAAATAAATTACCCAAATAGTTGAAACTGGTGTGATTATATTGTTATTTTGACAAATAAAATATGCAGAATTTTAAAATACCGTGCACAGAATTTTTAATGTTTTGGGGCAGAATTCCCACAGGAGTAAATATGAATGTCTGTGTAAGGCTGAACGCTGTGTCTTAGCTTCTGCTAAGTATTTGGGGATTTTTATGAGACTGAGCACTACTGAAGAACTGGGGAGACTCACTGCACTAGGAACGGTGCCTGGAGACATCAGGACAGATCCTCAGCTGGTGTAAGTTGTCCTGGCAACACTGAAGTCAATGGATCTATGACCATCTACCCCACCTGAAGCTGCCTGCCTGTGACTTACTGCCTTCAGCTCACTTGGAGATGCATGCTGCATAACACATTTTGCTTCCCAGTACATAAGGCCATACACCTCTGGGCTATTCATTGCTTTCTGCCGCACTAGGTAGTCCTGCTTGCACTTGTCTAACAAAATCCTCAGAGGCAAGTTATGTTTGTTCTCAAGGAGGTGCACTGGGGAATGTGATCTTTGCACCCTCCCCTCATCGCACTCCATCCATGCACTCAGGTCATACACAGCTCAGTGACAGAGTCCCACTCACCCCTGGGCACCCCCTCACGACCAGGCATGGCATAGCAGTCCCTCCATGAGCTAGCACCCCCTGTCAACAGTTACCCCGGCGCTGTGGTGGTTTCTCCGTCAGGTAACTCAGCCTGCCAGCTGGGTCACAGCCTTTTAATCCCCCCTTTCCAGGGTCACAATTGTGCAAACTAAATTTCAACACCATCTTTAACAGAAACAAACTCCCCTCCACCCTCTCTGAGGCTTGTCTGCAGCCAGTCTCTTGCCTGGCTACACAGGCCTTACTTCAGGGCGGCTCCCAGTCAGTGGCGCAGTGGGGCTAAGGTAGGCTCCCTGTCTGCCTTGGCACCACACTGCTCCCGGAAGTGGCCGGCATGTCCGGCCCCTAGGCGGAGGCGCAGCCAGGCACATCTGTGCAGGCACCAGCCCCACAGCTCCCATTGGGCGCAGTTCCCAGCCAATGGGAGCTGCGGAGCCAGTGCTCAGGGCTGGGGCAGCACGCAGAGCTTCCCTGATGGCACCTGTGCCTAGAGGCTGCAGGGACATGCCGGCTGCTTCCGGGAGCTGCAAGGAGCCTGCCTTAGCCCCACTGCACTGTCAACTGGACTTTTAACAGCCCGGTCAGCAGTGCTGACCAGAGCCGCCAGGGTTCCTTTTCGACAGGGCGTTCCGGTTGAAAACTGTCTCCTTCACTGCATTTACTCAGACAAGAGAAGGATAGAGACACTTGGCTAAGCTTTGCTGTTCCTAGGTTTTGCTGGAAGTGCTTAAATAAAAGTTGTTGTTGTTTAGGTTTCCTGCTTTGCTGCTCATTTCTGGGAATCCTTGATGAAAGTGTGTTGAGCTGGTGCCAAGGACAATCTACATGGAGACTGGGACCATTGGCAGGCTCTGGCCTGCTGGGACTGGGTAGTGGAGGTAATGCCAATGCTGGATCATGCCAATGCTGAACTACTGGTGAGCTCTGCATTGTCTATTTCTGTTGAGCATTGCTGATTTGTGATATGGCTTCTCTAAATGATGTATTAATGTATTAATTCTTGCCTAAAGTCAGCCTCACCAAGGTAGGTAGCACTCAAGTATCTTTCTAATAATTAACTATACAGTTTGCAACAATTGTCAAATCTCGATAGGATTGGGGTTTTGACTTCAGTCCAGATAAGCATTCAAAAGTCTGGAAGGGGAATTCTTGGCTCCTCAGAAATCAATGGCAAAACACCCATTTACTTCAATGAAGCCAAGATTTCACTCTGGAAGTTTGTCTGAAAGTAATCTAAGCTCCCTGGAGCACCCGACTGTGCAAAACTGGGCAGAAAATCTCAAAGGAAAGACTTCTCTCATGAGATTTGCAATACTGCTACTTCCACTTTTGAGTGTTAACACTACTGCAGCAATGGACGCAGACAGAAAGCGGCAATTAAGAAAACTTACCCAAGCATTTCAGAAGCATTAAAATAGTTTTGGTTGCAGTCTAGTTCTAGAAATGGGTGCAGATTTGAAGAACTGCACTGGTTTGCCTATCTGCTAAATAGAATGTTCATAGTTTATCTTATGCAACTATACTTCCTTTGCAGGAAAGGGCAGGGCCTTTTGCACACTCCCTTACTCGATCCCCTCCCCCCAGTATTTGATGTATTGCACAAGCTATTGTCCCGTTTAAAGGCTCCCTCTGTGTTACACCCCTCTGCGGTTCTGAAAGCCAGCCTGGCAAGCTGTGGGTACAGAGGATCAGTGGAGTGGGTGCAGAGCTTTATGAAATGCAGCTTTATGTAATACTGCTCTTTCATTGAACGCTACATGTATTAGAGAGCATGGGTGACCGGCAAAACTATAGTCTTGTTGGCTGGCTGAAGCTATTTAGTGATATCACCAGCATGCACCAACTCCCTGTGGTACACAGCTGTGAGTTCATCATCCCCAGGAATGTACGTAGGTTTATATATATATCCATACACCAATGATGTTAAGGTTTCTGTAGTGCCTTTCAAGCACAGACATCGGCTAAGGAAGTGCAGAGTTGCACCATGCCTGTAGGAGCTACAGGAGGCAGTACACTCACATACACACAGTACCAATTGCCATAGTCTTAGCTGGGAAAGCCGAAGAGGTTTCATTCACGTGCAGTCACTTAACCATATATTTCTGCTTCATTTGTGATGATAAAGCTGTTTGCACTATAACAAAGAAACTAAAGCTTTCAGCCCTGCTTTATAGTAAATCCCTGGGCAATGGGACTTTAAAAGGTACTACATATGGGAATAATTTAGCAGAGTAAAGGATCAGTGTAATTTATGTTGTTTAAAACTTGGAGGAAGTGTATAGCCATCCTCGATACCGGGATCATATGAAATGAATAGAAGTTCACAGGCATTTAGTGAAGCTCAAAAGGAAAAGATGTCAAAATAATCTGTTTTGATTTATAGCTGAAATGTATTGACAGGTTAAATAATGTAAGTGTCCTGAGTGATAGGAAGCCTATTTATTTATTAATGTATTTATTTTTAGCGGGATAATACAAAGGATTTCATGTCTCCCAGGAAGGTGCCTAAAAGACTTCTCCAACCCAGGCTTGATCTGCCTAAGCAACCCACCATAATGTACTTTCCCATGAAATCCACAAACTACTATTTTTTCAGTTGCCAATTACTTTTGAATATTAGTATAATAAATAATAATAATAATTAACACCTTATGCTTTTCATTCATAGATCTCAAAGTATTTTAAAAAAGAGTTCAACATAGCTGTCTCACTTTTTTAGAGGCAGAAATAGAAGCACAGGGAGGTGAAGTGACTGGCCCCAGGTAACCCAGTGGCAGAGCCAGCATTAAAACCCAGGTCATCTGAGTCCCTGTCCAGTGCTTTAGCCATTAGGTCACACTGTCTCTCCCTCTCCTTATGCCTCACATATGTGACCACTGAAAGGTATGCTTGAGATCTATCACTTCAAGAAGTAATGACTCCACAAGTGAAGTCATAGCTTCACACCATCATTTTGGTAGGACAATATGATGTTGTTTATGGCTCCTAGGAAAATACTTCTTGGAGTAATACCATTATAACTGTTGCAGTATAGCCATTCATTGTATAGTCCACGTTTCCAAATCTCTGTTAATCTTGCTTTTTTGACAATAGACCAAATCCTGAAATTCTTGCTCAGTTTGTACACAGACAAAACTCCTGGGAGGGGTTGCAAGTGCTTTGGAGGATAGGATTAAAATTCTGGAGAAATGGTCTGAAGGAAATAGGATGAAATTCAATAAGGTTAAATGCAAAGGACTCTACTTAGGAAGGAACAATCAGTTGCACACATACAAAATGGGAAATGACTGCCTAGGAAAGAGTACTGTGGAAAGGGATCTGGGGATCATAGTGGATCACAAGCTAAATATGAGTCGACAGTGTAACACTGTTGCAAAAGAAGCAAACATAATTCTGGGATGTATTAGCAGGAGTGTTGTAAGCAAGACCTGAGAAGTAATTCTTCTGCTCTACTTCACACTGATTAGATCTCAACTGGAGTATTGTGTCCAGTTCTGTGTGCCACATTTCAGGAAAGATGTGGCCAAATGGAAAGAATCCAGAGAAGAGCAGCAGAAATGATTAAAGGTCTAGAAAACATGACCTATGACGGAAGATTGAAATAACTGCATTTGTTTAGTCTAGAGAAGAGAAGACTGAAGTGGGACATGAAAACAGTTTTCAAATACATAAAAGGTTGTTACAAGGAGGAGGGAGAAAAATTATTCTTCTTAACCTCTAGGCTAGGACAAGAAGCAACGGGCTTAAATTGCAGCCAAGGTGGTTTAGGTTGGACATTAAGAAAAAATTTCCTGTCAGGGTGGTTAAGCACTGGAATAAATTACCTAGGGAGGTTGTGGAATCTCCATCACTTCTAAGAGCAGGTTAGACACACACCTGTCAGGGATGGTCTAGATAATACTTAGTCCTGCCATGAGTGCAGGGGACTGGACTAGATGGCCTCTCGAGGTCTCTTCCCGTCCTATGATTCTGTGTCAGTGAGTGAGACCCTTAGCTGCTCTAAATCAGTATAGTCCTACTGATGTCAATGCTGAGGCTCTGACCCACTAGTGTGACTCTCGATTTGGCTTTAGATTTTTTCATCTCAGTTTTCTTCAATTAACATTTGCAAAGGGGGATTTATCATTCTGACAGCGTGGCGTACCAAATAACATAAGCCAGCCTCTGTACAGAACAGAAATAGAAAGAGCTATTTTCTCCTGCTGTTGTAGGTCTGTGTTTGTGGAGTGGAGTGTGGCTCATACAGGCATAAGATGCATCTAGATTCTGAGGCTATATCTTCACTGCAGAGTTACCTTGAGTTATCTCCGTGTGAGTTAACTCCTCTCAAATTAGCCTAGCTTGGCTGAGGCTACGTCTACACTTAAAATGCAACAGCAGCGTAGCTGCAGTGCTGCAGTGTGGATGGGGTTCTCCCACTACTGTAGGTGATCCATTTCCCTGAGAGGCAGTAGCTGGGTAGACAGAAGAATTCTTCCATCAACCTAGCGCTGTCTGCACCAGGGGTTGTGTCCACATAGCTATGTCACGCAGGGATGTGGATTTTTGCCAGAGTAAGTTTTCACTGTAGACCAGCCCTGAGTGCAGCCACACTGCAAAGTCACACTTGAGCTAATCAAAGTGATTGTGTTAGCAGCTCAGGTTGCACTAACTCAGGGTGTAGCGGACACTCCTGGACAGGTCAGCCAAATTGAGCTAAATGTGTTTGTCTGTGGACGGGACTCAAGTGTGGGGAACCGCTTGAGTCATAACTCAAGATGACTCTGCACTGCAGACACACCCAGAGATTCACATCACCTCCCCCCCATAAAAAGACACTCATTTTTCTTTCCTTTGAAACTTAACTTAAACTTGGCTCCCTCTATTTTTCTATTCACTCTGCTCCACAAAGAAAAAAACCAATCTATATGAAAAAATATTCCAAACCTAGCAGTTTGCTTGTTTGAGATTTCCTGCCAAAAGACCTGCTGAGTTGCTTCCAGGCTAAGCAAAGGCAGACAAGGAAAGTGCATTCCTTAGAACTTTTGCCTTAAAATCCCACCCTCTGCAACAGAAGCTGGGGCAGAAACATCTTGCGAACTTCACAAAGACTGCAGAACAAATGAAACAGTTGAGGGGGAAGAGTACCTGGCTGGCAAAGCCGTTTGATCTATGTGCTAATCTGTGTGGTGGCAGGCAGCCCTCTGTGTTTAAGCACAAGCTTCCCTCCACCCTCATTATCCCTTAGATGAAAGATAGCACTTTGAGTCTCAGACCTACCGCTATGCATTGCCACGGCAGCCTATTCCACAAGGAAGGGACTCTGTGCATATTTCAAATAGACTTCTACTTATGCTTATCTAATTCACTCATTTGCTGTGCCTTCTAGAGCCAACCTGATGCAAAGTCCTTTGACAACAGAAAGACTCCCATTGACTTCGGTGGGCTTTCGCTCAGGCCTGGGGTACTGGCAAACACCTCAGGGAAGGGTGTTTGAATGCTGGGATTATAATTAGTGTAGGCACCTACCAGACCTCGGCATTTTTAAACATAAATCCAGAAATATAAGAATAAGTTTTAATGTTGAAGCTAAAGTGATGGCCACTGAAATAAGGCCGCCTAAAATGATGAAAATGAAATGATGGCCACCTAAAATAAGGCTGGAAAGGAATGTGAAATATAAAGGCTTCTCTGTTCAGACCAGAACTGGAAGGGGGTGGGGAAAGAGGACTGCAAGGGTGATTATAAATTCCTCATTCTTTGCCTTTGCCTGCATTAGAACAGCCCAGAGACAGTTCTACTTGTGCTAGCTGGTTATGGTCACCTAAGCCCGAGGTCAGCATATTCCAGCCACGTCCCCCTTGCCTACCTTGAAAAATCCAGATTGTATTTAATGGGACTACTTACATGAGTAATCACTAACTCAGAGCAAGTAAGGACTCCAGTCAGGTCTAGCTGTGTAAGGCCTAGTGAAGATTTGAATGCCACCATCCCCATGAAGAGGAGTAATTATTTTTTTTCATCTTGGAGAGTATCTGGTTACCATCCAGAGATTATCTGATGAATGACACCCCTTGACAGTACACCTGTTGAGTGCTGGATTCCTTCTGAACTGTGAGTGGGGATATTAGTGCCAAATACACCCATCTGTCCCCCGTTTACCAACTGCTATGCTATTAACTGGCTTTTCATTCAAAGCCCACAGGCCTAGATAGTTAAACATTGCTATGTGATGTAGGAATCTGGGTTTTGACGGGAGATATGCTGCAGCTTCTTGGAGGGAAATGTGATATATAAAAAAAAACGTTTTCTGAAACAATCATATCTGTGTAAGCTGCACCCAAAGTGTTGCTGAAAATCCTAATTTTAAAATCCACTTTGTCAGTGGGAGTTAATCAGTGTGTGTCTCCCATGGAAAAGAGGCAAATTGTGTTTTTCCCAATTTGCCTGCATGAATACAGGAAGGAAAACTCACATGAGCAAGCGCTACTCACTGTGAGTAAAGGATGCAGAATCATGGATTACAAAGGAGCAGCACATTGTGATACATTAGTAAACTCGCCAATTTCAAGTTAAAACCAATTACCTGTTTTAAAAAAAAGAGGAAAAAAAGAAACTCCTTTCAAGCAAACATTTTTGGATAGGTTTTTAGCAAACACTCACGCACCAAAATGTATTATTCTTAAGTGTTTAATACTCTCTGGAAGGGGTCAGTGAAGCATCCTGGGAAGTCGTGCCCAGACGCAGATAGCTTCAGAAAAAAGAAGGAAAAAAAAAAACAGTTAATTTTCATACAAATGGACTGGAAAAAAACCCAAATTGACTTCTTATTAATGGACTGTAATGGGGGTAAAAATAAAAACTCAAAATCTGAAAAAGTAGACACCCTAACCGGCAAAGATCTATTCTATAAACTAACTTCCTTTGCTATGTAAAGGTATGCTGCCATGTCTAAATCAACCAAGCGGATCAGTGCAACACGAGGATCTGACCCATGAAGTTCCTTTGGGTTCACAGTCCACAAAAAGCCAAGTGGAAAGTTCAGCTCCGATCCTGCTCCCCAACAGCAAAACTCCTATTATGCGCAGTGGGGGAAGAGTCAGGTCCTTTGCTTTGGTCTGCTTTTAAGCAAAACAAAGAAATGTAATTATTTTATTTTTAATTCCTTCAGGCAGGTAGAAAGCCCCTACAGGCCCACAGCTACAGGAACAACATTAATCAAAAAGAAATATCAAAAGCTGGTATGATAATAAGCTCATTTTTATTAAAATAAGCTCTTTAAAGGCCTTTGATTGGACTTTTTAAATTTCAGGAAGTACTTCTTGAATCTCAGATAAAAAAAAACCCCAAAGAAGTGAAGCACAATACCAAGAGAAGGTAAAGCCTGACTACAGTAGATGATTCCAGTCCTTCGTTGCACATGGCAGATTTGTGTGTGTGTGTGTGTGTGTGTGTGTGTAAAGCTATTTAATTACAGTCAGAAAGGCATGTTTAATTTTGATTGTGACTTGGATCACTCATGTCTTAATTTAGGAAGTCCTACTACAATCTCAGTGTGTCCTAAGTGTAGGCTCCTTGAAGCATTGCTAAATGGGGTAATTTTATCGTACACAGAGTCTTGTTGTAAAATTATTGTCTTTCTGTATGTCTAATTAAAATAAAGATGTAGTAAAGAATTTACGGTTTTAATTAGAGCATAGATCTTAAAGCAATTATGGTGTGATTAATAATTCTTCAACAAGCTTTCTTACACTAGATGAAGAAAAAAGATTCCAGCCCCATGAAAAATCAATATGCATTACTCAATTACATTAACGGAGTTACACAAAGCAATCTGGGCCCCAATTAAATTGCATCTCTTGTTAAACTGGTGGTGGAATCTGCAGTTATTAATGAGGCTTGATTGGTTTGTTTGCTTGTTTTAAACTATATGCTATTGAAAATATGCTAGAAGAAATGGCAGTGACTCTAGGACAAACCCTGCTCACTTTAGTCACAAAATAACCCCAGCTAAGTAAGGGGGCACAATCTGATTTCAGTGAAGATTACTCATGTGTCCAGAGTGAGCAGAATTTGTCCCAGACTCAGCTAGCGCCACAGAGCGAGGGCCTCATTCTCCACTGCCTTTCACCTACCGCCTGATCCAAAGACCATTGAAGTGAATGGAAATCCGCCCACTGAATTAATTGTGCTTCGGATCATGCTTCTATTGCACTCATTTGCACTCATGCAAGCTGAATGTATAATGCCAATCTAGTGACATTTTGCACCCACTTTGCACTCACTGAACATAGGTATAAATGACTCCACAAAGTGCCAGGCAGTGGAGAGTGAGGTCCTCAAAGTGCAACATAAACTGGGGCCCAGCACACGTTTTCTGTTTTCCAGCTGGGTCAAGCATTTAGATCCTCTTGTTTACTACTGAGTAAACTGAGTACTACTACAGGATCAGCTGATAATGACAAGAAATCATACCTGTCTTAGTGCCGCTGCATGTAGACCATGGATCCAATCCAACACAAAGGTGATAGGCTTTGTAATCATCAGTAGCAGTACCAGGAACAGCTGCGTGAATGGTATTTCTTTACACAACGCACAGTCAACCTGTGGAACTCCTTGCCAGAGGATGTTGTGAAGGCCAAGACCATAACAGGATTCAAAAAATAACTAGATAAATTCCTGGAGGATAGTTCCATCAATGGCTATTAGCCAGGATGGGCAAGGATGGTGTCCCAAGCCTCTGTTTGCCAGAAGCTGTGAATGAGCGACAGGGGATGGATCACTTGATGATTCCCTGTTCTGTTCATTCCCTCTGGGGCACCTGGCATTGGCCACTGTTGGAAGACAGGATACTGGGCTAGAAGGATCTTTGGTCTGACCCAGTAAGGCCGTTCTTATGTAATGGAGACCTAAGATCAGACAAGATTGATATGAGCGAAGAAAGGGAAATCCATTTGAAAAAGAAGAAATGGAACAAAATGGGTTTTGTCTATGGTAGCTCTTATGCCCCCAGACAAATATCACCCTAATTTAACCGAAAACTAAATAGAAAGGCACTAGGGCCAGATGCAGGAAAGCACTTTAAGCCCACTAAAGTCAATGGGACTGCTCATGCGCTTAGAATTAAGCATGTTCTTCAATGCTTTGCTGGAGTGGGATCTGAATGCTGAAGGCAAAGCTCTTACTGAAACAATATCAGGTGATCCCAATGAGAGAATGTCAGCCCCAAACTGTAGATGCCTGGGCCACAATTTGGCACCTGGACTGTAAATTTCTACATTTTAACAAATATTTTCTCATTCAATTATTTATCTGGGTTGAGGGTGTCAAAAGTGCTGAGCATTGGTCTAACTCTGCTCCCAGTGAAACTGGTGGGAGTCAGGGCCGGCTTTAGGAAGTGCGGGACTCAATTCGAATACCCGGTGGCGGTCCGGGTCTTCAGCGGCACTTCAGTGGTGGGTCCTTCACTCACTCCGGGTCTTCTGCCGCCGAAGACCCAGACCGCTGCCGGGTGAGTAAAAATTAAAAAGTTAGGTGCTCTTCCTTAGGGCGTGAGGCCCTCTTAGGCGCAGGGCCCGATTCGGAGGAATCGGGGGAATAGGCCTAAAGCTGGCCCTGGTGGGAGTTGTACCATTGGCTTCAATGGGAGCAGAGATAAGCCAAGATTGAGCACCTTAGACGTCCCCACCCCTAATTTTTGTGGTGGCCCAGATAAGTCAGTGGTAGAGTAGCCTACAGAATCCATTACTACAGGGTAAAGAGATAGGAGTATTTCTCAGGAACTGTGATTCAACAAGCAGTCCTTACTGTCACCACCAAATTTTCTGCCAAACCATGCATCACATCTCTCGTTAATAACCCAGCTGACCTAACATGAGCTACAAACTAGATTAATTAAAAATAAAGTATTAAAGACCATTTGATATTAACAAAAGTAACACCAACCTAACGTTACATTCACTCATGTACAGCCAACCCCTTATGATCAAGCTGTCCAGCGAATGAAGCTTCACTAATTTAAATGTACTGGAGGGGAAAATGATCTCATAAAAAACGTCTCTAATTTGTCATTCTGTAATATGGATTGTTTCTTGGTAACTCACTAATTGATCGTTAAGAACATATTGGAAAAAGGTGAATTTCACAGGGGAAAAAAACAGAGGAAAAATCTGAAACTAGGTGGGATAGAAATCGTTGCTCCCCCTAAATAAATCTGGAGGACAGTGATGTTTTATTGTGTTCAGGTCCAGCTGTACTAAACAACACATTTATTTCATCCCTGTCACTGTGGGAGGAGAACTAAAATGAGATTGCATTGAAACCTGTGAGTGAGGTTGTACTAGTGGGGCAATGCACATGCAGATTCTACTGGAACTACCTGCAGCTTTCAATAGCACTGACCATAGGGAATTGTTAACTCACTTGTGAGAACTTTTGGGGGTGGATGGGATGGCCTTTCTGTAGGTTCACAGCTTCCTTTCCAAGTGGTCTCCGCTTGGCCATTGCTTTTCCTGTCTGTCTATCTTCTTATATAGTCCTTTTCCTGCAGCATCTAGGGCTAGACCCACAAAGGAGACTTAGACTCAGCATTGAAACACCTAGTATTTAGGTGCTCTGCCGCCAAGTGGGATCGACAGCCCCGAGTAATGGTGCCCAGGCTCCCTATTCAATGCATGGGGAGAGTTAGGCACTCTGCAAAGGGACATAGGCACCTAAGGTCAGGCTTGACAAAGCCCTGACTGGGATGATTTAGTTGGGGATTGGTCCTGCTTTGAGCAGGGGGTTGGACTAGATGACCTCCTGAGGTCCCTTCCAACCCTGATATTCTATGATTCTATCAACTCTGGGCACCTCCCTTTGCTCGGGGTTTAAGCTATGAACCCTCTTCCAGAGTTAGGTGTCTATACCCTTTCTCATGAAAAACTTGGGCAGGAGGAACCCTCCCACTTATGACTTTTAATTCAGTGGCCAGAGCACTCACCAAAGGTGCTGATGACCCAGCTTCAGTTCCCTCCTCTGCCTGATGGGGAGCAGGGATTTGAACCCACCTCTCAGGTGAGTACCCTGATCACCCTGATTCTGGGGTGCGGCTCTTTCATGTTCTACTTCCAGAAAGTAGTCATCGGAAGAGAGACCTTGATCTCTCATGTTCCAGGTTAGTGCCGTGACCATCAGGCTGTAGAGTCAACCTTTCACTCTCTGGTATGGTGGTGGACTGGGCCAAGCCGGCATGCTAGGCTGGACAACAGCTAGCTGGAGGATCCTGCTGAGGCTTAGGTGTGAGCTGTGCATCAGAACGTAGGTGGCTCTGCTCATGTGAAGTAGCAGAAATTTACAAGTGGCAATTTAGGTGCCCAGAGATTCCCAAGTTTTTATGGATTTATCTTCACAACACCTCTGTGAAGCAGGGCAGTGCTAATATCCCCAGATGGGAAATAGAGGCACAGAGAGATCAAGTGACTTGGGCAAGGCCACAAAGAAGTCTGTAGCAGAGCTGGGAACTGAGCCCCGGTCTCCAGGGTCTCTTAAACCACATCTGTTGCATATGGGGCTCAACCTTGTCACTCCTTGTGTTCAATGTCTTTATCAGAGGGTTTTTGTGATGCTTTGAGCTGCAGTGTCACCAACAGGCTGATGATACTCAGCTGTACATTTCCTTTCCATCACACCCAGGAGCTAGTCTCCTTCCTCTCCATTGTTTTCATCTAGATCCCTGCCTCTGCCAGACAAAGTGATGAGGAAATATTCAGGAGAATGGAGGAATAATCTGTTGAAGGCGTGTTTCCATCTCACCCAAAGTGTTTGCAATAGTGACCTTTCCTCTGTAACGCAGACCTCACAATCCCTATCCAAATGGTTGTCATCTCTAGCCTTGACTACTGAAATGGGCCGTAGGCATGAAATCCCTATGGAAATGTCAGCTGTTGGGCAATTCAGCTGCCTGCCACATGCCAGGCGCCACAAGCTTGTAACAATTGGGTTCAGATCTTTGCCTTGGCTTCCTCTCTGCATTCGTGTTCAAGGCTCTCCATGGCCTCCTAAAAGACCACCTATAGTTCCAGGATAAAGACCCTGGTTGATAACCTCACACCTCCAGCACAACGGAACTCTTCTCTATAAGCGGAAAGCCTGTCTGCACAAAACTTTTTTGGGAAGTGCTCTGAGTGGAATGAACTCCCTTAGGATATAAGGACCATCTCAAACCTCATCACTGTCTACTCCAAGGACCAGGCACATTTCTTTGACCTGCCTTCTCCAACATAAATACATAGCATAGTGTATATTTTTAAAAAATCCCCCCAAAACTCAACCCCTATCAAAACCAGACATTCTACTGCATATGTTTCTCTCTCTGGGGAGAAGATGAGAGAAAAACATGTGACAGATGTGTAGTCATGCTATTTGATGTGCTACCGGGCGGCATTCAGATAACACGATGAGGAGCACAGTATGAGAATCTATGAAAAATAGAATGGAATTTTAGGCATAACTCAAGGTGTTACTAATAAACTCTTACGGTATCAGCTGCTTGTTTCCTACTGACATTTCCTAAGTTTCAAAACTCCATGACTGCTGGAAGGTTGCTCAGTTGATAGCTTCTTTAGAATTAGTTCCTACTGACAGTTCATTTCAGACATGGTGTGCTGCAAGACATGTGTGCTCTGTTTAGCATATGATTGACTGCTTTTATAAATAGACTTATCTAATGTGCATTCTAATCTTTACAATTCAGCACCCTATCTGCCATAGCAATAGGTGCCATGGAAACCCCAGCAGCTAATAAATAAACCAACTGTTGTCAAGTTTTATAGCTAATTTTGTAGGCATGACTAGAGCTATTTAACCTGGGATATAGAATCTTGTGTGCATTATGGCACTGATATCAGTGTTTCCATTTGTAATACGTCCCTAATGAATTCACTGAAACATCTCCTACTAAAGCCATCCTTCAAATAGGAATAAGCAAATGATATGTGCAAGGAGAAATTCTATGCTGACAACATGATCTCAACCTTCACAGAACAATATATCCTAACCCACAGTTGCTTTGAGAATGTAAAACAATACACACACTCCACTGCAACTGGCAATAAAATTGAACAGCTCTATTTCAAAAACAGTACATAGCAGATTAGGAAGGGCACTCAGGCTACAATGTGAAATGCTCCGGGCATCTAATAAACATACTTGATTAGACATGTAGGTTTTGGTTGCTGGAGTGATTCAAGATAGACGCCCAAAGTCCTAAGATTAAAAAAAACAGCTAAGTTTCATAGTGTGCTGTCATAAACAGTTAGTTAAGGGTTAAGGTTTTTTTCTAGCTGTAAAGGGTTAACAAGCAGTACCTGTGAACACCTGACCAGAGGACCAATCAGGGACAAGATATTTTCAAATCCCTGTGGAGGGAAGGGTTTTTTTTTTCTGTTCTTTGTTTTTTTTAGGGAGTCTCTCTTGGGAGTTAAGGGAGTTCAGACATCTTAATCAAGTCCTCCCAGGTTTTTGCAATAAATTTTTCTATTCAAGCTACTGAGTATTAGCAAGGAACTAGTATTCTTATACTTTTATTTCTGTATTTGCAATTTTGTGTTTTGCTATAGAATTTCTTTAATTTTGTACTGTTATTGCTTTTACTGAGAAAGAAGGGAGGGGGATTCTCTCCAAAGATTAATAAGTTTAGACCCTGTGTATTGTTCCATCTTGGTATTACAAAGACAGTTACTTTCTTTTTACTCTTTAATAAATCTTTTTTGTTAAGGACTTGGTTGATCTTTCCTTGGGTGAATTCTCAGGGAAAGGGGAGGAGGGAGGCATCCCTCTGTAGTTGAATCCTGGTATCTCTCCTAGGAAAAGGGAGGGGGGAGGAAGCAGGGGGGAATGGTTTATTCCTCCTGGGTGTAAGAACTCCATGGATTTGGGGCTCTTGGGATCCCCAAGGATTTTGGGGAAGGACTGTGTCCCAATACACGTACATTATTGGGTGGTGGCAGCTTTTACCAGATCTAAACTAGAATTTTAGTTTAGAGGAGTCCATGCAGGTCCCCATTTTGGAACCCAACAGCTCTAAGTGGGGGTGAGACCTATGACATGGTTGGCAGCGGTGGGATGCTGGGGTAATGGACTGTACTCGATTTGGGTTCTTGGGGCATTTGGCCTTTATATGTCCCAGTTTATTACATTTAAAACATCACCCAGTTGACGGGTCACTGGTCCGAGGTGGATTACTGGAGACTGGTGAGGTGGAAGAATAGGTAGTTTGCGGCTGTCCTTGGGTTGTGGGTGTGGGCTTGATTGGCCCTCGATGGTAGGGTTTAGTGTCGGTGTGTACCCTGTGGGATTCACTCCCCTTGACAGTAGCTGTCGTGGTTTCTGCCACTGCCATCCATTTGGCTCCAATCTCCCCTGCCTCAGTGAGAGTTTTTGGTTTTCCATCTTGTATGTAGCGTCTAATGTTCTTAGGAACACCATCCAAGAATTGCTCCATCAGTATCAGGAGGTTTAGTTCGTCCATGGTGTTAACATTGGCTCCTGACAACCAGGAAAAATACTGCTTTTCAAGATAGTAGGCGTGTTTTGGAAATGACACCTCTGGTTTCCATTTCTGGGCTCTGAAACGCTGACGGGCGTGATCAGGGGTTATGCCCATTTTGTATCTAGCCTTGGTTAGGAACAGTTTAGTCCGAATCAGTAAGAATGTCGGAGGGGGAAAGCCACTGGTCCATCAGTGAGAAAAAATGTTACGCCATTGTGTATGCCCTGGAAAAGCTATGCCCATACGTTTGGGGACGGCGGTTCCAGCTACAAACTGACCATGCTGCGCTAAAGTGGCTTCATACTAACAAGGGAAACAACAAGAAACTTCTCCGCTGGAGCTTAGCTCTCCAAGACTTTGATTTTGAAATTCAACACATTTCAGGAGCTTCCAACAAAGTTGCTGATGCACAGTTACTTTCTTTTTATTCTTTAATAAATCTTTTCTGTTAAGGACTTGGTTGATCTTTCCTTGGGTGAATTCTCAGGGAAAGGGAAGGGGGGAGGAGGAAAGCGTCCCTCTGTAGTTGGATCCCGGTATCTCTCCTAGGAAAAGGGAGGGGGGAGGAAGAAGGGGGGAATGGTTTATTTCTCCTGGGTGTAAGAACTCCATGGATTTGGGGCTCTTGGGATCCCCAAGGATTTTGGGGAAGGACTGTGTCCCAATACACGTACATTATTGGGTGGTGGCAGCTTTTACCAAATCTAAACTAGAATTTTAGTTTAGAGGAGTCCATGCAGGTCCCCATTTTGGAACCCAACAGCTCTAAATGGGTGTGAGACCTATGACATGTGCAATTTGCTTTCCTCCGCTGCACAATGAAAAATGTTGGTCTTTCCTTTACACTCCCCCAATGTTTAGGAAGACAGAGACTTAAAAAAAAACCTCTAAAGCACTTTCCCTTTCTGTTGCCCATGCCACAGATGGCTCACCACCTCTACAATGGACAGGACCATCCCTGAGATATACATTGCTGCCATCCAGATGGCTGCTGCCTCAACAGATTGTCACAGGTAACAATCCCATTATCATCTGGACCTTCTGGCACCCATCTGTGTCCAGTTAAGCTGCTCCAGAGGTTGGACGTTGCTTTCCCTGGTTAGGTCCAGCAGAACCTGGTTGGTCAACAGTGGCCTTCTTTCTGGGAGTCTCTGGTCTAGTCAGGTATTCCTGTTTGTGAAGAGTCTGAAGCTCGTAATAGTTACTGACAGGGGTCCGCTATAGCGGAGGAGTAAATGGTTCTTCTGTCCTGATGCGAGAGAGAGAGTTCCATTTGCTTAGGCAGAGAAGGTGATGTCCGGGGTGGATGGCTCTTCCAGGATACGGCTGCTGAAGTGTCCAGAGATATCAGCAAGTTCACAGCTTGCTGTGACTCAAAAACCCCTCTGTTACAGCCAGAGCCCCTCAGCTGTCAACTTCTACTCCTGGTCTCTCCTCCCAGTCACATCAAAGGCCTCCCAGGAGACTCAAGGTCACCTGGTACCAATGACACAGCAGGAGGGGAAGGGAGACTGTCTAACACAGGTTCCTGTGTTTCTTACTTTAAGCACTGAGTTGTGGTCCCATTGGAGACCGATGACCACTGGGTCTCCTGGGAGGACTTTGGTGAGACTAGCATGAGAGACCAGACATAGAACCTGAGAGTGACTGTTCATCAGTTCCAGTTGGTGAGAGGGAAATGAGCCATGGAAGACGGTCAACTCATAACCGCTTGCTAGCATTTTAGCGCTGTTATTTTGTAGAACGATTCTATTATTTCTATTCTATACCGGTTCTTGTAATGCCCTTGTCACCACAGCATCTGAGCATTTTCTAGTTGTGCATGAAGTGGCATGACTAATGTCTGCCACATGTGGTTCATTCTTCTTTGAAGACACAAAATGTGTGGGTTTTCTGTTTTTTGTTGATTTGTTTACCTTGCAAATCTTCTGTGTAGAAAGATGGGCACACTGCATATTCCACATGAAAACTACCAATGTGATATGACTCCGAGCCAGAATGTGAGTGCAGATATGAACTCTAAGTATGCCGACATTCCCTTAAGAGATTTAGTATAATATTCATGCACCTCATGATAAATATGTTACTAGGCACTCATAATAAGGTAGCTTCTGCCCAAAAGTGTGGCCTCCTCCAATGGGCCATGCACACAAAATTGCTCTGATAAGCAACGGTCATGGTGAAATTCCCAATGAAGCCACTGAGACGCTTAAGAAATCCTATACCTCCATATGCTTCGGTACTAGTACAAATACGGAGAACATTCAAGACTCTTCATATGGCAAGGCAAAAATAAAAACAAACACATCTCTTCCCCTTTAGAAAAATTACCCTGTAATTGCCAATTACAGAGGGTTTTGAACCTTCCTCTGAAGAAGCTGATAATGGGCCACTTTTGAAGACAGGATACTGGACTAGAATAGCTACAGGTCTGATCTGTTATTCAGGTTCCTATGTCAGAAAAGAAGGCTCTAATAGAAGCGGTCAATAAACTGTGTTATTTATTTATTTTACTAGAGATTCTGGATAAGATTTTTTAAATAAAAACAGACATAACTGCAGGATAAGAATCTTTATACTATCGTAGCTACCAGTATCTACCAGTAGGAAGGACAAGAGGAATTCAGACATTAACTGACGTGGGTTTTTCTTACAATGGCTACAACTACATTTGTAGAAGAGACAGACAATAAAATAAAAAGAGGAGCGCATGGCTCACATGGAAGAAAAACAGAATACATTGGAGAATTGGTTCAAGAACAGTTCACTCATGTGAAAACATAATCTCCGTAATGCAGCCAAGGTCAGAGAGAGAGAGAGAGAGAGAGACCCATGGCAATATACTGACAAAGAACCAGTTCAGTTCAGAGTAGCCTGAGGGCAGTTTCACACAACTAATTTTTCCAAAACGTCAAAAAATGCGAGCACTGGGAATATGTAGAACTTTCTCATTTGAGCAACTTCCGCAGATATTATTTTCAATTTCATTCACACACTCTTTTGGGTATTACCAGCTCCTCCTTCATTTGTGCCTGACTGATTTCCTGAGATGCACATCAGCGTCTAGCAGGGAAAAAACTCTCACCTAGTTTGAAAGAGGAAGTTCCCTAACACCATTATTTTTGTTCAAATTGCATGATGATCTAAGACTCACCAGGAAGAAGAGGCAAGAAATGTTACTTTACAAGACCAGCAAGGCCATCTGCAGAACAGCAGAGCTAATAACAAGGGATATAGAGAGATCAAGTTTTCTGGGTGATAAGTAGAGATGTTCCTGAATAGCAAATCTTGGTTCTGGATTTCAAACACTACAGAGTTTTTGGGCCCGGCGGTTTGAATTCAGATCTGGATCCAGGTTCTGATTTCAAGTGCTCAGAGTTCACTGTTGTTCAAATCTGGGAGTATGGGCTGGGGATCTCTCTAGTGACAATAATTATTTGCAGTTACATACACATCCCATCCAAAGCTCCGTCTCAGATACGTGCTGCAAACTCAGAGCTGCACCAGGCTAGTTTTGAGGAAGATTTTCATGTTATCTCAGACATTTGGTGGGGGAAGGCAGGTCACCAATAGTATTACGATGATACTTTTATGTAACACCAGATAATATTGCCCAATGCTTTACAGAAATTTTAGAAGATATGGTCCCCGTCCCACAAGCAAACACTCTATAGGCTGGACCTGCAAACGCTGACTGCAGCACAGGAGTGGAAGTCATCAGTGGAAAGCAAGGCAAAAGGAACGGGGGCTGGTGTTAGAGTCTGAAGGAGGCCAGTGAGGATGGGTGGTGCCAAGTATGGAGGGATGATATGCCAAGGCAGCAGTGTGAAAAAAGGCACAAAGGATAGGGAATAGAGGAGGAGACAAGAGACAAAAGGTGAGGACAGGAATGGGCAAACTTGGGGCTTGACAGGTGATGAGATGCAGACAGGAACAAAGTTATGCAGAGCCTTAAAGAGCAGAATGAGGAGCCCAGACTGTATGTGAAATGAGATGGGATTGGGGAAGGCGGGGGGTGGGGACACTGTGGTCAGAAGCTCGAGTGACTAGTTTAGCTACAAAAGCAATGAGGAGTTGTTGCATGCATCTGAAGAAGTGGATTTTTACCCACAAAAGCTTATGCCCAAATAAATCTGTTAGTGTTTAAGGTGCTACCGGACTCCTCATTGTTTTGGGGATCCAGGCTAACACGGCTACTCCTCTGATAGTTTAGCTACAGACCATCATGCGCGATCAGGCTGTTATTTTCATTATGAATGGGGATATACATGTGCTCGCTCTATTATTACTGAGGATTGAGTCAACTTCCCTAGATTGCGCCTAGCATCACCAAAGGCTTCGAAAACAAAAATCCATGTGTGTCGCAGGGCTGAGACAGCATCCTGCGACTACCTCTTCAGTCACTTCATCCCTCTAAGCAGTGTGCCTAGAGTCGGATGGAGCTGGCTGTTGGAACATGCACATGCTAATTGCAGATGGAGGGCATTTCTAGTGTTCTTATGGCAAAATGATATTTCATTTCCAGCTGGGACTTGACTTTAACAGGCTGGCCTGGCTGATGGATTCAAAGGCAAACATGACCTTTTATGAAAGAAGGTGGATGGCTCATAAGAGCAGAAATAACAAAATTACTTCAATCAGTGAGAACAAACAGGACTCTCACAGCCTGTTTGTAACTGGCACGAAGGAGAGTTGGACTGATCAGATAGGATGCAACTGCCCTTTGTGCAGGGAAAACGGTGGATGTTGGATGGATGTTAAATCCACTCCTAAAACCCACAGACATTCTCTCCACTGCTGCAGTCTCATTCTAGGCACTCAAGTATCAGAGGCGTAGCTGTGTTAGTCTGGATCTGTAAAAGCAGCAAAGAGTCCTGTGGCACCTTATAGACTAACAGACGTATTGGAGCATGAGCTTTCGTGGGTGAATACCCACTTCGTCGGATGCATGTAGTGCATCTGACAAAGTGGGTATTCACCCACGAAAGCTCATGCTCCAATACGTCTGTTAGTCTATAAGGTGCCACAGGACTCTTTGCTGATTCTAGGCACTGGAATTTCAGCCACAGGGTTTGAAGCCAGTGGGAGTTACACTCACAGAATGTGGCCCTTAGTTTTACAACACTGTCTCCAACTTACTCACAGACTGCTTATCTCCAGTTGTTTCCTCTCACATCTCATTTTCCATTAGGAAGCCATTTGTCTTGGCATATTTTTCATCTGCTCATTTACATGTCTCCTGCCAGACTGAAACTCCAGCATCGATCTCACCACAAGATAATGTTAACAGGATCAATAAACCACGACGAATGTACCAAAGTGTCTGTTCCTCACCCCCCCAGGAATGTACAAGGTGGTTCACTATTAGAAAGACAGGTCTAAAATACCGTCTCTCACTCTTCCCTGTCTGCTCTTATCCATGGGGAACTGTCTGTCTCCCTTATACAAAATAAATTACTAGGTAACTGAAACAATTTAATTTTTAATATCACTTCAGAACGTATAAAATATTACTGATGCAATTAAAAAAAGACAATCCGCTCAGCGCACCAGAAAGCAAGTTCAGAGTGCGCTGACAGGAAAGAAGGAAATCTCTTTGGAAGAAAAGCAAAAATACAAATCTCTTCTAAGTGAAAGAAAAAAAAAAAGGCCATATGCTTATCTGGTAGGGTTTGGTGCCCAGTCTGAAGGGTCTGGCCAACAGTCATCAGAACTATTTGAACGTGTATTAGAGGAAGAAGAGCAGTTTGGAGAAGACTGGATTAAAACAATCTAGCTCCTCAAGGGGTGCCGGTGGAAACAGTCTCATTGAAATCATTGGAGCTACACTGGTTTATAGCAGCTGAGAATATGGCCTTATGCTTTTTAGTTAGAATGTTAGTATGTGGATTTTGAAGTTCTGTCCTGTGTGACCTTTGACAAACTGCTCCTCTGTGCCTCAGAGCTCTGTTGGGACTTGGGTACCTGATGAGGATGTGCTTGCTGCACATGCTAAAAGTTGTTGTTGGGCGAGGACTTGGAGAAGAATCATCAACTGGGTGTTTGAGCCAGCTGCTGAAGGGGCACAAATGCAATGGAGTAGGGATAAAGTCCGCAGTTTAAAAGAATTATTTGCTACTTGTTAGTAGCCAGCAGTGTGCTTGGTGCTGTAAAAAGACACAGATATCAAGACATTCCTTGCCACAGAGATCTTACAACCGAAGGTCAGTGGCTTTATGGAAGTGAGTAGTCCCACTGAACTCAACTGAAGAGAGCTGCTCCTAGGTGTAAAGTTAGTCATGGGTGTTAAGTGTTTGCAGGATCAGAGTCTGAAAGTTTCTCTCTCGTTTCCATCAAGAATCCTAAAAGCTAGAATTTCTGTAACAATTTCTGCAGAATGCATCGAGGAGTATTTAATGCTTCTTTTTAAAAACAAATCAGTGTTTTTCACACTGGGGTCACCACTTGTGCAGGGAAAGCCCCTGGCGGGCTGAGCTGGTTTGTTTACCTGCCCCGTCCGCAGGTTCGGCCGATCGCGGCTCCCACTGGCCATAGTTCGCTGCTGCAGGCCAATGGGACCTGCTGAAGTGACAGCCAGTACGCCCCTCGGCCCACCCCGCTTCTAGCAGCTCCCATTGGCCTGGAGCAGCGAACTGCGGCCAGTGGGAGCCACGATTGGCCAGACCTGCAGACAGGGGAAGTAAACAAACCGGCCCGGCCCGTTAGGGGCTTTCCCTACATAAGCGGCGACCCCAGTTTGAGAAACCCTGAAACAAATGGAAAAGAGTAATCAGTACATAAAGTGGATTTCACGTTATTTAAACCAAACTACTGTGCTGATCTTGGTGACCAAAATTTTAAAATCTCAGTAGGCTCTTGTAAGCTTAAATAACATTACATGTGCTACATAACAGCTTCAGACTCAGAATCTATTACCCAATCTAGATCTGGAGAATAATGTATATGTAGAAAATGGAAAATCCTTAGACTACAGCTGGGCATGTAAATGTTTATTTGAATATTTAAATTAATTCCCTTTGACTGATTGCGGTGACTTTAACTGGAAAGAGAAACCAAAAGGTACACAGAGGGTTTAATAAACTGTGTTACATTGGGACAGGGTGAATTTCATTCTCTGTGAATAGTCTAGCAAACGACACCAAAGGGGAAAGGCTCAATAAAACAGCAAATTTTTGGTGAATATCACAAAATATACAGAGGAGGCACATTTCAAATTTGTATTAAGAGAGTATTCCCACGGAAACCTGTTTCTAAGAGCTAAACTCATCCGGTCAAGAAACGGGAACATTTCATGTGACCTAGATTATCCAGTCAAAAGGGCTTGAAATTTGATGATCAAATACTTACAACTAACTGCTCAAGAAACAAGCTACAGACCTAGAATGCACGAAAACACTGATCTGAATGCGGAAAACTTGCAACTGAAAAGAGAGGTGACATCTCTTAAATAACTTATTTAGATTTTTTTTGCTGATCTCCACGTCTGAACAGGAATTTAAGTGCTATTTTATCTGTTGATAAGATCCAAGTCCCACTGCTATATTTTAGAAGAAAGATCTGTTATATCAATTTTTCAGCAGGGGTGGAGGGTGGAAGTGGGAAGTCTGATTTACACATTTTGTTTTCAAACTGAGTACACTTAAAATACAGGATACTTTCAGGGCGCTGGTCCAGATTCTCAGACATGGCTGCCATCTGTTTCCCCCACCTCTCACAGAGCAGTGGATTGGGGGCGTGTCGGGGGCAGATGCGCTT
This sequence comes from Mauremys reevesii, assembly GCF_016161935.1. NCBI lineage: Eukaryota > Metazoa > Chordata > Testudines > Geoemydidae > Mauremys > Mauremys reevesii. Next base: position 118,737,752 of record NC_052629.1, on the reverse strand, counting down.
GGCACAACTGAGGATCTGAAAATCTATTTTCAGTTCTGCTGATGTGGGTGGAGTAGAACCAAACCTCTAGAATATATGAAAAAGGGGGGTGGGACACTCACTCCACTGTACGATGCTCCCTCTTTGGAGGTTCACAGAGGCCCCACGCGGTATGTTTTGTGGGGTTTGGCTTCTGCAGTTTTTTGGGGGAAAGGATTGGGCTCTGGGGAAAAGGGTTTGGTGCTTGGGAGTAGCTGCTCTCCGTGGCATCACCGGCGAGGCCAACAGTCCTCTGCTGTATGTAGTGGCAGGCAGTATGCACCGCATTAGTGAGAAGTCCAAGAATGAACTTGCGGTTCTCTCTACTCTCTTAACTGGGAGCGGCTGTGTGCACATTATACTGAGCTGAAGTGCAGTATCATGGTCTCTGCGGTTAGATGTTTGACAACAGGCTCAAGCATCTTGTACTGAATCAAAACAAGTGTTTGAAAGCATAGGTCTGGCTGCTATAACCTATGGAGTTATTGTCATGCTGGGAAGGGAAATAAAAAGAATGGAATGAGGAACACAACCTGAATTAGTTAAGGTAAATTGAACATACCCTCTGTCTAAGTACATCTTGAGGCACCTTACTGGGAGTCTTGATTATTGCTATTGTTCATTTCTATTGTGAAGACCTCAACCAGTTATCAGGGTTGCAGTGTGCTAAGCACTGTACACACACACATTAAAAGTTCCTGCCGCAAAGAGTCTACAATCTACACATCTGATGAGACAGTGACAGGTGGATAAAATAAATAAATGGTGCAGAGGACAAGCTAAACAGTTGATTAGCTTAATAAACAAAAGTGTCATCTCACCTGCCTAGCCATTAAATCACAGCCCTGGCGAGTTTTAAGGAGGAATTTGGAAGAGGACAATAGTATCTTTGAGTACTGTAGGTGATTCTGGCCCCACTGAAGTCAATGAGAGTTTGCCAATTGACTTAAATACCCCAGGTTTTGAATCAAGTTATTGGAGGTAATAGAGCAATGCAAAGTTTCCCTAAATAACCAGGGTCATAAATATTATCTTTGGGACACAAGACCGTAGGGCACTATAGGTCAGTAGCAGTAACCAAAAATAATGACTATTTGGTAGCCTATGTGAAATCAGTCAAACGGACAGTCAGTCCACCTTCAAGTAATCTAGCATCTAATAGAGCTGTGTAAAAAACCCAATTGTTTCAGTAAACCAAAACCAACGGATCTGGCTTGTGCAAATTCACTGTTGCTGAGGTTCACTTGGAAATAAGAAGAAAGCGTTTTCCAAACAGCCTGAGGGACATAGGGACAGAGCTGTGTGAATAACTGATTCTTCCTTTCGCTGGCAATTCCGAGATTGATTGATTTTTAATTATTTGGTTGAGGAACAAGAAAAGCTGTTCAAAACTGAAAAAAAAAGTTGAACTTTTTTTTGACTCAAAACAAAATATTTTGTTTTTGAGCTTTTTAACATTTTAATTTTTTAAAGAAGACTGAAGTAAATTTTGAAATGAAAAATCAAGGCATTTCGTATAAAAAATGTCAAATGAAACTTTATTTTTTTATTTTTTTGGGGGTGGGGCTTAAACAAGTCAGCCAGTTTTTATGCAAATTTAGGAAAGGTTTCGGTAAAACTAAATCTGCATTTTTCAGCACAAGAAGTTTTGGCCAAAAATTTCATCCAGCTGTACTTATGAGCACAAGTGTAATAGAAAATACCCCTCTAAATGGCCACATAAAAAGAAAGGCTCTAAGCCAACCTGGATTTAACTATGGCAAAACTCACTACATTCTATGGTCGTCTTTCCAATGATTTCAGTGGGCTTTGGATCAGGCCCTTAAGCATTTTAAACATCAGTTTATCTTCAAGTCACTGTATGCTTTTGTTCAGCCTGTTTTTTCCATAGATATACTGAACAAAAAAAAGGCATTAAAAACCATCCTTTTGCATAAAATAACAGATTTATTTTGATGCTTTTAAGGTTGCTTAAATAGTTTCATATAAAGTGAAATGAAGAGTTTTAACAACCTGTCTGACAGATTACTGTCTGCTAAAATGTCACTTAGTCTACATAATAATTTCTTTTCTATATCTACATTTTTATGATATTACCTAGGAGCTTGCAAAATACAGTAATATGATGGCACTTCTATTTAAACAAACTACTATTAAAAATAAAAGAATTCTACTGATTGAAACAACTTGCAAGTAAAAGTGGTAGACCAAATTCTGCTCTCTGTTACACTGTTGTAAATAAACCCAAAGGAACTCCATTGATTTGCTAGAATTACTCTGAGTTTACACCAGCATAAACTGAAACCAGGACTTACCCCAGCAATGTCACACATGCTCCAGAACCCAAAACATATAGCATACCATTTCCCAATAATTAAATGTTAGCCTTATAGAAAAGATCAAATTGAAGTATGTTTTAGGTGAAATAGAAAAATGTAAAGCTTTTTTTTTTAAAACTGTACCAAACTGGATAAAATGTTCAGCATTGAGATTAGAATTTTATTTAAAAATTTTCCAAATGAAAATCTCAGGCAGAAACTGGGAATGACAACAGGGGATGGATCACTTGATGATTCCCTGTTCTGTTCATTCCCTCTTGGGCACCTGGCATTGGCCACTGTCAAAAGACAGGATACTGGGCTAGATAGACCATTGGTCTGACCCAGTATGGCTGTTCTTATGGGCCCATTTCTGCAACCCCTTCTCTCAAGGATGTTAATCACAAAAGCAGTCCCTAATCTTACTTCTCCTGATGTCAATGGGAATGCAAGCTGGATCAGCCCCATTGTCTTCATTGGGATTTTTCAGGTAAATAAGGATTTAATTGTCTGAGTAAGTGCTTGGAGGATTGGGCCTTAATTCAGTAGCGTGAAGTGTAATTTTGGGATATTGACAGTAATTAGTACAATTATAGTTGGGATTCCTACTGACATCTAAACTGACACTAGGAAAAGAACAAAAAGGAAAAGGGATGAGCATACCATTCGCAGATGGAAGGCCAGAATCAGCTCTCAATTATATCAACTGAATTCAGTGTGACTGCTCGTGCTGCAAAGTACCAATCAATGTCAGTGCATCTGCACCTGGCCCAGTGGAGTTGCACAGAGTAGAATTTGGCCAAAGTATTGAGCTTAGAAAGTTTTTTCTTTTCCTGATGCCTTTTGCTATTTACTATTTCAAGTCACACACAAATCTAATTTATAATAAAATGCTTTCAAATGATGACATACAAAATACATTTTCTGATTTTCTTATGATATTCCAATTTCTACGATGAAATTAAATCCAGCCTTCTCCGAATCATCACTTTTGTTATATTACTTCCAGGATAGAGTGGTTGATTCTTAAGTTTGTTGTTAAGTTGCAGGAAGGAGGGGCATGAATGTAGTTGGAGAAAACTACCTTACCTTTCAACAAATGCAGACATGAGGGATTACCAATGCAAACATAATGGTAGCACCAGATTGTCAGCTGGTGTAAACAGACATAGCTCCACTGAATTGAGTTTAAAGCTGATTTACAACAGCTGTGACTCTAGCTCCCATAATATCTAGTCTGAATGAATCTGTTTAGCATATCAGTCCAACTGATATTTCAGAGAGAAGATAAGCACCTCTGAATTTACTGTATGCAATATTGTTGTAGTCATATTGGTCCCTGGATAATAGAGAGAGAAGGCGGGTGAAGTAATATCTTTTATTGCCCAACTTCTGTTGGTGAGAGAGACAGGTTTTTGAGTTTACACAGAGCTCTTCTTCAGCTCTGGGAAACTTAAGGCCTTGTCTACATTATGCGGTTAGGTTGACATATGTTGCCTTGTGTCGACCTAGCTGTGGAAGTGTCTTCATTAAATTTAGCTCCCACCGACATAAGTGCCTCTCCACATCGAATTAGTGACACCACTGCTTTGCACTGCATTGTACTACATTGCTTATATCAACTGTTACTGAATTTCAGGAGCCATCCCACAATGCCCCACACTGACAATACATTTGATACAAGCGCTCCGAGTGAGGACACCCACTGCCGACACAAGGAGCCAAGTGTGCAGACACACAAGCATTTTAATAACTGCTGGGCTGGATGCTGATGTAAGTTAGGTTGACATAATTTTGTCGTGTAGACATGGCCTAACTCGGAGTGTCACAGCTAAATACAAGGTGAAAGAGACCGTTTACAGAAAGTAGTTAACATATATTTCAAGGGACCGTTCAAGGTGAAGTGGCTCCTCCAGTCATAGGGAGGAAAGGAAGGTGCGGAGAGAAGCAGTTAGTGGCTTACCATAAATCCAGTGTCTCTATTCAGTCCATGTTTTTTGGTGTCTTTCAAAGTTATGAATTTAAGCTCCCAGGCTTGTGCTGCACAGGTTTCCTTAGAGGTCAGATATGGAGTGATCGCTTTGTGAAAAGTGTTCATACACACATACGCGCCAACTTTTCCAGGCACCGGTGGGTGCTCGCCCCCGGCCCAGCCCCATCCCCTCCTGCCCCTGCCCCCATACCAACCCCTTCCCCAAAGTCCCCGCCCCAACTCTGCCCCTCCCTGCCCCTATTGGACCCCTTCCCCAAATCCCTGCCCCAGCCCTGCCTCTTCCCCAAACACTCCACATTCCCCCTCCTCCTCCTCCCTCAGCTGTTTTGCTGCGGGAAGCACTGAGAGGGAGGAGAAGCAGAGCCATGGCACACTCAGGGGAGGTGGTGGAGTGGAGGTGAGCTGGGGCAGGGTGGGAATGGCGGGGACCTGCTGGTGGGTGCAGAGCACCCACCATTTTTTCCCTGTGGGTGCTCCAGCCCCGGAGCACCCATGGAGTCGGCGCCTATTCACACACACAGGTGATGTGGTGTGTGTGTCCTTTATCATTTTCTGGTCCGAGGTCATTTGAGATTGTAGTGATTGTCTGGTTTCACCCACTTAGTTGTTGGGATATTTAGTGCATAGGATGAGGTACTGCAGATGTTGCGATAGGCATGTGTAGGATCCATGGATCTTGAAAGGTGCATTGAGGGGTTGTTGATCCTTGTAGCAGTGGAGATAATGTTTGCAGGTTTTTACATCTGTTGTTCAGGCAGGGTCCGGTGCCACTTTGAGTTGGTGTGTCCTGATCTGTGGGGCGCTTGCTTCTGATGATGAGCTTGGCAAGGTTGGGCAGTTGTTTGAAGGCCAGAAGAGGGGCTTCAGGAAAACTTTCTTTCAGGATGAGGTCCCTATCGAGTATGGGTTGTAGTTGTTTGATGATAGGCTGTATGGGTTCCAGTGTGGGATGGTAGGTGGCAACTAGGGTGTGCAGTCAGAGAGGGTTTTATATTTGTATTAAAGCAGATTCTCGGGGTATTTGGGTGGCCCATTCCATGATGCGATCTGCTTCTCTGGTGGGGTGTCTTTGTTTGGTGAAGGTGGTTTTCAGTGGGTTAAAGTGTGTATCCCAGACTTTCTCCTTGGAGTGCATTCTGTGGTGTCTGAGTACGTGGCTGTAGATAACAGATTTCTTGGTGTGCTTAGGGTGGTTGCTGGATCTGTGAAGGTAGGTGTGGTAATCCATGGGTTTCTTGTATATGGTTGTTTGTAGGGTTCCATTGCTGAAGCTGATCGTGGTGTCCAGAAAGTTGTTAGTGTGGGCATGTTCTAGAGGGAGTTTAATGGACTGGTGGTGGTTGTTGAAGTTGTGGTGGAAATCTATTAGGGAGTTTAAGTCACCTGTCCAGAGAATGAAAATATCATTGATGTATGTCAGATATTTCATTGTCCAGAAATTCTTCTTCAAGGTAGCCCATGAAGAGGTTGGCATATTGGGGATACTTCCTAGTATCCATGGGTGTTCCCATCCATGGGTTTGGATGAAGTGTTTATTGTTGAATGTAAACTTGCTGTGGGTGAAGATGAAATGGATGAATTTGGTGATGTCTTTGGGATGGATATCTGAGGGATTTCCACTGTCTTGTAAATATTTGAGGCAGGCAACTATGTGAGGGATGTTGGTATATAGGGAGGTGACATCCATGGTGGCAAGGATGGTGCTCTGAGGGAGACTGTTAATGTTGCAGAGTTTGTGGAGAAAGTCAATTGTGTCCTGGAGGAAGCTGGCCCTTTGTGTGGTGAGTGGTTTGAGGATGGTTTCAGTGAGACCTGATAGTCCTTCAGTAAGAATGCCATGACAGGATATGATGGGTCTGCCTGGGTTTCCTTGTTTGTGTATCTTGGAAAGCATGTGGAAGGTCACGGGATGGGTTCATGGAGGGATGAGTTTATAGAGTTTCTCTTCGAGTTGTCTGGGGAAGGATTTGATGATATCCTTAAATCCCTGGGTACATTCTGGTGTGGGGTCTTCTTTGAGTTCAAGACGTTCCACCTTGTATTTAGCTGTGAACACTCTGAGTTAGTTTCCCAGACCTGAAAAAGAGCTCTGTGTAAGATCAAAAGCTTGTCTCTCTCACCAACAGAAGCTGGTCCAATAAAAGATATTACCTCACTCACCTGATCTCTCTGAATTTACTGACATTCTCAAACAATTCCAAGAGATTTGTTAAAGAATCCCAATACATTTTTTGCAGCATTCAAATTTAGAGTTAGGCAAAACAGATTTCAAGAGCAATGTAAAAAAAAAATCCTCCAGTGTTTAATTACCGGCACTTTAGCCAAGTAGTTTTATTTGGAACAGATTTTATAGATTTAACGTCCTTAGTCGAGGACGAGAAAGTTGAGAAAGTTATAGGACTGGAAAGGGCAATAAGAAGGGTCAGAGAAGGGCAGAGCTGGTGTAGTAATAATTTAAAAGAACACACTCTACAGTGCTGGGTGTCTGACAGATCACTGTATTCTATTCCATAAGGAGATAGCTTGCGTGCCAAGAAAGATGTTTCAGAATGCCAGTGGAGTTCCTTGGAGAAAACCCTGATCAAAGAAATGATTAAGAGGGAGATTACAGGGTCAAACTGAACTCCTTTGTTCTTCTGATTTTTTCAAAAAACCCCAAACATTTGCACTCAATAAAGCTAGCTCTGCTCTTGAGTACACACTGGCAATTAAATGCTTGCTTGGCTAGCTGGACTCTTTCTGTCTGTCTCTGAAATTTGTTTTAGAAATGATGTGGAGGAATACAGCACATCCAGATTCCAGTAACCTAAATTCTTTCCCTGGCACTCACTTCTGCTCATGTCACAAAACCAAGCTGCTGAGCATTTGCACTAATCTGTATTTCTAAAACGGCATTTGCAAGAAGGCCGGTTATGTGATTAAAAAGGGGAAATGATCTCTTTCCTCACTCACATTTATCAGGCTCATTAGAAACATTTTTAAAACAATGACAATCTGCCCTTCAGTCAAAAACTTGGATGAAAAAAGCTAACGCACAAGCTAAATATGGCAAAGCAAACCACAATCAGTGGAGTCCCACCATCAGACAATTTGGCCGATCAAGTCTTTCACTGAAGTAAAAATACGCATTATGACTATATCAGACCCTAAAGGTAAAATAACACTAGCCTATGCATATGAAGTTAATGAATGCTGTTTTCCACATTAAACATGCTTTTAAAATGGAAATTTACATAAATAATTGTTATTGCACCAGTCTGGGAATGAAAAGTAAAGACGAGGCTTGATCCTGCAGTTTTGCACTGGCAAAACTCCCACTGAAGTCTGAGAGAGATTTTCCTGGTCAAGAATTTCAACCCTGGCTCAGAGTCTGAAAATGGTCCCACATAGGGAACCCACTTTTAACTAGGACATGCAAATAAGTCATGCAAAGACCATATTTGGATACTTGAGTCCACATGGATGTATCATTTGTTTGGAGCTGGCTGTCTGGAGCATTAGATAACCAGTTAAGGAGCTTATATTTGAAAACTGAACACCTCCATGTTACCAGGATGTTGAGTTAGATCGTACAATACTGAGTACCCTAAACAACTCCCACTGAAGTCAAAAGGATGTACCACACATTTCAGGATGAGGCCCTTACTATATCAGACATGCAAACAGCATGCAAACTAAGTTCAGTTCATGTGTTTGCTCAGTTTTGGGTCGTTTTTGAGTGTTTTTCACCAACTATCAAACACTCTTTCAAAATGAAAAGTTGAAACGTTTGAAACACTTCATTTTGAAATGGCCGAAATAAACTATTTTGACTTTTTTCAATTTTGTTTTCCAATTTTTTTGAACAGTGAGTGTGAGGACCAAGGGGATAGGGGCTCATTGAAGTCAATGACAAACCGCCCACTGACTTTAATAGCTCAGGATCAGGGCCTAGTTTGGGAAGGATGAGTTCTCAGTCAGCAGACATTATTGATCCCTATGAAGAGCAGCAGAGATGAAATATGAAAGAAAGGAAAGATGGGCTGGCAGCAGCATGAATGCCAACAGTTTATAAGCCTGCACCACAGCACTCAGACGCTCAGTTGTTCACTGGCATAGAAATCTGAATCCAAAATGGCAGTCAGTCTATAACAAGCCAGGTTCTTATTTCCTTACTCACACTGAACAATGCCTTGCTCCAAGCCTGTTTGAAGTCAATGGAATGAAGCACTACCAACCTCAGTATGATAATCTAGCCCCTTAACAGCCTGGACCATGACACCTCACAAAGGAGGCCCAGTTCTATCCTGCCCCATACACAGAGAGAATTACGTGGATTAGATTGAAGAGCTGGATGTGAGAATAGAATGTTTTCAATGACGACAGCAAGTAAACAAATAATTTCTGTTCAGCCACCTACATTATAGATTTTTCAGATACAGATGATCATAAAATAAATGTCATGTCCTGCACCCAAACAATGCAATTCCTGAGGGAAGCCATTAATTAGCACCTGGTAATGATTTCACTAGCAATATTCTGATTAAATGACACACAACAGCAGATGCATTACTTTAACCAGCCCATAGCCACAGTAAAGATGAAGCCAGATTCCCTTTCACTGAAGGCAAATATTAAATAAACACACATTATCTTTTCATGAAAGACTAATGAGTGACCTTGGCAGAATTTCTCTCTTTAAAAAAAAAACACATCAGAAAACAAAGCTCCAAACAAATGGAGTGTAGCCTTTTTACCCATTGAAGAAGCTGTAAGATGGGTCTCTCCTAGAGGGATTTCAAAGGCTCCATTGCAGTTGCAATAAGCAAATGAAGCAAAGTATAGGCCACTGAGTCAAAGAAAGACGGAGTGCAAGAATACTATAGCAAGTTATTTTAAACCATCACCAGAGATCTGTAGCGAAGATCTCCAGTGGCCTGCTTCTAGCTAAAAGGCTTCCACTTGAGTGCTTCAGATCATGTAAGTTTGTTTAAGATGCATAATTCATGAAGGGTACATAACACCATCCTTGAATAACTTTTCACTCACCACCTGCTTGATAGGAAGAGAATTGACAGAATAGTGTGACTTCAGGAGTCTGACATTCTCACGCTATGTGTCCTGGGGAAAGACACTGGGCACTGAACACTTCATTGTCTTAACCCCTTGATTATTATTACTGCCAGAGAAATCTAATTGCAGAGACTAATTCCCAGGCTAGGAGAAATTTCGTCCCTTACCATAATCATCAAAATAAGAGTAAGACAAATGGGTGCAAAGAATAAGGACTAGTTACATTTTAGTCCTTGAGAAATGCAAGCAAAGAAAACTATTTTTCCAAGTGCTATAAAAATTTATTGTACACCGAAGGCCAGATTCTCACATCCCACTCCAGCTGAGTAGTACCTTCCTTCTCAAATAGCCCACTGAAATCAACTTAGTCCCACTGAAATCAATTTGGGAGTATTTAATGTGAGGGAGGGAGGCACAATCTGGTCTTTAGGTAGCAAATTATAAAGCCAAAATCAGAACTGGTGTAAATGGCATAGTTCTATTGTGGCCATCCACGCTACACCCATTTACCCCAGCTGAGAATCTGGACCATAATAGTGTGAAAACTTCAGAGTAGGTGGATTTTCATTGGCATTCATAAATACGACATCTTTAAATTTTATTGCCCTCATATATTTGGCCTACTTTATTTTCTACTTAAAAGCCCAACTGTGGACTGATAGGCAATTTAGGACTTTGTCCGGTGTTAGTGATTGTAGGGAAATCGCTGCGAGACCAAGAGTAAAGATTTTTTTAACACTATCTTATTTTGGGGATATCATTGTTAAGAGTTGTACTGTCACAAGTCTCTTTCTCTTCTCAAAATGCAATTGCTTGAGTTGTGGGGCTTTATGAAAATAGGGCAAGCCAAGATATAAAGAGGACAACATAAGGGCGGCCAAGACACAACGAGAACAATACGAACAATAGACGGAGTAAAGGATATAGCACATGGCTGAAGGAAGATGGCTTCCTTAATTATTTATATCCTGGGTCAGCCATCCCAGCGGTAAGTCTTCGCCGCCCCCCACCTGATGTCTAGGCTATTCTCCGTGGCATACCATTTTTTTTTACCCCTTTAACACTTAAATGTGCCTCCTGCTGACAAGCTTGGAGTGACATTTGGCTTAAGTACTATCACAGTTTATTTCCCATGAAAGGGCTCAAAAATACCCAGGCTGCAACATGGGACAATTTAATTACTGAAAGCAGAGTACCCTGGAACCATCAAGTAATGAAGCTATTTTCCTCTCTTCCTCCTCCCCCCCCACCAAAAATCATTGATTTCACAATAAAGCAGTACAATTTGAATTGTAATCTGCACGCTTCAGAGCAGCGAAATCACGCAGGACTTCACTGTACCTCCATGGCATTCCCCTCTCATGTCTCTCTCAGCTCACTGTGAGGAAGGCCCATTTGAGAACCAGTGGGAGTTTCTCATGTGGACATTCAAAGAGGTTTCATTTCTGATGGGTTACAAATATTCCACAACAAAAAATTACGATTTCTGTTGTCTATTTCTATCTGTGAAGTGATTTCTAAATTACACAGAAAAAGAACATTTAGTTAAAAACAGAGGTTTGATGTACTGAAGAATGAGGCCTTATCACCTTATTTATTACTTTGAAAACTAATATGCGTTCCTTCTTTTCTGGGGAACCATTTGAGTCAAATCCTTTGTATTATTTTACAGAGACAGATTATCTCTGAGAAATGTTCCTTCCCTTCACTGCGGGGCACAATCAGAAGAATTTAAAGGGGAAAAAATTGTCTGATTCCCATGTTGATGAGAGGGTTTTCATTTGTTTGTTTGTCCCCTATGCCCTGTAAATAATCCCATTTTCCCCATTTACAGTAACATTTGGAGGAGGTAAGAACATAAGAACAGCCATACTGGGTCAGACCAAACGTCCATCTAGCCCAGTATCCTGTCTTCGGACAGTGGCCAATGCCAGGTGCTTCAGAGGAAATGAACGGAACAGGTAATCATCAAGTGATCCATCCCATGTCACCCATTCCCAGCATCTGGCAAACAGAGGCTTAGGGACACCAACCCTACCCATCCTGGCTAATAGCCACGGATGGACCTATTCTCCATGAACTTACCTAGTCCCCTTTGAACCCTGTTATAGTCTTGGTAAATTACACAAATTCATTAACATTTTTATTTAGCCTCTTTCTCCTTATAAACTACAACAGAAATGCCTGTGAGACAACAGGTGTCTGCAAGATTCTTTATGTTATAGCTTCCTTTCTCAAACTCTTTATTTGACACTTTGCACTGTTGGTTAATTGCCTTCTTTGTGCCTGGTATTTACATAGGACCAGATTTTGGCAATTAGCCACTGTGGTATGTAACTGTGCCCCCGTACCCCCAAAGAGGCACTCAGGGAGAACTATTGACTATGAGTCACCCCTCTTGTGCTGGGAGCAGGGGAAGTAATTTATGGCAACCCCGAAAAGGGTGCAGCTCATTTCCCCTCTGCGCATCAAGTTGGCCCGTAGAAGAATGGAGTCATGGCTCTTCCTTCTTTCCAACCACTTGCACATGGTGGTCAACAGTGTCCATGCAGCTCATGCTATGCTCAGGGCCCAGAGCCAACATCCGGGTAGATCTAACACAGTCACATGGAAAAGAGTAGAGGTGAAAATCTTACTGTGCCATTTCCCTGCATGGCCGCACTGAAAGTACTGACAATGGAGACAGTAATTACAGAGCTCCATGTAGATCTCTCCCTTGACCCAGGTCTATGTTAACGCTAAAATGGTATTGGATGTTTTTGATTCCACCCTACCTATGACATCTTTCACAGACTCCTTTCAGCTGATATGTTATCATGGAGGTCACTGTGAAAGACTGTTGGTGAGACCATTCAGTACCGCACAACCTTTTGGGTAGGTAACTAGGAAGAAGAATAAAAAAAATGTGTGTCACAGCTGATTTGAAAGGTAGAAGCACAATTCTTTGGGGGAGGGAGATTTTGCCGTGACAGGTCGGCACTGGATGTCCTGACTATGGAATATCAGACCTTCTTCAGCCTAACTGGCATATGAACCAAGGTTTTGTCTATTCAAGGCAACTCAGCACTAGAATGTGGGTCAGGAATTTTAGGCCCAGAAAAATCTGCCAAGCGGCAGGAAATTTTGTGAGGTTTCCCTCACTTTCTTTTCTTGTTCCCAGGTTTGTTGACTTTCAGGGCATAGTGCAAAGCTCGCGTGTGCGCATGCGTGTGACTTAGTTGGCTCTCTTGGAGTAACGGCTCTGTGGACCCAGAGCCAGATGGGTTGCCACAAAAATAATTTTTAAGCATTCACAGAGTCAGCAAGCTGCTTTTACATCATTTGCTCTGACAGTAGAGAAAACACTAAAGGCCAGATTCTGCCTGGCCCTTATGCAGATGCGCTGTGTGGAAGGGAGAGTGCAAGGAACTCCCGCCCCATGTCTGGCCTTCTGTAGCCCAACTAAAGATCTGGCTGCTTTTACATCATTTGCTCTGACAGTAGAGAAAACACTAAAGGCCAGATTCTGCCTGGCCTTATCCCATGTCTGGCCTTCTGTAGCCCAACTAAAGATCTGGCAGAATTGCAGCCCTGAGGCTCAGGGAATACATGGACTGCTCACTCCCAGGGGGAGAAGCTGGGGCCACGGTCACCCTGCCGCCACCACCTCCACACATCTGCCAAGACTTACTTGCCCTGCACAAAGGGGAGAGGCTCTCTGAGGCAGAATGCCTCCCTCCGCACCACCTCTCGTCAACCAATTTGCACAAACTAGCCCTAAATTAGAGGCTATAAGGTCGGTCACCTCAGTCAGAGGAGTTAGGTTCTGGGAGAGTCTTCTAAGAGGAGCCGTGGAGGCAAACAATGTAAGCTGTAGTTTTAACATGGATCTTGGTACATTTATAAACGGGCTTATATGACGGGATAGCAGTGGGTTATACTTGATGACTCCAGAGGTCCCTTCCGGCCTACATCCCTAAGCTAATCAGCACAGCCAGCCCACATAGGCTTGTGGGTGATTTGGAAAGCAATATGCTGAGGTTTCCATGACTATGAGTTTCCAGGTTTCTTCCCTCTGGCGTGGGCAATATGTAGGCAGTGAGGAATGTTTTCCTCCTACATAGCTGTGCCAGTTTAATTGGTTCTAGTCATTCCCACTGCATCCTTTGCGTCTGCTTGGGGAAACGGAGCAAAGTATTAGGCTCCTGATGCTCAATAGCCTTTTACGAATATCCTGTGCAGAGACCATATCAGCCTTTGGTCGGCTTGCTCCAATATCACATCTTCTTCTTTACCCTGTTCTTTCTGCGCCCTTCACCGGTGACCTAATTTAACTGTCTGCTAATGAGACCATCCTAGAATCGAAAAGGCTGTCTCTTTGTGGGGGCTGGAACAAGGGTGTATCCCGACGGTGGCTATTGAATTATATATATTCAAACTGTCTTTTAAAAGTTTACAAAGTATTACAAGATCAATTATTTATTAATTGTGCAATTTAAGGAATTACTATATGCCAGAAATCGGGGTGGAGACCTGAGAGATAATGATGCTAATGAGAACTCTGTGGCTTCCTACTGATATTTGGAAGTACAGGATTAAGATTCTGCAGCACCACAAGCACTGTGATTTCCCAGAACTCTCAAGAAATTGGAATAGTGCATCGCACAGGCTAGAGCTACTGTGCCCTCTGCTGGGTAGAATGAGAATTGTTCAGCTGTGTGTCCAGACCCATACTGCTAACAGAGGTGCCTAGGACTTCTGGGGTGTGGACGGCTGGGTTCTTGGGGTTCACCTGCTGCAGCTGGCTGGGGTGGGCAGTAAGGGAACCCTGGGGCTTCCTGGCCATGAGACTCAGCTCCTCTCTGCGGTAGCTGAACAGTTGCAGGTATTCATTTCCAGCACATCACTCAAGAACAGGTGAGGATGCAGGCTGAGCCGGTTTGAGACGGCAAGGAGCAGAGCCTGGATTTTACTCTGTGTGTGCTGTGTAGAAACGTCTCGTTCGCTCATGCTGTTCACCCGCTTTCATTCTGTGGCACAAATTCTGCTGTGATTTGACTTCCGTGGGATGGCACAGGTGGTAAGTCAGTGTTGAATTTTGTCCTATATATTCCATTCATGGAGGGTCTAAACATAGCTCGGAAAAATGGGCTGTGGGCCTGGCCGGAGGCCTCTCTCCATCTAATCTGTCTTTCTAGGTTCTTTTATAGCTCCCAACACAGTCTGTCTAGCTCAGGGGTGGGCAAACTTTTTGGCCTCCCCAAACAGCCAGGCATGGCCCAGCCCTGCCCCCTGATGGCCCCCCTGGGACTCCTGCCCCATCCAACCATCCCTTCTCCCTGACTGCCCCTGGAACCCCTGCCCCTGACTGCCCCCCGCCGCCCCATCCAAACCCCACTCTCCTTCCTGACTGCCCCCCACAGAACCCCTGCCCCATCCAACCATCCCTTCTCCCTCTCCCCAATAGCCCCTGGAACCTCTGCCCCTGACTGCCGCCTGCCGCCCCATCCAACCCCCCCTCCTTCCTGACTGCCTCCTGGGGATCCCTACCCCCATTCAACCCCCCTGTTCCCCTCAGGGGCCAGGCAGGAGGGTCCCACGGACCGGATGTGGCACGTGGGCCATAGTTTGCCCACCTCTGGTCTATCTGGACATGCATATGGCTCTCTCAGTATCTGACATCTCATAATTATCGCTGGATTTCATCCTCCCAACAAAGCTATGAGATAGGGAAGTACTATCCTCATGTTACAGCAGGGAACTGAGACACAGAGTAGAGGGCAGGATTTTCTCAATAAGTCTGTGGGTGAGGCAGGAATCAAACATGGGTCTCCTGAGTCTATGTCTAGTGGCCTATTCACTAAACCATTCTTCCTTCACAGTGGTATCCCTGCTCCTCCCCAGATTGCAGTGTAGACATAAATCTTGTCCTCTCTTCCCTTCACTCAGCTGGGACTAGCTTTTGTTGTGTTTGTTTTAGCTCTCTCTGTGGCACTGTGAACCAGGCTCGTCCTTGGTATTAGTACACACAACTCTGTTGAATGCTGTACCCCAGGGATGAATTTATCCCCAGGGCTTTACGTTGTGATCAGCCCTGCCCACAGATGGATGTTTCTTTGAACACAGCAGTCCTGGGCATCTTCAACAGCATTACATTTATAAAAAGGGGCCAGCAAGGTGGCAGGTGTTCTGCACACAGCCCCAGAGGTGCAGTAAGCCTGATGTACAGCTCATGTCCATGCAGCAGTAAAGAGTTGAAGACACTCTTGGTAGGAACCTGTAGGCAAGAGCCCCAGGAATGACAATTTTTCTTTCCTGACTGCCCCCTGAAGAGAACGTCGGGAAAAATTCCTACTCTCTCACAGTAATGATCCTGCACCCAAGAGCTCTAGGACCTGAAAGAAAGCAATGCAGTTTGTCCAGGAACATGTGCGTAATAGAAAGCGCACACGGTTTTATGGGAAAGATACATGTGACACCCAGCCTCCGTTGTAATCTCAAGTGGCCAAAGAGCAATTAAATGATTGTCTGAATCCATATATTGTTTTTTCCAATTCTGCTGTACTATATTTCTGGGGGGTCGTTTTTTTCAGAGGTTGCTAAAGATTTATGATACATAAAACCAGCAGACTACATCATGTCTCCTCAGGGCTGGTTAAGGAAATCCAATAACAGAGGAATTTTATGTCTTGAACAAATATATGTTTCTTCCTATGCACTGCTAGGCCTGTCAGGATGGAAGTGATAGGCAGCCAGTATTCCCTGTGTGTACCACTCGGCAAGGAGTGAAAGAGGGGGCAGGTTTAATACAGTGTAGAACTATCAGGTCTGAGATCCGGCTGTAATTAGTATGGTATCAAACATTGCTCTGTAAAAGCAGAATGGCCTAGCAGACAGGGCACTGGACTGGAACTCAGGAGACCTGGGTAAGTCACTTCACCTCTCTGCACTTCAGTTTCTCCTCTGCCAGCCTTGCCGATTCAGAGCGTAAGCCCTTTGGAGCAGGGACTGTCTTACCATGGGTGTGTACAGTGCCTAGAGCAGAGAGGTCCTTCGCTGAGGCCTTTAGGTGCTACTGTCATAGACGTAGTAATAATGATAAAAGAAAGAGGGTAGCAAAAGAATTTCATGAATAATGAATGTGGCATTATTTGAGATTATTTTTCATGCAGGATCACACTTCTGTAATAGCTGTTGCCAGCTAGCAATTATAACATGCAAAAAGATACCGAAGAATCTTTAAGTAACAGTAAACCCCTTACTTAACTTCTTTCTGAGGCTACGTCTACACTACCCGCCGTATCGGCGGGTAGCGATCGATTTTTCAGGGATCGATATATATATCGCTCATCTCTCATATATATATGATATATCGCCGCTCTATCGATCGATCCTCCAACTCCACCGAACGGCGTGGCGGCGGCGGCGGCGGAGAGCCCATCCGCCCGATCCGTGAGGGTGCGTGAGTGACGGGTTATTATATATCGATATAAGATACGTTCACACGCGCGCTGGAACGTGGGCGATCGTGATTTCTCTTTTATTTCCCCACTGAGTTGCCTTGCCTTCCTGGCTACAAGCCTGTAGCAATGCAATGAGCAGCATTGCTTCTGCTGACAAGATTCACCACGTCATGATTCCCCCCGCCCCATACAGTATTATGGGTAACTTTGGTTCCTACTCCAAAGTTCCTACTGTCCTTACAACTTTCATTCTATGCTAAGTTCAGTTTGCTCAGCTAATACTCAATAAATAAATAATAGAAACAGAGGATGAGATTTTCCCATGCACGCTGGATGATTTAGACATATATCCTCTACCACAATGAACTGAAAGTATCAGGGGTGGTGGAACAATTTTTATAGTAGGGGTGCTGAGAGCCAAACTGCAAACCCTGTATAGAATGGAAACTACTTCAAGCCAACATGTGTGACAGCAATCCCAGCACCCATGGTTCCAGCACCTATGGGAGTGTGTGTGTTGGAAAATCTCACCCTGTGTGTTTTTTCAGTGCAAACGGGGCTTAATGCCCTCTTCCCCCATGCTCTGCCCCCGTATGTACCTGTACCAGGGGCAGGAATGCAGAATCAGGCCTACTGTCCCACCACAATAAGTAGGGCAGATGTGGTAAGCATCTTAGGGTTACCACTGTAGTTCGACTGTTAGCATTACAGATTATGGCCTCAAGAATGGGGACTGCTTTGAACATATTAAAATATAGTTCTAGCTCAGACTATGCCTGCATCGGTCCAGTGCGCTCTCAGAATGGAGAGGAAAGCTGGCCTTTTAACATACAAACACTTGTTTGCTCAGCTCCATTTTTCACTCTTATTCCTTCCTGACAATTTCACCACCCTTCATGAAAAATCGGGCTTGAGGAACAAGTTCTTTCTGACTACTGCATAGATTTTTAAGCATTTCTGTCGCTATATATTAGAGTTGCCAAGCACTTTAACGATGTTGCTGAGTACCTTGCTCCTTGTGTGACACTGGGCAGTAATATTAGTCTGTGAGGTTTGAGAAGCTGAACAAATCTTCTCTTTCTTCCCATTTCATATTAGCCATTACATTTATATTACCATCGGAATCACAACCAAACAGAACAGTTTCCATAATTCTGTGAAGAAATGAGGCTGACAGGATCTCAGGAAATACAGGATTATTAACAAAGCCCCGTTCTTAACACTCCTAGACAGACAGCATTATGAATATTCATCCAGTGGTGCTAGCAGCACCCTCAGGAAATAGTGCCACTCTGTTAAAAATTGGGAGCCAACCTTCTTGGGCATCATGACTCATCAGTTCTTGGGCCTGCTGGGATCACAGTGCTTGAGAGGTCAAAATGAACAACTGTAGTGAAACCCTCTTACCCTGGATTCCTGTTTGCCGTGAAAAATAAAATCTCTTTATATCACAGAGGGCATCTTCCTCACAGTAAGCATAGCAGATGCAAATTGTTTTCCAAAAATAAATAACGAAGACTTCAGACTTGCATTTAAATGACTCATACTTTACTTTTTAAAGAAGTGGATTGTGAATATTATGATGTTGTATTCATTTTAGAGGGTAGAACAGATGGTGAAGGCTCAGAGTATATTCTCAGCTTGATGCACAGGGGTTTCCAAAATTGCATGTTAACTGCACTGGAAGTTCCCAGACGCATGTAAATCCCTCCACACTGAGATGAGATTATCCTTTCATGGAAAGTGCTATGTCCATTAAAATACCTAGCTCTCTAACTTTTCAGAAAATGAATTGCTAGTAGTCAATAGAGTTAAAGTGGGAATTAATATATATTCTAATGTAAAAGGATAGCATGCTGGTCTTATAAATAATATCTTACATTTATACAGCTCCCTTCATCCCAAAGAAGCCAAAAGATCTTCACAAACTTATATACTATATAAATCTAGTTGTACATAAAACAATGAGTCCTCAGATAGATATTTTTTTCCAGCACAGAGACAGTGGCAAAGCATCATTCTTTCTGGTGGAATGGAGTTAACTAGCAGGGCTTACACCTCCTAAAAGACTCGAGAGAGGTGTTTTTTTAATATACACATAACAGGTCAGTCATATTTGGGAAATTCAGGAAAGCATTTAAGAATTTGACTTCATAGGGAGCTAACCACATGCTTAATATAAAGCATTGTCCCCTAAGTAGGAAGGATGGTCTTATGGTGAAGGCACCAGATGGGGATTCAGGAGATCTGGTTCAACAACCAGTGCTGCCAAAAGCTTCCTGTGTGACACTGGGCAAGTCACTTAGGGCCTGATTTTGGAAGGTATTTAAGTGCTAAGAACCTAGTAGGATTTCCAAAAGCACCTGAGCAGGTTAGTTAATGGGAGTACACCCCAATGGGATATAATCTTCATCTTTAGGCACCTAAATACCTTTGAGAATCTGGTCAGTCTCTCTGTGCCTCAGTTCACCATCTGCAAAATGAGGATCATAATATTTCCCTACCTCACTGATTGGTTGTGAGGATCAATTCACTAATGCACACAAGAAGTTCAGATACTGGAGTGATTGTGGTCATGCAGATAGAAAAGATACACTGCCCCACGATACCTGGTTACAAAGCAGGTATTTAGAGCACATAGCTGTTAGGTTCACAAACGGACCAGGGCACAGACCGTGCTTCCCTTTGCTATTATCTGCAGCTATAAAAAGCATTAGTTTGAAAACAGTTATGTGATCTGTGTTACAAGCTCAAGCAATTTGCTGCTACACAAAAAAAGTGCTTTTTCTCTGCGGAAGGTATAAGCACAGTGACACTCTGGAGAGAGAGTTAGCTTTGAAACACCTGTTCAGAGTGCAGTGTTTTAAGCTTAGTGCATCTTTATCTGTTCAGACAAAGTGATACATTTCCTCATCCTAAACCCTTTTGTTGCAAACAGTATTTAGTTACAATCCACAGCCCTGCAGAAATGTTATGACTTCAGGATGAATAAAATCGTCTTTAGAATTCGCCTAAGATACAGTCTTAAGAATCTGCCCCGTGCGGGTTTTACACCATGAAACTAATTCTATGGATTGGTTTTAGTTCTGACTACTCTTGTAAGTGAAACTGGAGAATGCTTATGGCTCTGGGAGTCCATGGTAGCAGATTCAGTTGGGCTGCAAGCTGGCTAGGCTTGACCTCCTGTTTGCAGGATCCCCGGATGGGGCTCAGCAAGCTACCTGTGCAGAGTGTATCGAGTCAGTTATGTCTGATTAATACTGTTATTTATTAAAACAGCTATGACATTCTGTGAATCCAAAATGAGACAAGAATCAATGGCTGAACGATTCATTGTCAGCCAGTTGCTGACAGGGGTGGCTCTAGACATTTCGCCGCCTCAAGCAGGGCGGCATGCCGTGGGAGGCGCTCTGCTGGTCGCCGGTCCCGCGGCTCTGGTGGACCTCTCGCAGGCGTGCCTGCGGAGGGTCTGCTGGTCCTGCGGCTCCACCGGAGCCGCGGGACCAGCGGACCCTCCGCAGGGACGCCTGTGGAAGGTCCACCGGAGTCGCTTGCCGCCCTCCTGGCGACCGGCAGAGCACCCCCCGCGGCATGCCGCCCCAAGCACGCGCTTGGCGTGCTGGTCTGGAGCCGCCCCTGGTTGCTGAGCGCTAACCCAAGTATCACCCTCAGAAGTCAATGGGAGTCCTATGCACTTCTCTGGGGCCTGAATTTGGCCTTAATGTGATTTTAAATACTGAAAACTGAAAAAAATGTTATGATGGCAATAACAACTTGGACTTTCTCCACATACCATTGTGATCTATAATCACATCTTTGGAAAACTAAAGAAGAAATTAAACTCTTTAAAAAGACTTTACTTGAAAAGAACATAAAATATTTGGCAGGACAAAGGCTTTTTTATTGAGTTAAAAATATGGTAAAATGCTCTCCTTTTCACTGTGATCCATCAAAGCATTTAGGCAGGTGCTTAACTCTAAGCATCTGAGTAGTGTCAATGGGACTACTTAATACAGGGATAGTCCTTCTGACAGCAACGGAATCACTATTATTGCTTAAATTTAAGTAAATGGCTGAGGCCCAGATTTTTAAAGATATTTAGGAAATCCCTTTTGAAAATGTGTGAAAAGCAGTGTGCACCAAAGTGGTGCATTGTAACTCCCCCAGTGTGGATGGTGCAGGTGCAAACGTTAACATCTTAAGTTTGCAGGATCTTTAAGTTTGTGCCCGCAGTGTTCACATGGAGAGTTACATTTTGGTGTGCACTGCTATTCACAACCCCGTAGTCTGAACTTCAGAGCAGTATAGACATGTCCTTAGGCTCCTAAATCAGTTAGGCATTGTAACATTGAACACAGCAATGCCCTAAATACCTTTGAAAATCTGGGCCCAAGTGCTTTGCTGGATCAAGGCCTTTAATCTCTTTCCCTCTCCTCCTCTCCGGATAGAAAGATGATAAACAGCCTGAGGGAGGAACAAACTCATCTACAAAGAGGTTAGAACTGATCATTAAGTCATATACCACAACAACAACAAAAGACTTCAGTGCTTTGTTGTAGCAAGAGTGAGCTGAAGTCTGGCTTCTCGCATCAGTTGTTACCTTTTTGCAAGATGAAATACAAATCTTTGCTTGGGCTTAAAAGAGGAAAGGGGTGCACATGGTGTATCACTGAGCACTGAGCAGAATAGAGGGAAGGCAGCCAAGCTGCCCTCTCAGAAATGGCACTCTTCCCAGCACTCAAGTCTATTGTGGAAAATAAAATATTTGATTACATTATTTTCCAATTTCAGCCATCTCCCTTGTCGGGCTCTTGGGTGAAATATTTTCCAAAAGTTCAGAAATATTTTTCTGCTCACCATCTGCCTCAATCGCTGGACATATTGGACATCAACACTAGGACCAAACATCTGTGGCCCAAGGACACCAAGCTGCCACCAGCACAGCACCAAGGAGATGCTTGAGTCTGAAACCTTTGCAGCCTAGCTGAACAAAACTTTATGAATACATAGAAAGAAGCTCACCCCCCTCCATACACAGCCCCTTTTCTATTGATACAAAATCTGCTTTGAGAATTTTGATAAGCTGATCACTCCACCCCACCCCATCCCCAAACCTTCAGTGAATTACTGTATTTGTTTTTTTTAATAGCTGAACACACCTTATCAGACATTTAACCTATTTGTATGCATAGAAATTTAACCTACACGCCAGTTGCATGTGTTTTGGGTGCATCAGGTGTTAAAATTGTGATATTATGAAGCAAAGACACTGGTGTCACTGTACAGTTATCAGGTAGTGTGGTGTCTACACTGTACACCCTTTATTCACACAGATGAGCACTTATTAGAAACAGCCCCATTAACTAGAGAGGCAAGATGGTTCTGCAGCCAGGGTGCTAGCCTGGGACTCAGGAGACCAGCATTCAATTCATTGCTCCACCAGAGACTTCCTGTGTGATCTTGGCCAGTCACTCACTCTCAATGCCTTGGTTCTCAATCTATAAAATGGGGCTATACCAATTCCCTACTTTGCAGGGGTACAGTGAGGATAAAGATATGCCAGTTTAACAAGGGAGCATATAAGCACCTTAGAAACATTGACCCCATTCTAGTCAGTAAGAGACTTCATAAGAAGACTTCAGTGGGGCCAGGATTCCCCCCCATACTTTGGGGAATAACTGCTCACCATAACTGTTGTGGGTTAAACCTCATTTAAACCACTGGGTGTGACCGCCACCCCTCATTTAAGATAGCAATAGGTAAGTTAAGCGGCTCCCACCCACACCAAAGCATACATGAGTCCACTGAGGTATCGGAACTATGTGGGTGAAGAGCTTTGCTGGTATTGTTTTGAGTAGGGGTGTTGGGAGAGAGAAACAGGACAGTGTAGCAGAAGGAGCAAGAAGCGCCAGAGACAGTAACAGAAGCTCTGGTAATGTGGCCCTGAGAGAAAGCTATGAGTGAAAGCTGCTGGGACACAGAATGCTGGCTGGAAAGGCAGGTTTGGAACACTGAACAAAAACTGTCTCCTGCTGTTTGATTCCTACTGTGTTCAGGGAAACAGGACTTTGTGTATAATCCTTGTAAATAAACCAGACTGCAAAGAAAACAGCTGGTTCTATCAGGAAGTATTTCTCCCAACTGGGACAACCCACAAAAGACCCTGAATTTGGTTAACCACTTGGTTCAGAAGACTATCACCCTTCAGCAGTTTACAGTCTGGCCTTGTCTATGCTGCTGGTGGCATGTCGAGAACAGGCACTATACGTGTAGCTACACACTGCACTGACAGGCAGCTGTGCCCACACGTCACTGCGGTGTGTAGCTACATGCAGCAGTGAAGCCTCTGGTAGGGGAGCAGCAGTGGGGAGGCAGCTAGACGCTGCCCTGCTAAAAATAGTGTAGATGTGGGAGGCACTGCTTGGCCGTGTAAAGAGCATCCAAACAGGATGTTAGGAATCATTAAAAAGGGGATAGAGAATAAGACGGAGAATATCTTATTGTCCATGGTATGCCCCCATCTTGAATACTGCATACAGATGTGGTCTCTTCATCTCAAAAAAGATATACTGGCATTAGAAAAGGTTCAGAAAAGGGCAATTAAAATGATTAGGGATTTGGAACGGGTCCCATATGAGGAGAGATTAAAGAGGCTAGGACTTTTCAGCTTGGAAAAGAGGAGTCTAAGGGGGGATATGAGAGAGGTCTATAAAATCATGAGTGATGTGGAGAAAATAGATAAGGAAAAGTTATGTACTTGTTCCCATAATAGAAGAACTAGGGGCCACCAAATGAAATTAATGGGCAGCAGGTTTAAAACAAATAAAAGGAAGTTCTTCTTCACACAGCGCACAGTCAACTTGTGGAACTCCTTGCCTGAGGAGGTTGCGAAGGCTAGGACTATAACAGGGTTTAAAAGAGAATTAGATAAATTCATGGAGGTTAAGTCCATTAATGGCTCTTAGCCAGGATGGGTAAGGAATGGTGTCCCTAGCCTCTGTTTGTCAGAGGGTGGAGATGGACGGCAGGAGAGAGATCACTTGATCATTACCTGTTAGGGTCATTCCCTCTGGAGCACCTGGCATTGATCACTGTCGATAGACAGGATTCTGGGCTGAATAGACCTTTGGGCTGATCCAGTACGGCCGTTCTTATGTGTAGTGTATATACCCTGGGGGTTCAGGTGTATAGGGCATTCTACTCGCCTAAGTCAGGCTGCCCCATCTACTCAGCTGTTTATATCCATGCTAGCTGGGCATGCAGTGTGTGTACTCCATACACTGTCTTAACTGTAGACATACCTTCAGAGTCTGTTTGGACACCAGCATTTTTATATTTTTTTAGTAATACCATAGGAGTATTACTGGTCAGTTTAGTCATTTTAAAAAATCACGTGGAAATAGACAACAATCCATCAATTTGGGGAATCAATCATTTCAAATAATCCTATCTGTAGTGTCAGAATATTTTCACTGCAGACATTTCAAATAGAAAGCAGCACTCCCACACACATCCAGGAATAAATGCAGTGGGTGTTTTCACTACCTGATATTTTGCATGTCATTTGTGAGGAAGTATATTTGCTATAAATGAATATATCCTGAGTGGAGAAGCATGGCAGGGATTTTCAGATTATATTTTTTCTTGCTTGGGGACAAGCTCAAGTAGAGATGTCAATCTGGTACTTGATACTTAAAGATTCAGGCACACTGCACCCCTGAAATGAAATGGCGCCTGACCTGTAGATACCATTCCCCTCGGGTTCCTCTTCTCACCATGCAAAACCATCCTTCCATCCATCCTTCCTGAGGAGAAGATAATATAAAGAACGATCACTCAGAACTAACCACTCTGCAGATCTCATTCTGAAACATAATCTTCTGAAAAACACAGAGCTGGAAATAAAGATTTAAGGATAGATGCTGTCAGTCCCAGTGTTACCAACTACAAATATTAAAAGCCTCCCCCAAATCATGAGATTGGTTTAAAAATCACGAGACTTAAAAAAAAATGTTGAAATCTTTTTATTTGCCACCTGGGTTTCAAGCCGTTTGTAGAATGTGGGTGTGTTACATTTTTTCTGCAACCAGAATGGCTGACTCCTTTTTATAAAAAATAAAAGCTGAGATTTTCATGTCATCACCAGACTCCAGGAGCTGGGGCTTTCTGTCAAAGCACTAAATATCGCAAGACTCATGCTGCAATCATGAGCACAGTCCCTGCACAGGTGTACAAGGGTGGGGAGTGGATACAGGTAGCCTTTTAGGCTTGGCTTATTGTCACCCCCTGCCTTAATACCTACTACATTCCTGCTCGTGCACTGTGCCTCACTGAAACTTTTGTCTCCTTCTCCCACCTGTGTCTCTGTACCTGTTCCAATTCTGGAACAGCTGCTCCTTTCCAGTGCTTTCTCCCTTCAAGTCCATCTTAAACCTCGCTCCTTTTGGCCAGCCCTCCATTGCTAACCAGCCCTCCATGTCCTTCTGCCTATAATTCCAAACTCTTAAGTATATTGCATATATATTATAAAATATATACCTAACGTGTATATATAAGACAAACAAATGGCTCACTTGCAGGGCTACTATAGTGTTCAGGGTATTTTCTTTAAAATTTGCTACTCTGTAAATGTTCTGAGCATAAAAAAGGAATCAATTAAAATACAGTGGGTGAGAAGAAGGATAGAGGGACGTCCAGTAGGGTGACCGGATAGCAAGTACGAAAAATCGGGACAGGGGGTGGGTGGTAATAGGTGCCTATATAAGAAAAAGTCCCAAATATTAGGACTGCCCTTATAAAATCGGGACATCTGGTCACCCTAACATCCAGACTACTAAAAGAGATGCTTGTGCTACAATGCTCCTGCTTCAGTGAAAGCAGTGTTGCAATTCAGTGTTAGAGGCAAGGAAGGAGGTGGAAAAAGCAGGGCTGTATCATGCTGTAATGAAAGATGTGATTTTATCTTAAGTTCTCGTTGCTTGTCTGTAATTGTGTCCAAAATGCTTTGCGACCAAACCATTGCCCTGAGTGATCATTGCCCATATAGGCCCGAAAGGGACCTCACTCCACTTGTAGTTATACTGAAATCATTTGGGCCAGATCTTCAGCTGGCATAAATCAGCATAGCTCTATTGGCTTCACTGGAGCCACATTGGCTTACACCAGCTGAGGATCTGGTTCATGGGGCTACTTGCAGAGTATATACAATGTGATTAAGAATGGTAGAATCAGGACCAAATGTAGTAGTTAACCTTAAAATTTGTATAAGATTAGGTTGATTGCTACCAGATGAAACTACGACAGTTGGGTAATTAATAGGTATGGCAGAAGGATGTGGGGAGCTGCTGTTTGTCGGGGAAAGCAGACGCTGTCGTGTTTGGAAGTGAGAAAAAATTGCATGCTGCTTTTATAAAATGTGTAATTTGCCATCTCCCTCGCCGTTCCTTAAGAGCTTATGTAGACCCAAGCTCAGCTCCCATCTCAAGCTTATATTTCCAAAGGTCAGAGATTTCATGATGATCCTCTGTACATTGCTATCACTTCCATGAGCACTTGAGGAGGGTAACATTAATTGCCTGTGACTGTAATTGGCTTTATGATGGTAGTCAGGCCAGAGCCTGGGAAAACTGCACCCCAGAACAGCTGTCAGACATGTAACCTGGCAGAAAGTCATCAAGTGTCAGGAGTGTTACTTGAACAGAATTGACATTCTATATGCCCAGGCAGGCAGGACAATCAAGAGAAATCTCTCGATGCAACAATTCTCAAAAGTGTCTCATTTGAAATAGTTTCAGCTGAAGATGCAAAGCATGCAATGTTCCAGTGTCTGTTGGCGTAAAGGTTTTAAATAGCAAAAGCAAAACCCATTGGTTATTGGATGAGTGCTTGGAAATTTAGACAATGATTAGACAGCAATTACATTATTTGTTCAGCACTGAATTTCCTAATTGGAGATTATTTTGGGAGGGCCAAAAATCAAAATGCAGAACAGCCAAGAATAACTGTCTCCAGCCATTAGATACACATTATCAAATTAGCGTTAGCTGCATACCTGGCTTTTGTTATCCTGACTCGGGCTAAGGTCTTGATCCAAAACCCAGTGAGATCCGTGGAAAGATGCCAACTGATCTTAATGGGCTTTGGAGCACGCCTTAACTGCAGAAGAGTTCCATATACTGCTACGTCCATCAACCAACGTCCCTCTCTTCCAAGCCCAGACCACAATAATAGCTACTTCTCAAGATATTTAGTATTCACCAGAGAGCTCTGGAGGGGTTTGAGCAACGATCTCATCTTTTTGCTTCACCTAAGGGGCTATACAAATCAATGCCAGTAATACAATTGTAATTCTAAGTCAACCGGCTACAGTCCTTTTCTTCCAGGACCAGCTAATATGAAAGTCAACTCCTCAGCTTCCTTTCACTCTCTCAGTGCTTACCAATGTGAGAGTACCACAATGGATAGCGTTAAAAGTAATAATTAATATATATTGATGCTTTGGGGAAAGTATGGTCCAGTACAGACCCCGGATTTGGCTTGTATTATTAGATAAAAATATGTCTCCCAGCCTGCTGAGTTTCTGCTAATTGAAGCAGGCCTGTTAGTTTCCAAGGTCTGTGCTAATTGTAGAAAAACATCCAGAGACCAAGAGTCCATTCTAAAAGCGATGAGATAACATGTTACAAATGTTTTTCTGAACTCAGACCTATAAAGACAGACTCTAAAAACTGAGAACTTTGAGTCTGGTTCTGCATCCACCCTGCAGGAGCATCGGATGTGCATCTGACAAGACTTGACTACATCCTCGTGTCCAGGCCACCTGGCCAGTGCCCTGGCACGAGCAACTCTAAGGCTGGTAACTATAACAACAACCTTGCAGAACGTGTGTGTGTGTGTGTGTGTGTGTGTAATATTATAGCTATAACTGATGAATTCTTTCTGCATTCACAATAAACATGGCGTATTGCCTTATCTCCTAAATAAGATCCTGCTGGTTTTCATTTTCTAAGTGTAACAAATGGAGCTCTTCTTTAAAAACCCTAGCATAACCACCAGTTATTTGTACCATGATTTATTTGTATTATGGTAGTGCCAAGAGGCTGCACCCAAAATCAATACACAGGAGGCCCAGCAGAAACACAATAAGATAAGGTCCCTGTCCAAAGGGATTACCATTTAAACAGGTCCGACAAATGGTGGGAGAAAGGAGGTTCCATTATGCTGACTTCACAGAAAATGAACTGAAGTACAGAGTGATTAAGTAAATTGCACAGGGTCACTCAAAAGGGCTGAGGTCTGTAGTAGGGCTGGGAATGAACCCAGATCTCTGAAATCTTAGTCCAGTGCTTTAACCCACTGAACCATCCTATCACAAGTGAAGACATTTAAGTGTACGGTCTAGGGAAAAGATACTGACACTAACCCATCCACCGCCGAACAGGTGATATGAAGCAGGTAATATTTAGTGTGTTTATTACTTGTAGTAAGACTCAATCAAAATACATATGGAGATAAACTGCAAGTATATGGTACATTTTGGAAGCTGCTGCCTAAGGTTTTCGCCACATGAATGCTATTAATACCAGGGAAATGATGCTACTTAAGCTGCAACATTTTGGATGTTGTTCAACTAGAAAAGATCCACATCACAGTGCAGATCCTGGATGCCCCGACTCACTTTTTTTCTGATGTTCCCTTTCCTATTGTTTATTATACAGTTTTTCTCCTCTTTTCCAGAGACCGTTTATCATACTAATGAAGGAGCTGCAACTGAAAATAGAGTGGTCAATAAAAAGAGTTATTTCTTGAACTCTAATGTAGAGAGAGCTGTTTAAAATAAAATCCATTAATACAAGGCCAGGATATACTGACGCAAAGAGAAGTCTTAGACGGTGACATATTGCAGGGTGGATGTGGATTCATTTAAACTGCTCACTGCATATTTCTCTTACAGAACTCAAGAAATGAAGTCAAACATGTCTGCTTTCAGATGCACGATTACTGAGCACAGCAAATGAAAACCAGAACAGGCACATGACTGCACATGTGCACACAAACACACAATTACAGAACTTAACAAATAAATAATAACTAACCCCCCCCCAAAGTGCTCGCATGCTTAAACATATAATTACCGAACTCAGCAAATGAAATCCAGCACACGCACATCCACACTCGATTACAGAACTCAGCAAATGACATCCTGCACACCCATTCCTCACCCACCTTTGCACACTCACACAATTACAGATCTCCATAAATGAAATTCAACACTCTATGCACAAACACATACACCTGCTTATAGAATCATAGAACTGGAAGGGACCTTGAGAGGTCATCTACTCCAGTCCCCTGCACTCAAGGACTAATTATCTAGACCATTCCTGACAGGTGTTTGTCTAACCTGCTCTTAAAAATCTCCCATGATGGAGATTCCACAACCTACCTGGGCAATTTATTCTGGTGCTTAACCACCCTGACAGTTAGGAAGTTTTTCCTAATGTCCAACCTAAACCTCCCTTGCTGGAATTTAAGCCCATTGCTTCTTGTCCTATCCTCAGCAGTTAAGAAGAACTATTTTTCTCTCTCCTTGTAATAACCTTTCATGTTCTTGAACACTATTCTCATGTCCCCTCTCAGTCTTCTCTTTTCCAGACTAAACAAATGCAATTTTTTCAATCTTCCCTCATAGGTCATGTTTTCTAGACCTTTAATAATTTTTGTTGTTCTTTTCTGGACTCTCTCCAATTTGTCCACATCTTTCCTGAAATGTGGCGCCCAGAACTGGACACCATACTCCAGTTGAGGCCTAATCAGTGTGGAGTAGAGCAGAAGAATTACTTCTCGGGTCTTGCTTACAACACTCCTCCTGCTAGTACATCCCAGAATGATGTTCACTTTTTTTGCAACAGTGTTACACTGTTGACTCATATTTAGCTTGTGGTCTCCCAGATCCCTTTCCGCAATACTCCTTCCTAGGCAGTCATTTCCCATTTTGTATGTGTAAATGAAATTTTATGGTCATGTACTTTCATTCTCAGTCCTATACCACAACCCCCCTACAATAACCTTATGACCCCGCCACACACACAACTCCTTTTTGGGTCAGACCCCCTACAATTACAACACCATGAAATTTCAGATTTAAATAGCTGAATTCATGAAATTTACCATTTTAAAATCCTATGACTGTGAAATTGACCAAAATGAACCATGAATTTGGTAGGGCCCTAATTATGGGTACTTTCTCTTTAAAATTAGTCATGTGTAATCACCAGAGGGCCTCCCATTGTGAAGGATCTCTCACATGATGGAGAAACATTTTGCATGCATGTTCAGAGTCTGTAGGAGCCGTCCTGTCATGTAACTAATATAGAGAGTTCTGGTTTAAACTTTATATCCATCATCTCTCTCTGCTTGCTGAAGTAGTGAGGCTGCAGCATACCCATGAGGACCACACTCTCGGCTGCTTGGTCTTGTTAGAAAGCATGACAAGTGTACTCTGAGCTATTAGCCAGAGACCGTGGGCCTGATTCTGCTCTCACTGAAGTCAGTGGAAAGACTCCCAGAGACATCAGTGGACTCTGAATTGGGCCTCGTATGTACACCTCTACCTTAATATAACGCTGTCCTCGGGAGCCAAAAAAATCTTACTGCGTTATAGATGAAACCATGGTATATCAAACTTGCTTTGATCCGCCGGAGCGTGCAGCCCCCCCGCCGCCCCTGGAGCACTGCTTTACCAGGTTGTATCTGAATTCATGTTATATCAGGTCGTGTTATATCGGAGTAGAGATGTATTGCAATTCCCCTGCCAAACTGCTGACAACTACTTGCTACCCCCTGGGAAAGTTTCTGGGATTGGCTTGAGACTGTGTCTGTGCGCGCACACACACACACACAGAGGAAAGTAGAGATTTAAATTAATGGCACAGCAGTAGCAATATGATGACCTTTCTATGAACCTTAGTAGTATAATGCTTATTTTTCCCCTTCTTAATTCATAGTCCTATGCTTAGCTGTAACTCTATGTACCAGCACCAGGCAGAATTAAATTAAATATTTATACATTTGTGATGAGATACTTTGTTACCTTGTAGAACGCGTACATATGGAACTATATTAATTTATGCTAATTCTTTATTTCTCTAAGAGCCTCTTTCCCATTAGCATTTGATCATTTAATACAAGTTCACAGCACATGCTGAATTCAGTCCCATAATCTTTTGTAATTGAAGCTCCATGTGCATTCACTGTGATCTTTCAAATAAATAAAATAAAAGGAATCTGTGCATAACTCTTGCCTCAGCCTTGCAGATGCGGCTTTAGTATGCGATTAGCTCTCCAGAACTGTTTCCTGGCAATGTGAACGGCAGCAAACAAGCCCCCTCAAACTTGTGAATTTAGGGCCTGATCCTGCTCTTGCTGAAGTCAAGGGGAGTTTTTCTACTGACCTCAGTGGGAGCAGGATTGGGCCTGTGCTGGATCCCTTGCCATTGCGCCGGCCGTTTACCGATAGATCACATTTTGCTGTGGGAGGAGTGGGGTGGTTTCTGTTTGCCTTGAAGACACGCAGCAAAAAGCAATCGTAAAACTAAAGGCCAAAATTCTTCCTGCTCAGCAGGTTACTTTCTCCCATCTGCTCCGTTTTTGTCTCCTGCTGGTGCTTGTGCCAGGCTCCCCTTACTTGTCCCTAACCCACACCCTCTTTTCTTACCCAAGTCCCCATGGCCATATTCAGTCCTGCCACAACTGCGCACAGCTCCACTGCAATGAACTGAACGGTCAAGCCACAGCTGAATATGGCCGCTGGACTACAGGCTCTGAGCTCCCTCATGCTTCAGACCTCCTTATTTCCTTGCTCATCTATCTACACGACTGTTCGACCAATGATGCTACTTCCACCAAGTCATCCTGTTTCCTGATCATGGACCACAAACTAGAGGCAAGGATTTTTCCACCCCAATTTTTAGGCAGGCAAAGGGGATAGCGGAACATTTTTCCCCTCCCAACTTTCAACCCCGTAGAGGAGTCACCTGGGGCAGCAGTTCCCATTGCTGTGTCCTGCGGAATCCACCCCCCTACAGAGCCCTCAGCTGCAAAGAGCAAAGGGAGTGGAGGGAGAGAGTGCGGAAAGATGGGAGCCGGGGTCAAAGGAATTTGCTGCAGGGGTGAAGGGAAAGCCAGAGAGAGCAGGGACAGACAGGAATAAGGTGAACTCCCATGGGGATGAGGAGAGGGAATAACAGTGAGGATGTGGTGACAGGGTGAGCGCCAAAACACAGGACAGGAGCAGAGGCTTGGGGGGGGATTTGAGGAGGAAATGGGAGCCATGGAGTGAGTGAGGAGTCAGGGGAAAATTTGAGAGGGGGAAGAGAGTGGGCTGGGTAGTGGGAAGAGGAGGGTGGAGCGGGAAGGCTGAGAGAAAGAGAAGAGATGGGATGGGTCCTGACGGGAAGGATCATTGCATTTCACAAGCACGAATTGATGGATTTGAGGGGGAAAGGCTGGATCTGAGGAGAGGAAGTGATGGATTTGAGGTGCTGCTGAGTAAACACCCAGGGCGGGCAGAGAGACTGGAATGCTGATAGGCCCCTCCACAGGGCAGCAGGGATGAGGGGCACCTGTGGAGCCAATTTCTTGGTTCTCCCTCACCCCAACTTTGTGACCAGAGGTACTCCACTGGTTCCTAGAGGCCTCACCTCCTCCCCTTATACTTCCCCTCTGCCCACCTACTCCAAGCCAGTTGGTTTTCATGAGGGAAGGGACTGCACGTCCATTAGAAACTGAATCTCTGCAAGGCTGGTTTTCATATTTGAAGGTGTTACACCTACAATGTTCAGCTTCATTCCTTCCCAGCACGACAGCTGGTTAACATTTTTCAAATTTCAAAATTCTGACAAAACTTCAAAATGTGAAGGGAAAAAAACTTAGATTTTTTTGCTAAATATTTTCCCTAATTTTTGAGCAACTATGGATCCGGTTGAAAATTTTTACATTTTTCTAATTTAGGGCATCAGGAAAGGAAAAATCTCACAAAATGTCCTCTCTTTCCCCCTTTTTTCCCCAGCTATTCTAGATTACATTTTTATAAACTTAACACTCTGAAAAAATTGTTCCACCAAGTAAATATCAACAAAAGTGGCCATACTGGGTCAGACCAATGGTCCATCTAGCCCAATATCCTGTTTTCAGACAGTGGCCAATGTCAGGTGCTTCAGAGGGAATGAACAAAACAGGGAATCATTGAGTGATCCACCCCAAGTTGTCCACTCCGAGCTTCTGGAAGTCAGAAGAGAGGGACACCCAGAGCATGAGGTTGCATCCCTGACCATTGTGGCTAATAGCCATTGATGGACCTATCCTCCATGAACTTATCTAATTCTTTTTTGAACCCCGTTATAGTTTTGGCCTTCACAACAACCTCTGGCAAGGAGTTCCACAGGTTGACTGTGACTTGTGTGACGAAATACTTCCTACTGTTTGTTTTAAGCCTGCTGCCTGCTAATTTCATGAGGTGGCCTGTGGTTCTTGTGTTATGTGACCACTGGGTGACCCCTGGTCCCTGTGTTATATGTTAAATTTACCTGCTGTACTATACAGGAATGACGTGGCATCTCTTTAAATAGTTTGTGGTCCCGTTAGTGGTGGGCAGCTTGTTCTGTGTTTTAGAAGCTGATAGAAACCAATCAGAGCAGCAGTATGTCTGTGGCTAGGCATTGTATGTTTGTATATATTTTGAGAGCATGGTTATTTGGAAACCCACTGTGCCCATTTACTTTCTTCATATTTTTTTTTGGTTGTATAAGGCGCAAAAGACAGACCATTTACTTC
This sequence comes from Mauremys reevesii, assembly GCF_016161935.1. Taxonomy (NCBI): domain Eukaryota; kingdom Metazoa; phylum Chordata; order Testudines; family Geoemydidae; genus Mauremys; species Mauremys reevesii. The sequence goes on along the minus strand of NC_052629.1, from coordinate 118,704,096 downwards.
CACTGGGTTTGTTTGTCTATGTAGGGAGTGCATAGTCGAGGGTGATTTGGTATCGATAGGAGATCTTACATTTAAATATAGGGCAATATGATGTTTCTAAGGCCTCGATCCTGTAAACACCTAATGTTACTATCAGGTAGGCCCATTGGGATTGCACACAGTACTACTGTTAAGTACACGCATAAATGTTTGCAGAGTTGGAGCCTAAAGTAGGCCTGTGTCAAAATTATTCTTCTGTTTTAAAATTAAAATAGAACTTAGAAGGCAGATTTTTTTTTGTCTCCATGGCTCCGACATTTGCAACAGAGAGAAGTTTATAGAAAGGCATTCAGCCTTCATAGCCAGGATAACCATATGCTAGTTATGTTAGGGCAGGGCTGAACGGGTACCAGAAACCATCCAGCTGTAGATGATGACTGTAAGTAATGTATTGTGATGTCTTTCTATGCCTCCCCCCCCGCCCTCAGGACTATCTTAGATTTACTCTAGGAATTACATAGAGGGGTATGTTGAGCTGATCATTTTCATCTCTTCACAGGGTGTTGATAAAGATATAAAAGACCAAAGGGATGAATATCTGCGGTCTCAGTTCAAGAAAGCACCCTTATTCAAGTACATGCCTAAAGGCCTTCCTGAATTGGGACCTAAAATACAAATCTCATAATGACTGTACTCATGTTATAGGACATTAAAGTGATTAGTTGAGGACCAGATATTGTAGCCCAATAAAGTGGATTCCATCAGCAATTTACAAACATCTAAAAGGACTCATTAAAAAAAAATCAGTTTAAAAAGCATTTTCTATTTAATAACCTCTGGTCACGTTAATGTTGATTTGAATTGCAGAAAAGATCAGTAAAATGTTTTTTCCTGAGAATCGGTGCAACCAAATTAGATTCCATCTAAACTAACTTGGACTCACCTCTTTATTTTACCTGTGAATGGACAAAGGTCCCAGAAAAAATCAGGAAGTATATTTGGAAGCAAAAATATTTAAAACTCTTAAAAAGATTCAGGATTAGTTCAGTTCAAGTGTAGGGTGAAAGTTTAGGTCAGGTCATATTTTATTCAAACTGTTTTTTTTTTTAACTATAAGTTGGTGCCATTCACATGCTGCTGTCAAACACAATCTACAGGATTGTGCATAGGACCCAAATACACCTCCTTCCAAGGGACTGGTTTTATTAACCCAGAAATTAATGACACTATGTAATATTCAGCTCAAACCTTCTCTAGACAGCAATTCCTACTTCCCCGTATCTGGGTGGAATAATGAGCCTTAACATCAGCAAAACACACTTAGCATCCCCTATCAGGATCAACACCTGCTAAGAGCGTGGGGTGTTTCAGGTCAGCACTACCAGCCTGTCACACTGTATTTTTAAACATAGACCATAAAGTTACATGGTAAGTACCTTTAAAGACAATTACCACATGGTTATTACTGCTTTCTAAATTGGATTGTCATCAAGGGTGTTAAGAAGTGAAAGATACAGGTAGAGAACATGCTAATTCCTTAGCTCTGGCAGGCTTTGTGGTCCCAATGATAATTCATTTTGTATTAGTAGAAACATCAGAAAATATCAGCTCCCCGCACCAAGAGGTAAATTATTCCTGGAGTACTGTACTTGGTTGCTTCAAGTTTAATTACCTTGTAATCTGCAGGTTGTGGTGTTACTTTGTGGCTAACGTGATTTTTTTCCATATCTATTTATGGCCTATAAAGGAAGGTGACGTTGAAATGGATGTTTCTAAATTGGTCCCATGCATATGGTTCTTTCAGTGTTCGAGTTTCTGCTCTTTGTGAATGTCTGCTGTGTAAATCCAGGGGCTTCCCTAAGAACTGAGCTCCTACAGGTGCAAGACAGGGCCCAGTGTTTTTGTCTGCTGCAGAAACAGACACACCAGGTCATTCCATTGTATTAAAAACCTGTGGCCAGATCACATACTCACTTTTTAACAGTGATGCCAATCGGAGTTTCAGCTTTAAGTAATACTGCATGGTTCAAATTCACTGGAGTGGAAGATTCCCTCCGCAGGGCTAACTCAGGGCAGAACTGGACCCAAAGCACAATATCAGACAATTTTATTTTTTTCAATATCATTCGTAAAGTTTTCTTATTTATCCTATTTAATGTATCCCATTTTAGAACTACGACTCAGGCATTGCCTTGGCAGTCGAGTTCGACAACTTTATTTTGTATTGCAAGAGCACATCTGCACTTCAGCACTGTACCAAGAATAGCATCTCTGTAGTGAGCGTTTCAATAGAGCGGCACCAGTTTTCACCAGCTGAGAAACTGGCCTGGTGTGCTGATTGTGAGGGGTGACATTTGAAGTAGGACGAAGACTTTTCCTGAAAATAGGGATCGAGTCATCCAGTTACTGTAATTGGTGCTGATGTCCACTAATATAAAAAATAAATTCATAAATATTTTACAGCTTTTTTCCCCTACGAGCAATATGTAAAGGTATTAACCTTTGGAACAAAGAATGCATTGAATCCTTCTTAGTTGCACAACACTTTATTAATGTTAAATTAGCTGGCTGATGCTTAGTCACTGAAGCCTCAATGTATAATTAAAAAGTCTGCAATGCTTTACTACCCTGGAGGCAAGAAGTAATCAGCAAATTTGAGTTGCAGGCAGCATCTCTAACCCTTATTTACCTTGTAGCCAATATTAGGCTTCTCAGGTAAAGGTTCCATGTTTGTGTAAACTTTTTTTGACTTGCATTTTTAAATTTATTTTTGGAGGCTGGGAGGGAAAATTTGTCTTGTGCAAAAAATGTATCATCTGCATGCAGTAAAACTATAACAATGGAATTGTCATCTGAAAAATTCATTACCATTATATCAAAACCATTATTTTCTCCTCATCCCTCTCTACCAGCAGTGGAGTAAGTACCCAGATCACACAGAGCTTGGTTAGTCATTACAAGATCCAAGGGCTGAGCTCAGGGTCACCTGGGTCCTTCACTGGGACCAGGCAGGTGCATGGGCAACTGTACAGATGCCTCTTTGTCTGTCAGTGATTAAGGTGCCTGACAAACTTTCCCCTCTTAATTGCCAGTTCTTTGCATCTCCTTTTTGATTGCAAGAAATGCATATAATATGAACAGCAAATAATTTATAGGTTTTATTCAGGATAAAAGATAGTTTGAAATTATGAGAGTCACCTTAGATCTAAGCATCTGCGTTGGCTTTTTTATTTTTTGAATTCCAGCTTTTTTCCCTTCTTTGTGAATCAAGAATAAACCCCAGATGCCCTCTACAGAGTGATAAGGGCTGTGCTTCTGTAAACAGAATTGCTGAGGGAGTCAAGCACTGGGATTTCACAAGTCAATCAGATGCTTTTTTAACGTTTCGTTGTCATTTCACTGAAGAGAACATTAAGGGCGCCACCTTCCGATGAATTATTCAGTTTCTGAGACCGCACATGTGATTCTCCCCATAAGCAAAACCCACACTGGTGCTTTCCCCCCATAAGTTGAGACAAGGATACGTGATCGGGGGGGAATAATTGGTGCGCCCAAATTAAAAAAAACCTATTGTAAAATATGCACAAGTAGAAACTGCCATCAGGATCTTTCACAAGATATTAATAAGCAAACGTCTCTGTCTCTCTCCAGATGAACAGTGTTCCACCTTGTGCCAATACTCTGATACGTATGCAAGAGCGGCAATGCAAAGAGAAAAGTTTCATTGAAAGTGAAACACTCCTTGACATATTTTTTCTCTGATACTAAAAAGTAACACAGTCCTAGTAAATCTACTGGGTACAACATGATACAGACTTATTTCAGATGCTTGCTAATTGACAAAACAAGCCTCAAGAGCCATCTAGAGGTCACTTGGCTAGATTCAGCAGCATCATTGCAAGAATGTGGGTTGTGCATGGCAGGAAAAAAACAAATTCTTCCATTTAGAGTGAGATTCTGTTCTTAGGTGAGCATGGTAAATCAGGAGTAACTTCAGTTAAGTCAATGAAATTGAAGTGGTGTAGAACTGGTGTCAGTGAGAGGGGAAATCAGCCTTCAGAATACAACAATCAGAGCTTGACTTATGAAAATAAGTCGTTGGCCTTTAAGACACACTACACAGCCCACCTGTTTGTTTGAGGCTTGGGGGAGGGTTGAGGTTTGGGTGTATATGTGAGGGGCATGGGATTTTATTGGGAGAGAACAGGGTTTTGTAGGCACTGATGTGGGGGAATTGTCAGTTTTGTGGACCAGCTTCTTCTATGGGATAAGTGGTCTTTGGTTTGCTATTACTGTTTGTGGCTTGGTTGGAGTGTATTTTTAGTTATCTTTCAAGCTGCTTGGAGATTGTGAGAGGCTCTCTTTTTAGGCTGACATATTGAAGTCAAAATAAATTTAAAATCAATAATTCTAAAAGTAATTTGGCCAGCACTTTGGGGCTCATTTTCTGCCCCTTGTGCAAAGGGATCTTGGATCTTTACAGACACATTGGCAGGACACTGATTTTATGCCTTGTTCAAAAAAGGAGACAATAATACCCTTTGACTACTGCAAACGCCTTTGGGCTGCCCTTTGAGATACAGCACTACCTACTGTTGGCAAAACTCTCTTCTAGGTGTAAATGGATGTGGTTCCATTGATCTTAAATGGCATTTCACCCATTTACACTAGCAGAGAATTGGCCCCTGCAGGCTTAAATCTATTCTGCCAAATCAAAATTTTGCATTTCCTTGATATACAGTATGCAGGGCCGGCTCCAGCTTCTTTGCCGCCCCAAGCGGCGAAGCGAAAAAAAAAAAAGCCAATCAGTGGCACTTCGGTGGCAGCTCAATCACGCCGCTTCATTCTTCTGTGGCAATTCAGCGGTGGGTCCTTCACTCCCAGGGACTGAGGGATCCGCCGCCGAATTGCCACCAAAGACCTGGATGTGCTGCCCCTTTCCATTGGCCACCCCAAGCACCTGCTTCCTTCGCTGGTGCCTGGAGCCAGCCCCGACAGTATGTCATTAAAAAGTATTCCAGGGCAGAGAACGAGCCAAAAACAATTCAATGGAGTGTGTCTCATGTGCTCATTTTGGTTTAAAGAATACACACTGGGTTTAAAGAAATCTGTTTGATATTTCCTATTTAATTAATCGGATGGGGTATGTCCTCAATAACCACAGAATGGTATGGTTAAAGGATATAGCTCAGGCTACAAAGTTATTTGCAGAGCTACAGGAAACAGTACTTTGGGGAAAGGAGATTCCTGAAATTTGACTTTATTTGGTTTTTTTTATTGCGGTCCACTTTCTTGAGAAACTGGGATAGAGTACATATCAATGCTCAGTACAGCTTTAATTTCAGATTACTCAAACGTCCTAAAATGCTTTCTAAAATAACTCATGCATCTGCTTAGGTCATTCCCCAGTGGTTTCTCTCTTCAATCCTGCATGTACACCTGTGGAATCTTTGATTGTATAAACATGGCCTTGAAATTAGAGTCCCAAATGCAACCCCTACTTTTGCATTATGCATGAAACCTTCTGATCGTCCTCACCAGCTGTGGGTGGGGAGGGTTACTCGCACAGATGTTGCTGGAGCAATGGCAAGCGCTGGTAGAATCCTGAGAGAGAGAGATTTTCAATGCTTATAATAAATAAACAGAGTTGAAAATTTTACATAAGGGATTTTTGGCTTCAAGATGAATAAACTTGCTTGATCTAAATGCCAAAGGTATAAAGAGACAACAAAGAGAAAGCCTTAAGGGGCATTAGTATATGCCAGTTATTCTAGTCATGTCTCTTCAGGATGCCAGGAGTCATTGGAAACATATACAAATAATAAAAAGCTAAAGATTTAAAATCATGGCTCTTGCACTAAAGAATGATTCTAGAGAAAGATACAACCCTGTCGTGTCTGAACTCTTAAAACTAGCTTATAAAACTAAGAATTAAGGGCCCTAGACTTCAAACAAACAACTAGACAATAACGAAAAGTTCTTGTAAAAGATTGTGTGCCACGTCCAAAAATACGAGCGCAATCAATAATCTAATGCAATCTGACACTCACATAATCAATAAATGGCAAACAAAATATAGATGCTAAGGGGAAAACAGGGTGCGCATTTACCATAAAATACAGAAATCTACAGTTAAAAATATAAGGGCCAGCAACACAACAAAGATTGGAAGGACGGCTCCTGCTATCGAACGCAAACACACTGCATGTGAGATACTGCAATGTGTTATTTGTCCAAGATACGAGAGCAATATGCCATAGAGGATTGTAAATACTGTAGTTTCTAGGCCTGTTGTGGCCCAGATTGGACTGTTGGGGAAGGACAGCCTCTTATTACATATACGCACAGCACCTAACACAATGGGGCTATAATCTTGATTGGGCCTCCAGGTGATACTGCAATATAAAAAGGTGCTTGTTTGAAAATGTAACAAGTAGGTGATGGAGGCGGGCATCCTGGGTAAACACTGATGATTCTTGTAAACAGAAACCAGTTACAGCACAGACAATTCTCTGGAAAGCCCTAATCTAAATTGCATTTTAACATTAATATATTAAGTTTAAATTAGAGAAGCACAATACAAAGCTTAATGGAGCACAAAAAGGAGAGTTTGGTTTGCTGGATTTGTCTGAAGTGTTCCCAAATAGCTGTCATTTCCACCTTTGATTATTTAAATGTGTTTAATAGAAACATCCACCACTGAACAGAAGGAAAAGGTGTGTGAAAAATCCAAGTCTGTGAAATTCTAGGTCTTAATGGATAAGCCATTAACTTTTCTATTCTCCACATCCTTACACTAAACATGCCCTAAGATAAAACTTGACGGCCTCCACGGAGAATAAGTAAGATTGAAAAAAGACATTAATGGATAATAAATTATTGAGAACAAACTAAAACAGCGTGTAAACAGCATGTCCTTTAAAAGTGAGCTTTGATGCCTTTTGCAGGCTTGAAAAATGAGTTTATCTAGCCCAAGCTAAGTTGCCTTCAGTCTATTACATGTCTGATTGCTTCTGACAGAGGGCAACATTTTAGCACATATATAAGAAGCTAAAATACCAATAAGAATCAGCAAAATGAAAGAAATGCAGATAACAGGTTAAAAGGGAGCATCTTGGATGTAGCTGTTTGTTTCCCCATTTGTAGTAAATTAGGATATGTCTGCACATAGTCTGTGTGACATGAGGCTTCACTCCAGGTGAAGATTGTTTCCATCAAAAAGGACCAGATTCTGCCCCACCCTTTCTTACATTGAGTAGCATCTTACGCCTCTAATAGTCAGATGCTAATCAACGTAACTAGACACATTTGTCAAATTTCAGAAGTAACAATTCCCTTAAAATAATCAACAGATGTGTTTGAACTGCCTGTTGTGTAAATTACATTCTTTTTAAACATTTTCTAGCATATTAGCAAAACATGTAATGACACTCTCAGCATGGTATGCAGTAAAATACATAATAATGATAGTTGTGTGTTGCAAAATCAGAACTTACATTTGTTGCAGTATTCAGCTAAAGGTTCCCAGCCAGAGCAAGCTACATAATTTATACCATGAAGATCAGCATGTACGTTTTAGAATGGCTGAAAGTAAATAAAGAATTGCGTTAGGCTTGCTAGCCCTTTGGTGCATGGTCTTATGCTATTTGAGAGTCCATACATCCATGAACAATGGGGTTCAGATATGTGCCAAAGTTAAGAAAATACTATTACGGATTCACTCATAGAGATCCCCTTGGGTCTGTCACCTGATGTGCTGAAACTACCTCTGAGCCCATTTTCCCTGCCAGTTTGGGACTCCAGTACCCTGCCTTGTTGAGCCAGACACGCTAGCCTGCTGCAACACAGACCCAGGTCTAGTCCATGCCCTCAAAGCTGCAGGCTTTAAGTGAAAACAGCTCAGCAGGTTACCTGTCTCCAGCACCCAGACACCCAGTTCCCAGTGGGATCCAAATCCCAAATAAATCCATTTTACTCTGTATAAAGCTTATACAGGGTAAATTCATAAATTGTCCACCCTCTATAACACTGATAGAGAGATATGCACAGCTGTTTGATCCCTCAGGTATTAATCACTTACTCTGGGTTTATTAATAAACAAAAGTGATTTTATTAAGTATAAAAAGTAGGATTTAAGTGATTTTAAGTAATGACAGAACAAAGTAAGTCACAAAGCAAAATAAAACAAAAACACACAAGTCTAAGCCTAATATATTAAGAAACTGATTACAAGCAACATCTCACCCTCAGAGATGTTCCAATAAGCTTCTTTCGCAGACTAGACTCCTTCCTAGTCTGGGCCCAATCCTTTTCCTTGATACAATCTTTGTTAGATCCAGCACACATCTCAGGTGGTCAGCAGGGGTTTTTTCATGACTGGCAGCCCCTTTTGTCCTGCTCCACCCCCTTTTACAGCTTTGGCACAAGGCGGGAATATTTTGTCTGTGCTTGTCCCCACCCCGCCTCATCAATGGAAAAGTACAAGGATTAAGATGAATTCCAGTAGCATGTGACATGGTCACATATCACTGTAAGGCCCCTAGTCTCCATTCTTCCTGGACTGGCCCACACCTACACAGGAAGGCTTGCAGGTAAATAAACCATTTACAACCAATTGTCCTCATCAATGGGAGCCATCAAGATTCTACACCCACCCATTAATGGCCCACCCTTTGCATAATTACAATACGACCTCAGAGTTATACTTCATATTTCTAGCTTCAGATACAAGAATGATTCATGCATACAAATAGGAGGAATATTTTCAGTAGTTTATAACCTTTGTTATGATACCTTACAAGAGACCTTTTGCATAAAGCATATTCCAGTTACATCATATTCACACTCATAAGCATATTTCCATAAAACACATGGAGTGCAATGTCACAAATATTTAAGTGGTTTACAACTTTGTTTGCTTCCTGTTACCCTTAAATCTTTATATTTTCCACAAATGCAGACAATGAACAATACAAAATGTGTAAATTAGAATTGTGTGTAGTGGACAGAACAAAAGATGGCACAAGATCATAGCAATGAAAATTTCTGAGAGTGTCAATATATAAATGAAAGGGGGCATGAATCTGTCTATGGATCATGATCTTCATAACCCTTTTTTTTGGTCATTGTGAACATTCCATCTTTCCCAGCAGCATGCGTGCAGCAGACCTATCCTACTGAAGGATTTTCATGAATTTAAACAGTTTTCATCTGCTTCTTTTCATCTGTGGCACCAGGCTGCACTGCATTAGATTGGGTTTTATCAGTCTGCAGTCATGTTTGTGAGGCGATGAAATGGGATTCAGATAGCTGCACAGGGTGTGCAATCTCACAAAATATTTTGCATATAAATGCTATATAATTATAGCAAAAAAAACATGTCCAAGATTTGCAAAAAGATCTATTGATATGTGCTGCCTCAATTTTTGGGTGCTCCATTTCTGACACCTTAAATGTGTCAGATTTTCAGAGGGTCGACATCCAAAATCAGTGGCCCTTCCTGACCCTACCCCACCCACACCTTATAGCTCACTTACAGGAACTAGTGCCATATTGCCAAGCATATCTGAAGTCTTCATATCTTTCTCTAGGGTAAAATTATATTCTACAAGACACCCCTTCACTGAAAAATACAGCTTGCTTGGATGAGACCGGAGCATGTGATCTAATTTTTTTTTGAACTATAAATGATTGTCATTTAGCTGAGACAGAGTCACCTGAACCAGTAGACCTAAGTTTACCAGATGAAGGTGTGAGATATTCTAGCAAAGCCTACCATCCTGCAAAGACTGTGACCTTGTATTTGGTACACGGAGGGACACATTTGCAAAATCCCATACATTTATGGGTGCAGAGCTTAGATGTTAGAGATGGAAAAGACCATCTGGAATATCCAGTCCATCTCCAGGCCAATGAAGGATTGTTCCTTACATTATGTGTTCTGGTGTTTTGTCTAATCTGGCATGAAAAGTTACAGGCAAATATAATCTCCCACTTCCTTTGGGAGAATACTCCACTTCTGAGTCCCCTCTCATTCTCTAGAAGGCTTTCCTGTTATTCAGCCTAAATTTGTCCTTTCTTACCTTACCTTGGTACTCCTAGTTATAACTAGTTTTTGTTGCCAACTGTTTTCTGCCTAGAGCATTGCATGTGATTAGTGCTACATACTATTAAATAGCTTTTTATCTATGGGTTGGCAAGGACTCTGTCTCCGGTGCCTGAGCTCCTGCCACATTATTTGACACATCCTCACCTTTCCTGGCAGCAAGAATGGATTGATGGCTAAGCCAACTTACATGATTGACTGAAAATACACTTACTAGAAGTGGCAATTTTGTTTGGGTCTCAGAACTAGTGAGTCTGTTAAAAATCAATTTTCCCTATTAGCCCATCACTAAACGGAAGGCAGTTTAGAGGTCATTGGAGCATTAATGTTATTCTCTGTGCAGCAGGCTGATATCATGATCAGCAGGGAAACCAAGGTTCTTGACATTAGTGCCATTCTAACCATCACCAAAACAAACAAAACCCCTTTTGTCAGTAAAGAGGGAACAAGCAATGTGAAAGGGTCTTGGTTGTTCAAATAAACTATCTTTGTAAGACGTATCAGTGCACAGAAAAATACACTGCTCAGCTGTGTTTTCTCCTGATTTGCTTTCCATCTTTTCTAAGTGTATTCCACAACACCCTTCCTTCTCCCCTCCCACCCCCCTTACCCAAGCTACTCATGATTGACAACCCATCAGGGCTGATAGACAGCGATACTTGCTCTAGAAGGAAAGAGAAAGATGGGGAGACCTAGTGTTATATCTGACGTGTCACTTCAAACACAGCTCAAGGCTTCACGCGTTCCATACCTGAAGGGGAAGTAGGCAAAGTAAAGGACTACTTTTATGTGACATTGAGTTGGGCTTTTACAAACACGTGGCCAGTCTTTTAAAAATGTGGCGTTTGTTCTGAGCTGAAGCTGTGATGAACTTGTCACCACAAGGAATTGGTGTGTGTGTGTAGCGGAGCGTGGGGTGGGATGTTGAAGGACTGTGCTCCTGCCAGAGCACATATGAGGGTTGGGGTGATCTCTGGTAAGCTTATTAGCATGCAAATAGGCTCTTCTACTGTTTTTCATGTTTTCTCTGTAATGCTTTTTACTTTAAGAAACAAGTTGTCTTGTATAGGAAGTGCTGTATGGTACCTCATAAATGCATCAATTACATGCCCGTCTCATAACACAAACCCACAAGAGAACCAAATTAAGGTTGCATAAGGTTGCATCATTTCTGGCATCTCCTAATTTTTGAGTGCTTGACTTTGCAATTCCGGATGTCATATATAGGTAGCAACCTCTTCCTGGATCGATTGACTTCTTGTGGGCACTGGGAAAGAAGAGAATCGCTAGAAGGGACATGAATGAAGAGAGGATCTTCAAAATGAATTCAATTCTGTCACATAAAAATGGGCCCATTCTCCACTGGAAAGTTCACAGATAGTTTCTGAACTAGTTCTGTAACACTTTGTTGTTGCTATGGAATTCTACCGAATATGTTCACAGAAGTTTTGTACAGCCTTCATAGCAACTGATCTGGGACACCTCTGGAAAACTGTACAGTTGGTGTAGTACATAATGGGGTGGTATAATGTTGAATCGGAAAAAATGGCCAATTTTCGATGGAAAGTTTCTAGGGTGTCTTTTACAGGAACTTAAACGGGGTTTTGTTAAAATGTTTAGTGGCGAGGTCAACTCGCATCTTTTGTAGCACCTCATACATTCTTTTATTGTGTGCCAGAGGCAGAGTGTAACCACACATGTTAATTTTGTACACTGTCACCCCAAGTACTGCCTTCTTGACACATACCCTGTCTCTGTAAAAATGTTAGTGTAACAAAATGCTACAGAAGTTCTATAGAAAACCAAGTTGCACATAGTGTATCTGTAAATAGTCTGATAAAATGTCTATGCAATGAAAGTCTGTTGGTAACCTTAAATAATACTGTGAACACAGGATACAGTTCAGTTTATCATAGGAAGCATTCTTCATCGCACGTTTGATCCAGATTTCAAAAAGCAAACGGTCATCAGAAAACTCTATTTCAGATCATTGTTTTCTGGAGTGACATGGCTCATAACTACAGGCGCAAGGAAAGGGACCTTCAGCCTCCAGCTCTCCTTCATGGTAGTACTAGTGTCATGCACCTTAGTGCTCAGTCACATCACAGTGACTCAAGCCCAGTTCAAATGGTTCTGTGTCCTAGAACTAGGGCTGGTCAAATATTTCCCATCAATATTATAAGCAAAAAAATTTCCACAGAAAGTGGCTGCTCTCCTCAAAAATTTTTGATTGTCAGAAAACATAAAATGAAAACTAAAAATGTTTTCCTTTTCGGTTTCCCAACAAAAAAGTTGAAATAAAAAAAAAATTCCAACCTGCTGTACCCTCATGCTGTGTTCTGACAAGAGTTGAGTCTCCTATGGGTTGTAATTCTTTGGTCTAATTTCAATTGTTGGGTTAATGTGCAGGTGCTGGTCTCCTGGCATATACAGGAGGTAAGACTAGATCAGGGGTCGGCAACCTCTGGCACGCGGCTCGCCAGAGTAAGCACCCTGGCGGGCCGGGCCAGTCTGTTTACCTGCTGTGTCAGCGGGTTCAGCCAATCGCGGCTCCCATTGGCCACGGTTCACCGTCCCAAGCCAATGGGGGCGGCGGGAAGCAGCGCGGGCGAGGGATGTGCTGGCCGCGGCTTCCTGCCACCCCCATTGGCCTGGGACAGCAAACCGCAGCCAGTGGGAGCCGCGGTCGGCCGAACCTGCCAACGCGGCAGGTAAACAAACTGGCTCGGCCCGCCAGGGTGCTTACCCTGGCGAACCGCGTGCCAGAGGTTGCCGACCCCTGTTCTAGCCAGTCATCAAGGCAAATCTCTGTGGCCCATTCACTCTGTGACCTCTCTGCAGAGACTGCCGACAGCAATACCAGTCGCAGTGGCATGGAATCATTTTTTTGTCCCTTTTCTGTCTATGCAGCTGTTCCTTTAACTGATCCTTCAGTTCTTCATTGGGCTTTGGTTGTATTTCATCCCTGCTCTCTCAGTTTGTACTTTGTGCACCTTCTCCCCGGGGAATGGTGATTTTGCTTTTTCCTGTGTCTGATCAATGATCCTTATCTCACCCCTTTCCCTTCTACAGTAGGGAATTTACCAAATTTCCATATAACATGCGAAGCCTCCAGTTAGAAACACATGGTGTGTCTGAGAAGAGTATCTAGGCTGTGGCAGCTTTATCGCTATGAGGTTTAGAAGTGTGAGTAACAAAGTGAATAAGTTCCCTGCCTTCGATGTGCTCTTTTCTAGTCGTGAAGTTTGCCTCCTCTCCCTTGATTCCATTTGTTCAGGGCGTTGGTTACGCCCCCGGCAAGAAGTTAAATGTTGCATTACAAACTTCTGATTGCCAATAATGAATTTGTTTTGGCTTTGCCAAAAATTATATAAATGGCAGCTTTTGCTCTGAAAGCAATTTCATATTCAACTAAGAGCTGAATATCAGATATGACTTTTGAGAGGCTCCGATCTGATGGGCTCAGATTAGTAACACTGCTAGGTGGGAAACCGAGGTTCAACTTCTATTCAAGGTAAAAGACTTGAAGCCCAGAGAGCCAAAACCAGCCAAATGCACAGGTGAATCTAAGAACACCTCACACACATGCACACCCCGCAGCATGTAGGTTACACCGACTTAGTTTCTCTCAAACTCAGAGGGCCTGATTCTCTTCTTCCTTTCCATCAGCTTTACCCAGATGTAGCTTTGTTTAATGCAATGGAGAGTGGCACTGGTATAAAAAAAGGTGTGAGTGAAAGGACAGCCAAGCGTACACTCCCTTACATGCACATTCACTTAGTGGTCCGTAATTTACACATTATCTGGGAATGGCCAGTGCGGTGTCATTTACATGCTGAGAGGCTGAAAGAGAGGGGTATAGCTGTTGTTAGGGCACTGGACTGGGACTCAGGAGAACTGCTTTAAATTCCCAGCTCTGCAATAGACATCCTGTGTGACCTTGGGCATGTCACTGAATCTCTCTGTGCCTTAATTCCCCATCTGTAAAATAGGGATAATACTACTTCTTTGGTTTCATTTGCTATCCGTTTTGTGTGTTGCTCTTTGGGGCAGGGTTTCTTTCTCACTATGTGTATATGCAGCACCTAGTAAAGGGGTGGGCAATCTGGGTAAGGTAATTGTATGGCGGGCCATGAATGCTCATGGTTCCCAGCCAATGAGAGCTGCGGGGGTGGCACTTGGGGCAGGGCCAGTGTGTGGAGCCCTCTGGCTGCTCTGATGCATAGGAGCCGGAGTGCTACTACTTCCAGAAGCCATGCAGAGCCATGGCACGTGCAGAACAGGGCAAGCCCCAGACCCCATTTCCTGTCAGGAGCTTGAGGGCCGGATTAAAATATCTGAAGGGCTGGATGCAGCCCCTGGGCTGTAGTTTGCTCATCCCTAACCTAGTAAAATGGGGCCCCAATCTCAATTGAAGCCTCTCACACTACACAAGGAATGAGAATAAGAATTCTATAATAACAGCGCTGAGTCTGTGGGGTTTTAATGGGCTCTAATTAACTCGATATTAGATTAATAGATTCTAGAGCTGGAAGGGACCTCAAGAGGTCATCGAGTCCAGTCCCCTGCCCTCATGGCAGGACCAAATACTGTCTAGACCATCCCGGATAGACATTTTTCTAACCTACTCTTAAATATCTCCAGAGATGGAGATTCCACAACCTCCCTAGGCAATTTATTCCAGTGTTTAACCACCCTGAGAGTTAGGAACATTTTCCTAATGTCCAACCTAAGATTAGTGTTATCTGCAGGTGGATGGGCTCCAAATAGCAAATATTGCAATACGTACTAGACACCTCTGAATTTGTCCGTGTATACTTAATCCCTGGGAAAAGGAATTCATCTTCCGAAACTCAACAGCACCCACCTCTGGAGGATTAAAAAATGAGAGACTATGTCTATTCTACAGTGCTACCAGGTCTCTCTTATTTAGAAAGATTGTGGCCACAATGCATGGCTTCTAAGAAGACCAGCATCTGGTGTAACTTACATTCAGCTCATGAATATTTGTATGGGCCTAGGCAAGTGGCAGGGTAGGAAATAAAAGCAGATCTGTAAATATACCATGTCTAATATATTAGAAACAGAGTAAAATTGCCCAGGGTCTTTGCTGGGATCGCTGGAATGATTCAACTAAAAGTGATTCATGGCTATTGCCCCGCTCTCCTGCCAAATAAACATTTCGTGTCTCATCATCAGACCCAAGCATCTGACGCAAAGATACAGTGCAGAAGAAAAAAGCATAATTTGGCCATAAAGATGTTGCAATAAGTGTTGTTATATAACTGAAATGCCAGCTCCTTTAGTGCATCCACCCACTCCTTTTACAACCTGTTAATATTTTTCTGAACTTTCATGTTGTATTCTATGCTGCCGCCTCTGCAATCTTTTTGCCTATTTTTCTGCCAGAGCCACAAGAATAAAGCTGTCAGCATTGCTACTAAGCCATCTTTCTTGTCTGGCAAATTGTCTAGTGGAGACTATAACCTCCTGGATGCTCCACTGTATAATACAACTATCCTGTCTTAACAAAACAGAATTTAAATATTCTTTAGATACACGATATCTGCAGGCATCTGTGCAGAAACAAGCTAAATATATTTCCTTGACATTTTTTTTTTTTTTACTTTCCTCCAGTGGGAATGGCCTAACCATTCATATTAAGCTGAACACGCATCGACATGCTTAGAAAGATGTTATGTAGCTTTTCAACTGAAATATCTCAAGGTGTTTGAACTGCAATAATAAATATGGCTGCTCCTAAGGGAAGAAAGAAGCAGCAAGAAAATTCCCCAGAAGACTCTGATTAAGAACCGCAATGAGCCAATGGCAGCAGTAGTTATGCTTTGAATGTGATTGGGATTTATGATTTCAATTAATGCTTGAGAGCCATTTTAGGAAGTTATTAGCAAGCTACTGGCTATATAGAATATGGTTCATTTGTGTATTCCTCTAATTTATCTGTTTACAAAGACAGGGCGATTCCAAAGTGGGGTAAATTGGCACTGCTCCCTTCAAGCCAATGGAGCGATGCAGATTTACACTGGCTGAGGATCTGACCCATATAATGGATGGTAGATTTTATTATATCAGAGGAAATTGAGCTGTACCTTTATATCTGAGGAATCCAGTAGGAGAAACGTGTAAGGACAGAAAGACCAGACTGTCTTTCTCATTTCTTTCCGCTATGTGCTCCAGGAAAGGCCTTGTCTTCAGTAGGGGTAAATCAGGATAGCTCAACTGAAAGAGATGAAAGGCACTTATTTACACCAGCTTTACATCTGGCCCCTGATGCGGTCCCTTTGCAATTTAAAAATGAATTGGAGAGGTGAGACAGATATATAGAATGAGCTTTAATATATTGTAAATGAATACATTTCTCCACACCTGCCTCATATTTAAGAATTAAAACTTGCTTTAATACTTGGTATTCTCTACTTAGTATGATTAATTATTATTTTATTATTGCAGTAGTGCTGAGAAGCCCCAGTCGGAGATCAGGGCTCCATCATGCGAGGTGCCCTACGCAGAGTCCCTGCCCAAAAGTGCTTAAAATTGAAGGTCTGGATCCTGCAAACAACTCATGAATATGCTTAACTACATGCACCACGTAGTCCTATTCAGGGGCAGCTCTAGGCATTTTGCCGCCCCAAGCATGGCAGGCAGGCTGCCTTTGGCGGCGTGCCTGCGGAGGGTCCACTGGTCCCGCGGCTTTGGCAGACCTTCCGCAGGCACGCCTGCGGGAGGTCCGCCGAAGCCACGGGACCAGCGGACCCTCCGCAAGCATGCCGCCGAAGGCAGCCTGCCTGCTGCCCTCGCGGCGACCAGCAGAGCGCCCCCAGTGGCTTGCTGCCCCAAGCACGCGCTTGGCATGCTGGTGCCTGGAGCTGCTCCTGGTCCTATTGAACTGAATGGGGCTATTCACACATGTAAAGTGACACACATGCATGAGAAGCTGCAGGACAGAGGTCATAATTAGGGCCCTACAGAATTCACAGCTGTAAAAAATGCATCACAGACCAGGAAATCAGGTCTCCATCATGAAATCTGGTCTCTTGTTACTTTTACCCAATAGTAAGTACACAGCGTTTCTCAAACTGGGGGGTCCTGACCCAAAATGGGGTCACAAGAGTCTTCTTCTGCGCTGCCTTCAGAGCTGGGTGGCCGGAGAGTGGCAGCTGCTGGCCTGGCACCCAGCTCTGAGGGTAGCATCCCACCAGCAGCAGCACAGAAATCAGGGTGGCATGCTATGGCGTTTCCACCCTTACTTCTGCACTGTTGCTGGTGGCAGCACTGCCTTCAGAGCTGGGCAACCGGAGACTGGCCACTGGCCACAGCACACAGCTCTGCTAACCCCCTGACTATCCAAGCAGATGTCCTGACAATTGTTCCCATAGCTTGAAGTAGGACTGACTGCTTCTCGGATCCCTCCCATGATTCCTACTGAGCATGCACAGGAGGGGTAGGCAAAAGGCAGCAGGATCCTGACGTGGGCACCAACTGAATAAGGGCAGGAGATGTCCAAAGGTCTGAGGGATCCCAAGGATGCATAATGTTGACCTCACTCCTGTAAACTCAGCAGGGCTTCTCCAGCCCAACGACTGGCTGGGAACTCTCTGACGTTTGCCTGGCTACCCCGCTCCTGCAGCTTCCCCCACAGAGGGGCATCTAGTCATTTCACCATTCTGAATCAAAGGTGGATCATTCAAGCCAATACGTTGTCAGACACTATAGGGTTCTCTGTTTCCTGTTACTGTGAAAGTGTGCTCATTAGGTACGCACACTGTTACCCAAACCGCCACACTGACCTCTTGTGGCTACACCTTGTCCTCACTTCGCTCTTCCTGCTCTTTCCTATCCATTTTCACTAAGGCTTTGTAAACACACACAAGATGGCTAAGCCTCTGACTGCCAGATGCTGGGACTGGATAACAGAGGATTTGTCACCCGATCATTGCCCTGTTCTGTTTACCTCCCTCTGAAGCATCTGGCATTGGCCACTGTCAGAAGACAGGATGCTGGGCTAGATGGACCATTGGTCTGACCCAGTGTGGCCGTTCTTATGTTCCTTATCACTTTAACAATACTGGAATAGTTAAAGCAATACAACCCTTCTAGGGTGGGTGCAGTTCTAGCAGCATAAAAGTGCTTATACTAATATAACTTATTCCCATATGGGAAGGGTTAAAAGCTATATTGATATAATGCCTTTATACTGGTGTAACTGCCTCTACACTAGGAGTCGTACCAGCAAAAATATTTCAGTAAAAAAAAAAAAGTCATACCTCTAGCCAAAATACTTAGACCGGTATACAAAACCTGTGTATATACCAGACCTCACTGTGTCTTATCTGCTTATTTTGTAAGCTCTTTGAGGCAGGGACTGGGTTCTCACACACTTTTGGGGGTCACAGAAATAAATATAATGAGAAGAAGGTTATTATCTGATAAGGTCGTTACTGCCAAGGCTGAAAAACAGCTCTGTCCTCATTTGAATGCAACCAGTTTTCTCTGAGGAACATTTTACTTCTCACATGCATAGAGTTGCCAATTTTCTAATCGCACAAAATTGCCTAGCCCCATCCCTTCCCTGAGGCCCAGCCCCCCACTCACTACATTCCCCCTCCCTGGTGGCTCACTCTCCCCCATCCTCACTCACTTTCACTGGGCTGCGACAGGGGATGGGGGTGCGGGCTCTAACTGGGGGTGTGGGCTCTGAGGTGGGGCCAGAAATGAGGGGTTCAGGGTGTGGGAGGGGGCTCCAGGCTGGGGGGGTCGAGCCGAGGGATTCGGAATGTGGGAGGGGGCCTGAGTGTGGGAGGGGGTACGGTCTCTAGGCTGAGGCTGAGGGATCTGGAATGTGGGAGGAGGCTGTGGGTTGAGTGAGGGGGCTGGGGTGTGGGGGGGTGTGGGCTCTGGGCTGGGGCCGGGGATGAGGGGTTTGGGGTGTAGGAGGGGGCTCCAGGTTTAGGGGGGCTCAGGGCTGGGGCAGGGGGTGGGGCTTGGTGTTGGAG
Organism: Mauremys reevesii; assembly: GCF_016161935.1. Classification (NCBI taxonomy): domain Eukaryota; kingdom Metazoa; phylum Chordata; order Testudines; family Geoemydidae; genus Mauremys; species Mauremys reevesii. The sequence continues at coordinate 118,684,998 of NC_052629.1, read as the reverse complement.
TGCAGGCTTACCTCGTGTGTCTCCCAGTCAGCGGCGCAGTGGGGCTACGGCAGGCTCCCTGCCTGTCCTGGCTCTGTGCTGCACCCCAGAAGCAGCCTCCAGGTCCGGCTCCTAGGCAGGGGTGACCAGGAAGCGCCGCACGCTGCTCTCACCTGCAGGCACCACCCCCGCAGCTCCCATTGGCCACAGTTCCCACCCAATGGGAGTGCAAAGCCAGTGCTAGGGGTGGGGGCAGCGCATGGAGCCCTGTGGCCTCCCTGCCTAGGAGCCGGACCTGATGGCCGCTTCCAGGGCACAGTGTAGTACCAGGGCAGGTAGAGACTAGCCTGCCTTCGACCAGCAGCATCGCTGACGGGACTTTTAATGGCCCGGTCAGTGGTGCTGACCAGAGCTGTCAGGGTCCCTTTTCGACTGGGTGTTCTGATAAAAAAACCACACACCTGGCAGCATGGGTGCAAGAGAAATGTATCAAAGCTTTGTGACAGTTTTGAACCTAGTACTGTGGTTGCCAATAAAGAGTCAGCATTACCCAGAGTTACCATGGAATGGTGTCTTGGGCCTGGTCTACACCTGGGCGGGGGGAATCAATCTAAGTTATGCAACTTCAGCTACGTGAATAACGTAGCTGAAGTCAACGTAGTTAGATCTACTCACTGCGGTGTCTTTACTGCGGTGAGTCGACTGCTGCCTGCATCTCTCGTGGAGTCGGCAGAGCACTCGGCGGTTCATTTATTGTGTCTAGACTAGATGCAATAAATCGATCCCCACTGGATCGATCGCTGCCTGCCAATCTGGCTGGCAGTGAAGACATACCCTTGGAGCTGACGGTATTTGCCAGTGCTTAAAAGAAAAACATATCGGCAGTATTTCAGACACCACTTCATAGGAACTGTGTTTAATAGATGTCTTTTTAATGGTCACAATTCTAATTTATGTAATAAATGCAAGGTGACCCCTTTCCATTCACTGGTGAGGTGTAACTCCTCAAACTGCAGAACAAGGTCATCTGGGCCAATGTTTTTAAACTTGAGTGTCTACAGTTAGGCACCATAATCCATATTCAGGCACCTAAGAAAACGATCAGATATTCAACAGCGGTGATCACTCAGAACCCCTGTAGAAGTCCATGGGAATTGTGGGTTCTAAGCACTTCTAAAAATCTGAGCACATACTCAGAAGTCTAAATCCCACTCTGAATGCTATACCTGAGGGACCCACCTTTGAAAATTTGGCCACAGCGTGTCATGTACATCTAGGCCTCACTTCAGCAAGGTACTTAAGTACATGTCTAACATTGATCCCACTGACTTTGGTGGGGCTACCAACATGGTTAAGGGTCAGAAGCCAAAGGATAAAGGGCCAAATCCAGCCTCTTCTGCAGCCATGCAAAGCTGCTTAGTTCTCTCTTGTCAGAGACTGGGACGTGGGTGGTAGAGGTTAAAGCCGGCGTAAGTAGACAGGAACCAGAGGCCAGATGCCAGAGCCAAGGGTCAGAGCCAAAGTCAGGAATCAGAGCTGAGGGACAGAGCCAGGTTACCTGGGTAAGATGAGGCAAGGCAGTGCAGGAGCTATCACAGCCGTAGGCAAAGGCTTTGAGCAGTCACTGAACTGCTGATGGGCTTCAGAGCTGGTCTTCTAACTCTTCCAAACAATTTAGGGAGCGTGGCCAATCAGGCAGCTGATTGCAGGCCAGCTGGGATCATTAGATTGCCTGGTTCCTGACACATCCCTCTTGGCAAAGGTACCAATGGACACACAGGAGGAAAACAAAAACTCCTTCTGTGATTAAAGGCCATATGGCCTCTTCAAGGTCCCAGTCAAATCTCCGCCCACCCACTTAGATTTCACTATTATTCTCCATTATTTGCAATTATTTCAGAAACCTGAAAAAGCCAGTTCATTTTCCCTCCAGATTTTTGTTTGTTTTGTTTTGTTTTTCCATATGGCAAACACGTAGCTTTCCCCCATGCTTCCGATGGAGCTGACATTGACAAGGCTGTTTTTCTTTAGCAACTCATATAGCACCTTGCTCTGCCAAGACATCTCTGTTTGTGCATCAGCCCCATCAAACGTTGTTAGCACAGGTCTGGGAATAGAGTTTATTAGTTAACTGCAGCTGCAGAACAAGCAGACGGAGTAAAGCCCATTTTTCTGTGAAGATCACAACAATAATGACTTTTTGTTGTTGCTTTTTATTTTTAAATCTATCTTTCCCCCATGATGTAGTGGTAGATTTAAAAAAAACAACATATATCACATATCTTTGTTCAGAAATCATGGCTTCTTTCGTATTTAATTATTCCTGCTGTTTGCTCAAACCGAGGCTGGATTTTAGTACATTGAATGATTTCCCCCTGCAGTTTACTTGATAAAGGTGTATGGTAAAAGTGTAACTAAGTGTAAATTTGTCTAAAAGATCTGCTCTAGGAATTATTTTGGGGAAGTACTGGGCCTTGTGTTACAACGGAGGTCAGACTAGACAGTGGGTCTCAACCTTTCCAGACAACTGTATACCTTTCAGGAGTCTGATTTGTCTTGCGTAGCCCCAAGTTTCACTTCACTTAAAAACTACTTGCTTACAAAATCAGACATAAAAATACAAAAGTATCACACTACTGCTGAAAGATTGCTTACTTTCTCATTTTGTCTGCATTAAATTTTAGTTTGTCCTGATTTCACTCGTGCTTTTTCTCTAGCCTGTTGTAAAACTAGGCAAATATCTAGCTGAGCTGATGTATCCTTGGAAGACCTCTGCATACCCCAAGGGATATGCACACCATAGATTATCACAATCTATGGAAATCTCTGAACTGTCAGCAGGCTACTAAGCAGGTGCAGATTCTGTTATAAACTGATTGAGGGAAGTTACTAAGGATGGCATCTAAACGGCACTTACAATCTGTAAGACTTTCTCCAATCTCATTAGGCACGTAAGGCTGAGGAACCTATGGGAGTTAGGCACACAAATCCTGTTGAAAGTTGAAGGGATTTAATCCTAAATCCTTTTCAAAATTCCAGCCTCTATTCAATGGGCAAAACCCAAGATGGTAACTCAGGTCTGATCCTTCAATATGACTGCACGGGGATGTATGCTGTTTTCTACAGGAGTGCACCTGTGCACAGACAATTGCATGATTTGAGCTTTTTGTTTAAGAAAATTCCCACTGACTTTACTGGAAGTTTCTCTGAGTAAAAACCTCTGTCCTTGCCTTCATAATAGAGCCATACACTGAAATAAGCATGTCTGCATTATATCCAATGCTAATTCCATGGGTTATTCTTGCACCAATTCCTTTCTTATCTTATCTTCCTGTTCTCTTTAAAGTCTTTGCTCTGAACCAATAGCTCTCCATACGTGGACCCACCCTTGACATCTAAGAGATTTCTGCACATAGAAGAACCTTTTGTCACAATAATCTGGTATCAAAACTGAAAATACCTGATGTAGCTTCCGGATTGTAACTGTGGATTTCACTGCCTTATTCAAAGTTCAGCCGTTTAATTGTGTCTCCATTGTGCACCTTTCTCTCAGGTCACTACACCTGTCAGAAGGGAAAGGGAGACAATCAGATACTCGCGTTATAGAATATTAAGAATCCAAAGCACTATATATTGCTCCAGCTCTCACAAACACACGGCATTAAACTGCTGATTGCTATGAGATTCATAGTCTAGGAAAAGAATTTAATCCAGTCAGACTCTTGATATAAAAAATGCATCTAAGAAACATCCTGGTTAAGAGGGAAAGGGGAATGGAAATTTAACAGAAACAAAAGAAAACTCTGAAGCCAGAGCCAGAGGGACTTTGCTCTTCCAAGGAGGTGAAGGGAGTGTTTTACAGTGACAGTAAAGAGGCAGCATGGTGTAATGGGTAGGGCACTGGACTGGGACGGGGTTTTATTCTCAGCTCTGCTGCATGACCTTCAGCAAGACACTTCATCTCCCTGTGTCTCTGATTCACCTGTTACCCTTTGTCTGTCTTGTCCATTTATACTGTACAGAGTAGGGATTGTCTTACTGCGTGTCTGTACAGTGCCACCTCAGTGGAACCCTGATCTCAAAGAGCTTTCCTTGGAGAATCAACTTGATCCCAAATGCCCTGCAGGGAGAGACAACATTTATGTCATGAATTCACAAGAGACTTTACACCCAAAGAACAAATGATTCAAGCATGCTCAAGGTGCCAGGTTCATCAGCAAACTGCGGCTGCTTTGCACTGCTTCACTGACAACAAACACCCATAGCCCAGCTTAGCAGGCCAATTAAACTAGCTGTATGGTGCTTTGCATTGGCAGAGCAGTGCAAAATGGCCAGGCTGTATGGCTGACTCTGGCCCATGATGCATCTCTTGAATGTTACTGAGTCACTGATCTGATGGTTAGAAAATGGCTAGAGATTTCAAAAAAGACTAACACAATGACAGGTGTACAAGAATCATGGAAGATCTGGACCTATTATTACATTGGTAGGTTGAAGCCAGAATGAATCTCTACCCACCACCATTTCTTCACTAATCTGACACAACATTCCCTCACACCACCACAGGTGAGATACCACAGTTATGTCTACCCCTCGTGAAGCAGCTAGTGCACGGTTGGCCCTGTACAATTAATTCAGATAATATGACAAAAATGTCCTACCATAAGTATATGGAAATACGTGGTACCAGCCATCACCACAGCAAAGCTGATATAACCTTTATCGCTTTTTCAACAGGGAAAAACATCACTTCCTGTACAGGCTGAGAGCTATTGTTCATCACATTTAAGCTGCAGTGCCTGGTAATGACAAATTGTAGCTCATGAGGGAGTCGGCACCATCCACCTCTCACCCATTACTTCTTTTTATAGAAATGTATTTAGTTATGTCAAGAAAAACAAAGGGAAAAGAAAACACTGCAAAGATCAGAAAGATGATTCAAGCCCAGGGAACCCAGGAGGGGTGACGGCACATTCTTTCTCTCATTACAATGTATATCATGAGCACCTTCACATTGGGTCATAAACAATGTACACGACAATCTTTAAGGAGTGGGGTTTTTGTGTTTAAAGTCAATGGAGCTATGGTTACTGAAGTCAATGAAGCTCCACTGATTTGCCCCAGCTGAGGATCTGGCTCTACTTTTTTCTGTATATTGACTGGCTGTTTTTCCACCCATTTCCAAAGGTTTGTTGTTTAGCCACAGAAAGAGGGCATGCAATCGCCAGCCAATCAAACTACAAAATACTGCAGGAAGTCATAAAACAGCAAAGCACCATTAATAACAGAATACCATACAAAACTCATTAAATCTTTGATGCCTAATTTTTATGACAGAAATCACAATGGGATCCTAACATTGTATATTATTCTTCCAATCCACTGATAAACACCACAGCTAGAATGACGAGTGATGGAAACTTAGCCTGCTCTCAGATTGGATTTCATACCGGTAATATAAGCAATTTTCTCAGAAATAAATTGTTCTTTCTGAAACAAACAAATGCTCAGCAGGGAATGGCAGACTCTTGGAAGCAGAGATCTGTAAACAAAAACTGAAGCGGTCAGTTTGAATTTATTTGTATTTGACTTCTATGTCTAATAGAATCCCATAATCTCCAAGTGGCTGTGCAAGCCAAGTTTATCAGTCTGAACCATCTTTAATTCAGGAATTCTAGAAGCCAATCAAAAGCTAACACAATATGTAGGGCAGATAAATCTTAAAGGACAGTTGCAGAACTCTTTGTTCTTGAAATAAAATTGACTAGTACATCCATATCCCAAAAGGTGTTGTTGTATATCTAGATTTAACAGGTCTCTGTAGAAGAGCAGGTACAGGAATATTTTTCTATTTTAAAAAAATGTCAAAACTTTTATTAAATGAATCTAGAAATGATCATACTGAAGATATTTAGAATACCCCAGTATCAACTATATGTATTGAACAGTCCAAATATATGAGGCTATCTATACTTTTTTTAAAGTGTCATCTCTAATTTCACAATAATTACTGGTACTACACTTTATACAATCTTAAATAATACAGGACATCAGTTTGAACTTCAGTTCTCGGCTAAAAATTATAGCCCCAGTAATTCCTAATTCATAAAAAATAGCTGACAGGTTTATTATGCTTCAGATTCCTGAGTACACAGAAATTCTCTTATTAGGACGACTTACAGGGTCTGGGATGAATAAGAGATAATCTGATTTATTGACTTTTAGAAGGGCATTTGTAAAAGGGAGTTGGAATAGTTGTGAAATGCCATGAATCTGATGATAATATTGGACAGCCTGAAAAAGAGAGGGAGTAAAAGAGAGACATAATGACTTTTAAACCCAAATGAAGACTGAGAAAAAAAAATCCTCCAGCTCATCCAGCATTGATCTTTTGTACATATTAAAAATATATCATAACTGTAGAGTTTAGAAATGTGTGTGCAGACACTATCATACCCATGTGTGCAGATGTGCTATTGAACAGCTGGGTGTCCAGATGGCCTTTTCCATGCATAACTGCAATAATTGCACATATAAATTATGCACACACTTATTCATGCACAATTCATAAACAGGCAATACTAAAAATCTGGTCCTTAATTTTTAAAAATCTTTGGGACAGCTACTAAATTATTTTTCCCCCCAATTTCCCACTCTTTGGAGAAGTTGGAGAAACCTTCAGAAAGAGGGATCTTTAATGGTAACCCTAAGTACCAGAGTCATCATCTTCCGCATGTGTTCAAATCCTTCTCTTGGTGGAGTAGGGCTCTGACATTTGCTAAATCACACTGCAGCGCATCCATAGTACCAGATCACATTCTGATGTCCACCACAAAACATTAGTGCCTTGCTGGCAGACGACTTATTACAGGTATCCAGTTTGGCATCACCATCACGGCAAATCCCAGAGGGATGTAGCCTCCTTGCAGTTGGACTGCCAGTCAGACTGATCTCTAGCTAGGTCCTTAAGATGAGCTGTCTGGATGATCAATCTGTGTCCATCATGGCATGGGTGAGCTTATCATACCACTGAAGCTTTTGGCAATCACATTACCACCAACCATGCAGCAACATTCCCTTGGCCAATGCACTTTGTAATTTATTCGTCTTCTATCCTAATAATACATCCACATCAAGGAAGCCATTGAAACTGAGACGTTGCTGATGGAGGCAGTTGTTGGGTTCACCTTGGACTCTGGAAGGAATAGGGTTGGAGACACTATAGACACCATTTTTTATTTCATGGAAATGGTTTGTGGAGTCTAAATCAATGAGAAAAAGCATTTTCCATTTAAACCCGAACATTATGGCTTTTTCCAGGATTATTATGTTAAAGTGATCTAATCTCGTATTTGGCCTCTAGACTTTACCAACACAGCTAAAGATAACCTGGCTGCTGATCCTAATTTCTGCTGTGAACTCAGAAGAAATTGTATTGTATAAAGTGTGAGCATGTCTGAGAGTGTGTGTAGGGAGAATGATTTCATTTAACCCAGTTATAGGTCTCCTATCCCAACATAGCTACATGCTGTACAAAATAAAAGTCAATATAAAAAGCAGTGAAGTCAATCAAAATGAACCCAAGCCGCCTGAAAACATAGCTAGGTAGAAGAGAAAGCCCAATAGTCTTCTAGGTCACAAAGGTGTGAATAACTGAGGCTAGGTCCTTCTTCACCAGAACATGATGGAGTCTCCTAGCCAACTGGAGATGGCAGAAAGTGTTACTTATAGAAGCAGTGAATGAGAGCTTAGCAGCAGCAAGGAATCCAGGAACCCTCCTAAGATACAAACTGAATTGACAGTTCTAGGTGTGTACCAAAGGAGACTGCACCATGGCTGCAAATTCTTCAAAATGCTTTCCTCCATCCACCAGTTCTTTATTCCTTTTGCCTTCTGTTGACAGTTTCTCAGTTACAAGTCATGCTACATTCACACAGATTGAATGCAGTTGGTGTTTATGGGCCAACACCACCGTAGTTCATTCACTAGCGTAGTTCATTCCCTTTTCAAACAATTGGAACAGATATCATGAAATCACAGATTTACTCTATTTGTCCAGTCTCTGGTGTGAATGATCTGGTACAATTCCCCATATGAATTCAGTGTCCTTCATGATCTTCAAATAATTGAGGCTGTACCAGATTTGATACTCTAAAGTGGCTAGTGATTTTTATGTGCCTCAGTTCTGGGGTACCCAGTTGGAGAAACCTTACAAAGGCTTGAGGTTCAGAGGGTGGGACCTCCCAGAAACAGAGGCACTCAGAATCATCAGTCATGTCGGGAAATATTGGCCAGGAAGACTGTCAATGATTCAATGTTCATGGAGGGAATTAAAAATTTTGGCTTATGATTTCCAAGCAAATATTTATGTAGATCAGAATCTAATTATCCTGCAAATATTTTGTGCAAATGAAGACTTTGTTATCTGTCCAACCGCTATAATAAAAATTGCAAAACCTGTGAACAATGCTTCAAAGTAGAACGCTAAGCTGCTATTATCTCGATGGCAGATTGCTGATTCTTACAGCCTTCTAAGTAATAGGTCTTTCAAATGTGTAAAAGAAAGCAATATTTGCACTCCAAGGACGTGTTCTGTTAGTTTGAAAATTCTGTCAAAAAGCTCCTTTCCTCAGAAACATCCCTACCCACCAATGGTTATGCAATCACAATTCATTTACTCAAGAACTGCGGTTCTGCTAGAGAGCAGAAACCATTCTGCCTTGATAATAGTCACTCCTATCTGGGGGTAATGTGTAAACATGGAGCAAGTACTGACCTTTCAGGCTGCTTTAGCCAAATGAAAGATCAAAGCTGGGATAATTGCAGCCAGAATATTTCTTCTAGTGTGTTCAGTGTGAAATGAAAGCTTCTCCCGGACTAATGTTAAGATATTGCACTTGATCCTTACTAAATATGGCCCATATTGGGAAAGTAACTCATGAAGCATCTTGCCATTAGTTTGGATTAGTTGCACGTGCTTTGGCCTTGCACAAGCACAGAGAGCCTATGGATTGATGTAATGAGACCCCTTCAAGAGCTCAGTTCTCCTTTCGTGGGCTAGACCGTACATCCCCAATACTGGACAGAAAATTATTTAAAACCAAAGAAGAGGAAAATAGCCCTGATTGTCTCTTCCCCAAGGTGAATCATAGCCAGAAATAGGACAGTTCGTTATCTATTATTATGCAAATGGCAAGAGTACCTAGAGTCTCCAGTCAGGTATTGGGGCCCCACTGGGATAGGTAGTGGTAGCAGGAGGCATTCACCTCTTGAGTGCCTCCTGGCAGCTGGCTGTGATACTGCAATCTTTTCCCCACTCCTAGGGCCCCCTGTAGGTTGCTGACCTTGCTAGGCGGGTCTTCAGTAGCTCAGCCCTCCAGACAAATCTCACAGTCAAAAATGGACGCCTTCCAGGGTAGCAAAGAGTTCACCAAACTGCTCTCACCAGAGTCTTCAGCCCAGTCTCTGGGCCCTGTTAATCCAGCCTTGTCCTCAGGCTTCTAAAGGAGCTTTGTCCCCTTCTTGGGGTTTAGGCTACTTGGCTAGTGGGAGAACTCAGGCCCACCCACTACTCTGGGTCCCAACCCAGAGAGCCTTTAATTGGTTGCTGCTGCTTCCCTGAGCTTCTGCCCACCTAGTTTCTTTACCTTCAAATATTACTTTAGGGTTACAGAACTCAGGCCCTTTCTCTCCCAGGCTCAGTAAATGCAGCCAGTCGAGCTCCTTTAGCCAGAGTGGACGGCCCTGCCCCACAGGTCCCAGCCATGGACAGATCATCTCAGGCCCTGCAGCTCCTTTTAACCGAGCCTGCTGGCTCTGATTGGCTGCTTCCATTCAGACTCTCTAGGCAGGCCTGGAGGACCCGACTTTGCTGCTTTTTCCTGGGGCGGGGTGTAGTAGGACAGCAGGGCCTCCAGCAGGAGGCCAGAAAGGGCCAGGTACACCCCTCCACAGTGCTGTGGATACAGGTGCTAAAAAGACAGTCTCTGCCCCAGAAAGGTTACAATCTGGAATGTGATGAGACACAACAGGCAGGGAAAAACAAAGAAACTAGGTGGAGGGTCAGGGTAACAATAAAACGATTGTGCTTAATATAATAAACAGCATTCAGTGCACAGTGGCTGCCTACCTATTGTCAAGTGTTTTGTAGGCATCATGGCAGAGGTGAATTTTTAGGAGGGGTTTAAAGGAGGACAATGGGGTGGCCTTATGGGTCTTTATGGGATGACCTGGGTGGAAGAGCTGTGGTGGTAAATCAGCCAGTGTGGCCCATTTGATGGAGCACTAGACTGATTCAGGAGACTGGGAAATGTTCTGGCTTTGTTACTGGCCTGCTGGGTGACTTTGCACAAATCACTTCCCTTCGCTGTGCGTTAGTTTCCCCATCAGCAAAACGGGCATAATAATACTGATCTCCTATGTAAAGTGCTTTGAGATCTATGGGTGGAAAGTGCTATACGAGAGCCAGGTATTAATAATATTAAGTTGTTCTCAGTGACATACTGACTGTGAAAAAATTGATCTAATCACAAGATGGAGTAATGACTAGCCCCACTTGCTTAGGTGTATCAGAGCCAGAAATCCTGCATAGCTCAAGATTTCACCAAGGTTTGTACATAAAATCAAGGACTGTAGGTCTTGCTAACTCTGTGGGTCTTGCTAACTCTCCATTTGAAAAACCTTCCATTATCAACCCACAAACATCTTCATTTTAGAATGTTTGTTCAGCTACAATTTTCAAATTCCTCGCAGCACCAGTATAATATTTTCAAAAATGATCTGATTGCCTGCTGTGTTTTCCTGTGGTCAGCCGCAACCTCCCATTCAGATACATGACTGTGACAAAGTGCTGGGCAACAAGAGGTGAGCCAGCACTCTGGTCAGTGCCACTCTAACACTGCAGAACAGACCCTGTTAAGAAGAGCTGTGCCTACTTGCTGGGTGGCGGAGAGCTGGAAGGCTAATTAAGCCATTAGGATACAAAAAGGCACAGGAAGGAAGTAGGAGGGGAAGAGGGAACAGACAGAGAGGAAGAGAGAGAATGCTCTTTCCTGCGTGCCTCAGGAGCTGAGGGCCCCCCTACGACAGAAGGAGCAAGGCTGTATGATGGACAAGAATGGTGGGAGCCAACATTATTCATAAACTGCATCACATGTTTTACCAGTGTAAAGGTCTTTGAGCTGTTAGTGGACTTGAGCAGAGGCAGGAGCGAGTGGGCCCTGCCACACCTACCATCAGCAGTAACCATTGACTTCCAGTCTTCAAGGCTGGGGACTATTCAGTTGAATGTCATCATTCATTAGAGTTAAATTGTTCAGAGTGGCCTGATGCAGAGGTGCGGGACACTCTCACCACTGACCTAGGGCCTGTCTACACAACAAAATTAAGCTGACCTAACTTACGTTGGCATACAGCCAAAGGAATGCCATCACTTGTGCGTGCCTACACTTTGCTCCTTGTGTCAGCAGTGCGCATCCCCACCAGGAGCGCGTGTGTTGATTGTACTGTCCATGTGGGCTATTGTGGGATGGCTTCTGAAGACCAGTAACAGTCAAAGTAAACGACGTCTACATTGAAATTGTGTCGACCTAACTACGTTGACATTGACTCTATGCCTCTTGTGGAGGTGGAGTTATTCAGTCAGTGCAGCGGGGCAGTTATGCTGGTAGGAGTGAAATTTTAGTATAGACACTTACATAGTCAGGTCACCATGAGCTGCCTTGTGGTGATCTAACTTTGTAATGAGACCAGGCCTGAAAGTGTAGGTGAGCAGCATCACTCAGGACCAGGCCCAACATTGTCATGGCTCAAATTGTGTGAATTAGCTTTAGGGCATGTAATTTTGGGCACCTGAACTCCCTGCCCCCTACCCCACCCCCCCACACACCAAAGCTCAGCAACTAACCAATTAGAGACTCTGGGTGAAATCTTGGCCCCACTGAAGTCAAGATTCCATAGGAGAATTCACTCTGGTCAAAATTTTGAACAGTTGCTAATGACTTTGGGTGCCCAATTTGAGATGCATTAAAAGAAAGATGATTTTTGATCACTCTGAAAATCAGCCCCCTTTAAATTGTATCACATTGAGCGGCCAGAAATTGAGCTCCTCAATGAGGAATCAACTTTTGAAAATCTTGGCTTCTGCATTACAAAGGGCAGCTGTTAAATATTCTTATTGGAAATTATTTCAACCCGTTCTGAACAGAAAACAAATAAGGGGGGAAAGGCTAGCGCATAGCCGTGTGTGTTAAAAGCGAAAGCCTTGTTTTGAGGGGACAATGCTTACCTTTGGATAAAAGTAGCTGACCACCTGGTGTGTCAGTCTCTTTCGCCACAATGAGATAAAGCAAAGGAAATTGAAACAGCTCACGATCAGGCTTAGATGAATATGTTAGACAGCACTGAGATAATATCTCACATGCATATGCTACAGCACAGCTGTAAGTAAAACTTTTTTTTAAAACAGCAGCCTTATTTACTCTTTCATCAGCATGGTTTTTTTTTATTATTTTTCCATAACGACTGATAATTATCTAATATATTTTGTAAGCTGCAGTCCATTTTCAGTGCCGAAATGGCACTTAGACACGGATTGACTCCGATTGGCTTCGCCACCTGCTCCATGGAGGAATGGCCATCATACGACTTTTAATCTTGTATGAAACAAAAAGATTAAACTGTCAATATTAGGATGAGCCACCATGACCGGTGCCCTGATGGAATGGAGCTTCGGAATGGCTCCTAATGATATGTACGCAAGGAATAGATTTTTCCTTATAATGCATGTAATTAGAGTACAGAACAAAATGTTATGTTCAAATTCATGACATGCACAACTAATAAAGGAAGAGAGAATGAGGCCCCTGGCTATTTATTTGCATGAAAAAGCTTCAATATAGGATATACTTTAGAGAAATTAGTTTTTAATCTAGGTGACTAGATGAGATTTTGACCCTGAACTGTTTTTGAGTTGACCTGTGAGAATTTATGCAGAAATAAAACTGAGATGCCTATAAGCCAGACAGGCATCGCTTTTTTCATTAATTTCTGACTGTCTCGTGTAGTCAAGAAAAGCGGAAAATCACTGCTTTTAAAAGCTCACCTTATGTGAATTTGCTCTGATGAGACACAGTCAAAAAAAGCTGATAGCAATCTTAGCAGGAATGTATTCTTTGTAAATGTGGACATTCAAGGAGTTCGATACATTGATTCAGCAGTGATTGCCCTCGCTTGACCTATATAAAAGAGAAATCTACAGCTGTAGCTTTTTTATGAATATATTAAGTATGGCAGCTTGCTCTCTGAGCACGTGTCTATTACGCACAACTATTGTTCTTCAGTATTAATAATAACTGATTCAACAAGTCCTTGAAGCAAAGCTTCCGAGCACAACTGGTTTTTAAACACCATCATTTGTTTAATGGTGGATACAGCAAATACACAACGATTTTTATACGTTCTGAGTCGGGGTATAAATTTCACATGTCCTGAGGGACACGCCTCTGAATGGGCCTGCTTCTCCACTGTGCTGCACCATGGGTAGTTAGTCGCGCCAGTGCCAAGGGAGGGGAATAAAAGACTATTTTTATGTGAATATTGGTAGCAGCTGGGTCATGGCCCAGGACCCCATTGTACTAGGGGATGTACAAACACACAACAAAAAGATGGTCCCTGGCCCAGTGACACTACCATTCTAATTGACTAGGGTGTTTCTCTCATAAAGGGCAGCAGTGTTCTAATGGGAAAGTCCTGGGTACCATTCCTAGCTCTGCCATACACATCCTGTGTGACCCTTGATTTCAGTGGGAGTTAGGCACAAAATACCTTTGAGGGTCTGGGACGTAGTCTCTCTGTTCCTCACTCCCCCAATCTGTACAAAGGGGATGATAGCACTGCCCTACCTCACAGAGGTGTTGTGAAAATAAATACTTTCAAGAGGTTGAGGTGCTCTGATGCTACAACAATAAGGACCATAGAAATAAGATAGGTAGATACACTTTCTGTGCCTCAGTTTACTCATCTGCAAAATGGGAACAGTAATTGTCACCCACATTCATAAAGCACTTGGAGTTCTGAGGATAAAAACACTATGTAAGGCCTAAATATTATCATGGAATCAGAAATGTAGGACTGGAAGGGACCTCAACAGGTCATCTAGTCCAATCCCCTGCACTGAGGCTGGACTAAGTATTATCTAGACCAGTGCTTCTCAAAGCCAGTCCGACGCTTGTTCAGGGAAAGCCCCTGGCGGTCCAGGCCGGTTTGTTTACCTGCTGCGTCCACAGGTTTGGCCAATCACGGCTCCCAGTGGCCCAGTTCGCCACTCCAGACCAATGGGGGCTGCAGGAAGGGCAGCAGCACATCCCTCGGCCCGTGCCACTTCCCGCAGCCCCCATTGGCCTGGAAAGGCGAACCATGGCCAGAGGGAGCTGCGATCGGCCGAACCTGTGGACGCGGCATGTATACAAACTGGCCCGGACCACCAGGGGCTTTCCCTACACAAGCGGCAGCCTGATTTTGAGAAGCATTGATCCAGACCATCATTACTTCTCATTATACTTTTAAAAATTTGTCTAGGAGAGAGGAAGGCTGGTCTTGTGGACAGGACACTAGACTGGCACTCATGAGTCTCCCAAGAAATCCACCACCACCACCACCTCAACTACTGCAACATCCTTGCGACTAATACTGAGATTTTATGGTTTCAGATGCTGACATTGGTGCTGTTTCTGCTACCTGCAGATACCCTGGTCATAGATTTGGATACACCTCTCCGTTCTCTCTCAGTATTGATACAATGGAGTAATGATTACGTAAGGAGAACCAGGCTCAACAATTATTTCTGTAAAAATTGTCTAATTAGGGATCGAATATCATTTGCCACACATACCCATTCCAAATTCACACGGGTCAGCAATGTTTGTCCTTTGGACTGAAGTGCATAAACAGTACCAACCTGTGAGGTGCGGATATAGCAACCATGAACTTGAATAATTCTCAGTAAAGCTCTGTGCAAAGACTTATGACTCATGTACAAAACCAAACAAACTCAGAAGATCCTTCTTCCATATGCCAGCTTCTCCATCCACCATTGTGTCCCTCCACATATGCATATGAAGGGAAATGGATAACAGGAAATGAACCAGCACTGAAATTAACAAAGGTGGCTGGACACCAGAGTAAAGGTTGAAGAAACTGTAGAAAAACTACCACCTTCTGCCAATATTTGAAATATATACTATATTCCTAGCACTTTAAGAGACAAAGACTTTTCCCCCCAGAGCCTTATAACATACTATTTGTTTATCCACTAAGAAAATATATGATCTACTTTACGCGACACTATCATGTTTGTCGGATCTGCACACACATAAGTCCCTGGATCTCATTCAAATTGGTTTTTGTGTTTGTCAAAGACAAAAAAAATCATGTAAATTTAAAAGCAACCATATGATCCTATTTAACAACTGAATCATTGAGAACTGTTGGCCATCAGTGATTGTGCAGGCCTGTGATTCTTTGGTAATCAACAGGCATTACATGCAAAGACAACAAAAAACACAAAGACTGGGGGAGACAATCCAGAGTGAGAACCACAGTCACGTTAGACCACAAAGGTGACGGCAATTCAGATATGTGCCCAAGAAAAGGTGCTACGATGCTGCTCATTAGGAGAAGTCCTGAAACCAGAGAATAAAATACAAAGTGAGGACATGTATCCATCCCTTCAGACTCACACACACGCTGGCTTTTATGCTGGCAATACTGAGGGAGTGACCTAGTCCTGTGAGGTAATGAGCACCCTCAGCTCTTATTGGATTCATTCTACCTGTCAGGGCGGATCTTCGAGAGGTCCTGAAGGCCTTCTCAGAGGTGCTGTCAGACCTCTATTCTGTGCACTCAAGTCTCACTGAATTCACTGAGAGGTGGGGGAACTTAGCAACCTCTCTGAAAGGTTTCAGATTTTTTATTTTTGAAAAATGGCACATTTTTGGTCAAATATTATATATAAAAACCTTTTTGGTGGAAAAATTATGGCATTCTTTTAGGAATTTCCAAGGTGACTATCACGGTGGTAGTCAAATTTCAGTGGGATGTGAAGACGCTCAGCAGGAAACTCAGCTAGGCCCTAACGTGTTTCTAAGGCCTCTCTTACTGCAGCACATTCAGTCCCTTAAAGGAGGGTAGCAGCACAGGATTGGGCCCTGGCTTGGATAATATCATCTCCCTTTTATCCAGAGTTTTTCTTCAGTAAATCTCAAAGCACCACACAATCCCTTTTATGTCTTTGTCCTCAATACCTCTGTGAGGAAGAGAAGAATTACCCTGGCCATTTTACAGATGGGCAAACTAAGGCACAGAGAGGTTAAGTGACATGCCCACAGTCACACAGGAAGTCTGTGGTGGAGTAGATACTTGAACCCAGGGCTGCTAAGGCATAGGCTAGTGCCACAACCACTGGCTGAATTTCCTCTCTTTTTGAAAACCAAAAGGCAAAGGCTCATAGAAAATGTCTGTGGAAGAAAGCTGAAGGCTCAGCCTCACACTTTTTATTTAGGGCAGATACCAAGGGACAGAAGAAAACCATAATGTAGAATATCTGAAATGTCTGGATGAAAAAAGTCCGATTAAGTATGCTGTTCAGGTACTGCAGGTACCTATGTGTATCCATGCCATGAAATTATTTGCTTTTTTTCAGTTAACCCATGGTGCTTCTTACAGCACATCACTGGGTACTCAGCATGTCTCTCTTGGAAAGCTGAGGTTATATAAAGCCAGCTTGTCCAGAAATGATCACTAAAAACAGAATACAGTGGAACATGAGGTTTAAGGGAGGTTTATTTTCAAAATGCGCTTGAAAAAAAATCTACATTTTTGTATTTCTGCCGGATGCAGTTTCTTTCTGACAGAGGCTGACATGGCAGTGTGGGATTGTACATCTGGTTTGAGGTAATGACAGACAGCTTAGCTCGGTGTAACAAGGTGTGTCAGATCGGGAAAAGCCCATAGTGTCTTCAAAGCAATTCCCCACGCCCACCCCCATAAAATGGTTTCCTTCTAATCCATGGTAGTATCAGGGGAGTTCAGAGAGGTGAGACTAGTTTAGCAAACCTGCCCGGGCTCAGAACCCTCCAATCCCCAAACATTCCCTCTGCAGGGGTCCTTGTTTTTAGCATGTCACTGACCGTTCCATGTTTTCCCCCTTCCCTTTTGCAGCGCATGGAGGGATAATTGGAATGGAATATCTGCATGTTGCCCGGTGGTATCCTCGCTGGGACAATGAGAGGATAGTGTAAGACTACACACCAAGCCCTGGGGTCGTCAGAGGAGTTCCAGTGTCTTTGGAGTCACTTGCGGACTCATCCAGCTGGAGGAATGGTAGCCTTGAGAATGGTAGAAGTCAGGCCAGGACACTAGGGTGGGGACCAGATCTCGGACCCTGGTTTGGGAAAAAGGCCAAAAAAAGTGCCCTAAATGGCACCTCTTCCCAGCTGCTTTGTGATGGATGACACATGACCCACAATTAGGCCCTGATTCAGTAGAGCAGATGGGCATGTGTTTGGACACATACTTAAATCCTACTGACTTAACTGACACTGGCTTAAAGTTAAGCAGGCACTTGAGTGCCTCAGTGAACTAAGCTTTTAGTTCATAGATTAACAGATTCAGAGATTCCAAGGCCAGAAGGGACCATTCTGACCATCTAGTCTGACCTCCTGTATAACACAGAACAGAGAACTGCCCCAACAGGTCTTCAGGCAGAAGACAGATAGGTCTCTCCCCTCCATTCCTAGGACTCCAGAGAGAAGAGAGAAGCCAAATCAAGGTCTCATTAAAACCAATGAGAGTTTTGCCATTGGCTTTAATAGGCTTTCAGGACAGCTTTTAAAATATAAAACTTTGAGGCGCCCTGGCTTCCTACCATAAAATGTCGTGTATATTTATAACCTGCTCAGAATGACTAGCAAGCCGATGTGAGAGTCTCCGGGTATCCCTATGTGTTTGTACAGCACCTAGCACATTTGGGGCACTACTGTAAATACAAATAAGCAGAGGTAAACCCACATCATTTTACATGGATTTAAAAATCATCTTGGCTTACAAAAGCAGGGTATGTGGCCAGAAAATAGATTTGCAGCATTGTAATGGGGATATATAAAGGGTTTACTAATACGGTGTGTGCATGCATTGTATCCACAGTTCTTTTATGGACTAATTACTATGCAGGCTCATGTTTGGAGTCTGAACAGTAGGGAAACTAGTTGGAAGGTGGATGCTGGGGCTACATCGTCTCATTATGCCACATGCTTCCTCACTTGGAAAAATCATCTGTGACAAGCCACTTTCCTGGGTGCAGAGCTCAAAAGACACCAAGAGGCTTGGGGCTCTATGAAAGGTATTTGATGTCAATAGCATTTGACATATGCAGGTTTGATATGTTCCCTGCTTCTAAGTGATGCCAAAAATGCAGCTTAGGAGAATAATATAAAGAAAGAGGACACAGATATAAACCCTTTCAGATAATTGCTCTTAGTTGTTGCAAGGTGACCTTCACCCCCCCACACACACACACACAGACAGCTCATTGGTTAGAGTGCAAAATACAGATCCTTCCCCATCTCATCTGGGTATGCAAAATGTATGTGATGCTACTGAGAGAAAGTAATTATGACCCCGTGTATGCTGTTCAGGTAGACTATAGGGTAGCCTTTATTTGTGCATAAGTGTAATTGTCCTCAAATTTCCCATCTAATTACTGTCTGAAGTGCTTAGCATAACCCTTCAGTAACTGCATACTAAGTAACCATAAAGATGGGTGATGAAATAAATACATTTCCAAAGGGAAAAAACACCCCATTTCTTCCCTGGATGGTGCCCTTGATACAGGGCATGTGGCCAGGCATCTACATACAAATATTTTACTGCTATGGAACCACTCTGTTTAGTTTTATCATCAGATTATTTAGCAAGCAATCAGCAAGGTACTATGAGAACCATATCTGTGAATTCATATTTCCCGTACAAATGTTTGAATGAACCAGACATCTTCTTCATCTCATCTCTGAGCATTCCTTTCAAAGGTTTTGATTAAGTAAACCCTGTATTGGGCCATTAACTGAGTATAATTAAATTAGAGATAAGGCAGGACATTAATAATATGAAAATACTCTATGGCTACATTTTAAACCTCTAGATTTTCCCTGAGTGGAAACCTCATGCTTCCTTCAGGCAATTATGCAAAGACACATAGTAACATTTACATTTAAGGACCCTCAATTATTCTGCTGTGACACACAGAGTCTTGCTTTCCCCGTAAATCTCTTATAAGGCATGAAATGGGCCTGCACTGCAAAACACACACAGGTGTGGCCTGAAGCAGGGTGGGAAATGCTGGAGAATTTCAGATTCATGGCTGCGATGATTCCTTTGCCTCTCAGTATAATGCACAAAACACAGATTGTACAGACACCAGGGGCATCAGCTGGGATTGAACTGCGAGTGTCAGCACCAAAAAGACAAGTGCCTACCAAGGCCCTGATCCTACACCCGTTAGAGCCAATGGACGAGTTCTCAAGTGAATGAAAGAAGTAAGGGTGAGTTGTCCAAAACCATGTAAAGGAGTGAAAGAGATTTTCAATAGGAGTCACCACTTCGGAATATCCCTTCTTAAAGCCTTGGGTCTCTGAGTAAGTAACAAGCTAAATATTAATGAGCTGGTGGGTTTATTTGTTTGTTTTTGAAGTGATCCCAGTAGTGTTGCAGAGCTCTTGGGTAGCCTAAGGCAAATGGGTCATTATAATCCATTCATCCAATCCACTCCCTTCCTGTCACCTTGGTATCTAAGTATTGTTTCTTGTAGAGCTCATCTCGTTCCCAGTGGATGGAAGCCCAAATCACAAACACCCACCACTCACATACGGGCACTTTTCATGGCAGTCTCAGCAGAGAAGCCTGTGAGAGAATGAGTGAGAAAACCCCTTAGGTTGGGGTCAAGAGACACCAATGCGGGGGCCTCATTCAAAGCCAATATGAGCCAAACCATTTGACAGATGTCAATGGTTGGTTTTAATATATGAAGTCAACTCTCACTGAAGTTTGGTGCCAGGACATTTCCACAAAATGTTGCTGTGAGGTGAAAAACTGCTTTTCACATGGAGTTCCCAAGCATAGAAATAAATAGGAAAAACAAGCTTCTTTTTTTACTGCTTCATTTTACTTGGTATCCAAGCAGTGCAGTGCCACAGATCCAGGATGTTACTACTGCTCTATCTGGGCTGATGAACGTTTCAGAGCCCCTTAGTCCCTCATCAACATGCCCGTCAAATATAACGAGGTCAGAGGAAATAGGTTTGTTTCTGTGTGTGTGTTTATCGTGGAGTGCCAGGAATATTTATTTATGTGCATCCCCAGCTGCTCAGTGTCCAAGTGTAACTTGCCTAACATCAGGTGATGTTTGTTTGTGACAGGGTCCCTCACCAGAGGCCCTTAAGCAAAGTGAGCAGCCATGGGAGAAGAGGGGAGGTCCACTCATGTAGAGGCAGTGCATAGAGGGAGCATGGGCCTGCTGGGGGTGGGGAGGGAGAAGGGCTTTGTCCTTTTCTCCTTGCGCCTTTTCTCCAGCCCGTTCGACCGCTCTCCCTGGCAGCCAGGCGGGGAGCGGGATGGAGCCCCTTCTGCCTGAGAGAGCCTGTCTGGGAAGCAGCAGCAGCTGCTCCCTGCCTGGGCTCGGCTGCCAGGGACAGGGCCGAGCGAGTTGGAGCCCCCCCTCCCGGCATGCTTGGCCCCCTATTTATTGTTTGGTGAACAGGAAGTGAGCAGGTTAATTTGGCATTAGTGGCCAGACATCTTGGGATAAGGTAGAAACTCTTTAATGGAACAGCAGTGAAAGGGGCTCGCAACCTCTCTGAAACTTTTGTAACGGGGTCTTTGGAGATTTTGTTTGTCCTAACCTACTGCTTCATTCAGTAGGGTAAATATTCAGGACGCCTCATCTCTTTCTGTTCTTACACTGCACCCCTCACAGGCATAGCGCACTGCCTAGGGCCACACCAATTCCAGTTTTAAGAAAGGGTTAACAGCGCTCCTGCTGTAATGGCTTTCCATAAAAGTAAACGATACAGGATGGCACAACTGCAGATGAAAGTCCCAGCCCACACTTTCCCTTTTATAACCCAGCTCCTTCCGGAGGAGGCAATCAGTGACGCCATGGCTTTCAACACTGACTTGGACAGTTTAACAGTGCTGGTGTCTTTAAAAACTCATCATTCAAAGCAGTGCTAAAGGAATATTGGGATCCATGGTCCAAATCAATAACTCTTCAGGACCCCACATAGGTTTTGGACCCAGGCTGTCCAGGGACCTCCAGGAATCTTCATTGGTTTAGCGGAGTCTAGGATCTGCTGCTGCTACATGCACTGACTTCCAACCAGTTGGACCAGGCCAGTGAAGTGTGGCGCATTCTGGATCTTCTGGCAAGCGGCCTAGCAGGGTTGGAGTCCTGAGCCCTCTCTCTGCTAAACCAAAGCCTCCTCAAGGAACAGAGAAGGCGGCCTACCCACAGGCGCCGACTCCGTGGGTGCTCCGGAACTGAAGCACCCACAGGAAAAAAAAAAGTAGTGGGTGCTCAGCACTCACCATCCATAGCTGTTCAGCCGTGCTGCCAAACAGCTGATCAGTGGCCGCTGCCAAACAGCTGTTTGGCGGCTCAGGGAGGGGCTTGGAGGACAGCAGTGAGTGATGGGTGGGTGGGTGCCTCAGGGGCAGAGGGTAGAGTGGGGTGGGAAGAGGTGGGGCAAGGGCAGGGGGAGGGGGGGAAGGGGGGGGGGGGGGGTGGGGGGGGGTGGAGCACGGGGAGAAAAAAGGAGAAACTGAAAACTAGGGAAAGCTCTGGCCTGGGGGGCAGGAAGGGGAAGAGAAGAAGGAAGAAAAGATGCTGTTGTGCATGCTGTGCTCCTGCTCAGGGCTGGTCGCCCCCAAAGATGCCCGCTGTGAAATCCTGAAACTGGGGCCCCCTCCCCCCTCCCCCCCCCAAGAGCACAAAATCGAGTGTAACGAACTGAGGATCAAAAAGTGTGGTGTCGAGCAGGTCCGGGGAGCAAGGGGGAGAGGGGCCAGAGCCCAGGGCCTCCCCAGGGAGGGCTCTGCCAGCCCCCCCCCCCCCCCCCCCCAGCGGGCCTCCCCCCCCAGGGCCGAGGAGCCCCAGGCTGCCAGGGGAGCTCCCATGCAGCCACATGGACAGCGGGCGGGGCTGAAGGTGGGATCCAGAGACCAAAGTTTGCTATTGTGAAGGGCGTTCTAGCAAGGGCCTAACGCGTCACTGAGGGAAGGTGGAGGTGGTGGGTGCTGTACTGTGAGCCCACACTGTACTCCCCCTGTAGCGGTGGCTCAGTTCCTGTCCCACACACTGGGCCCCTCAATCAGGGGGCCCAGGACAAATCGCCTCCCCCCCTCCAGGCAGCACTGGCTGCCAAAAGAACCCTGGAGAGCTAATAGCAGCTAGAGTAGTTTAGAGCAACCTTCAGGGGGCTTGGCTGGCATAGGGAAGGCCCATGAAAGAGGCATAAAGCTAACTTTTTGCATCCCAAATTTGAACTCCTGGAAAATATCACACATCAGTCTCTTTCTAAAGGACAAATTGAAGGACATAATAAGAAACTCACTGCTGCAAGCTCGGCGGAGAAAAAAAATGGAAGGGTTCAGTCCAGTTTAGTTTCCTGTAGAATGAGTTTCCAGATTCCTGCAGAATGAAGGAGAAGACTCATTCCGAATAAATGGAACACCCACTGCTAAGATATTAAAGACAGATATTGATCAATCTGCATCCCCTGAAAAATATCTAATTTGCCAGCAATGTATAGTGCTACATGACAAACTGCAATTTGGCCTCATATATTGTCACAAGTATCGCAATGTGCTCCAGAATGATGAGCTAGCCTCTCGCTGTGCATTGGCAGAGCGTGTGTGTTGTGCGCTCAGCAATATGGATCTGAAATCTACAGCGCTCTTTCCCTCATCAGAAAAATACTACACATGTGCAGCAATAATGGTCCAGAATTCCACAATCCTAGTTCTGACTTCATTTACCTGGGTACGATTCCCGTTAACATTGTTCACTTTTCCCTATTCCCACTGAGATCAGGGTCCCCACGTGGCGGTCATTGTACATTTACAGCCTCTGTCTCGAAGATCTTACAGTCAAATAGAAAAGAGACAAATGGTAGGAGAAAAGATACATTATCATCCCCATATTACAGAGGGGGAACTGAGGCACTAAGACCTACAGTTTGAAAACTGGCTAGTGATTTTGGGTGCCTCCATTTTAGGGTGCCCAACCTGAGACATCTTTAAAGGGCCTGATTTTCACTGGGCAGGTGCTCATATTGTTCTGAGAACCATTGCTCTTTAAGGTGTCTCATGCTGGGCATCCAGTACCTGTTGGAAAATGTTGGCCAGAGAGAATAAGTGACTTGCCCCTGATCACACAGGAAGTCTGTGGCAGAGCCAAGGAGAGAAGTCAGAGCACCTGAGGCCAATCAAGACTATTCTTCCTGTAGGGTTGTTACTGAACTTCGCTTCATAGCTGTTTAATCGTTACAATTGTTGGGCTTTCTACACTTCTTTCTTAAATATCTTTTAATAAATATTTTGAATATCAAAACATAGCAAAAATTCCATGCTGATGTTTCTTAGTTAGAAACTTTCTTAGAAGTTCACTAGAACAAAAACCTATATGTTTTCCAAGGTACAAGAAGTTTTCTATGCAAGCCTTCCTTATTATTCAATGTAATCACAAATAAAATACATGGCTGTTTCAGACTTGGTTCCTACCTGAAACATATCTTGCAGTCGAACAATGTTTCTTTTTCCCTGTATTTCTAGCTCCACAACGTTGCTTTTATTTGCCAGACCTTGAGGACAATGATCTATCCATCCCTGTCATGCATATTATGTCAAATTTATAACAGCAGCTTTTCAGCATATTTCCAGTCCAGGCTTCATTCTTCTTAGAGAGTCTGCAAATGAACAACAGTTTTAGTTACAAATGTTTCCCAGTGAGCCAGCGCTCCTGACAACAGAATTGAACTTACTGTATTTCTTGCAAAATTCTGACACTGATACAACTAATCATTATGACACATTGCTGAGAAATGCCATTTTGCTCTGCTGTAGATATATTCCCAGTCCAAAGTGAGTAGGAATGATGCTGAAAGTCATTCAACTCTTGACTAGCGCTAGTAGTATATCCTCATATCCCAGTAGGAATGGGAGAACCCAAAGAATTAAGTCTCACATAATTAAAATCTGGACCTAAGCAGAGGTTTGCCCACAGAATAAACAACTGAAATATGAAATAGTTCATTTTAAATATATATATATGTAGCACATACATCAATACAGAGAACCGGAAAATAGTACGCTTGCTTGAATTTTCTTAAATGAATTTCCTTTTATTCTGTTCACACTCCCTTGAGTTGTGAACAGTTGTGAATTCACATTGGCCCCAGTCCAGCAAAGCATTAAATGCATGTTCAGTTTAAACATGCGAGTAATCCCACTAACTTCAGTGTGACTAGTCACATGCTTAAAGTTAAGCATGTTAGAGTCTGCCGACAGAAGTGTTCTACTTATCAATTCAGAACCTTATATGGCCCTTATCATACTAGTCCCTGAGGGTATGTCTACACTGCACAGCAAGCCTCTGACTCAGGCTGGAGCCCAAGTCACCTCTCTGTCCACACACAAATTAGTCTGACTCAAGTCAACAAGCACTCAGGAACCGGGTCCTAAGACCCTGCTAGGGTGCGGGTCAGAGCCAGAGTTCCTCGTGACTAGGGTCCAAGCCCTGTCATTTTGCCGTGTGGATGTGGCTCAAGCCACAGATCCAAGTCAGAAGGTCTGCATAGTGCAGAATGGGTGTGTTAGCACAGCAGTGAGACCCAGGTTTAGCAATTCTAAACCCAGGTTTACATACAGAGTGGCCACCCCTCTGAGTCTACAAGCCAGGGTCCATTGGACCTGTGTTTACAATGCAGTATAGACATACCATGAATGTCTTACAAACAATGATGATTTGATGCTCACAAACACTCTTCTGAAATATTATTTTCCCAATGGGGAACTTAGATGCAGAGAAATCAAGACCCTGGCCTGCAAATTCTTAGCTTTAAACATATGAATAATGACACAACTAGAAGGAATATTTTGAAAGTCAAGGGTGAAGCATGAATAGTACTTGTCAGAAGAAGAAAAACACCGCCACCCAGCTCTTCTACTGCACTTCTCATGAGTACACCTCAAAGGGATTTACAAAAGGAGCGCAGTATCATTATCCCCATTCTACAGATAGGGAAACTGAGGCACAGAGAAGGCACATGATTTGCCCAGGTCACTCAGCAGGCCAATGGCAGAGACAGGAATAGAGCCCAGGTCTCTCAAGTCCATTAGGAGTACTCTCTCCACTCTACCTTAACCCCTGAGGTTGAACATCTGCTACAGTTAGATGAATCGAGGGATGACTTTTGCAAGGTGGTCAGCACCTTCAGCTGCCATTCATTTAAAATGCAGACTCCAGAACAGAAGTGTCGTGGGCTCACAGCTCAGCCTTGGTCATCTGCACCGGTTTCTGGGGTGATGTGAAGTGTATCCCTGTGCAGAACATATTGCTGTGGGGTTTGCCTTCATAGCCGAGTTAGCCCATGCCCTTCCCCAGGTATTTTCCCTAGCTCCTCTCCCAACCACACAGAAAACCCTATTGCCCAAGTCTAGTGCTGCCTTCCACCTGGGCAAGCTCGCATGGTGACGTGGTTAGAGCCTAGGCCCTGCTTTCACTTTGGCTAGTAACTTTGCAATGAGGATTCAGGCTAAATCACTCCAGCCGATAATCCTCCCATGCCTCCCACAATTCCCCCCATGTGCCCAGGAGGAGAGACGAGTTCTTCCCATAATTTACTGGGAAAAAAAATCACAGAGCAGCTCAGTTACTGCAGAACAAAGAACCCTGGGATGTGCCCCCCGATGCCCTAGCAACATACACGGGCGAGTGCACCAGTGAGGACAGAGTGACTCGAGAGCGGCTTTGCAGTGTGGCTGCACGGAACTGGGCTGGCTAACAGGGGCGCTCAGAACTGGGGGCTCATTACCCAGCCTAACGCTGCAGTGAAGATAGACCTATGGTCTACTCAAAGTGACAACAGCTTAGATGAGAGCAGTGAGAGCCACATTGGAGAGAAAGAGTCACAGCCTTCTGAACAGATGATGATCACAAAAAGTTCTGGTGTTTGTTGCAATATGATTGAGAGGACCGGGAAGGCTGACAAGTCCTCCCGTTGCAAACTGAACTAACAGACAACAGATACCCTCCTGCAGTCAGAGGGATGATACTATTGTCTGGGTATATTGAACCTTTGCTTAAAGAAAAAGGCATAGAACCATAGATTATTAGGGACCTAAATGGCCCCCTCAAAGATTGAGCTCACAATCCTGGGTTTAGCGGGCTGATGCTCAAACCACTGAGCTATCCCTCCCACCCTGCTTAAGTGCTTTTGTGATGCAGGATGCCTTGCTGAATCAAGGCCTAAAGGAATCTCTTCCAGTAAATGACTCAGGTCTGTCTACACTACAGCTTAAGTCGATGTAAGTTACGTCACTCAGGAGTGTGGAAAAACCAGCCCCCTAAGCAACGTAATTTACATTGACTTAACACAAAGTCTATACCACGCTGTGTCGGTGGGAGACGTTCTCCCGCCAACTTAGCTTCCGCCTTTCTTGAGGTGGATTAATTACGTCAACAGGAGTGCGCACTCCCATTGACGTAACGCTTCTTCAGCAGACATGCTAAATCATCATCCCTGCATCAATCACAGGGGCCCTGATTTAGTGCCATAGTGAAGACAAGCCCATAGTCAGTTCTTCACCAGTCAGAAAGGACACAGATTCCAAACACAGGCCATGGCTGGAAGCCTTCCCAGCATGTTGAGAACCTCAATAAGCAACACAGGCCTAAAATCAACCAGAAAAATCTCTCTGAGACCTTGCTCTTCTCTCTCCAATGCAGACAGTCCTTGGTTCAGCGCTGTACATGTGTAGCACCTTGCCAGTCAAAGCTTAAGATTAGAAGCTGATCAAAAATTGTCTTGCTGAAAGTTTTCCATCAAAACTGAAAATTTTTCATGGGGGGAAAGAAATCAGTTTTACCACAGGAAATTTCAAACCATGTTTTTTAAAAATTCAAATCAGCATTCCAAAACAAAGCCAATAAAAACCTCTTTTAGTTGCCACTTAAAATGTAATTTAATTATTATTTTTAAATAAAAAAAAATCCCAAAGAGAAAGAACATTGTAATTGAAATGGCAATTCAAAATGAATCAGTTCAAAACTTGCCTGGGGGAAACCAAATTTTTTCTCTGACAAAATTTTACACAAAGATTTTTGTTCAAAATTTCTTATGGGAAAAAAAAATCATTTCCCAACAAACGCTGTGCAAAAACATGTTTGTTTCCCTTTTCAGTTCCATGAGAGTAGGTGGGGCAGGTATTTATGGCCTGCTGACTGGTATTTCTGGTTGACAGTTTAATAATGTATTGGCTACCAAGGGGCCTTTGGCTTTGATGCCCTATAAATAAATAATTATAATAATTAACCCCCGCATTTCACTCCTTTTAATAAATGTCAAATGGGAAATGGCAGTGGAGTTACAACCAATTCCAGTGTCAAGAACACTTATCCTAAAGTCATTTTATTGCATGTGAACAGGACCCCGAGAAAGCTCTTAATGCCTAAAATATGGAAAAACATTTCATTGTCCGGATGACCTGCTTTTTATGCAAACTTCTATATTTTTAAGTTAGTTTCCAAGACTGTCCAACATTACCTAGAGGCATGAGAGATGGCAAGCAAAGCAGCCCAAGAAAAATAGATGAAAATGAATATTGTCTCTTTGTTGCTGTATCATTTTAGCTAAGGTGGAAGCAAAAAAGAAAGATATCATCCCATTTATCATTGTTAAGGCTGCGAGTCTGTCACAGAGGTCATGGATTCCATGACTTTCCATGACCTCTGTGACTTCTGCAGCAGCCAGCAGCAGCAGTTTGGGTGTGTGGGAGGGAGCTCAGGACTAGAGGCGGGGGGTTGGGGTGTGGGGCAGCACTTATCTCGGGGTGAGGGGCTCCCTGGCTCCCAATGACATGGCCATGCAGCTCCGCGCGCTGCCCGTCCCTACAGACCAACCTCCCCCACAGCACCCCTGGGGACCCCGGGCTGCCCCCACCCCAGAGCACCCGAGGCCCAGGGGCGGCTCTAGACCCCAGCGCTTGGGGCGGCCGTTTCCCGGGGGGGCGGCATTTGGCTCCGGTTGAGCTCCCGCCAGCATGCCTGCGCGCGGGGGGTCCACCGAGGAACGACGAGACGACGGACCGCAGCACAGCGCGCGCCGGCGGGTCCCCGCTCCGCGGGGCTCCTCCGGCCAGCACATGACATGACACTGCGCGCGCGGTGTCGTCCTGTGGTCCTGGCGGGCGCGCAGCCATGCCGGGCGCGGAGGCAACCGGGCGAGCCCGCGGAGGGGGGGGACCCGCGGGGGGAGCGGCGGCGCGCGCGCGCGCGCGCGCGGCTTGGGCCAGCCTAGCCCTAGAGCCGAGGCCCCCTGCCCAAGTTTTAGTTAGGAGTATATGGTAAAAGTCATGGACAGGTCACGGGATGTGAATTTTTGTTTACTGCCTGTGACCTGTCCATGACTTTTACTAAAAATACCTGTGACTAAAGCGTAGCCTTAATCATTAGCAACGACTGAATATTTAAGAGCTCAGTGTACTTTTAACAAATCAGCACAGGAAATCATCTCTAGAGTAACATAATGTTACCAGCTGCCCATGCTAGGAATTTAGAAAATTCCATCAAAATGCACCATTATTTTTCAGAATGTCTATGGGGAGTTTATCCTCCTGGAATTTCCTTTAAAAAAAAGTTCCCATCAGTGGTTGCTGAAAGATCTTTTCTATACCTTAGGGAAGGGATTGTTGGCTATATTTCAGAAACCCCTGATTACAACATAGTAATGCAATATGTTTATATTATACATTTATTTCGAACTAATAGTCTGATTCTGTATTTTACACAGAACTGAAGTATACATTGCAAAACTTGATGACATACACCCAAAAATGTTATATTCAGGTCACTTTTGGATTCCATCATATTCCTGTTTTTAACGTGCATTTTCTCTCTCTTCTCATGAGACAAATCACACTATCTCAAAATAAAAATGTATTTTATTCGCAGGTCTCTGAAAATGTATTCCTGCCCTCTTTGGTGCTATTTTTGTTTGCTTGCAAATAAATAGTTTCTGCTCACATTTTCTTTTATAATTTCCCCCTGTATTAATTGCACATGTATTGCAGGCCGTATAACCAATAATTGATGAAGCTAGCAACGGTCTCCCAACAAAGCAGTTATTACATGCCTCATTCAAATAGGCTATTTGATATTGGTAACTAATTATTCAATTTGCATGTAATAAATAAGAGTCAAAAGCCTTTCTCTATCAGCTAGAGTGAGAACTACTCTTATCTTGGTTGACAAAATGCATGTGCTAAGATTTCCAGTGCCTTTTGTCAGGAATTCATCAGGGCAGATGTATTCCTTCTATTGGGCACCATTTGGTTCATTATTCTTAATGTTTAATGGCAGAATAATTGGACCAAATGGTGATGCATGCTCCAATAAACATATTTTCATCAAATATTTTATTGCCTAGTACTATAGGGAGGAGGGATAGCTCAGTGGTTTGAGCATTGGCCTGCTAAACCTGGGTCGTGAGTTCAATCCTTGAGGGGGCCACTTAAGGATCTGGGGCAAAAATCAGTACTTGGTCCTGCTAGTGAAGGCAGGGGGCTGGACTCAATGACCTTTCAGGGTCCCTTCTAGTTATAGGGTTAAGCATTTTGTTTTGACAGTGAACTTTATATTCTATTTTCATAAATCTCTTGACCAGTTTTAATAGGGGTGAACACTGAACAAATTGAGACCAGCCTTCCAACCAAAAATAGGATGTGTCAGTGGAACAAATGAAAAAGAATCAATGAAAAACAAAGCTGCTGTCTAACAACCCCACCATAAGCAGTGGGGAGAACCTGGCACACAGAACAAGCATGAGATGCCCTGAGATGTCTTCATCATGTTAGCAGGTAACTCAGCTCAAAGAGTGAGACAGTTAATGATTTCCCTTTATTATACTCATAAAGGGCCTGCAGTCCTTACTCAGGCAAAGTTGCCAACTACTTCAATGAGAGGTTTGGCTGAGGAAGCACAGGGCTTGATTCAAAGCTCATTAAAGTCAATGGGAGTCTGGGACCTGTACTGAAACTGGACATGGTGCAGGGGTGTAAAGGATGCTTTATATCGCCGTTGTGCCTTGTCAATCCTGGGCTGGCTGGTGGCCAGTTCACCCAGCAGCCTGGGCTGCACTAACTAGCACTCAGGAAAGATTTCGCTCTCTGGGAATGGTGCCAGCACACCTGCCCCAGAAGGCTTTTGTCGAAGGTGGCACCTAGCACCAGATTTGTCCCTTTTGTATTAGTATAGCCGGAGTAAAGGGACCTCAGGCCAACCCCAAGTCATAAAGCTGCTCTGATCAAGGGAGTTGCATGAGATGAGTGACCTGCTCACAGTCGCGATGCAAAACTTTATCAAAACACCCCTGTTTTTAAAGCAACTAACATGCCTATGTATATGCATTGTGAAAATCCCACCTTACCTGCAGGAGATTCCTCCCAGTAGGTTAAATCCAGTGTAGCACACCAAATTTCTTGTGTGGCATTTTAAGGTTCCAGTGGTTAAACTTTCCAAAGTGCATGTGTGTCTTATTAAGAGGCTACGCCCCATTGCCTTTCAGGCTTTGGCTCTTAAATCACTTAGCCCCTGATCCTCAAAGATATTTAGATGCTTAACTCCCATTGATTTAATTGAAATCAGTGGGAGTCAGGCATCTAAATGCCTCTGAATATCTGGCAATAGGTACTTTGGTAAATGCTACCCCAGGACAGTGCTGCATTGGGTGACCAGACAGCAAGTGTCTGGGAGGGTAATAGGAGCCTATATAAGAAAAAGACCCCAGAATCAGGACTGTTCCTATAAAATCGGGACATCTGGTCACCCTAGTGCTGCATCATTGTGTTATCCTTCATGGCAATGATTCCAGGGATATCATGTGCCCGGGAGGGGTTGCAAGCATTTTGGCGGACAGGACTGCAATTCAAAACTAATTGGCGAAATGGTCTGAATTCAACAAGATGAAATTCCATAAACACAAATGCAAGGCATGTCACTTGGAGGGCAAAAATGCACAGCTACAGAGTGGGGAATAACTGTGGTAGCACCGCTGGAAAGGATCTGGTGGTTGTAATGGACCACAAATTAAATATCAGTCAATAAGATGGTGCAGGCCAAAAAAAAAGCTATCATCATTCTGAGGTACATTAAGAGTGGTGTTATACATAAACATGGGAGGCAATTGTCCCACTGTACTCAGCTGGAGTTTTATGTCCAGTTCTGGGCACCACAATTTAGGAAAGATGTGGACAAATTAGAGAGAGTCCGGAGGAGAGCAACAAAAATGATGCAAGGTTTAGACAACCTGATCTATGAGATAAAGTTTAAAATATTGACATGTTTAATCTTGAGAAAAGACTGAGGGGAGACTGGATACAGTCTTCAGATCTGTTCAGGGCTGATATAGAGAGGACGGTGATCAATTGTTCGCCATGGCCACTGAAGGTAGGACAAGAAGCAATGGGCTTAATCTGCAGCAAGGGAGATTTAGGTTAGACGTTAGGAAGAGTAATTGGAAGAGTAGATGCAACAGGCTTCCAAGGGAGGTTGTGGAATCCCCCTCATTGGATTGGTTTTTAAGAACAGGTTGGACAACCCCCCCGTCAGGAATGGTCTAGGTTTACTTGGTCCTGCATCAGCACAGGGACTGAACTAGATGACCTCTTAAAGTCCCTTCCAGTCCCACATTTTTATGATTCTATGATATTTTGGATATTTTATAGCTATACTTACCACCCTCCTGGTTATTCATATGTAGTAAATTAATCTGCATTTCCTTATTGTCCCCTTTCCTAGCAAGGGAGCGGTTGTATCAGAGCAGGTTCTCACCTGGACCCTCCTTTATTAGGCAAACCCTTACCCAGTGTGCAGGCAGATGCTGGCACCCGAGGGAGACTTAGCCCTATACTGAGACTTGTCTTAACAGAGTTGTCTTATAGTATTTATGACATTAAGGTTGAGGTATTCAAAGCCACCTAAGGGATTAGGCTGCCCAGTTCCTGTTAGATATTAATAGGAATTGGACATTATCTCATCTAGGTGGCTTTGGAGAGGCCACCCTAAGTAAACATGAAGAACACCTGTGCTGAGAGTGATTGTTCTGAGTGTGGCACAATGAAAATCACCCTGACAAGCCATGTTCATTGGGAACTCAGGAGCAAGTACCAGAGGATTAGAGTATGGGTGATAGCCCCTTTTCCTGATCAGTCTTGTTTGAAATGTTGATATAACACAATCCATTACTAAAGCATCATTCATGGAAGAGCCTCTGAGAACATTTTCCAACCAGGGCTGCTGTGGTTAAGGCAAGTCACAGGATTGGGTAACTAAGCTGCCTGGTCATCTATGTGCAGGATGCCTCCTGTAGCTGTCTTCCCAGAGAATGAAAGGAAATTGCAAACACAGGACACAAGAGACAGCCCAGATAGAAACTGTTCATTGCAAGAGCATCGAGGTGAAGAGGCAGCAAGCTCCAGTGGACAGGCCGCCGGACCAAAACTCAGGAGATGTGAGTTCTATTCCCAGCTCTGCCTCACTGGACAAGCTTGAGCAAGTTACTTCACCTCTCGGTGCCTATTTCCCCTCCTATTTTTGTCTGTCATGCCCATTTAGATTGAACGCTCTTCGGGGCAAGGACTGCCTCTTGCTTGTGTCTAGCAAAATGGGGTCCTCGTTTCAACTGTGGCGACGAACACGGATGGGAAGTTAGGCAGTACAGAAAGTACTTCGGGGGTGAAGTCTGCAGAACAGGATCAGATCAGTGTACTGGGGTGGGAGGATGATTTTATAGTGTGTAGAGAATTTTATAAGGTAGGAGGTGAATTCACCTATACTGTAAGGTCTCTGGGCATATCGTGTCTTCCGTGTTACTTGTCTGTAACCTAGTACAATGGGGCCCTATTTCATGAGGGGTGGGCGTTCCTAGGTGTTACCATAATATAAACAATAATAGTCCATTTTGTAATGGATCCAGAAATGGTCAAGAGCTGAGGCGATGGGGCTGTTTTCTTCCCGTTTCTGGGAAATTCCTGTAGTATCTTAAAAAAAATCAATAGGGGATGGATGTTTTTAAAAAAACTGAAGAGGAGATCAGGGAAAATCACAGAAGAATTGACTGGTATTCCCCATGCCCAAGTACCCCAGGCACACAGACTTGATATCCCATCCACAAACTGCCCAGACGGCATGCCAATACACAACCGTTGCTCAAACCCTGTACCCTCACTCCTGACCATACTTCTGTTGGTCTTGGACGCCTGTGAAACTGGCCATGCCGTCCACAAGAGAGTGGTGACATCCAGAGGAAGTTAAATGGGCTCTCTCTGGGTCACCTACAACCACTGGACCAGAGCAGTGTGATGGGACTCCTAGTTTAACTGTAATAATCTAATAAATAGTAAAGTAGAATGAAACCCGAGTGAAGAACTCTAAAGGGAGTTATTGCAGGAGAGATTTAGCAGAGCTGAGGTAATATTAAAGTGATGCATTTTTAAAGCTTTTCAATTAGTTTATAATCACTGGCATCCGGCCAATTTTGAGAGGCAATGACTTATAATGTAGGGATAGAAGAACATGCCAGCCACTACAGCTGCAGATAGTGCCCCTCAGCTCAGGTGAGCAGAAGAAGCTGAGACCCAGGGGTGATCCTGGAGTGGTGCAGGGCTGTAGCTCACAGCTAAATCCAGGTCTGAATTCTTTGTCTGGATTTATTACTGGCCAGGAATAGATGGAGGCTGGAATTTAGCAGAAGGGTTCTAACCATCAAAGAAGTGACGCGTAATAGAAATGCATCTACTGCATGTAGCTAGTAAATTTAGTTCTCCTGGGAAAGGTGGGGTTTCTTTGTTGTTTTTTTTTTGGCCTGTTTGATTTATTTTATATTTTTCAGGGAAAACAACAGAGTTTCCTGGGAATAGAGAGATTTGGGGGAAGGGGACAGAAAATTTCAATAAAAATGTTTCTGTGAAATTTTAATAAGAACATTTGGCTTGTTCATCATAAAGAAAAAAAATTGTAGGGTTGCAATGGTTCAAAGGCATTTAGTTTTTCTGCAGTTCCAAAAGCAAAAAGTTGAAAATATTTGGCTAAATGTTTTCAGCGTTTGGTTTCCTGACTGAAAATCAAAAATATTTTAGGAAAGTGGGCATTTTCCACAACAAGTTTTGTTTACTCAAAAACCCAAATGTCCACTGAAAATTAGCTTCAGATTAAATTTTTTAACCAGACCTTGACTACAAACTCCTGCACGCCACAGAAAGAAGAGTTGAAGAATGACCCATGGGGGGGAGGGAGAGAAGGAAGATTGTTCTATACATTAATTCTCCAGTGCTGTCAGACCAGTAGTAGCCCTGTACACACTCCTTGGAATTGCAGTCCTCAGGGAACTGTGAATTGACGTTTTGTTTGCAGACTTAATAGTAGATAGATCTATAATTGGATAATTCAGTACCAAAAAACAGGCTCACCAGGGGAATCCATTAGTAGGTTGAATTAAAAGAAGAACTGAGGCTTTACACATCTAATCACATTTAGCCTAGTAACTGGCTAGTATTTTCTCTCATCTTAGATCAATACTTTACACAGTCAAAATAGTAGGCTGAATTTCCCTCGTATTGCACCAAGTAGTAACAAAGTAGATTGTTTATTGTGCCATGCTCCAGCACGGGCTCTTTAGCTTAGCTTTTAAAGGCCAGATTTTTAAACATTGGCCTTTGGTTTTATGTCCGCATTTTGGAAGAGCATCAATGGACACCTGCTAAGACCAGGCTGAATATCTGCCCTGATTCTCTGGTGAAGGTTATGTCTAGTTTGATGAAATGAAAAAGCTTCAAGACATTTGCCCAGTTTATTCTCATCATTTCACTTCGTTGTGCTGCTTTCATAATTCTCCTAGATACTTGCATCAATGGGTCTCAATGATTGGTGCCAGTGACCGGTTGAAGAAGTTGCTTTTAGAATCTTGTCTTCAGAAAATGGCTTTGATGTCATTAGCAATATCTGCCAAAGGAAAATGCATTGGGTTAGCTCCTCAGCTGGTGCAAATAGGTGTAGTTCTTCTGTTGACTTCACTGGAGTTATGGCAGTTCACAGCAGCTGAGGATTTGGCACCCTATGGCTAAGGTTTTCAAAAGTGACTAATGATTTGGGGTACCCAACCTGAGCTACCTTAAAGAGGCACCTTTCAGACCACGCTTTAGCAGCCACCCTCTGAAGATCAGGCCCCTCTTGGGTGTTTCAAGTTAGGTACCTAAAATCACTATCAGTTTTGGAATGTTTGGACTTACGTTTTTTGCTGGCTATTAGTAAATAAGAAGATATAGTTCATACTTATCATGAAGTCACGGTTTGGAAGGAGTAGCTGGAAGTGGAACCCTATGGAAGAGACGTTGAGCCTGCTTCCACTTTACAGAAAGAAATAGCTTAACTGAAATGAGACATTTTCAAATAGATCTGGTTAAGAGGTATGAGTTTGGCTCTCATCAATGTGGCAGTGAACAGGGCCTGGCCATGACTGGCAAGGGAAAAGGGGTTAGGGTTTTCCCTAAAAATGGTTACTACTTTTGAGCTGCCGAGTTACAATTTTATTATGAACCACCAGTATGGAGTTAGAGACCAGAGGGGAAAAAAAGATTAGTGACCACACTGCTGGTAGTGAAGGCTGTGAATGTGGTATAGACAGAAGGTCTGAACTACCCGCTTTTTATGCCCATTTTTACAAAAGACTCATGCACCGCATGGGGGTGCTTCTGTTACACATGCAACAGAGAGCTGAACAAAAGGTAGTGCACATGAAAGTTTCACTGTACAGGCTGCAAACAAGGACTTCACTTCTCATGCTGCCTTGTTTTCAGATCTTAGCAGGATCTGGAAGTGGCTGGGGTGGCAGCTCCACTTTCCATCCTCCTCCTCCTCCTCTCTTTTTTTTTTTTTGTGATCTTACAAACCATTTGAAGAGCTCAAATTTAATGTCAAAAAAATGAAATCAATCATTGCTATGAGACACGGTCCTGGCAAACCACTAAGTGTCCTTTGAAAGCAAGCTGTTTTTCAAAGGCCAGCCCCGGGAGGGTGAATTAGGGAACTTCCATGTAGAAAAATAGTTACAACAATCATGGAAGCGCTCAGCAGGTTTGCGGACAGAGCTTTCCATGATGGCTATAATCCAGAGGATAGTGGAAAAATTAATCCAGGGAAAACGTTTAGGAAATCAATAAACCTGAAGTCCTAAGGCTGAACAGTGCACATGCAGAATTGAAATGGACTGAATTCCAGGCTGTTATTGTCCTAGAAGGTTTCTTCTTGACGGATGAGCATTTAGCCCTCTGGACATAAGCATGAAAGTGGCAATAAGTAATATTCATCAAAGTAATAAAGACAAGCTACATTCTGTTGCGGGTGACATATTGTGTCTTCGAAATTTTCCTCTCTCTGGTGCATATTCTCCTAAACAGATTTAAGAACCGACGGCCAGATGTTCATTGCACAAATTTTGGAGGAGTGCGTTGTCAAACATCCCAATGGGGCTACAGACAATAGTTATGTAAAAGGAAATACAACTGATTGCATCTTTTGTGCTGTGTTTTGCATATGCCTGTTCGGATTACAGATGATGAGGGATTAACCTCAGCAGCAGGAGTTCAATTTTTAATGCAATCCAGTAAGGAGAAAGCATTTGGGAGTGTGGTAGATGGAGCCACTGGTACTACAGGGGTTGCAATTTACCACCGAGTTCACAAATTCACCAACTTTGACTGAAATATGATAAAATACAAAGAGAATAACTCAGTGGGCAGCCAAGTTGTGAGATGGACAATGAGGAAAGGTTAGGTTGTGGGTGTGAACAGTATTGCATTAAACATTTGTCATGTCTTCTTTAAGTGCCAGAAAGATGGAGGTCTGGTCTCCCATAGCAACATCTTCATAGCCAGATTCTCAGCGGATGTAAAGGGTCATCATTCACTGAGGTCAATGAAGTGACACTAATTTCCACCAGCTGAGAATCTGTCTCACATAATGCTCATTAGCATGACATGCATAAGAGGTGACTGTAGCCTACAGGAACATGTGCGTTCTAACAGAGTGACTCTCTCAGTGGACTGGGTCGTAGGTGGTCAGGCCTAGTGGTCAGAGCAGGAGTCAGTGCTACTGGTCAGAGGCCAAATGCCAGAGTCAAGGGTTGAGACAGAGAGTTGAAGTCATGAATCAGAGTCCGAATGCTGGAGCCAGTGGGGGAGGAGGAATTAGAATAAAAAAATCAGAGCCAAAGGTCGGAAATGGATTACCAGGAGCCAACGAAGGCAGGAGCAGGGCTGGTTCTGAGGCAGGAGCGAGGCTGGAATAGGATGGGTGCAGGACAGGGTTTGGGCTGAAGCTGTGGCAGAGCTGAGCAGGAGCAGGGCTTGGAGAGATGAGCACAGGGAGGCAGAGTCCGCGGGCATGCGCATTGAGCAGCCAGAGAGCTACTGCTGCTGCTAGGTTTAAGAGCCGGCCTGTTGGTTCCTCAGGCAGCGCAGTCCATCAGACAGCCTGGCTGGCTCGATAGGGCATCAGACTACTGAGAAGTGCAGCTGACGGCCTGACTCCCAACAGACTCCACAGGCTGGGCTTTATCACCATGGCATGTGTGTAGAGGTGTCAGTGGGGCTGGCCCAACAGAAAGGTGTTTGCATAACGGTCAGTTCGGTTGATATCAGATTTCTAGGATCATTTTTAAACTTCTTTCTACTGCAGGAAGAATATAAGAAGTGTCCACACAGACTCCTGCTACCGCTAGCAGGACTGCAATTGTACATAGTGAAGAGAGCAGCAGGAAATGAATCCTCTATTTTCCAAGAAGTCGTTTTGGGTTTAGATGACTCGGACATGGCTGAATCTAGAAGCGTCAGACTAGGCGGGTTTTGTAGCTGCCACTGAAAGGCTGAAGCCTCGTTAGCAGAAAATCGGCTCAGGAGTTTGAAAGTTATTCAGCAAGGTTCCACGCGGGTACGAGGGGCTCGAGTCACTGGGTGGGACCCACTGGTGGAAGCTGAAGGATCACAGCTGGTTGGGTGCTGAAGGCGGAGAGTTTGATTAGCGAGAGGACAACAGTGGTGCAATCCACTTGCAACCCCCACTCTGCAAGGCATCCCAGTGCCTGAGAGTGCAACCCAAAAAGTGGGTGTGGCCAGCAAAGAGGTGGCAGGACTCGGTTACTTCAGAGATGTGCTGATGTCATGTGTCATGGGCACCTGCTCGTCCTTTCTGTCTTCGCTATTTCCATTCCTTTGCCAAGGAACAGGAGATTGGACAGGAGGTGGTAGCAGAGAGATTTTCTGTGCTGGGGGTTGGCCTTTCAAGGATAAGGCGAACTATCTTGCTTTGCAATGGGAATGGCTTCTTTGAAGGTGGCATTGGTAGTTCTCACTGGCAGTGGGCAGAGTGGCTCTGACTACACTGCCTATAGTCACAGCTCTGCAAAAAAACTATTAACAGGCCATTATTATTTGTCACTGGTAATCCCCCTGCCTCCCAAAACCCTGATGTGGAAGGAGAAAAAGACAGCACGGGGCAGAGATGTTGATAGGCCCGAATAACACAATCCTGCAGGGCTGCAGCATGAGTTGTAGCATTGCTTGTTCCCGCAGGTGGAAAGTCCAACCACCTCTTTTCCCGCCCCTGCTTTGGGGAAGGGGGAAGTGATTGCACTATTCAGGTCTCCCGAAGACCTCACAAGGAGGTCCCCACAAAGCAGGAGAAGTATCAGCCTCGCGAGCCGGACTTCGAGACAGACCCAGTGCACAACAGCTCCCCATTGGTTTTGGCATAGGCAGGAGGAACTTTGGAAGTGGCTAGACAGGAGTGATGCTTTTGGCCCAATATTTCTAATGCCTACAGAAGAATCGGGATTTCTACAGCCTCCTCCCCTCAATGGCATTCATAGAAAAGGGCCTTTTAAAGGACATAACCCAGTTCCTTTGGTTGCTGTGCAGTCCGCCTCTCACTCCTCATTCAGCAGCAGAGGGGAGAGAGAAAACAAGGCTTTTGATGTTCAATAATGTCCCTGTTATTCTTACGCTGAGACGCAGCACGGAGCCCGCCTGTGCTTCAGGTTGTCTGTTTTTGCTGGCCATGTTCCCCCACAGCCCAGGAAATTACAACGGCAGGAGATTTACCACCACCACATTGGAAATAAACTTAAAGGGAACAGCTCAGTTGGGCTGCATCACCTTTTGCTGCCCAGCAACTCCTTACGTCCATTAGAATAGAAAGATCAAATTTCTCATTTTCCCATTGCTGTGTCTAGCACGACACGAAGCCTCTTACCTTTGATCCCCCGAGCCCTCCTTCCCCAAAGTCACATACAGATACTATGTCACTGTCACCTTTCTGACGGTAGCTGATTGCTTGCGTGCGCAGAAATGTCACTTCGGGCGAGGTAAGGAATTCAGTCTCTAAATCCCATCATGCGGTTCTTCCCAACAGTGTTCAGGTCCCGGAGTAGCTGCCTTCTGTCGCTAGCTCCCTTACCTTCCTGCCCTGGTAGATTTCAGCACAAATGAGCCTTGATTTTATTCAGAATTTAGTGCCAGATTGTGCCCCATCTGCTCTCACAAGAGGACGAGACCCAGATCCAGCACATCCGGTCTTTGAGGACCTGTAAGGAAAGGAATACTGGTTCCATTTCACTGGTTCCATTTTTCCCTGGCTGGAAACCTCCTTGCAAGGATTTAGCTCCAGGGCTTGTTAGTAGGATATAGTGGGGCTGTGGGGTCCATAGCATCCTCCTCCCAACCTCACGGGGAATCCCAGTGTAAGGTATTGTTGACTCAAATGATGAGAAGCCCCCTCTGCTAAATGACCACTAAACCCCACTATTACCACTGACCAAAAGTCTGTCAGGGAGCAACGCTGCCAAGCAGAGGGTGTGAAAGAACAGAGGAGCCTGCAGATTTAAGGGGGTGAAAGCCCCTCTGCCTGTTCTGAGGAGGGGGAGGAAACACTAGAACTATTTGTGAGGCTCCCTGTCCCCTGGGTGGGATGAACTGGCCCTTACTCATTGATGGCCGTGTTGTACCTCTCCATGGAAATACCCACAGGAGGGGCAGTGTGGAAGTGGAGGTTGGGCAGGGAATGGATGTTCCTCTCATGGGGACTTCACCAAATCTTCCCTGTACACAGGAGGCATGGGGAGTGGGGCCTGCCTCGCTCTGCAGCTCCTGGGAGTCTGTGAGGAAGGGCCCTCCCAATCCTGTTGATAGTCAGCCCTTCCACATTGCTCCTCTGGCACCCCTCTAACAGCAGGGCTCCTCTGTAGCACTCCACACCTTTGCTCTAGGTGGGATGCAGCAGAGACCCAATTAACCACCCCTACAAGCAGCCTGAATTTATGCACAGGCAACTGCTTAGACAGCTGCTGACTACGGATTTAGGGCACGATCAGTGCAGACAGCTCCTCACCCTTCCATATCTTCCAATCCCTTTGGAGGAGGAGCTTCCTCAGAGAACTTGCATGTCAAGTAGCTGTCATTACAGGCCAGGTAGCACACTCCTCTCTCTACACAAAAGTCACAGAGACAGTCACCGTATGGAAATGTAGTCAGATGGACCTGGATCAGATGGACCTTCCCTCTTTCCCTGCCTGAAGTGGAGGGGGCTAGCAGGCCTCAAGTGAAACTTTTCTCCCTATGTCTAAGCATTTTTCTCTGTTTGACAAGCAGCGCACCACGAGGCAACCCAGGTGTACGACTAATTGTTTGAAATCTGAAGATCATGCCTTACGAGGCTGAACAAAGCCACTGAAAAGTTTCAGGATTGAGCCAACAGTGCATCTATTTTCCTGATGAAAGAAACCTGACATCAAACCTACTACAGCTGGGCTAGAAAAAAAAGTTTTAAATAAATGGGATCGGCACAAATTTTGCACCACAGTATGAATATACATATACTGATTTCCTCTGGGTGACACGCAAATCCTGCTACTTTACTTATGAAAGGGCCTCATTAAGCAGAAAAGAAATTGTTGGTGCAACCTGTTCCCTTTTAAATTAAACATATTAAAGTTGATAGATGCTCCTCGTTCTTCGCCCTGCCTGTTCTGCAGTGCAATAACAGTGTTCTTTTTGTTAAGATAAATCTTGCGTTTGCATAATCTGATTTTCATTTCCTGACGGCTGGACATTATTCTCTGGGAACTAAATGAAAAGCTGCTTTTCTCAAGAATAAAGTCTCTCTCTGGCTACAAAGAACCTTTCTAGCCATAGAACCAATATGTAGGCATAGATAATGACCGGACCCAACACAGCTGAAGAATACTGCACCCCATTCCCAGGTACATTGCTGCTGCCCCATTTCACAGCTCGAGTGGAGTGGGGAGAGCAGGATCTGTGTTCCTGGTACTCCTCAAACCCACATGACTTAGGGAAGGGAGGAAGAGTTAGGGTGTGTCTACATGGAGCTGCAGCAATAGGCAGGTGACACGATCCTCACCTGGGTTACCTGGAGGGGTCTGCACACCTTGTGTAAGAACCGTGATTCAAATTCCTTCCCCTGATCACTGCAGATGAAGCTTGGTGGGCTGAAGTGCAACATGGCATGTTTCACAGATGCTGCCATAACTGTCCCAGTCCTTTTATCCTGCAGTGGCTGCGCCACCGTTGACTTTGAGGGGGTGTCAGACGCTACCAGCGAATACCGATTTCCAGCTGGTGTTTCTGGTACTGGGCCTTTCAAGTCAATCCGTATGAACTCCCAGGACTTACTATGTTGTTCCCCTAAAGGAATTTTGTCTCTTCTTGCTGGTGCTTTCTTGTCTTGACAGATAAAAAGTATTCAGTCCTTGTCATGGTCGTCCCCCCAACTCTGAGGTACAGATGTGGGGACCTGTGTGAAAGACCCCCTAAGCTTATATTCTGCCAGTTTAGGTTAAAAACTTCCCTACAGCACAAATTTCTTTCCTTGTCCTTGGATGATATTGCTGCCACCACCAGGTGATTTACACAAAAATTCAGGGAAGGGTCACTTGGAATCCCTATCCCCCCAAAATATCCCCCCAAACCCCTTCACCCCATTTCCTGGGGAGGCTTGAGAATAATATACTAACTAATTGCCTTAGCAATGTGAGTACAGACCAGACCCTTTATCTTCAGGACATTAAAATCAATCAGGTTCTTAAAAGAAGAACTTTATTATAAAGAAAAAAGTAATCACACCTGCAAAATCAGGATGGAAGGTAACTTTATAGGGTAATAAAAATATTTAAAACACAGAGGACTCCCCTCAGGAGTCAGCTTCACAGTTACTAAAACAGGAATAAAGCTACCTTTGGAGCATAGGAAAATTTACAAGCTAAAACAGATAACCTAATACCTTTCCTCGCCTTACTTACAATTTCTGTGATTTTAGATGGATTATTCCAGGTATATTTTCAGGAGCTGTTGTACCTGCCTGGCTTCTCTCTCCATCCGACCGGAGTGGGAACAACAGAGAGAGACACAAACAAATCCTCCCCCCCTCAGATTTGAAAGTATCTTCTTTTCTCATTGGTCCTTCTGGTCAGGTGCCAATTAGGTTATTTGAGCTTCTTAACCCCTTACATATAAAGCGATTTAGTAAAGCTGCCAAGGAGGGATTTTATGCTACCCTTCTCTCTATGTTTATGAGTCCTCAACACATGCGGCGGTGCCTAACCAAAAAAATCTGTTGAATATGCAGATTAGTGTCTTTTCATACCCAGGTGGCCTGCACTTTGTTATCATGAAGACCTTCAGTACTGTTCCCTGTAAGCTGGCTGACCAGACAATCCTGTTACCTTTATACACCAGCAAATTGGTAGCTACATCAATGG
Organism: Mauremys reevesii; assembly: GCF_016161935.1. Classification (NCBI taxonomy): domain Eukaryota; kingdom Metazoa; phylum Chordata; order Testudines; family Geoemydidae; genus Mauremys; species Mauremys reevesii. The sequence goes on along the minus strand of NC_052629.1, from coordinate 118,641,871 downwards.
ATTCAATGGTTCCTGAACTGCGCTGAACCTAACCAGGCTGGGTCTCCTTCAGCAGATCTACTGGCCACCAAACATAACTCAGGGTCCTTAGACTGCTTTTGCCAGAGGTCATCACAAAACCAGTCTGAGTCTGTTCTCACTGCCCTCACCTCAATTTGTTCAAATGCAAATCTGACAGCAATCTTTGAAGCATTACAGGTTACTAGGAATAGATGGAATGGGCCCAAGAATTTAAGCTTCACAGCTGATGATCTCTGCCCCTCGAGAGGCTTTGAGATGCCAGCTACACTAGACACTGTCCCCAAGATCTGATTTTTCACTAGCTGCACTTCCTGGTCAGTCACATTAATTGCTCTTACCCAGATCTACCCCTTTGGTCCTGCTCAAAACAGAGTTCCGCTAAACAGCAATCCCAACTGGATATTCATAGCTTCAAACTCTCCTACAGGTTCACTGCTGCAGTCCTTTACCCACAGGGGTATTATTGCATGATGTCCTAGCTTCACCATAACTTTATTCCGAGCTATTCATCTCTGTCACTCTGTAGGCATGGCCAAGGCACCTCTACGGTTCCAAGATTTGCCTGCCAGGGTCCACACTTCCTCTTACCTACATCCAAAATGGATAGCTGAATACTGTCCAGGAACAAATTTGTTTTACCATTTTACGAGGAATCCATTCCCAATACAACAGCACTAGAAATATCCATCACCACAACAAAAGTCTAACACCCAGCTGTTACTTTTTCTTTGGAAGAACTTTAAAGAGATCTTGTCAAACCCTAATACAGTGTCAGCGTGCAAGGATTTTCATCCTTTTATTCTTGTTCTAATAGGGTCCTGTCCTAGAACCTTTATTAACATATAGTGAAATCTCACGGCCTATGGGCCACTTTAAATCCCATTTAAACCCTCAAAACAGACATTAAGTGGGACTTAACTGTGCTTAGATCTTGTACTGGCTCTCTGAACAAGGGTGAAATTTTATCCACAGCTTGTTCTCACCCACAGGCATATTCCTGCTGAGTGTTCTATTACTTTTATGAGTACACACGCCAGATTAGCCTTTTAGGGCTCAATCCTGCTGAGGTGAGAAAATGGCTGCAAGTTAAGCAGCTGCCAAGGATGGTGAATGCGGTTCTTACCATTCTGTGACCCAACATGCTGCAGTAAAGATAATCGGTCTCGCGCCGACACTGTGCAGAATACCGATTTATGGCAACACAGTTAATGTGACAGGAAATCTGATTCAGGGGTTCCTTTGTTAAGTTACAATCTGAGCCCCAGATACTCATGCAGGATCTGATTAGCCGGAAATGCTGCTCCTCATGCCTCCACATTCCACCATAAGAGGTCTTTTGAGCACACTGCGTGTTTATGCATTTCTACTGTGGTTATCAAGGAATTTGTGAGGGAAAACAAGGGGGACATTAAAAGATGGAAATATACTATCAAAATGTCACGTGAACCTACGTTCTGAAGCAAGTTACGTACAATGGCGTTTAACATCATGTGCGCCTTCGGCTGGCGTTATCCAGATGGCCTCTGCTTTGCAATCTGCCTTCCAGTACTTGTCGGGATTCTTATGAAGTAAAATGACTGCTGTGTCACTAATGTCATGCATGGGTTCCGCCTTAAACACTAGGTTTCAACCCCCACTCCAATTCTGAGTTTGGCCACTCAGCACCCCTGTGGATTGTTTGTACAGAAGACTGACAAAGCACCATGACTCAGAATGGTACAGCTAGAAGCTCACCCTTGTGCGCATACTGAAGCCAGTTGCTGAGTTTCTGCTGAATGCCAAACCTCAACGGTCAGCGTCTCCGTATGGCTCCACAGTCAGTGCCCTGCAGGACTGAGGCCATGCATCCAAAGGGGGGGTGGGGAACAAATGCAAAGACAAATTACAAAGAAGGGGTTTTGGTTCCAATTCCTTGGCACCAGCAGTTTTGGCACGTTTATTCCGTGCAAAGAACATCACGCCAAGGACACTGAACAACTAAAGAGTGAAAGTACCTTTGAACCCAGCACGAGCTAATGACTGGAATGAAAAAATGCTGCTGAATTTGGCATTTCTAATCTTCAAACTGCACCAGACAGTGTTGTCAAACCACGGCACCTCTGAAGTGCATGCATTCTCCAGAGTTTATATAGGTTTGTATATTGTCCTCAAAATAAAAATAAGGTTTTTGTAAGTGTGCAGTGCACTGCCCCATTCTGTATGTGGATACTGGGTATGAAGCTTGGACAGGACTGGAAACACCTTATCATAAATGGAGGCATACATTTAAAACCAACCAACCAAAATACTTAAAAGCCTAAGATCACACAAGAATTGTCCATATGGAAATAAATCCACATGGGCTTCAGTTCACAGGTCCATAAGAAGGTGCAGCATGGAAGAGCAGACAAGTCAGCAGGCAAACAAATCAGTTTTCTTACTCTAAAAAGAATAAGCAGAGTCATTAATTGGGTTGACTTTTGCATTTATTTGGCTAAATATTTGGTGCACATGAAAACATTTTAAAAAAATTCATACCAATGTGCCAAATGTTATATTCTTTATGAATTTAGAACCAAAAAAGGTAAGTTAGTGTGCATCTTTCACTCATTTCTTATAGATACATTTCAGTGACTGTTGCAAATTACTGGATCAAAGTAGACAAGACGCTCATGGTAAGGCAAGAAAAGACTTCTGTGACCAGTATAAAAAGATCGTTTTAAATTTCAAGTACTATTTTCCACCACTAAATGCAAGAAACTGAAATTCACTGTTTAAGGCCTGGGTGAGAAATACAGGATCAAGATTTTATCCTGTTGAAGTCAATAGGAGTTTTTCCATGGACTTTAGTGAGGCCATAAAGAACAGAGAGGAGCATTTATTCACATGTTCTGGGAAAGTAGGCAGCTCCATGGACATTAAGATGAATTTTAAAACGAAAAACTGGATCTATTTACAATCATATTTACCACTGGAAGTTGAGTCAGCCATTTTAAGTAAAATTACTTCCCTCAAAAACCTAAACTCCTTTTCATGGGTTGCTAAATTTAATTACCAGCTCTGTATATTTAAAAAAAATTAGTAGAAAGTTTAAACACAAACTCCTAGGGAAATCTGCACTGCTTCAAACAACACTGGTAGCAAAAAACATTAAATTCCAACTACCACAAAACTTTCAAAATCACTAATTATTTAATATTATTTAAAAAAGCTATGAGTAATATGAAAATTTGGATTATTAGCACAGGTCCAAACAAATACTGACTTCTCTCAGATCTACATGCAGCTTAACCTGAGTGAACATATCTATTGTATATGTTGGATACCATAAGAAACCTAGACACTGTATGGGACCTTAACAAGGAAATATTTACCTTACCACTTTACTGACTGACACAAAAATGTTTTTATTTTCCTGTACTTAGAATATGTCATCATACTGAGATGTTTATGGTAAGTGTTTTTTTCTTTTTTAAGTAGCCCACCGTACAATCATTTACCAGATCCTCATTAAATGAATCATATACTTATTATCTTTAATTGAATTAGTAATTTTCTTATATGGACAGTAACTCACACTAGTATGTCTATCACTATTTTAATGATGACATATTTTTTTCCTTGGGCAACAGGCTGAAGGAAGAGGAATTAGGTAATTGCAGAATCTAGCTATACTTGTAGATCTACATAGATTAATAAAAAAATCATTTCTGAATATAAATGTTGTCATGGAAATGTCAACACAAATTTAAATGACAAAGTATTTCTTTCCCCAAATAAAGCAGAGTGTTGATTAGAGCGGAGCAAATAATTCACAATGAATAATTTATTAGACAAATTTTACCTTTTCCCCCATTTACAAATTGTTCAGAAACAGATCATGACATGCTCTCATTGGTACATTACTCAAAATTATTCACAAATTTCAGCAAACAGTTTGTGGTCTGCAATGTGTACTGCATTGGTTAGTTACTCAAGCCACATGATAGTGTCTTCTGTTCCCTGATTGAATGATTTGTGTAAATAATCAACAGCTTGAATTATTATAACAGTACAAATGACTACACAATCAAAATAGGATTTTTAGTGGATATTCAAGTACTGCAACTTAGAATTTGCTTGTCTAAAGTATTTGCATCACTAAAGCTTGAGCATTCAAATGTTTGTGAAAACTGAACAAGAAAAGTTTTTTTTTTTCTTTTTTTTTTAAAACAGCAAATCAAAATTCTTTTTTGGAAATAAAATGACTATTTTGAGAAATTTTTTTTCTTATTACTCACATAGTGCTGCTATTGATTCATACATTATACTGAATATTCAGAACTGCAATACCTCCTATTACTTAAAGAGTTTATTTTGAAAAGTTGGCAGCCATTAGATTAACTGCATACATACACCCATAGACACTGTAGGTCACTGTTACATTTGGAAGGACTATACTTAATTTCATGTCCAATGGCCAGCACAATCAGCTGAATCACATTTCATCTGTTTACTGGTACAGTATAAGAATGGAAGGTCCTTTCACTACCACAAATAATATATTCAATTTTTCTTCCCAATGTGAGGTATACTTTTTATATTTGAATACAAAGATGATATGTTAAGGCATGGAGTGTGATACACCACAAATTATCTAAGGAAGAAAACAAATCCTATACATCTGGAAAAATATATTTATTGTAAGCAGATTTTTTTTGATTGTTATTGTAAAAATTCATAAAAATACATCAATTATTAGGATTTACTTTTGCCTGCTGACTCTTTAGGACATGAAAAATGAACTAAAATGTTTTTCCAAAAAAATGTGCAAACAGTATTTGTTGGATTAGGGAACAACCCTATTGACAGGAATCAGTAAGTTACTGACTATACCTCATTCACAAACCCATCAACTACATTATTTTGGAAAAACCCCAGGAACTTTGTGGAATTAAATGTTAATTAATGTATTTCTCAATCCAGAAATATGCAGATTGAGGATTCACTAATTTTGGTACCCTCTGCATATGTCAGATAGGTAAGTTCAACAATACTGATGACTGCTTTAACGAACCCTAATAATTCTCTCTGCAACAAGAATGTGAAGGTCACTTTTGTGAATCACAGACCCTCTGCAGGCAAATATCTTCAAGGAGTCATTTGTTTTCCACACTAGCCACTGCTTTCTTTGCTGCATCCTCAAGGTCCCTTGCAGAGGTGATTGGTAACCCGCTTTCATTCAGAATGCGCTGGGCCTCATGAACATTCGTTCCTAGAAAGGAGATTGAAAAGGTTAACTAATGAATACATGTTGCAAATGCTTTCTATTAACCCTTCATCAACTTGGTTTAAAGCATTAAACCAGATTTCATTTTGCTTTAAAGAGACGGGAGTCACCTAGGGGTCTGAGCCCAGGAACTCCTAAAATCTAATTCCATCTCTGACAGTGCCTACTTCTATGGCCTCAGATAAGCTACTCTCTGATAACAGTACTTACCTATATCACAGGAGTGTTATGAAGACCCAGGGGCCAATCCAATGTCCACTGAAGTCAATGGATAATTATACCATGGATAATGGACCATGCTTCATTCCATTAACATTCGTAAAACATTTTGAAGACTAAAGCACTGGACTCAAGTTAGCAGTATTATTATTAAAAAAAAACACCCCACCACAGTTATAAATTATAACTCTAAAATCCACCTGTGATCTCCTCAAAGGAGTAAAATTATTATTATTACTTTTATTTTTTAAGAAGCTTGAGGTTTCTGAGCAATCCTGAGAATTTGACTGTTTGGGAGTACCTGATGCAGGTAGCCAAGGAATAGTCTGACCCTCTGCCCATAAAGTACTTCTGCACCTCTGCTTAAAGTCCAGGATGGTAGTGGAGATGGAAGAGCATTCATTTGTAAATTATTCAGAAAATGAGCATGACATTATCCTTTATTCCTTGAAAGATACCAAATACTATAATATCATTTGTAAGACTGTACAGCTATTGAACCTATGTGCTCTGTTTGTAGACAAACACTTCAAATACACTCAACAGAGTGCTCTCATAGTCAGGAGAAAAGGCTATAAATTAAGAGAGACATTTCAGGGAAATGCATGTTTCACACTGTCAGACTCTCATAAAAGGCAAATGCAGAGTTAAATGAGAACTGATTAATGAAAAGAGATGACTGATTGTCATTGAAGCTCTTCGTTTATTAAAGCTGCACAGGGACAGGTCCTTCGAAACGTTCTGGCACAGTGATCACATATATTTAGTGTTTCCCCAGAAGCCTCTTGCCTGGCTGGATGCAATGCATTTGGCACCTCCTGGAAACACCAAACTGAACATGATGGGCAGTTTTTACTTGCATTGCATGATGGGTGAGACAAAGGATTTAGAAAATTACTGGCAGACTTTCTTTCTCTTAACCCTTTCTGAGGATTTACTAAGCACAAACTGAACATCTAAAACGTCCCAAGGGAGACGGACATGACACTTACAAAGTAGGCTGCCAGGCAACTGAGTCCCCAAAATGGAGGATTGTTAAGAACTAGGCAAACTGTTCACAACCATAAGTGTGTTCAGTAATGCTAAGTTTATTCTCCTGTTCATTCATTGACTGCAAACAGGCTCTACTTTTTACCAAGAGGTTCTCCATATGTAAAACAACACTGGGTCAAAACAGTGCATTATAGAATTATGTGAAAGAACTGGGAATTTACTGAAAATGATCTTCATATTCAAAATTGCGATCTGACTATGAAATCACTTTGCCCGGTATGTTAAAAGTGTGCCGGACATAATGGGACAAATTTGTCCCTGATTTCAGGCATCATAGATGCTCAGGTATGACAGAGATGGGAGCCATAGAGTTCCCTAGACATGTAGATTAGATTTGGTACAGTCCTATTGCTAGGATGGAAGACCAACAAATTATGAAGCATGTTTACCAAGGAATGCTGGGCTACACATCTGGCAATCATGTGAGCACCAAAAGCTTCAGTGGTGAGATAAGATCACCTAAATGAGAGCACAAGGATGGTAGCCATTTTAAAGACTACTGCACACCACTCATGAATCTGCCAGGAGATTGCTGAAGAACACGAAGATAAACTATAATCAGTTTGTGTCAGGAAAGAGGTAATTTCTCAAGATTTCTCCAAATTAAATTATCCTGACATAATTTGGATTGCACTAACTTTGTAGGATTTCAAGTCCTTTTTCTGATCATCTTTTTCCTTTCCTGATTTCATTCTTTTTCATCCCAGCTCCCCATCCTTTTTCAGGAACAGAGTCATAGGGTGAATGGTGAAGGTTTCTGACTCTTTCAAAACAACGAAGAGTAGTTGTTCAGATTCCGCCCTGGTTATAACCCCTTCGTTTAGGAAAACAGAGCAGTGAAGAAAAATCTGGACTTTTCAGACCCTTTTCTTCAACAAAGTTAAGTGACAATTCTGAAAATCGATGCACTAAGCAACATACAAGGATCCCTCGTCAGGTGTTTTGGCTGCATTGGTGGAATTCACACTAGGGACTGCATCATAAGTTGTCAACATAAGGACCTGAACTGATCCTCTTAAAGAGTTGATTCTATAACTCTCCTCCCCCACACCAAATTCCTTGTTCATTTGCCTTGTCAAAATGTTTTATTACTTCATAATTCCTAGACCTACCAAAATGAATTGTAATTATATCTGCAGTTATACTTTAATTACACCCTTAATTATTAATCATGCTGTAAACATGCTCAGTAGCATGCAACTTTCTCTTCGGGATGCTCATGATTTTAAAGTGTGATTTTGCTTAATAGAAACATGGAGAGGGTTTTGGTTTTTTTATAATAATTATACAATATATTGAGATAGATAATAACTCTATTCTGCCACAAGCAAGAGCCTGTTTCTGCAGTGGGCTCAAGTCAAGGTTCCCACTCCCTCAACTGATAGAGGCCAAAGATATCTCTGTAGCAGCAGGTCTGGTTACTTTTGTGATCAAAGAGGCAGATGGCTGGAGGAGGAATAACTAACTGTCTGCTACTGTCCTAGCAGCACTGGGAGAAGAGGTCATGCTTTCCATCCCCATGCACTGCACGGACAGTCGCAGCTTGTCTACAAAGGTCAATGACAACTAAGCAGCATCTGAAATCTATGACAGAAGGTAGCCCTGCCTGCTCTGTAATGTTTAGAAAAGTCCGGTAGAATTTCATAGAAGATTATAACCTTGACATAGTTTTTTTCCCCAACCATCCTGTAGTATTTAAGGCAGAAATACATATCCACAAGCAGAAGAACTCTTCAGGGTAGTTTTAAAAAGCCTACTTAAAAGGTATCCTTCACTATAAAATTATTTAGGTTGTTAGAATAACTTGTATGGAATCCCTTTTAATTTCTAATGAACCACGCAGGATTAATCTGGCACACAGTGATAACCTAATATAACTAAGATTAGCCAGATGGATTGATAGATAGGCTTCTATAGGACTTTTCCATAAAAGGAGTGTGGGGGGAGGGAGGTGAGATAGAGCGAAAGACATTTTGCTGGCTATTTTCCTACAGAGCAAGAACATTATGCTATTTGTGGTATCCGAGTATTTAAAACTAACATTTTCTCTTCATGAAGTTGCTGAGGTTAATCTACCGACAGGTCAGAATGGGAGCAGTACATTAGATGCATGCTGCACCACGTTGATTGCTCTAGACTCAACTTGACTAATGTATTAACAAAATCAATACAAGACACAAGCTAAAAAAAAAAAGGTTTTAAGCAAAAGGATGAAAATAGGAAGTTGGAAAAATGAACCAATCTTTCTCACAATCAAAAGACTGATTTTGGTACATATGAAATACAAAACAGCCTTTTAACCAGGACATACAAATAAAGATACTTTCAACAAGTACACAGTAAATGACTGATATTTTCTGCTTCCAGAAATTCAGTTTGCTTTTGTTATGTGATAGTCATTTTAGGAAGATGGATAAAAGAGAGAACTTGAATTATGTCTCTAAAACAGTCTGAAAGCACTGGAAATGGATTTAAAAACTAAATAATCTGACAGCATTAGAAAACAGGCTAAAAAACTAAAGTAAAATGTCTTTTATGGCAGTGGAAATTAAAGCAAAAAAAAAAAATCCTCACGAAACTAGTCTAACATTAACCTCCTGCCACTGGATGGTGTCAGAGAACTGTAAACAGAATTCCAGATGCAGGCTATCAAAATAATCTCCCCTTCACTTACGCTATAATCGGCTGTATAACAGTGAAAATGCACAGTATTACAGGCTGCTTTTTCCTTGACTCCTATTATAAGAATGCCGTTCTAGACGGGGAAAGTGAACCTCTCTTTTATTTTCTCTCTCTCAAGTTAATATCAGTGTCACTCTATGGATTACCCTGCAACATGTATTTTTACCAGCACATCTTTGCACTCCACTTTATTTCAAATACATAGTTTTGAATCTTAGGCCCAGAAGGGTTATAGTGTTTCTTGTGTGTCATGTCTCAAATTCACATTTCTGTTGTCTTGCAGTACTTGTTACCACTAACCCACCAATTTATTATATAAATATTTATTTTAAGTAATGCTACCTTAAAAACCTACTTATAATTACTCTTTTTAGATGTGTTTTATTGCAACATTTTTAACAATATAGGAAATCAGTTTATATTGTTACAAATGTATCTCTTGGTATGTCTACACTGAGATAAAAAACCTGCGGCACCAACTCTCAGAGCCTGGGTCAGCTGACTTGGGCTTGCGGGGCTTGGGCTGGCGTCCAGGCTCTGAGACTCTCCTCCTTCCTGGGTCCTAGAGCCTGAACCTCCACACTGCAATTTGATTAGCCCATCAGCCTGAGGCTGCGTCAGCTGACCCCAGACAGCTGCAGCCTGCTGCAGGTCTTCTATTGCAGTGCAGACACATCCTTTAGAAACCATCGATACTCAGGAATATTAAAAGTTTGAATGAAAAAAAAAATCCATGTTTTTATAGCGCTCGTGAATGTGGTGCTTGGCCATACCAGAAACAGAATGTGCTGCCATTTTGAAAGTTAAGGTTCAGGAGTAGGTTCAAGATTTCTGCAGTCACATCCAGCCCTTACCAGGAAATAGGGGAGAGAAAGTGTTTGCATCTGAGGGTGTGCAGGAAAGCGAGAGAAATAAAGAAATAACTTTCAAAAATGAGTTCAGCATTCCTAGCAGACATTTTGTTAGGGCATCATGGTGAGATATTTTATCACTCACATTTTGGTTAGTAAGGCCTCGTCAGTGATACCACACTGTTGCATAGCAATGTTTCAACCTCATGACACTATGTGATGGTATAAATCAAGGGCATTTCATCTCCATTAGTATACACGCAGTTTCGAGTTAGAAATGCACAATCTTGAGGGTCTGGAAGAGTCAAGTGTTTGGAGTGGAAAATAGAGCCTTTCACTTAGTCACCAGTTAATTTTGGGATTAAGTCGAAAGTTATTGCCAACTGAAGACTGTTCGGTGGTTTATAAATTTGATAGCCTTTGGCTACATTATCAAGAAGAGATTATCTTCCATGACTTTACTGCAGAAATCCTTTTAAACTTTCTTTTCTGACATTCTTTTCTCCATTTTCTGCCCTATATTTTCACCATACCATTTTTCAAGTTGAATTTTCAAACTCAGGATGTCAGAGTGGTGTTAACATTAGGCAAAAAAATATTTTCTCATACTTTCAAATGTGTGCACATAATATCGTATGTTCTCTTCTCCTGTTAATCACAAGAATTTTGGGCACTCACATTTTTGGTAGATTTACATATGAGAATAGCATTTGTGCTCACATACTGGACAACAAATAGCATTCAAATATGCAAATAGGGCAGATATGTAACTGCTCTACTTGTGCGTGAAAACAGTTTCCATGTGAAACTCCGAAATTCTGAGCATGCAAAATTTTAGGTCTGCAAACGCATAGCCAAAAACTTGGATGGACAATTTTGGAAATGGAAATTTAGAAGCCAGTTATGCCTGTCTGCCTTCTAGCATGGACCATACACAATAACAGAGTCCACTCCCATTTGCTCCTGTCCTTATGGACACATTTGAAAGAAGTTCACTTTTTGGAGGGAAGAGATAGAGAGAATGTCGCAGATTCTCAACCAAAAAGCAGGAGAATATTTCATTTTATTGTGACAAAATTAATCTCTTTATTCTTCCCTACTCTCAGTTTTTTTTATTTTTGACCACAACAATGAGCTGCATTTTGGCTTTAGCCCAACATTGCCGGTTAGTCTATGTAGAAACCAGTTGAAACAGAATGTTATATTAAAAGAGAAAAAAAATCCTGTAAAACTGCTGCAAGTTCTCAGTAGAAAAAATGTCTCTTATGTCTATAAAAGTTAAAACCCAGAATAAGTGTTTTTTCCAGTCACCCACGAGCCTTTTAAACAAAAATAATCCTGCGTCTCAGCTGGTGAGTTCTTTTCTGATAAGGCAAGTAAATACATGTAATTATAAAGTTACGATTTTCAAAGAGGAGAGTAATCCTTTCTTTATCCACTGGTAAAACAGCTTGTAATTATTATACAGCTGAGAACAAAGATTTGTCCACAAAATCCTGCTAAATCAAGACAGATTTGACTGATTAAAACTTTACCCATCAAGACATTTGTAATACATTGCATGTGGGCAAAGAGTCTTTAAAGTGCAGGCCACAAATCTGTTAGATTTATGGGAATAATCATGAACCTTCTGTTGGGAAAATGTACAAAATGGAAATACAAAAATGTGTGTTGGTCTCTCTCTCATCCAATGAAATGTAAAATAGTATCCGCTTTGTTTTAAAATGTTTTGGGGAGCCCTTATGGCTTTCACTGAATTGATTATTAATTCAGAATCATTTTATCTTCATACAAAGTGGTGGGTGTTCAAAGAAGAGCAACATAGATGATTGCGGGGTTGGAAGGATTGACTTTTGGAAGACAGATTAAAATAACTGCTTATGAATAGGTTGGCTGAATGATTAAGGAGACAGGAGAGGGGGCAGACACATGAGAAGGGTCTATAAGTAAAATACCCGAAGGCAGTAAACACCACAGAAGACCTTGCTTAGGGGGATGCAAGAGGTAAAACTACGACAAATAAGATGAATTAAACGCAACAGTAGGACTAACAGCGATAGCTACAGTATTATGGTGGGGCAGTCTCCAAAGGGAACAGAGGTAGTTCCATCTCCCAAGACATTTAAACCAGCCTCGATAAAGAATTAAGCGTATCTCAGGAACAAATACTATAATGGAAGGGAATGATGGATTTACTGATTTTTTTCCATCTCTAACCATGAAGATCCAGTATTGACCCCAACAGACTAAGTAACACACATGACTCTTCTGAGATAAAGGTCCTAGACACAATGGGGCCAATCCAGGCCCTTGCACTGGTTGTCATAAACCATGCTCAGGTGGTGGGATAGAGGACATACAGGGGCCTCAAGAGGTTTTGGCTAGAAATCTGTCAGTGCAGGAGCAGCGTAGGGTCAATCAAGGCAGCCCTGCACTGCCCCTGCTTGCAAGCCCCATGAGTTACAGCATTCAGGGCTATGGAGCTTCTGGGCGGCAGCACAGGCCATAGGCAGCTGCAGGTTAGAGCAGTACTTAGGGTTGCTCTAACTTACACCACGGGTTGCTTTAGTTTTCGCAGAGTTCCAGAACCTGGGTAGGGCAAATGTGGTGAAAATAACATGGCACAAGGTCCAGAGATACAGGATCACGGACTATGCAAATTACAAGTAGACGAAAACATCAAGAATTCCCATGTGATGTATTAAACAGGCAATAGTTTTAAGATGGGTCATAAAAATTGCAGTTGGTTTTCCTTGTGTCCCCTAGATGGTTTAAAAGAAAATGGTAATAACCAGTCTACAACTACAACTGTGAATTACCTGCTTCCAAACATGATAGCTTTTCAATTCCTAAACCAATGCACTAACAGCTATTAAATCAAGAAAACTACGGCTGCTCTTAGCAAAAAACTAAACAAACAACAAAAGTTGCATGAAAAATAATCAAATGTTGAGGTTTTACATACAAAATGAATTCCTGTCTCTTAGCTACCTTCTTTGCTCTCTGAGTCACCCGCATTAAATTACTTTGTTAATTTGCCTTTCTTTAGGAACTAGGGAGTGTTTCATCATCCAATGAAGTCCCTGGCAACCTATTTCTGAGCTTCAGTTCAGAGGTGTTTAAGGTTCTCCCAATTTGGCAGAGCACTGGGCCTCCACTGATGGTCATGTTGCTTAATGCACTACTGGAAGGCGCTCAGATATTACGGAGATGACTGTGGTACAGGAACGTATACAGAATAGAAGGAATGAACGCTACAAGCTTTGGCATCCCCTGATGTCATGTGGAAATGACCTATGCACAGCAGAATGACACTGAGGGATGTGCAAACTTAGCTTCTTCGCCAAGGTGAAGAGAAGAAGCTTTTCAGATATGGAGTTTCACAGGGCCAACCTGCCACTTCAGGAGCCATGCCTCTGACGCAGTCCATGTAACACTCACGTTTTGGGTAGCAACCACCCACCCCTTTAACAGGAAATATGGTGCATCCTGCCAGTGACCTTCCACACTCTTATTTGAGTGAGGCTGAAAAGCCAGAGGGGTTGTAAGGAGTCTGGAATCCTTCACTGCAAAGACACTGAGCAACAGCACCAGCCGCTCTGCAGTTCCGAGGCGGGGCAGTTCCTACTAGAGCTGGTTGAGATATTTTCAAAATTTTGATAGAATTTCACATTTTGGGGGAAAACATTTGAAAAAAATATAAAATATTCCCCTCCCCCCTCTTTTAAATTTAATTTCATTTATTTATTTACAAGTTCTATTTCCTGCTATTCTGCAAAGAGTGACACCAATGGGTCAGAGTGCAAGCGTACTCATCAGCTACGCTCCATTTTCTAACCTGGATGGCTCTAAGCCCTGGGCTGCCTAGTGTAAATATAGGGGAAAGTACCTGAGATACAATGGTATAGGTAACTGTGGGCAAGTGCTGACTTTTAAATGGTGACCCCTATTAACCACCCCTCTTCAGGCACAGTCCAGAGGAAAGAGATGGGTTTTATATCAAACCCGCAAGGTCAAAGACTCAGACTCTGACAAATCAATTCCAGAACCAAGAGCCCTTCACTGAGAACATTCTGCCACCAGCCCTTCAAATCTGGGCAGTCAGCAAAAAATCACCCCAGTTGAGTCCAGCCACCACAGCGGCAAACAGGGAGAGAGGTGGCCTCACAATCTGTATGCGGCATTAAAACAGAAAAAAAGACAACCAAACACAACAAATAGAATAAAATAGACTTCATTACAAAAGTCCGTAACGATTGCTATAATTCTGTAATCAAGTGTATTTGTAGCACAGTTAAATGATTGGGTTTGACTATGTCCTTGTAACTCTATAAGTTTGGAATACCATATGAATCAGTTTGCACACTAAATTTGTGAATTACCAAGATCATTAATATTCTGTCAAACGAGTCACAGTCTTTGATCTATCAAAAAGAGACCTATGCAGAGAAAAAACATAGTAGGAGGCTCAAAGGACTAATCTTGCCTTTCATGTTTTTATGTTAAGGTAAATTAATGTACTTGCTGACAAAATAACCAACTATAGCATGAATATTGATTTTTCTGAGGAAAATGCCTTTAAAAACACCGGTTATGAAGTCTTTCCGAATGCGCTTATGGAAAATGAATGATTTTGAATATATGAATGTTGATATCAGGGACCTCAGGTTTTAAACCTTGGTCTGTAGGGCTCTTTGGAGCTACTAACTTCCAGCCAGCCACCTAGTGACCTGCTAACTGTTGTCAGAATAGGAGCTGAACTCTGACAGGGGACCCCAGTCCTGGAATCCAAGAGGCACAATGCTGGGCATCCTGACTGGTTCACAGCTTCTATATAAACCAGCACAGGAACAGGAAATTGTCCGATTCTCCCTGCTTTGGATGGCTTCCCCTGCTTCCTGCTTCTACTGCTGACCTCCTGGTACCCTGACTCTGCCTGACTCCAGACACCTGACCTCGGTTTGCCCTCTGGTCTGACGCCTGATTCCTGCTCCAACCACGAGGTCAGACTGCCCATGTCCCGGTCATGACCGTTATGCTGGTTTCCACTGATTGCAGGAAACCAAAATGCTATTCCTCCTACTGTCCAAAAAACCCACCAATCTTCCTTCCTCAACTCTTTCAGGAGACTTTTCAGAACCTGACGGAAGGAGTTGTGGGACTCTTTTTTAAGATAGCAAAATAACAAAAATATATTAAAATGAGAAACTGCCGAGCCTCCAGACTTTTTAAAGCTTCACTGACTTTAAGGCCAGAAGGGACCATTATGATCATCTAGTCTGAGCTCCTGCATAGTGCAGGCAATAGAACTTCCCCAAGCGATACCTGCATCAAACCTGTAATTTCTGGATGAGCGAGGACAGAGATTGAGAACTCAAAAGTTAAGAAGCCTGTCTGGAACTTATTCAAGCTGCCATCCCCAAAGCTGCTGTGTTTTAAAAATTGAGCTGGAGATCTGGGCAAGAATAGGTCAGCCAAGTAGAATAATGTTGTATCTCTTTTATATTGTTCTTTATTTTATTTTTGCTTATGGGATTATAATCGGTCTGTGTCTGGACACGTGTATACTGTAACTGTACTCAGTAAAAATTATTTGCAAAGGGGGAAAAAAAACAAACCATCCAGCAAATATACCCTTCCATGAAAACATTTTCTGTTTGGGTTGCAAATACTATGAGTAAAGCTTTTCTCATTGCCCTTCCATTTGTATCCGAGGCCAGGAACTATAGAAATATGTGGGAAGAGTTCATTTATTGTAGTACAGATTTATACAAAAGACCATAAAACCTCTAGTTAGGGCTGTAGGTACTTTTCCAGATATTAAAAGTACAACCAGACTAACAGATGAAAATAAACAAAACCAGGAAGGGAAAAAAGGCAACACTTTAATGACAGAGCCCCATCCCAGTAGCTGGGAACAGAGATGGGCTTTGCCATGTTCTCTGAAGATCAATGGATTTGGGTGATTTTGGACCGACGGCTTGAATGGATCCCAAAGTTCAGGGCTCCTCCCAGGGAATTACCTGCCAGAAACTCCCTCTCTTCTAAACCAAGGGGGTTATAGCTTGTGTGCCTCTGCTTTAGCGAAGAGGCAAATGCTGCAGTCTTTATTCAGGCAAATCTCCTACTCAAGTTTTGCCTGAGTAAGGAATGAATAAAGACTGGAGGATCTGACCCTAAGTCTGGTTTCAGGTAAAGTTACACAGGCAAAGAGTTGGGTCAATTCTTATTGCATCTGAACCAGTTTGTGCATCTTTTACATGAGCCTGGAGAACAGAGTAAGCTGAAGTGGAACACGGTGTAATTGAGTGCAGCTGAGAGCTGACTTTAGCCCCAAACCTTTATCACTCACCTTCAAGTCTGACAACCAGAGGCACCTTCAGTTCAAGCTCTCGACAGGCTTTGGTAATGCCATTTGCTATAATGGCGCAGTTCACAATACCACCAAAAATGTTGACCAGTATTGCTTCAACCTAAAAAAAAAGGGAAAGTGATTATAATCGGACTGTGTCTAGACACGTGTATACTGTAACCGTTTTAGGCATTACTTTGTAAGCAGGGGTATAAAGCACGGCCCAGGGGACAAATTCTCCCCTTTTACACATGTGCCAACAGCTACTGAAATAAATAAATGGCACCTGTGTAATTCATGAGAACTTGCAGCTGGGACAAAAAAAAAAAGGTGTGTACTGTCTATAATGAGCTGATCGGTGGTCTTGGCCTACTTGTCAGTGGGTAGGCATTCACATTGCAAAAACCATTAGTTTGGAGACTGGACTACTGGAGGTGGCACTGGAAAAAGTTTAGGCTGAGCGGCCAGACAGTGTTCTTAACTTTGCCTATGCTGTAACCTTTATTGTGCATAGACGGATTCAGTTTCTAGTGCAGTCCAATTAATTCCTGGAATAAGTGGGCACAATTATACAGCTTTGTGGCCCAATAGTCCTAATAGGAGAAATCAAATTCCATAGTGGTGCACACAAGTGATGCAACAGACCTTGTGCTCACCCCTTGTGAATTTCATGCCCCGGCAGGAAGCAGCGAGATGTGCCAATAGAAGACTATTTTAAGTATTTATTTTAAACCTAAAATAAGTAAAACTAAAAGTAAATGAAAGTTTTAAGCTTGACTTGTAAACAAACCAAAGATAAATATCCTCTGTGCATTAGATATTGTGCAGACGGTTAAGAAACATCAGAATGGGATATATTTTTAAGAGAATGCATTATCTTTCCTGCATACCATAAAAAGCAAAAGGCTACTAATACACTGTGTGTGAGTGAGAGAGGCAGAGAGTGCATGCATGTTTGTATTTGTGTGAAAAAATGATGCCAGTTCTTATATTCTGCAGCAGGCACTTCTAATTTTCTTAGTAATGAAATTTAGCATGTGGATTCTTAATGAACAGTTTGCACGTATTCTATATTAAAAGTAGCACAGATAAAAAGGTAATATATTCGTCTTGACTTGATAAATAGGAGTAAGAAAATCCTTTATAATTAACAAGGAGACATAGGTAATGAAGAGAATTCATTACAACAGATTAATTGATAACACCCACAGAAAATGGCTATTCATCAACTTAGACGAATTGAAATTCCTGCACCCAATTCTCAATTAAATTA